>NC_135890.1:98668592-99365761 GCF_964194155.1 Cetorhinus maximus
CAAATCAAGGGGTTAACGGATTCTCCTCCACCTCCTTTGGCAGCCCCATGGGATTGAGGCTGGCTTGCTGCCATTCCAGTTGGGTGGGTTCTGAGACGGCTGATAAGCCTGATGCGTCCAACCTGCAGACCCTGCCACGTGTGGGGCAGGTGGGGTGCTTGATGGGTTGAGGTGTTTGGAGGTTGGCGTGCGACCTCTTGACGCCCCAGCTTCGTCTCACCAATGTGTACGGTGCCTTCCCGAATGAGCCTTCTGCGTTTTGGTCGATCACAAGCCAAGGTGTCCCGTGAGTCGGCGAGTGCATTTAACCTCCGGGGATGCTTTGAGGACCTCCCTGAAGCATTTCCACCGTCCTGCTGAAAGTCTCCTGCTGCGATCAAGTTCCGAATAGAGCAATTGCTTTGGGACAAGCAGGAACCTTGTCTAATTCCCTTCTTCATCCTTCCTTCCTGCCCAATTGCTCCAGAAAAAAAATGTAAAGAGGGTGCTTTTTAAGTACATGATACAAAAATAACCAAGCTACTTTTGTTTCTATATTTTGTTTTCAATGAAGGATGCAGAATTGTGTTTATCCTGTTACAACATTCTGCTGAAGAAATGGTTGGAATTTCTGCATATAAAGCACAGTTTAAGTTATTTGCATATTCATGTACCATTAGTTTATTTAGTCATGTTTTGTCGTCAAAACACATCTACTAACTTTGTGCAATAATTTAAAAGTAACACAAAAATATCCGAAAAACAAAACCTGTGCACACATTTTTTTATTTATGAAATAGAAATATTAGTAATAGTGTGTACTGTGCAGATAGTTTTGTCATGCATAGTGCTGGTGTGAAACATGAACGTATTCACATTATCACTATAATTTACATAAATTTCTGTAAAGACATTTGGCAGCAATTGCCAAAACATTGAATATCGTAGTGCTATGTATGTGAACTGATGCTTACACAGAATCTGTAGATTATTTTGTTCATTATGAAAAATATTTTTAATTTGGTTGCTGAAATTTTATAAATGGAGGACAAAGTAAACAAGGTGCCATTTACATTAAATTAGGATTTAAAACTCCTATTTATTTATGAATTGTTGAAACAGCATCCTTAATCTAATTATTTTCTATTTCTTACAGATTAATTGCAAATGTGGAGCTATTAGATTATTGTGGTGGCAGTTACTTTATGATGAAATAGCAGTTTGAATTTATAACAAAAAGTTTGTAAGAAGATGTGTATAGTGCCTTGATTTCAGGACTTTCAAAATGACACTTCTTCTAGGAAATCAAAACTGTTTGGATTGTTTGCGCAAGGATATCACAGATGTACAAGGGATAATCATAGATGTGTTTTCACGAGTTGGTGCAGTTCGCTATCCATCATGGAAGTTTCCAGATAAAACATCATGTGATTTGGACTTTGTTACTTTGCTGAAACGTTTTGATTATGTAGAAGACGACCCAGAGTATACACAACATTCTCATATTGTGCTGTTTGAATTGGTGATTGACAGGTAAGATGCAAGTTGCTCTTTGGCTTTTCTCCAGGAAGCACTGACCATGCTCGCTGGAACTCATGCTAGAAAGAACCAATTTACACTCTGTAATTCCTCATGGATATAATGTCAGCAGATATTTACATCCTTTTAACAAGTTTAGCCCATTATTTTTGTGCCTTAGTTTTACATTAATAATGGTATTGTTGAAAAAAAAAGACACCTTTTCGTCTTGCACTCATCAGGACAGAGGCAAGAATGTCAAATTTCAAAGGGAGCAACAATTTATATTGCATGAGAAAAGGGTGCTAATAGGTTGGCAAGTTGACTTTGATTTCTCCATGTCAATGATTCTACCATATACCAGGAAATGACCTCCATTCATTTCTTAATTCTTACACTAACAACCAATTCAAGATTATCAGTCAGGCTCGCAATGTGGCTCACTTACACTTTCTGGAAGCTACATACATTCATACACAAGGACCTGTTCTCTGCAGGCAAAAGGAACATGTGCAGGTATTGCACCAGCTTTGAATTAAACAATGTACAGTCCTTCACAGTACTATTTTGCTCAATTGACTTTGTTGATTTTTCTGCAGTGGTTGCATACAGAAATCAGCACCTTTAAGAGTCTTCAAATCAAGCTACTGAATTGGTTTAGCCTTAGCTCAATAATAAGCTCTGTGTCAGGTCTTAAGATGAAGTCTAACCCTTGAGATTTGAACATGTTGTCTAGGCTAACACTTCGTTGCAATACTGAGTAAGTGCTGCACTGTCAGAGGTGCCATCTTTCAAATGCGATATTAAACTGAGGCCTCATTTAATTTCCAAGTGGACACAAAAAAAGCATGGCACCATTTGGCAAAAAAGTACAGGGAGTTCTCTTGGCCAACAGTTGGCCTCAACCATCATCACTAAAAAAAGGTCTTTTATCTCATTGCTGTTTGTTGGACCTTGTGCACAAATTGGTTCCCGCATCTCCTTACATCACAACAGTGAAGCTTTATTGAATGTGAAAAGCTTTGGGATGTTGTGAATGATGCTATACAAATGTAAATTTTTTTCCCCTTTTCTATTGCAAACTCTACACATGTAGTAGAGTTGCTCTATTCCTGGCACAGAGTGCTCATTGTCTTCCCATGAGGACAGGTCCCACTTAACTAAGCGCAGAAAGCTATTACGAAGGCTGGCAGAGCGAAGCCTATGGACTCCCTATCTGCCTAGCAGTACTGCCAGAGTTTAATGAGTTTACTAGTACAGAAGGCCAGTGCTGTGTCATCTGAGTCTCAGCTACTGATTTTGAAGAGCAAAACTAAGAAAATACACAACTTTTTGATAAACACAGCATAACAGGAGCTTGTGACCTTGAGAAGGCACAGGCATGATAATCACAAAATGAGCAATGACATAATTATGAATTAACCTAAGATAAAAGCAAAATACTGCGGATGCTGGAAATCTGAAACAAAAACAAAAATAGCTGGAAAAACTCAGCAGGTCTGACAGCATCTGCGGAGAGGAACACAGTTAACATTTCGAGTCCATATGACTCTTCATCAGAACTAAAGAAATATAGAAATGTGGTGAAATATAAGCTGGTAGAGAGGGGGTGGGACAGGTAGAGCTGGATGGAGGGCCAGTGATAGGTGGAGGCAAAGAAGAGATTGTCAAAGATGTCATAGACAAAAGGACAAAGGGGTGTTGACGGTGGTGATATTATCAAAGAAATGTGCTAATGGTGACATTAAGGGTAGAAAGCGGGACAAACAAGTGGCAGATGGCCCTAGTGGGGGTGGAGTGGGGGGAAGGGATCAAAATGGGCTAAAAGGTGGAGATAAAACGATAGATTTAAAAATGGGTGGGAAAAGAAAAATATATTTTAAAAATATAAATTATTGGAAAAGGGGGGATCGGAAAGGGGGTGGAGATGGAGGAGAGAGTTCATGATCTGAAGTTGTTGAACTCAATGTTAAGTCCGGAAGGCTGTAGAGTGCCCAGTCGAAAGATGAGGTGCTATTCCTCCAGTTTGCGTTGAGCTTCACTGGAACGTTGCAGCAGGTCAAGGACGGACATGTGGGCTTGAGAGCAGGGTGGTGTGTTGAAATGGCAAGCGACAGGAAGGTCTGGGTCATGCTTGCGGACAGACCGAAGGTGTTCCGCAAAGCGGTCACCCAGTCTGCGTTTGGCCTCTCCGATGTAGAGGAGACTGCATTGGGAGCAGCGAATGCAGTAGACTAAATTGAGGGAAGTGCAAGTGAAGTGCTGCTTCACCTGAAAGGAGTGTTTGGGCCCTTGGACAATGAGGAGTGGGGGGAAGTAAAGGGGCAGCTTCTGCTCGAACAATTCCCATCCACCACTACTCTCCTCCGTCTGGCTGAACTCGTTCTCTCACTGAACAATTTTTCCTTAAACTCGTCTCACTTCCTCCAAATAAAAGGTGTAGCTATGGGTACCCGTATGGGCCCCAGTTATGCCTGCCTCTTTATGGGGCATGTGGAACATTCCTTGTTCCAGTCCTACTCAGACCCCCCTCCCACAACTCTTTCTCCGGTACATCGATGACTGCTTCGGTGCTGCTTCATGCTCTCGTCTGGACCTGGATAAATTTATTAATTTTGCTTCCAATTTCCACCCTTCCGTCATTTTTACATGGTCCATCACTGACACTTCCCTCCCCTTACTTGACCTCTCTATCTCAATTTCTGGTGATAGACTATCCACCAATATTCATTCCAAACCTACCGACTCCCACAGCTACCTCGACTACAGCTCCTCACACCCCGCTTCCTGTAAGGACTCCATCCCATTCTCTCAGTTCCTTCGCCTCCGTCGCATCTGTTCTGATGATGCCACTTTCCAAAACAGTTCCTCTGACATGTCTTCCTTCTTCCTTAACCGAGGTTTTCCACCCACGGTAGTTGACAGGGTCCTCAACCGTGTCTGGCCCATCTCCTGCTCATTCACCCTCACTCCTTCCTCTCCCTCCCAGAACCATGATAGGGTCCCCCTTGTCCTCACTTATCACTCCACCAGCCTTCGCATTCAAAGGATCACCCTCCGCCATTTCCGCCAACTCCAGCATGATGCCACCACCAAACACATCTTCCCTTCACCCCCCTGGCGGCATTCCGCAGGGATTGTTCCCTCCAGGACACCCTGGTCCACTCCTCCATCAACTCCCTCCCACGGCACCTGCCCATGCACCCGTATAAGGTGTTACACCTGCCCCTTTACTTCCCCCCTCCTCATCGTCCAAGGGCCCAAACACTCCTTTCAAGTGAAACAGCATTTCACTTGCACTTCCCTCAATTTAGTTTACTGCATTCGCTGCTCTCAATGCGGCCTCCTCTAAGTTGGAGAGACCAAACACAGACTGGGTGACCGCTTTGCGGAACACCTTCGGTCTGTCCGCAAGCATGACCCAGACCTCCCTGTCGCTTGCCATTTCAACACACCACCCTGCTCTCAAGCCCACATGTCCATCTTTGGCCTGCTGCAATGTTCCAGTGAAGCTCAACGCAAACTGAAGGAACAGCACCTCATCTTCCGGCTAGGCACTCTACAGCCTTCCGGACTTAACAATGAGTTCAACAACTTCAGATCATGAACTCTCTCCTCCATCCCCACCCCCTTTCCGATCCCCCTTTTTCCAATAATTTATATTTTTAAAATATATTTTTCTTTTCCCACCCATTTTTAAATCTATCGTTTTATCTCCATCTTTTGACCCATTTTGATCCCTTCCCCCCCACCCCACCCCCACTAGGGCCATCTGCCACTTGTTTGTCCTGCTTTCTACCCTTAATGTCAACATTAGCACGTTTCTTTGATAGTACCACCACCGTCAACACCCCTTTGTCCTTTTGTCTACGACATCTTTGACAATTTCTTCTTTGCCTCCACCTATCACTGGCCCTCTATCCAGCTCTACCTGTCCCACCGCCCCCCCCCCCACCAGTTTATATTTCACCACATTTGTATATTTCTTTAGTTCTGATGAAGAGTCATACGGACTTGAAACGTTAACTGTGTTCCTCTCCGCAGATGCTGTCAGACCTGCTGAGTTTTTCCAGCTATTTTTGTTTTTGTTTATGAATTAACCTGGTCAGGATTGTAAGTGGAATAAAATGACATCCAATTATAGATCACAAACATCATTGTATATATAATGTGGTCCTAAAACAAATTCAAAGTACTGATCCCATATAACTATTCTCTTACATGACTTTCTCATTTATTATTTTGATAAGGAAAATGTAAGCTCTCTTTAAAAAAGGCTTTAATTTTTAAAATGCCATCAGTGGGCATTTTACTTTGGTGCTCATGGGTGAAAATTTTCTTTTAAGAATTTTTGGCCAATGAAATATCAATATAAAGAAAAGGTTTCTGATTTGATTAAACAGACACACAGATGCACTCGCTCCAAATGTGTGTGCAGTTGTTTTTAACCTTGCTTCACAAATTTAAATTTGTGTTGGGATGTTGGGACCCATTACCTGGGTCTTGCTGAGCTTCATTGTTGAGTCAACTTAAGACAATGGGTAGATTGCCTCTTGATTTCATGGAACAAGAATATGTGTGGTGCAGCTGTGACAGTCTCAAACCTGTGTGAAATAAATTGTCACACTTGTGTTTGTTAACATTAGTGATTGCCATAATTTATGTTCACACATGGTTATTAGTAGAAGCTTTGTCAAGACTTAGTATGGTTGGTGGTGACAAGAATTGCCTTTAAAAATGTGATTATGGTTTTTGACATTTTCACACTTGTATTATTTATCTCCACAATCCCAGAATACATATTCTGCAGTATAGCTAATTTTAACCTTGCAGCTTGTTGGTAGAGATAAGTCTGTTTAAAAAAAAAAGTATTCTGAAGAAGTCAAGAGTACACCTTTATCTTTTGATTAAGCAGATTTCCAATGGGAATTGTTCTAGACAGTGTAATTAGTTGTGTTTATAATAACTCTCCAAGCTGTAAATATTTATAAGGATGTGTACACGACAGTTGACTCCTGACACATTTGTTCAAAGATTATTTTAAAATGTTATTGAGCATATACTTAGTAGTGGCTCCCTCGATGGCTGAGCTGTTAAGGCAGACAGTAAATAGTAGATGAACCATGTGGACCAAGAAGATTCCAGTTTGATCCCTATTCTGTGCTGAATTAGCAGATATCAGCTGGGACAGTGGCAAGTGCAGCAGTTCTGGTATGGGAGTGGAGAACTGGCAAGAGTTGCTATTCATGTTTGCTAATTAGCAATCCCTGCAGGAAGTGGGGCAAAGAATTAGTTATTTCTTGGTTAATGTTTTCAAGCACATTTAGGAATCGGTACTTAAAGATCTTGAGAAATGTTTTCACTGTTTAAAACACCTGTAACTACTTAAAACAATACCCTGAAGAAGAGTAGCTGGCTGTACTTATTAAATTGCAACTTTTTGTGAAGCAACATCATTTTGCGAATTTATTACAAATTTTACCACCTATGGTACCACCCTTGTGTTCTCCTCTTGGCCCTTCCTCCAAGGTCCCCTTTATACTCTGCTTTTCCTCATATACATGCCATCCCGAATGAATTAAATTTTGGCACATATATGTTGATGACACCCAGTTCGACTCCTTCATCACCATCCTTAACTCTAAAATCCCCTCAGCATTGCTTGTCTGACAATGAGTCAGTATTTCTTCCAGTTGACCATTAGGAAGACTGGAGCCATATTATTAAGTTGTTGCCGAAATTCATGTACCCTTACACCATCCCCATTCCTGGTTGCTTGTTTAGATTGAATCAGATAATTTACAATCTAAGTGTCCTAGTCAGCTGCAAGCTGAGCTTCAAATCACATATCCATTACCAAGCATGCTTACTTCCATCTCTGAAGCAACACCCATCTCTGTGCAATCTTCATTCCAGCACTGTTTCTGCACTTCTGTTACTTCTAGAGTCAATTTCTCCAATGCACTTGTTGGCATCTTCCCAAATTCCTTCCTAAACAAACTCATAACTCATTCAAAACTCCATTGCCTACATTCTTTCCCACATTGAAGTGCAGCTCATCTATTATGCCTGCCCTTATTGGATTCATTTCCCCTCTATCCTACATTGTAATACATTCCTTATAGTCTCCCTATCACTGCAACCTCTCCAGCCCTATATCCCAGCCTGTGCCCTTTGGCCCCTCAACTCAGTATCTGTGCAATTTTCCCTTCATCCTCTGCGTTATAGGTGGCCAAGATGACTTGTCCTTACTCTCTTGGAACTCATTTCCTAAATCCCTCTGCATTGCCCTTTGCTGCCCACTGTGAAACCTATATTTTAAATCCCATTTTCAGTCTTCTCTCCTAACTCTTTTACTCGTGATTTCTGTATATTTCACCTCTGTGAAACACTTTGTGACATTTTCTGCTTTTAAAATGCTATAGAAATGCAAGTTATTTTTACTGTGTTCCTTATAGTATTACAGTAGAAGTGTCTACCTTGACCACCAGATGGCACCACTGCATTTTGAAAGATTCCTTTTTTGAGCTGAGTTGAGGTTGTCCAATGTCACAGGACAAACATCAGCACCAGATTAAATAAAAAAGAAACACAGTACTACTTGATGGGTTAACAATATCATGATTCTGAAAAATACTCAGTAACTCAGGCAACATCTGTGGAGAGAGAAACAGAGTTCACGTTTCAGGTCGATGACTGGGAAAAGGGACAGGCGCCTTTTTAATACCATCACTACTTCTGCCCTCACCCCCTTCCTCTCCCACCTAGCGAGAACCACAATAGGGTTCCTCTTGTCCTCATCTTTCACCCCACCAGCCTCCACATTCAACGGATCATATTCTGTCATTTCCACCACCTCCAAAGCAATGCCACCGCCCAACACATCTTCCTTCCCCCTCCTCTGTCAGCATTCGAAGGTGACCATTCCCTTTGTGACATCCTGGTCCACTCTCCCACCACTCCTAACAATCACTCCCTTTCCATGTAGGAGATATAACGCCTTTCACTTCCTCCCTTCCCATTGCCCAAGGCCCCCAAACACTTCTTCCAGATGAAACACCAGTTTACCTGTACTTAGTTCAATTTAATGTACTGTATTCGCTGCTGCAAATGCAGTTTCCTCTACATTGGTAAAATCAAATGCAGATTGGGCGATTGCGTGCAATGATGACCCTTAGCTTCCAGTTATTTGCCAGTGTAATTCTGCATCCCACTCCCACTTTGACCTCTCTGTCTCCAGCCTACTGCAGTGTCCCAGTGAAGCACAGTGGAAGTTTCAGTTAGACACTTTATAACCTACTGGTCTCAAAATTGAGTTCAACAATTTCAGGTCATAACTACTGCTCACATTTTTTTCCAGGCAGCAGATGCTGGTAATGATTCTATTATTGGCATTTACAGCTCCTATAAACGCATCTTTTTATCCTTTACTTGACCAATTATCACCTCCTTTTGCCTTGCACCATCATCCCTTTTGTCATTTAACCTCCCACCCTATCATGGACCTTCTCTTTTTTTCTTTCCTCCCCTCCCCTACTTCCCTGCCTGTGTGCCTGCTTAGGACATGTTACATCTGCAGCATCATCCAGTTCTGAGAACGTTTCAACCCAGTGTCCTTTTAAGTCTGTTTCTCTCTGCACAGCGGCTGCCCAACCAGATGAGTATTTCAGCATTTTCTGTATATATCTCAGATTTCCAGCATTGAGTGTTTTGCCTTTGCATGTGAAGAATGAATATTCAAAGCAAATGAGCTGCAAGAAAGATCCACAAAAGCAAAAAATTCATAATGAAAATAATTTTTGAGCCTATGAGTTTCAAAATCAAACTGCTAAGAAAGCAACATAGGTAGTTTCTGCCCGATCAGGATTTCTCTTCCTTCCTATCTGCAGGGATGTAGCCCATTTACTAATTTCAGAAAACTTGGGCACAGCTTAACAAGCTTTGAGACTGAGGGATCATCAAGTGTACATAAGGGTAGCATTTAACCATCAAAAACTACTGCATTGCCTACTCAGTTACTTTGCTGATACCAGTTATGAACAGCATCTCCATGCTTTACAGAGCACCCCATTGAAACATTGGAGAATGTGACTTCAGACTTGAAGGTCACTCCGGAGGCATCCAAACCAATGAAAATCATGCTACAAGTTGGGGTTGGAGACTTTCTGACTCATAGCATGGTTTCCTGGCAGTTGGTTAGCCAAAGAGCTCTCAGGACACTTTGAACTCATGTCTCTTTTGCCTTATTTGCAATGGGGCCACTCAAGGGATGATCTCTGCCTCTGACATCCCCAGAAAGGCATAACCAATCAATCTCTATTCCATGTCAGCAAGAAAATTGACTTTTAGAAAAAAAATTGACAACATTTAGGGTCCAATTTTAACTCATTCAAAACCCATTCACTTAGTGTTGAAATCAAGCCCTTACAAATGAGTTCATTATTTTCTTCTATAAATAGATGGAGTTGGTTTATTTGTAATGAAAATATTCCCCCTAGACTTGCCTCCCCTGTTGAGGTCTTTACATATAGCATTGTATGGACTAGATCAATGTGTACTAATTAGCTTTATTCGCATCCATCTGTGGGGAATGTAAATGCCATCTTGTATAACTCACGTTAAATGATTCTGATACCTAACTTGCCTCCTGCAGTAGGAAGGTTTAAATACAGATAACAACCAACAAGTGAACCTTAGCAACTACAAGAAAAGCTGAAAACTGGCAAATCACAAAATGGGCATATGTAATTAGACATTAATTAGATTACTAATTAGTTAATAGGATAACAATGTGGCATCATCTTTGCCAAATCATCAATCAATATAAAACTATTCTGCAATATACAACCAATATTACAAAGTGAACAGCTGTGTAGTTTGTAATAAATTCTCTCATATATGCAAAATACTGGTTTTAAAAAAGCTTTGAAACTTCAAATGTTAAAATGGAATTATACTGGAGTCGGCATAAAGAGTTAACAGTGACCACTAGTCCATGTAAACCTTGTACTTCTTTCTATCAGACTGGTGTTACTACTGCAGAGTTTCACACACTATGTTGACATTCTTACGAAGGAACAGAGTATCCCTATTTCCAAGTCAGTAGGTCCATCCATGTCTGTTGGCCTGGTGGTGAAGAAATACTGGAACAGTTTGCTCAAACTTGGGACCCTCCACCAACAGGTAGGTACAGGGCTCACAATATTTAGAATTCATTTTCACTACATTTGTAAAACTGCTCTGCTTTTACTTCCTTGTTTGAAAGCATAATACTAAAATTAAACAGGCAGAGACAAAGAAATGCAATTTAAATGCTTTGTAATCTGACTTGTTTAAACTTTTTTTAAATTTTACTCAGTTGACAATTAAAGACAGTCCTAGTCACTAAACAGACTAAAACTCTTTTGAGTTATCAACAGTCACAGATTGCAACTCTTTTTGAGTACAATCACAGTTCTTGGTTTCCGGGAGTGGGACATAAACCCACAACCCTCTGATTCAAAGGCGAGGGTGCTATGAACTGAGCCACAGCTGACACCTTGCACAAGTACCAATCAACAGCAACCAAGGATTGTAAAACTATCCAATTAAATTAATCAATTTTTCAAAATTCAGCAAGCTGGAATCACAGAACAAACCAATCAGATCGTTCAGATAATTTCTTAATACTATATGTAGCCACCATTTTTCATCTTTGTTTGGATTAGAGTATGTAACTAAAAACATTTACAACAAAAATATCTAAAAATAGGCATAATTCTGAAAATAGGTTGTTTAATGTTAGAAATGCCTGCAGGGAGCTCTCCTCCCCTACCTCTGAATAAGCCTGTCCAACAATCTGGGTGTAAAAATTTTCAGCTGTTGTTGACAAGTTGTGTGGGTAAAAGAACAAAGATTTGCATTTAGATAGCACCTTTCACAGCCTCAGGACATCCTAAAGTACAAATTAAGTTTTCGGAAGTGTAGTCACTGTTGTAATGCAGGAAAACACAGCAGCTGATTTGCTGTTTTAATGATGTTGGTTAAAGGATAAATATTGGCCAGGACACTAGGGAAAACTTCTTCAAAATAGTGCCATGGGATCATTTACACCTACCTGAGAGGACAGACAGGACCTCAGTTTAACATTTTAACTGAAAGATGGCACATCCAACAATACAGACTTCCCTCAGTGCTGCACTGAAGTTTCAGCCTAAATAATGTGGTGAGGTCTCTGGAGTGAAATTGAATCCACAATATTCTGAAAAGCATCCTTGAAGTCTGTCCGGTAACTCCATCTGGACAACTCCTCTTTCATCAGAAATTTGTTCACCATTTCCAGTCAGGTTGACCAGCTCTGGCCAAGAAAATATGGGAGACTGCCAGAGAAGTAGGAACGTAGGAGTAGGCTATTTGGCCCATCGAGCTTGCTGTGTTGTTCAATTAGACCATGGCTGATCATCTACCTCAATGCCTCTTTCCCACCCTATCCTCATATCTCTTCATGTTATTAGTATCAGAAATCTATTGATTTCTTTCTTGAGCATGCTCAATGATTGAGCTTCCACAGCCCTCTGGGGTAGAAAATTCTAAAGATTCACCACTCTCCGAGTGGGAAATTACTCCTCATCTCAGTCTTACATAGCCTGCCCCTTATTCTGAGACTGTGTTCCCTGGTTCTAGATTCACCAGCCAGGGGAAACATCATAGTCACATCTACCCTGTTACACTCTGTAAGAATTTTGTAAGTTTCAATGAGATCACCTCTCATTCTTTGAAACCCTAGAGAATACAGGCCCAGTTTCCTCAATCTCTCCTCATAAGACAATCCCGCCTTCCCAGGGATTAGTCTGGTGAATCTCTGTTGCACTCCCTCTATGACAAGTATATCCTTCCTTAGATAAGCAGACCAAAACTACACAATACTCCAGGTGTGGACTCACCAAGTCTCTATACAATTGCAGCAAGACACCTTCTGTACTCAAATCCCCTTGCGATGAAGGCCAACATACTATTTGTCTTTCTAAGTTGGGGGAGGGAGTTGCTGATGAGACCTGAGGGCTCGGGTGGGGGGTCGGGGTGAACCACTGTAATGCCCTGCTCAGACCCTCCATCCTCCATTCAGGCCAGGACGAAACTGCCCCCCAACAAGAATCCTCAACCATCCCCCAACAAGAATCCTCAACCATCCACCTGCCGAATCTGGACATCTCTCAAAGGAGAGTGCTGGGCAGTGCTGCTGCTCCCTCATGGCTGAATGTCTGCACATGCACACTGTGCCGCCTCTGGACTGCACATGCGTATCAAAATAGTGCACCTGCACAGACACACTGAACAGTTTCCTCACTCACTGCCAGGAGGAATCTGGGACAAGTGGCATCCCAGGAAGCCCAGGCCTGGAATGTGAAGCCAAATTTGGGACAATCCCCAAAAATCCTGGACGGTTGGTCACCCATTCCCAGTGTCCACATCAAATTTCAGCAAGTTCAATTCTACCCAAGCTGCCATGGGAATTATAACAACAAGAACTCTTATTTATACATCACATTTAATGTAATAAAACATTCCAACATTCTTCACAGAGGCATTATAAAGCAAAATTTGACACCGCGCTACTTAAAAAAAGATTAGACAAATGCCCAAAAGCTTAGTCAAAAAAGTAGTATTTCTTTAGGAGTGTCTTAAAGGAGGAAAGAGATGTGGAGAGGCAAAGACGTTTAGGGAGGGAGTTCCAGAGCTTAGGGCATGGCCACCAATGGTGAAGCAATCAAAATCAAGAATGCTTAGCAGGTCAGAATTCGAGGAACATAGGTATCTCTGAGAGGTGTGGGGCTGGAAGAGATTACATCAATAGGGTAAAGAAAGGCCATAGAGGATCTTAAAAACAAGGGTGAGAATCTTAAAATTGAGTTGCTTGATGGAAAATCAATATAGGCCATTAAGGACAGGAGTGATGGATGAATGGGCCTTGATGCAAGTAAGAGCACAAGCAGCAAAGTTTTGGATGACTTCAAATTTAGTGGGAGGCCAGCCAGAAGCGCATTAGAATAATCAAGTCCAGAGGTAGTAAAGGCATAACTGAGGGTTTCAACAGCAGATGAGTTGATGCAGGGGCGGAGTTGGACGATGGCAAAGAGGTCCAAATAGGCTGTGTTAGTGATTACATGGTTATGAGGTTGGAAGATCATCTTGGAATCAACCCCAATTCAATGAATCTACTGTGTGTGTCCTATGACAGCACCTATCTAATGGCAACCTGACAACTTGGGAAGAGTTGTAGTTGTTTGAATTTGACCTGGATGCTGGAAATGGTAAACAAGCTCTAGCCAACACTTCTTGATGGAAGAGGAGTTCCCAAGGTAGGGTTACTTAGCAAACTTCAAGGATGTCTTTTCAGGAAGGTTTTGTTAGGTTTATTACACTGGTAGGTTTAAAAACTCTACTTTGAAATTTAAAAACAATCTTGCTTTGCTATTTTACAGAAATTTTGCCACAAATAATGATACATTAGCACCTGCCCTGTATCAAAATCCTGTTTTATGCACTTGTTACAGTTTACTTGTTACATTTGAACAGCAAATATTGCACCCAACAAAGCAGATTATTTAATCTGTTGAATTGTATTCTTATTTTAATAGAAAAAGTTGATGGCAGCAGATCTTTCTAAACTGCAAAGCGACCTGATTAATTCCAAGGTAGAGATTGAGAGGTTGAAGAATTGTTCATCCGTACCTTGTAACTCATCGTCACTCCCCAGCAGCATCAAACCTACAGGAATGACTCGGTCACAAGTCTCTGCTACACCTGCACACATTGGATTAGGTGAAGCACTAAGAAACTCACCTAGTATAGCTACGGATACTCGGAACATTGGTTCACAGACAGTGGAATCAGCTCTTGTACCATGTGATGCCTGTGCCTGCACACAATCGACCCTTAAAAAGGTCAGCAATTCCATTATCAGCATTTGCCAAAACCAGAATATCCCATCGGCTCTGAGCAGGTTTCAGGAAGTGGTGAAAGAAACCCTGGGCAATGGAATGATGACAGCAACTGATGTGGCCTATTGGGCCTCTGAACAGAGCAAAGACCTGGCACGAATAAACAAACATCTCACTGAGCTCATGAGCAGCATTAGTCCACTAAAAGCTGAGCTACAGGCCGCAGCAGAGCAGCAAAGTCAAATGCAAAAGAAAATAGATAATTTTAATAAAGAACTTGAAAAGAAAAAAGAGCAGCAAAACTTGAAGATAAAAGAGTTTGACAAACAAATGGAGGAGATTAACAGAAATAACTCTGAGACAGTAACAAAACTTGAGCGTGATAAAGAGATGCTCAGGAAAGGTAATCTGAATTTCATATGGCACATTTACTAGGAAACAAAATATATTTTTCAATGGTGTAGGCATCATTTGGCATTCATGGTAAGGATATACATTCATTCATTATTGAACTGCACAGGGCAAGTCTCCATGACTTAAAGTGTATTATATTTTTATTTAATCAGTCATCCCTTTCACCCTATTATGGATCTTCCCTTTTGTTCTTTGCTCCCTTCCTGTTTTCTCTGTCTGCTGTACTTGCTGAAAACCTATTACATCTCTAACTTTTTCCAATTCTGATGAAGGATCATCGACCTGAAAAGTTAATTCTGCTTTCTTTCCACAGATGCTGCCTGACCTGCTGAGCAGTTTCTGTTTTTATTTCAGGTTTTCGATAGTCGCAGTATTTTGCTTTCCTATCATATTTTTAAAACCATTTTCAGCTATCTTTGAACTTATTTAAAAATCTGATCACCAAAATCTCCACTCATGAAATTGCCACTCATTCATTGTGTTCAGTAGGGCAGAGCTGGGGTGTGAAAAGCTGAGAGCTATTTTCCTTGGCTTTTTTTGTTAATTCTGTAACTCTGTTTTAGGAAGTGCTACATTAGAAGAGAAACTATCAATCCTGAAGGAGGAAGTCAAAGGGCAGCATGTACTCATAAGAGACCTTGGTAAGTCTGAAATACACTCTTCCTGGCACTTCATTCATCTTTTGAGGATTGAGTTCTGGTTTAGTTGTGGTTGGTTAGGCAGGTTGTGAGGGAGCAGAGGAAAATGGAACTTAAGAAATATTCATTTTTTAAAATCTATTCTTTCATGGTGTGTAAGCGTCGCTGGCTAGGCGAGCAATTATTGCCCATTCCTAATTGCCCCTGAGAAGATGGTGGTGAGCCGCTACCTTGAACCGCTTCAGTCCACATGGTGTAGGTACACCCACAATGTTGTTCAGAAAGAAGTTTCAGGATTTTGATCCAGTGACATAGAAGGAATCACAATATAGCTTCAAGTTAGGGTGGTGTGTGGCTTGGGGGGAACTTGCAGGTGCTGATCCAATGCATCTGCCGTCCTTGTCCTTCTAGGTGGCAGAGGTTGTGGGTTTGGGAGGTGCTGTCAAAGGAACCTTGGTGAGTTGCTTACATTTTTTACATTTTAAACTGAGGGTCCAAGTCAGATTTGAGGAATTTTCATCTACTTGGATCTTATAGAGTCTCTGTGGGTGCCAGGATTGTGTGTGCTCCTTAATTCCCTCAGCACTACTTTGATTACAGCCCAGTTTTCCCCATTAACTTTCATCTTGTTGGCAGTCCCTCAGGTACTTCTCAAGTTTTCTATTCATCTGGTCACTAGCTTTCATCCTGTACAGCACTTTTTATATGAAGCAGCTGGCAACATATCTGCTGAAATGCCAATAGGAGCCTTTATGTCTGGCAACTGCAGAACACCACCACTTTCAATTTGTCTCACTACTCCCCCACGTAAAATGCTTAACAATTATAACATTATGGAGCATGTTCCAGGAGAAATCCTGGTTTTACTGCAGAGTGAGTGGAAAGAAACCTGATATTTATAAACTCCTTTAAACACTGGTTTTGGGTTATGTGTAGCCTGAATAAATGGAAGGTTTTACATTATAATTTTTTATAAATAAATACAGTACACTGCAGCTTTAAAGATAACAAATAGCAAAAGGTGAAAAGGCAATTAAAAGAAAATCAATTATACCAAATAATCCAAGGAATGCAGCTATCCAGAATTGGTGTGGGACACAAACTCCTTAAAAAAAACCACTTTGGGATACTTAAAAAACTGGGGCATTACCAAGTTTAAGTACTTCCAAGAGCATGCTTGTTTGACCATCATTAGTAGAACCATCTGTGTAGTTGTGGCAGAATGAAGAAATTTGATGCCATGATCACAATTTTCAAGAAAAGTTGAATTGTAGCAACTACAGGGACACTACATTGTTCCCAACTGTTGGTAAAGTACAAGCTCAGTTACTTCCTAATCGCCTCTCGTCAATTGCAGAAGAGGTCCTTCCAGAGTCCCAGTGTTATTTCCGACCCGCCAGAGGAACAACTGACATGATCTTCACAGCACATCAACTTCAGGAAAAGTGCAGAGCAGAACATCCCTTTATACATGGCTTTCTTGGATCTCACAAAAGCCTCTGACTTGATAAATTGAACTGTCATTTGGAAGGTGCTACAGCGATAGGGATGCCCAGCTAAGTTCATAAACATCATCTGTCTCCTATATAACAATATGCAAATCACAGTACTATGCAATGGATCTACCACAAACCCCTTCCCTGTCAAACAAGGCGTGTGTCATTGCACCAACGCTATTCTCAATTTTTCTGGAGCAATGTTGCAACTTACTACTGGCAAGCTCACCCCAGGTGTGATAATAACTTATCACACTGATGGTAAATTCTTTGACCTCAGCCAGCTGAAGGCCAAAACCAAGACAACGACCACTTCTGTAATAGAACTACAGCATGCTGATGACTTACAAGCCAGTGCTCACTCTGAAGAAGAACTACAATAGATAGTTGACGCATTCACCAAAGTCTATAAGAGCAATGTACTTGCCTTGAACACCAGGAAAGTCCTCTACCAATCCGCCCTAAAAGTATCGAATCCAATGTTCTCAATTGAGATTCATAGTGAAGTGTTGGAAAATTCCCATATCTTCCTCTATCTTGGAAGCTATCTATCCCAAAAAGCCAACGTCGATGAAGACGGACACACTGAATCCAGTGTGTTAGCTCAGCCTATGGTAAATTACGTATTTGAGTCATACTTGCATACAAACATACATATGAACATATATGAACATTTTTAAGGCAGCGGTAGATAGATAGATTCTATCTATCTAGGTAGATAGATTCTTGATAAGCAAGGGGGTGAAATGTGGTAGGTGGGAATGTGGATTTGAGGTTAGAATCAGATTAGCCATGATCTTATTGAATGGCAGAGCAGGGTCGAGGGGCTGTGGCCTACTGCTCTTAATTCATGTGTTTGAGTCTTTGAGAATTGAGATATCAGACCCGACACTAAATTCAAAGCATGTCGGGCAGTGGTTCTCCCCATGCTTCTCTACGGTGCTGAAACCTGGACAGCTTTTACAGATGCCATATCAAAGCCCTAGATTCCTAGAACGTCATTAATGCTGTCTTAGGAGAATCTTGTGAAACAAATGGCAGGACAAAGGAACAAACATGACCATCCTTCAAGATGTAAACATGCCAAGTATAGAAGCCGTGGTAATCACATTGATTGAGATAGACTGGACATGTCGCCAGAATGTCTGACTCAAGACAGCCCAAACAGTTGCTTTACTCAGAACTGTGCCAGGGACCTCGCTCATACGAGGGCCCAAAAAATGTTTCAAAGACGATCTCAAAGCCTTCTTGAAGGCCTGCTCAATTAACATCAGCACATGGGAAACAGGCCCAATCACAACCAAAATGGTGATCCATCATCAAAAATGGTGTGACCTTCCAATCAACAACAGCAGCCACTGAGAGAGAATGGCAAGAGAGATGGAAAGAGAGCAGTTGCTTGAGTCAACAATCTGCTAACAATTCTACTTCTACCAGCCAACAACTGATGTCCTCATTGTGGGAGAGCGTTTAGGGCTAAAATAGGACTCCTAAGCCCAAATCCACAGCCATCCATAAGGAATAATCATCCCCGACTTGAGGGATTGTTGATGAGGATGTGAACCATCTACACATTCCTGATCTCATTCACATGAATGGATACAGTAGGAAAGTGATTATATTACTGGATGAATGATTCAGAGATATAAGTTCAAATCCCACCATAACAACCTGAGAAATTCAGTTAATAAAAAACTAGTATTGGTAATGGTAACCTTGAAACCAAAGGATTTTTGTAAAACCCAACTAGTTCGCTAATGCCATTTAGGAAAAGAAATCTGCTGTCCTTACTCTGCCTGGCGTATATGTGACTCCAGAGCCACAATGTTGTGGTTTAACTTCCCACTGAAATGGCCTAGCAAACTATTTAGTAGTATAGGGATGAGCAATAAATGCTGGCCTTGCCAGCGTTGCCCACATCCCATGAATGAACTTTAAAAAACACAAATCCATGCTTCAAAAATGGCTGGCAGGTTATTGCAGTGCCTTTAATGCACACTAGCACACCTCTTCAGGGGTGATTTCACTAATACTGAAAGTTGAATCTAATGTTCTTTTAGTTTGGATTCTAGGAGACTGGTGTCTGTGAGCCAGCTCTTGGCACGTGCACTGCAAAATCTGGCAAACTCTTAGACCTAGTTATCACAGATCCATTATTCTGCCCTAGATTCAGAAGCCAGATTTAGTAATGTACATGTCACAAACTTGCTCACAGACACTCATCTAGAATTCAAAAAAGCACTAGTATAAAAGTGGCAAGATTATAGGAATGTGGTTTGAATTGTAATTCTGTTGCTATCTCTGGGTAGAGCTCTCTAAACAGATGCTGCTGGAAGAAATGAGAACCAAGATGGCAGACAAAAGTGTGGTGCTGACTCTTGAAGAACAAGCTAAACTATTAACTAGTCAACTAGAGAGCACAACACAACAGCTCAAAATGATTAGCAGTGAACTGGACAAAGAAAAAGTGAAAATCAACAGCATGTTGAGACATGAAGAGGTAATGAACCTGGCAAATTGCAATGTAAAAAGCACACCAACCTTTAAGAACATGTACACATTTAGTCCATATTTGATCCTACATTAAGTACATGGTCCAGCTCCATTTCCTTATATCAGTAATACTGCATCAAATACTGGTTTGCATCAGTCAACAGTGAGGAAACGGAGAGTGAAGAGGAATAGGAAGGCATAGAAAGGAATGTATATTGTGCATCTTAGCTGCAGTCCTTGTAAAGAGTGTGGATGTGTTGTTTATATGAAGAACATTTGTTATGTCTACAAGTTTCACCTATCCATTTTCTTTACCTGGTCCATTTTTGACTTCTCTTTCTCCAACTCTGTTAATTGGTTTTCTACAGATATCTACTGCAAGCCCATTGACTCCCACAACCAACTGGATTACGCTTCTTTCCACTCCATTTCCTGTAAAAACGTCATCCCCCTTCTCCCAGTATCTTGCTATATTTGTTCTGATAACCTTGCTTTCCCACCAGAGTTTCTAAAACATCCTCCCTTTTCCCTCATCCAAGGCTTCCGCTCTACAGTAAGACCCATGACTCTGCCACCTCATTTCACGAGTCCCAGTTTTTACCCCCTCCACTCCCATCTCTGGCTTTATCTTCAATCTTACCATCAAACGTTTCTATTAGCTCAAACATGATCTTGCCACCAAACACATTTTCCTCAACCTTCTCTGCTTTCCAAAGGGCTGGTCACTCTGTAATTCCCTTGTTCACTCTTGCATCACTCCTACTTCACCTGGAACCTTCCCATTCAAGCCAAGAAGATGCAAACTTGTCCTTCTACATTGCTGTCCAGAGGCTAAAATACTGCTTTAATTTGTGACAGCAATTCACGTGTGCTTCCTCTAACCTAGTGTACTGCACTTATTGCTCACTGTTTTATCTGGACAAGTATGATTTTGCAGTGCAAGTGAATTTAATAAGGAAAATGTTCCAAAGTGCTTATCAGGCAAATTAATAAAAGAAACGTTCCTCTACACTGGGGAGACAAAATGCAGATTAGGTGACTGCTTCACTGAACATCCTTATTCTGGCTGCACGTGCCCTTGATCTCCCTGTGAACTACCTTTTAACTTGTATTTGCTTTCCCACTCCGACATGCCTTTATTGTCCTAGACTTAAATGAAGCTTAATGTAAGCTTCAACAACAGTATCTTAGTTCTCTATTGGGTACTCTGCAGTCATCTGCTCTAAACAACATCTTTAGTAATTTCACCTAGTTAAGAACATCAAATAGGCCATTTAACCCATTGAACCAGTTCTGCCATTCAGTGAGATTTTGGCTGATCTACGATCTAACTCAATAGATCTGTCTTTTCCCCTTAGTATCTCAGTTTAACAAAAACCTATCAATCTCTAATGTAAAATCAACATTCGATCTAGGATCAATTGCTGTTTGCTGAAAAGAGTTCCAAAATTCTACCACCCTTTATATGCAGAAGTATTTCCTAACCTCACTCCTGAAAGGTCTGGCTGTAATTTTTAAACCGTGCTGCCTAGTCCTAGACTTCCCAACCAGCATAAATCATTTCTCTCTATCTACCGTATCTGTTCTCCTTAATATCTTGAAAACTTCAAACAAATCAACCCTTAACCTTATAAATTCCAGGGAATACAACTGACTTTTGCGTAATCTCTCCTCATAGTTTAATTCTTAGAGTCCAGGTGTCATTCTGCTAAATCCATAGAAACAACATCCATTCTAACAGGAAATTGCTGGAGAGATGGGTATGTATCTGGTAAGCAACAGCACACCTATGGAGCTTGGAAAAGAAAGGGAGGTTGGAAATGGTGTAATAGTTTGTGATTATTAATGTTTAAAGATAGATTTTTTGAGGAGCAGGTAATGATAGCAATTTTTAAAGGGAGAGAAAAAGTTTCTGTGATTAGATTCAAGAAAAGTGGCAGAAGGTGTAGGGGGGGACATAAAGAAGAACTTTTTTACGCAGAGGGTAGTGGGTGTCTGGAATTCACTGCCCAAGTTGGTGGTAGAGGCAGAAACTTTAAACTCTTTTAAAAAGTACCTGGATCTGCACCTAAAGTGCTGTAAGCTGCAGGGCTATGGGCCGGGTGCAGGAAGGTGGGATTAGAAAGGGCACCTGGGTGTCCTCGGGCTGGCATGGACAAGATGGGCTGAATGGCCTCCTTCTGCGCTGTAACTTTTCTGTGGTTCTATGGAACCAGTTACCATGTCAATTAGCATGGGGTCAGGAAGGGAAGTTGTTTGGTAAATCTCATGACTGAAATGAGCTTGGAGAAGACAGGGAAAAAGAGATGGAAAATTAACTAGAGAGAGATAGTAATTAGGGATAGAAGCAGAATTGGCTTGCTGGGAAAAGCAAGGGGTTGAAACAGCAGAACGGATCAACTTTATCTTGGAAGGGGGCATGTTTGGCATGTAGAGGCCTGAGGGGGAAAAAAAGAGACTTGTATTTATACAGCACTTCTCATGACTACTGAACATCCCAAAGCGCTTTGCAGTCAATTAAGAATTTTTGAAGTGTAGCCACTGCTGTAGTGTAGGAATATAGATTCCTTTTGAAAGCAGGAAATTATAATACATTTTGTAATACCCTTCTTACAACAACAATGGCATAGCCTGAACATATTCACAAGGTAACCGTTATAATGTATTGCTAACCAGAAAGAATCTAAGCTTCAGATTTTATTAAAGGGCAGTTTTTAAAAAAAAAAACCAGTTGATATTAATTGTGTTTTTCATTAATTAATCAAGTCTCTGAAAGCTAAGATTAAAGCTCTGCTACAACGAGTTAATGATTTGGATGAAGAATGTGAAGAGCTGAACACTAGGTTAGCTGAGTCCGAGGCTGGGACAGATAGGCTGGAAGAACAACTGAAGACAGTCAACATAGAGAAAAGTAACCTACAGGAGCAACTCCAAGAACAACTGGTGGGTCCTCAGAGCATGAGGAAATCTTTAACAATGTTGAAAGTCCTTCAGGTAGCAAATTACGAATACTGACTTCTTAACATGAACTGCTATTTCTGTCATTTTCTCAATTATTTTCCACGTAAGTCTTCAAAAACATATCCTGAATGAGCAGTTGGGTTTGAGTCTGTTAGCTCTCTGCAATGCTGTTGTATTCCACTTCAGGAGCTTTGCAGTTATGGATGGGGTAGGTAACATTTTCATATGTTCCTTATTTCTGATGTGGAAGCATTTGGATTTTACTTGCTTACTCCTTACAGTGGAATGGCTTGGGAATTATGAAGATGGTTCCCCATGTTAATATGTGATATTGTGTCCTGCAGCTCATTGTGTTGTGCCACCGTGACAATTCTATAGGCATATTAAATGAAATCTTAGAAAATTAACCAGGAGTAAAACTGTACTTTAGTAAAGACAAATGTTCATTACAGGCAGAGAGAGGAGAATTTATAATGGGGAAATACAGAAATGGCAAAGAAGTTAAATAATTATTTTGTGTCTGTCTTCATGAAGGAAGATACAAAAACCTCCAAGAAATATTAGAGAATCAAGGGACCAGCGGGAATGAGGACTGAAAGAAAGTAGTATTAGTTGAAAAGTAGTACTGGAAAAATTAATGTCACTGATAGTTGATAAATCTCTGGGACCTGATGATCATCCCAGAGTGTTGAAAGAGATGGCTAAAGAGATGGTGGATACACCGATGGCCATCTTTCAAAACTCTATAGATTCTGGAACAGTGCCTGCAGATTGGAAGGTTGCAAATGAAACCCCACTATTTAAGAAAGGAGAGAGAGAGAAAATGGGGAACTATAGACCTGTAGCCTGACATCAGTAGTAGGAAAAATGCTAGAGTCTATTATAAAGGATGTGATAACAGGACACTTAGAAAATATCTATGGGATTAGACAAAATCAACATGGATTTATGAAAGGGAAGTCATGTTTGACAAACCTGTTGGAATTTTTTGAGGATGTTACTACCAGAATAAATAAGGGGGAACCAGAGGATGTGGTGTATTTAGATTTTCAGAAGGCTTTCGATAATGTCCCGCATAGGAGGTTAGTAAACAAAATTAGAGCAAATAGGATAGGGGGTAATATACTGGCATGGATTGAGGATTGGTTAATGGATGGAAAATAGTAGGAATAAACAGGCCATTTTCAGGTTGGCAGGTTGTGACGCAAGGATCAGTACGTGGACCCCAGCTGTTCACAATCTCTATCTCTGTCAATGATTTGGATGTGAGGACCTAATGTAATATTTCCAAGTTTTTCAGAAGACACAAAGCTAGGTAGGTGTTGTGAGGATGATGCAAAAAGGCTTCAAGGGGGATTGAACAGGCTTAGTGAGTGTGCAAGAACATGGCAGATGGAATATAATGTGGATAAATGTGAAGTTATTCAATTTGGTAGGAGGAAGGGAGGTGTAGATTATTTCTTAAATGGGTGTGTTGATGTCCAAAGAGACCTAGGTATCCTTGTTCATAAGTCATTGAAAGTTAACATGCAGGTGCAGCAAGCAAAGGCAATTTGCCTTTATCGCAAGAGGATTTGAATATAGGAGTAAAGATGTCTTGCTTTGATTGTATAGAATCTTGGTTAGACTGCACTTGGATTATTGTGTACAGATTTGGTCCCCTTACCTAAGGAAGGATATTCTTGCCATAGAGGGAGTGCAGCAGAGGTTCACCATATTAATTCCTGGGATGACGGGACTGTCCTATGAGGAGAGATTGAGGAGGTTGGGCCTGTGTTCTCTAGAGTTTAGAAGAATGGGAGGGGATCTCATTGAAACTTACAAAATTCTTAAGGGGCTAGACAGGGTAGATGCAGAAAGGATCATTCCCCTAGCAGTGGGGTCTAGAACCAGGGGACACAGTCTCAGAATAAAGGATAAGGCATTTAGGACTGAGATGAGGAGGAATTTCTTCACAGTGGTGAATCTTTTGAAATCTCTACTCTAGAGGGCTGTGGAAGCTCAGTCATTAAGTATGTTCAAGACATAAATTGATAGATTTCTAGATGCTAATGACTTCAAGGGATATGAGGAAAGCATGGGAAAATAGTGTTGAGGTAAATGATCAGCCATGATCTAGTTGAATGGCAGAGCAGGCTTGAGGGGCTGAATGGCCTCCCCCTGCTCTTATATTCCTATGCTATTCTACCTGTGTCAGCTACAATAGCAACAATAATTACACCTCTAATGTAGAAAAATGTCCAAATACACTTCACTGAAGCTTGGTTAAAGTGATGAGTTTAAAACAGGATCTTAAAGGATTTGATACCGTTCTGCATCAGACATTATTAACAAAAATGAAAGTGCATATAATTGCAGATAGCCCATGGAATTGGATTGGTAATTGGTTGGGAGGTAGGAGACAGAGAGAGTAGGCATAAAGGGATTAATCTGGCTGGTACATTGTAAAGAAGCGATGTGCCTAAGGATCTTTACTGGGTTCTCAGCTTTTCACTATATCAATAGTTTGGTTAAGGAATAACATATTGCATATCCAAGTCTGCAGATGACACTAAGCTAGAAGACACAGCCAAGTTGTGTAAATCAAATATGGATGTGAGGGAGTAGTTAAGTAAATTGGCAGCTGCAGAAACGTTGTGGTGAATGATATGCTAAGTAACTGGGTCTTTGAAAGTGCAGTTGTAAAAGACATGAGTGAGAGTTGTTTTTCCAAGGATAGACATAAAGGAAGTCAGATGGGGAGGGGATAGGGGGAGGTGGGTGGATAGATATAATGAAGTGTTCGAAGATGGCTCTGTCAGTGACCATGGGAGTAGACAGACTGCAGGAGAAGATAAGGTCAAAGGGTGAATTATGGGTCGCGGAGTTTAAATGGAGAGAGACATTTAGGGAAGGTAGGAGAACAGTAAATTCAGGGATAAGTGGGCAATGGGAGCCAAGGTGGATGAAATTTGCCCACAGACCAAGGGAGGAAAGAAGGATATCTCGGTGAGATTAGGGGAGTGGTAGATAATGATTTTAAAAGAGGGTTGAAATAGATGGTACCAGGTGATGTGCTTGAAGAAGAGAAGGTACCAGGGGAGTAGGGCAAGAGACAAAGATATGATTTGGTGATGGCAGTTTGTATGGTGCAGGTGGTGGGAAGTATAACTAGGCAGAGAGGCTTTAGTAAGGGGCTAAGTGTCACCATCTTTGAGTCAAGATTTAGTCAAATCCAGGATATCAGTTTGTTGATTCATAATAAAGAATGTGGATGGTAAGGGCCTTGTTTGAGTAAACAGACATTCTAAAGGGAAATGTAGAGAATGGCATTGGTTGCTAGTCTGCTGGCAGAATCCAATGGAGCTAGAAGGCAGCAATGAAAGGTGGCATGACTATGTGACAAGAAGGAATTGAGGCAGCATCTGAAAACAGATAGAAGTAATGGGTTCAGCCATTTTCCAACACAGTAGTCAGATGGATCTGCTTCTCTTGGGCTCTATCAACAGAAGTCTATAAACATCTGCTGAAAGGTTCACTGGAACATATGATAACAGAGCACACCATGAAACATCTGTGGGAGACTTCAATCCTGGCCCAGACAGTAACTGAAGACAGCCCTATTGTGGTTTTCATGACATCATCTAAATAAATTAAAATAGAAGTGTACTTTAATGCCCAACTTGAGATCATGAACTACTTTCATTTATGTATTGCTATTACACAGAGAGAATCAGGATCTAGAATTTGTTAGTCTCCATATCAACCCCTGGACAAGCTTCGTTCCTGTTTAAGTATAATTCAAATAAAAGCTAATTTTGTTTTTCTCTTTTCCTTTCTCATTAAAGCAATTAACAAAACAGCTACAGCAAGAAAAACACGGTCTGGAGAAGTCCATGACTGAACTAAAAAAAAATCTGTCCCAGCTAGAGAGCCAAGTTCAAGAATATAAGGAACAGCGTAGGCTTTTGGTGGCTTTCCCTGACTTAAACATGCCACCTGAAACACAGTGTGAGAGTAAGACATTTCTATTATTTTAACATTTTTAATTAATCTAAATTATTCTGTTTGTATTAGCGGCACAAAACAAACATCTACTGAAAATGTGAGAACAGTATTCAAAATGAAACTTGCATTGTTATCCCTGTTGATTTAGGAACACTTTTTGCCGGTTTATCATTGAATACAGATGGCTGATAAACAATTTAGGGCATAATAAGCCATTCCCATTGCAAAAGTAGTATATTACATCTACAAGCTAAAAGGGAAAGAGCAGCAGACACATAGAAACACCATTACCTTAAAGCCAGATGACAACTTGACTTAGACATAAATATAGCCAGTCCTTTATGGTCACTGGGTAAAATTCTTAGAACTCCCCATCTAACAGCATTCTGGGAGTACTTTCACCACATAAACTGGCTGCTTGAACTGCTGCAGTCAGTCATCACCTTCTCGAGGGAAAATAGCGACGAGCAATGCATGCTGGCTATGCTAGCAAGACCCATATCGCTAGATTTAATTTTTTAAAAATGCTCGAGAAGAACAGATAGTTTTTCTTAAAATAAATCATGTATTCTCCCAGTGTCTCGATCTCTGAGCTATATAGATCATGAAGTTTCATGATCTGATGAGGTAGCAGATGTGGGCAGGTGGGGTACTACAGTCTAAATACCCCAAGGGCAGGGTTCACACTCCTTTTCAGAATGTGTCTTAGATGTGTTTGAGGAAAGGATCAGGCTCAATACTGTTATGTCCTGCACAATTGGATATCCTGTTGACACTCAGGGTCAAAGCTCAGATATTGAAGAATACAATTGGACAAGGTATTGGAGAGTGGCTGCTACCAATGTAACTACACCACTAAGGGAGTTGGCGTCTTCAAGACAATGAAGGGGTAAATAATGGAAAGAGGAAGAAAGTGAAACATGTAGATTGATCATGTAAGTTATCTTTGCCATAAGGGAATTTTCACTTACGCTTTAGCGCAATTTATTTGATGTGTATTGTTGCTCATAGGTACCGGTGATATTGTACAGGACATGGAGAAACAGTTACTAGCAAACAGCTTGCGTATCAGTATTCTGGAAGAGGAGAATTCGCGATTGAGAAGCACCCTCACAAAGTTGCAGGGAACTATGCAACAAGGAACTTTAAAGGTGAGATTTAGTAGAAATTAAATGGCTAAACCCTTCAGGCCCTTTTCCCTTTCTTCTACCTGGTTTCTTAATTCAATCTCATTAAGTATTGTAGCTGAAGGTATTCAAACAATCAGCAGAGCCTAACTGCAGGAAAACCACCTCCTGTTTTGAAATGGTGCTGTACTCTCAATGGCAATCTTTTTTTCGAGCAGAAATCATGTCTGGCATGATACTGGTAATAGTTGTAATTCATGTGGCATGATTTGCACAACAAAAAGTTGTTATACACTACTTTTTTTCTCTTTGTTTTAGATCATTCCTCAGACAAAGCTTTGGTCATCCTCAGGGCTGTCAGAAGATGAACTAAAACCTGATGGCAACGTAGGAAGGAACGAGCATAATATAGCGTAAGAGACTCTTGTCCAATCTTTCCAGTGGCAGGGTGGGGTGGAAAGAAGGTGGCTTTTAATTCATCAGTATCAGTCCAGAGTAGGATTTGACTCTCAACATTATTCAATTAACCCCAACTACTAGAAAAATGGTAATGTTGCTAACCAATTTAAAAATGAGGTATACATGAATACTAGAAAAGTAGCATGAGTAGTCATATATAAAATGTACAATAGAGATTATTAGCCATTTGCGCTTAGCGAGGGATGGCTTGAATGTGAAAATTGCATTTGGTTTGTCCTCCAGTGTTGAAGTCTATTTATCTGAAATACAGTGGAGAATTTTTTTTTATGGTGATAGCTAAACAAATTGCGTCACTCTTAAACATTGGGCCCTTCTACTCACACCCATGTCACTGAACCCAACATAGCTCTTCCACAAAATATTTGATCAAACTATACAGTGACCTTCAGTAAATCTGCAAATGTCTGTAAACGTCTGAAAAATTACAATTATCTGAACAAAACCACGATGAGAGTAATAAAGAAAGAACAGGCATTGTGATTGTAAGAGTTCTTATGAAATTAAGTGTTAAAAGTTATGGAAAACATTGGAATTGAGTACATCAACCAGTAATTTATGAAAAAATTGTATTTTGGGATCAGATTATATTGTTTTCCATGAAGAATTTATAACCAAATGGAGGAGCTGAAGGCAATATGGTGTGATCATGCTTTGGTTCTCTGTTGGATCAGATTAGATGGGAGTTTATGCTCACCATTCTCTGCTCCATCCAGGATCCATGTATAATTATTCTATTACAGATTCCTCCTTACAATCAAAAAATGGCTGAATGGGATATTTAAATAAACAAAACATTCCTTTCCCACCTGCACACCCCCTGTCTTCTCCTCTGAAAAAAGGAATAGTTTTAATATCTCTCTAGTCCTCAATTCCCCTTTGCTCATTAGATATTGATCTAGGTCCCTTAAAAAGGTGTCAGATTGATCCACATCTGCTCTCAGTGTCATTTCCATAAGTGTCCACAAGAAGCCAGTGCTGAAGGATAATGGTTGCAATGTGGGCCTGGAGCAGATTGCGGAAAAGTGAAGCCAAAGAAGAATTTGTAAATGAGAAGTCTCAATTTGGAATGTTGGTAGATAGGGCTGCTGGACAAGTGGGATCTGCTGCAGATGGCAGACTTCTGGATGAGTTGAGAGTTTGTAGCTCAGGCCTATGGCAAGAAAGGTTAAGGAACAGAGCAGAGTAAGTAAAGAAAATGGGGATAATGGTTTCACCATGCTGGGTGGCGGGGGGGGGTTATGATTGGAAGAGGAAGATGTTAGTGATTCTGTCGATAGACAGGAAACAGGATTTGAAACTCTGTTTTGGGTGAAACAATGTATGGTTCATCCTGAGCAAACAATAGGGCAGGGAAATGGAGTTTTTGGTGGGAACTAAATAAAATGGCTTCAGTCTTCTACATCAGTATATTCTGATGAAGACTAAGAAGGGCCATTGAACTTATATGTTCTTCAAGTATGTATATGTGAGATGTCATGACTTGTGTAGTATACAAATATCGATAAATGCAAACCATGGGGGAAAAAAGAAGTTTTTAAACACAAGTTAATGAGGGTTTTAAAATGTAACTTTGGATCTGTTTTCTTCATTGAATGACTTTTGACAATATTCCAAAAATAGCAAAAATCAACCTTATGCATGTCAACTTTACAGAGAAATGATGAAAGCCACAAGAAACATAGGTGTAAATATGAGACCCACATCCAACCAGAGGCCTTGGAGTGAGCCAAGGGAGACAACACCTTCTATTGAACGAATAAAAGAACCTGTAACAAGTGTCTTTAATTCACCAGAAATGTCTGCCATTGGTGTTTATGCAAGACTGAAAAAGGCTGGGTCCTTACCGGGTATGAAAGCTATATCTGATAGCATGAGGAAGAACAATAGAAAACTACATTAGGTTTAGGTTGCATTGTGAACCATTCTATCCCATGGAGGTTGTGGTCTGTGAAGCACTGCAGTACCACATTTTGTTTTAAACTTAGCAATTTTCAAACCTTGCTGTCTAACTACTACACCCTCTGATCAAAAGTTCAGAATGGGAGGAATCACTGTTTAACAAAATGCTAAAAAATGAAGCGGGAAGAGGGGAATTACCCCTAGTACAGATCCTGATGTAATTGTTTATCATGCCACTGAAAATATGATGTTCACATCAAAAAATAAAACCAGGAAATGATTCTTCCACATATATTGTAATCTACTGCCTGTATTGCTGGAATATTTCATCCCTGTTCTTCACAGCAGTTGCTTTTAGTGCAGTAACAAACCAGAAAGATTAAAGGAGAAACCATAGATTAGCCCTGCACCAACAGTAGTCTACAGGAAGTCTCTGCATATCGCAAGAACTTAAAAACATATTGACATTAAATTATTGTGTAGTGTTTAGTTTGACATTAACTAGTTTAGGAATTTTAACTAATTCACTGTATATGGTAATGCACTAGGATAATATTAACCAATTGATTTATAGGTATTTTAAAAGAACAAATGAACAATTAAAGGAGACAAGTTAACAAACCAATTGATTTATAAAAGCACTCATTAGTTATAGGTAAAATTGGCTGTTTGTATTGACATGACATCTTTTTTGAAACTGGTCATTAAAGCTAAATTGAAGAGTTTTACTTGCAATAGTTATCTGGAGTGGCAATTTCTCGTCAATGCCATCCAGAGCTGGTTGGTATCAGCATCATGTGCTAGAATCACCATGAGGCGTTTACTGAAGAATACACTGTTTACCAATACATAGTTTAAGTGTAATATAGTATATACAATGCCAACTAGCCTGTAAACATCCTGCAAATTAATCTGTCAAGGTTCTACAGTCTGGTACTAGGAAAGTGTTTTTATAAATACATCACTTTCTAATTAAACATTTGAGTTGAACTTAATTAAAATGAGAAGGCAGTAAACTCATGATACTTTACTTTAGATTCTGCATTCAGTACTAAAATTGAATGTTTTACAATGTGATATAAAATTGCACTGATTTTGGTCCAAACAACTTGTAAGCGACTAGTTAAATCCAACACGTTTAATGTTTAATTTTCACTTGTTAACCAATGGCAAATGGCTGTCATGACCTGTGTAGGCAAAATTGGGTTTTTGTTTATCAATTAAAATAAAGGGCACAGCTGCATTGTTAATTAGAGATGTCTTAAATAATTATATGTATAGTATGTAGTGATATTTAACGACAATATCAGATTCAAATCAATGATGAATTATGCTAAGATACATAACTATTGGAATCAAAAAGGTAAAATTTCCCTGTCTTCCACCATATCTTTGAAAGAACATCTGCAGAAATTCTAGCTGCACGCTTCAGAAGGAGTGTCGGATATAAAGTTTTCAGGGACATAGAAATGCATATAACTTATGAAGCCATGTAATATGCTATATATCAGGGGTGACTGGTAGCTGGTACACTTGGCAGAATTGCACAGAGACAAAAAAGTTCTGTCCGGAGGAAGTGACTATACAAAATCCATTGAAAGAAACATTGGTGCTACAAAGTACAAATTGTTTACAGCACAAACAGGTCATTTGATTCAACAGGTTCATGATGGCATTTATGCTCCACACAAGCCTCCTCTCCCCTGACCCGCTTCATCTAACCCTGTCAACACATCCTTTTATTCTTTTCTCTCATGTGCTCATCTAGCTCCCCTTGAATGCCTCTACAGTTATTTAAAAATAAACATTTTTGTCCACCCACACACACCTCTGAAACTATTTTTTGAACGTGCGTACATTCAAAACTAGTGTTGGGGAAAGGCAAAATCTGACTAGTTGTATGTTCTTATTGCTGACTAGGGCTCACAAAATGGTTCACACCTCTGCAGCTGTTTTCATGCCTTCAAGAGAGGAAAAACAGGAATGTTTAAAAAAAAGATGGTGATGGAGGAAATTCGAAAATCTTTCTCCATTGGCTGACCAGTACAGTTCTCTAGCCGTTGTCTGTGGAGTTGTTGAACAACAGATGAGCAATAGTATCTGGTCTGCAAGGTGAGGCAGAGAAGACAATACCTAATTGACCAACAGTGAACACGAGAGTGTTTGTAACATCAGCATCCTATTAATTCTCGATATGAAATTTCAACCCCATGCACTCTCCATCACAAAAACTGCCACCTGCATAGCATCACCAGCCTCCACCCCTACCTCATCTTTAACTGCTGCTCAAACAACCTCAACTATTCCAGTGTTCTTCTGCTGGCCTCCCATTCTCCATAAATTTCAGCTCATCCCAAACTCTGATAACTATCTTATTGTTTTCCTTTGTTCTTTCATGGGATGTGGGCATTGCTGGCAGGCCAGCATTTGTTGCCCATCACCAATTCCCCTTGAATTGAGTGTTTTGCTAGGCCATTTCAGAGGGCAGTTAAGTATTAACCACATTGTTGTAGGTCTGCAGTCACATATAGGCCAGATCTGGTGAGGTTGGTAGATTTCCTTCTCTAAAAGGACATTAGTGAACCAGCTGGGTTTTTACAACAATCGATGATAGTTGTCATTATTACCATCGACTGAGACTAGCTTTATATTCCAAATTTGCACCTGCACCAACTCGCTCCTGCTCACCTCACTATTGACCTTGCTGACCTGCACTGACCTCCATTCTACTCTCACCTCAAATTATAATTCTCAACCTTCATGGCCTTGCCCCTTTTGATTTCAGTGGGGAAGGTTTGATCGACCAGCTGACCTTTTCCTGCCTATCATTTTTGTATGTAACCTCCTTCAGCCTTACAATCTCCCTAGCCTCAAACTCTCAGTTCCTCCAACTCTGGTCTCTTGGATGAGATGACCTTCACTACTTCTGCTGTTACCAGCATTCCATATCAGCATTAACCTTTGGCTGGCAACATCCCAAATTAGCCCATTCCTTTGGCAAGACTTTCTTTCATTTACATGACTAATTAACAGAGGCAAAAGGTGTCAGAAGAGTCACTGATAAACAGACGAGTACATGTAGCACAAGCTTCCTGTATATGTTCTCATAATTATTGCTCATCCTGGGACAGGAAAAGAGACACAACTGCTTAATCTACTTTCCAAAAATGGCACTTGTTAAGCACCAGAAGACAACAATACAAGACTACTGGGCTGAGACAGTAGAAATATGTAAATGACCGGTAGTTTTTTTTTTACAATATGCAAAATAGAGATTACATTTGCCATTCAAGTGAATTGTATCATTTGCCTTCCATTAGTTGGTAAGACATGTGTGTTGTATATTGTGTAGGAAAAGCTAGATCATATCACTATGAAACATAAAATGCTTTAGTGTGAAGAGATGTAGGAAAATACAGGATTGAGTCACATGACAAGATCCAGCCTCAACTATGCTGTACAGGTGCACTGCTCATCAGGTCTATGATTTGCATCAAGAAAGAATGCAGAAGAGGCATGGAAAAATGGAAGTCACTCTGAAAATTACTTTGCATTTTGTTCCCGCCAGTTCAGAAGATTAACTGATTACATGTCAACCAGAATGAAACACAAAGACTTAGTGATGGAGAAAGAAAAATGTAAAAAAAGTAACTTCACACAGCTTCTTTTGATGGCGATCAGTGGAAGTTGTTGATAATTTAGGGGAAAGATTTCCTGTTCACTATTTGTAGTGAAGTAGTTAACGGTGTTTGTGAAAGTAATATGTTTTCTCAAGGAGGTTACAGGGTTAGTAACTGCTGTATAAGCTATGAAAAGAACAAAATAACCCTGTTTGAAGTACAATGAAGACTACAATCAGCCACTTTTTAAAATCAGGCACAGGCTTTTTATTTATGACTTTTGAAACAAGAACTACAAAGAAAATGTCACAATAAAGCATGTTTCTGAATTACTTTCAAACAGCTTCAGTTCAGAAAAGTTTTGCAACAGTTAACCACAAAAAGCTCTCATTGCCTCAGCACATCTTCCCCCCTCTCCACCACGGTTATAACATGGTATTTGTGCTTTTCAAAAAAAAAATCAAAAACATCTTTCTAAACAATTAAGTTTATAGAATGACACGTTGTTACATACAAATTACTTTTGTAAACTTATTATTGAAGCAAATTGCAGCATGCAAGTAAAATGGTAGATGGTGTCTATTTTTTGATTCACTTAAAGCCCTTGTCTAAAATTTAAATAAACGATAATACACTGCAAAATAAATTAAATTTTATACAATGTTGTAGTTAAACAGTACAAAGAACAAAATAACTATAAAAAATTCAAGTTATAGCATTTATATTGAAAAAAAGAGATTCTAATAAATAAACATAATACTACACTAATGCACAATAGATTTGTTAGTTATCTACTGACTAGTTGCTTTACCTGTCTTGAGGTGAGTTAGCTCCATGATTACAAGCCTAATGAGATTGGAAAAGACTCCATAATTAACCAAACTAGGCAGGTCTGTAGTACTTTAGGGCATTGCTATTCATTATCCAGTCATCCTTGCTCACTGATGATATCTGGGTAAATAAGGGCTAGGATTTTTCCTACTTGACTCCAGATAATTCGACATGCCAATTCCCCAACAGGGAGGATGATCCTAACTGAAGAACCTAGCAGCTTGAAACCAATGCTCTGCAGGTAAGCAGCAAAGTTCTAGCTGGTTATTTAGGTGTCCTTAGTACTTGCCAATTGCACTCAAGTTCTCTGGGTTTAGTCAAGTGAGATGTATTTTTCAAGGAAATGAACTAGTTTATAATTATTTAATCCAATGTATTCCAGAGATATACCCATCTATAGCTTCTGTACCAACGATCCACAGAAAATTTAGCCACTGATCCATATAGAAGACAATAGCCTTTCCATGTGCATCTGCTATTTTGTAGTTTTCAGATTGACTATTGGCTTGACTTAACAATGCCATTCCATATATATTTACCATAACAAATACTGAATCACCATTTATTAACAGTATGTGAAATGGGTAAATTTCCGTTAAATGCTACAATCATCATAGTTGCTCATTTTTAAGAGTGTGTATCCATAACTGGAACTGGACTAAAAGTGTAGCCCCCTGGGCAGAGAATGGTAGTTTGAATTTGAAATTTAGCTGATAAGGAAAATTCTTTCTGCTGGATTTAAGCACCAGAGTGAGAAAAAGGCATCAACTCCTGGAACTCATTCTCTCACATCATGCTCAACTCATCCTATCATGAACTCTATCCAAATGACATCATCTCCTAAGAAAGTAACCAAACAAAGTGAATTTCCAAGATAACTTCTCCCCACCCCTAAAGAGTAATCTACACAAACTATAAACGTACTGCCTAAGCTTGCAATTCCACTCAATGGTCGGAATTTTATGGCCCCGTCATGACAGGGATGGAGCCGTAACGTGTGGCAAGCTGTTCAAACGTCCATTGGCTTCAGTGGGACCGTAAAATCCTGCCAGCGTAAAATTCCACCCATTGTTTTCTATGGGTGATTGATCCATGATCCGAACAACAATAAGCCCTGCATGTTTTTTCGGGTTGGCTTGAGCGAGTAGTGATGTTCTGAGACAATTTTTGTTTTAAATTATTGACACAAGCAATAGTATAAAAGTTTTCTTATGAAACCAAATTAGGGAGCATGACAAATATTGAAGACTGTGAGAAACTGCAGGACATAGGCAGATTAGGAGATTGGACAAACGGGTGACAGATTCAGTTCAGTGTAGAAATGTAAATTTTGAGAGCAAGAACTGTGAAAGGAAGTATATCCCAAATTGTACTATCCTTAAATTTGAGGAACTGGGTGCAGATACATGGATCTTTAAAGGTGGAAGTGCAGCTAGAAAAGGCAAATAGGATACTGGGTTTTATATATAATGCCAACAGATGTATAAGCAAGGAAGAATACTTGATTTTAGGATATATTTGGGAATATTGTATACAGTTTTGGCAACTATAATTGAAAGAATATCAGCAACGTGAGAAGACTACAGCAAATATTCTGGATGCAGCACAGAAATAAAATATAGATGTAAAGAAAGGTCAATGAAAATCCAAGAAGTTTTTTAGATTATGAAATGTTTTGAAAGGGTAAATCATGAAATATTGGGTGGGATTTTCTGCACCTGCCTGCTGCTGGGATCTTCGGTCCCACCACAAGTCAATGGACTTCTGGCTGGGGGGGGCCACCCACAACGGGGCCAGAAAATCCCGGCCATTGAATCTGCTGATTTGTATAATAGAAACATGGGGTTAAGACTCCAGATTATCACAAGAACTAAATTTATCTTTATAACTTTCTGTATGAAGTCAAATACTGTTGCCTACAGACACTATGACTTAATTTAGAAGTCAGGTGGATCAGTATTTGAAAAGGATGAAATTAAAAGGTAAGGAAAGGACAGTGAAATAGGATTAGAGTAAATAGCTCCACTTAAACAGTTAGCAATAATCTTTTGCATCTATACTTATCCTTATCATTTTAATCTACTTATCAAGATATTTATCCAGATTTTTAAAATCAAATCACAATTAATGCTTTTGCTAGGCTTTTACTCCATATTTGCACTGCTCTTTAGTGGACAGCAAAATCTCTAGTCTCAATTTGCACTTGTTAATTCTGTATTCATATCTTCTGCCCACATCCATGTTAATCATGTCTACTGGCATTTTAGACACTTGAACCACAATCCTTCAAACTCCTCTGTTCCATTGAAAATCATTTAAGCGACTTAAACCACTCGTCCTAAATTAGGGTGTGAAGGATATGAATTATTCTAGACATTCTCCTCTGGTATCGAATACAAAAATGTCTGTTTGAAGCTACCCCAAAATTCATAGTATTCTTACCAGTCTGTTGTACTTTTACTGTTTAAAAATATTGAAATCTTGGGAGAGTTGGAAGCTATGCATTGAATGATATCGATAAGGAAACTAAAGGATATGAAAAACAAGAACAGCAGCCTACAACAGTGGGAGCTGGTGTTCAGAGGCACTGGAATGTTTAAGTTCAAGTATTTTTCATGGAACAAGAAAAAAAGTTTTAATGTTTTTTACTACAGTCTTCACCTTGTTAAAAGTCTCTCCCCTCCCAATGCAAGAACATTTTACAATGCAAAATGCACACTTTGAGAATTGGATCATTAACATTTTCTATTAAAGCACATGCACTCAATTGTTACATTTTAACCCTCTGGGGGAAACACTTAGGTATATCCAAATTGCTCCAAAAACTCAAATTGCACTCATTAGCTGTTTAAAAAAAACTACAGTGAGACTATTGCCTGCATTTTAAAAATACAGATTTAATTTGCAAGAACAGTGATCTAGCCAACTGTCATATAATTGTATTTCTACATTATAAGCACCCGATCACTTTATAGCAGTAAAGTGCCATACATGTGTGAGGAAGATTTGAGTTAACAAGGTTTTCATTTATTTGATTAGGTGGAAAGGTTTTCAGGCTTTGTAAGATCTACAAGCTTCTCAATAATTCATGGTTATTTTCATAATGAAAAATGCAATATACATTATCAGGGATAATAAATTGCTTGATTTAGACTCAACTGTTCTTAATACACCCGCAGTTTAATTGTGAAACTGGTTCCCACAAGCTGTCAAAAACTTTGAAAGGTTTTAAATGCTCCAAGTGCACATCTGTCCTGTCACCTATCTGTGAAGAACACAACTTTGCACTTATAGCTGCTCCATGAATAGCCTCTGTGATTTATAGGCCAGAAACAATAATGACTAAATAACTATCAGCAGTGCTTTTTCACAACAGTTATAGATGTAAACTTTAAGGAGAATAAATATAGTCAATAAATAAGGAGGGAAAAAGCACTGTTACTTCAGCATGAACACAATGAAGCCTACCAAATAGATTTGGCCTTTAACGGTTTGACCACTAAATCAAATAGTCCATCTAACTAGCTCATTGTTCATGAGTATACCAAAAGCAGGTTACCTCATGTTTGTGCAAGTCAATAAATCAAACAATCAAATGCATGTTAAAGTCAAGTGTTCATTTGATTACCACAAATTTAACTAGTTGTGCAGAATGGAATGAATAAAGTGCAATATAGAAAGTCTTAAGATGTACATAAATTGAGCTGTGGAAGTCATCACCGTTTTCTGTTCTTGAGAAAGAATAAATTCAGCTGTTCTCATATGGATCACCTTTTTTAAGAAAAAAAAAGGATACAAGACAATAAATACAGGATAATTTGGTTCTATTTTCCCTTTCATGCACAAATTTAACCCCTGCTCTCTCCTGAACATAGTGATGCATGGTTTGGCACAGTCCCTTGGTTGAACCTATGTAACTTCCAGCCATTCTTCATCTGTTCCACAGATGTCAGGAGATTATGTGACCATGAAGACCTTCAAAACAAACCTGATGCTGTCCTCACTCAACTTATACATTAGCAGGGCTAAGTAGGCACCAATAAAGAATTATCCCAGGAATATTAAAGTTAACTGTAAATTTCAGAAATTGTCTTTTAAAATTGGATTAATACATTAACAACATTGCTCCTGTGATGTGTCTTAATACGTCAATTCTACACATTTCTGTCTAGAAGATCTGTTAAACAGTTTATTAACTGATATATTTTTCTGCATTTAAAGATGCAGAGTTATGGGGATTAAGTGGGTAAATGGGCTCATTGAATAGCTCTAAAGAGAGCCAGCATGGATTTGATTGGCCAGGTGGCCTCCTTCTATACAGTAATGACTCTATAATTCTTACCTAGTGCATGTCGTTTACACAGGGGGCATGTCTGTTGAAGTAGCAGCCAAGGATCAACACAGTCCCTGTGAAACTCGTGAAGACAAGGAAGCACTCGTAAACACTACAAATAAAAGTCATATTAAATATCTTCAAAGCATTTTTCCCTTCACCAAAAGAACTTAATCCAATGTTCTAAGTATAAAGTTTTCATTTTAGGAGCAATTTGAATCAAGTGACTTTTGTTCAATTGTATTGTTAAAGCACACTATTAAATGACCCTCAAACATAGCATTGCTTAATGACTTATTAATAGGTGACATTAGCTCCTAGAATAGCTCATCTACTTAAGGCTGTGGACAGCTGAATTATACAGACTAAGGAAATATAAAGGAAAATCTGAAATACAAGTAGATAGTGCTTCAAAGAGTGTCATGGGATCTTTTATTTCTGAACAGACAAATGGGACTTTGTGATTGTTTAATGTTTCATCCAAATGAAAGCACTTCTGACAATACAGCACAACCTCAGAACTACACAGAAGTATAAGCCTACATTAAGTGCTTAAATCTTTGGAATGGGGCTTAAACCCACAACCTTCTGACTCACAGATGAGATTGCTACCACTGAGACACAGTTGATGCTTTTATTAATTTGTATTTAAAGTCACGATGGTTCAAAAACCCATTAACACATTTTGCAGTAAGAAAGAGATCCAAGCAAAAACAAACACAGTAAAACAGTGAAAGAGGATTTAAATAAATATCAGTTACTTTTATCACCCGCTTCCTTGCCTTGTAATTCAAATCACAAATGGAAATACACCTGATTTTTATGGAATTCTTCCAAGCACACTGCACAGCTCTCAAGTTCTTGGGATTGTGTTTTTCGTCTTTTATTTGGATAATATTTTCTAGTTTTCAATGCTGATAATTGCTTTAAGATTTGTTGCTTCAAGCTTATCTGCAAGCAAATAATAGAATGAAGGGATCAATGATAATACTTAAAATCATGTTTAGTAATTTAATTAGTTTATAAAGCAAATTTCAACATTCTTTAAATTAAGTTAACCAAATTATAAAGTATTAAATAGTTTCTAATCTCCATTTTTAAATTATGATATAAAGTCCCATTTTCTTTGACTCAGCAAGGATATGCAAACCAATAAAATGCGTCAAAAATTGCATCAAAATTGGATCACTTGTTATAAAATAAATTTTCTTAGCCATTATATCATCAATATAATTACTCTGTTTAGACAGGCATGAGACACCAACCTCCATATCTTCTGTGCTTGGTTCATAATGTCTGTATTGCCACTGAGCCTGCACAATTACTCCAGTACTCAAGATTAAACCCACTAGCAAGATAGTGTTCCACAGCTGCTGCAGATATTTCTGTAAAGGAAAATGGAATTCATTCCTAATCCAGAGGCATGAGCAAAAAGTCTAGGCTGACACTCCAGTACAGTTCTCGGGGAGTTTTGCGCTGTTGGAGGTGCTGCCTTTTGGATGAGACTTTAAACCGAGGCCTGTCTGCTTTCTAAACTGGTCATAAAAGTTCCCATGGCACAACTTCAAAGAAGAGTATGGGAGTTACCCTGGCGTCCTGACCAATATTTCTCCCTCAAATCAACATCACAAAAAGGACAGATTATCTGGTCATTATCACAAAGCTGTTTGGTCGAGCTTGCTGGGTGCAAATTGTCTGCTGCATATCCTACATTACAATAATGACTGCATCTCAAAAAGTACTTCATCGGCTGTAAAGAGCTTTGGGATCTCCTGAGGTCATGAAAGATACTATATATATCTATCTAACTTGTCATTTATTGTCTGCTTAGAATCTCTAAGGCCATTTATCTAATTTATGAGGCTCTTGTGAGGCTTCAGTTTTTTTTCATTTTATCACACAAAAAGGTTCTGGTTCTACTGATTAAGTTATTTGTTCTAAAGTCTTTAAGTTTGAATGAGAAATAAAACAAAGTTTTCTGACTGAACACACTTAATTAACCAAAGCAGTGCATAATACAGTAGGTTGTGACATATAAGTCGACCCTTCATATAAGATGACCCCATTTCCTCGGCCCTGCCACCCACCTCCCCCCTGCTGACCTTTCAGCCGTGACATGCTATATTCACATTAGTAGTCAGACTCAATTTTTCACCCCACAAATGGATGTTTTACTTACCGGTACCTTATAACTGGGCGCAAGGGATCAAGCAGGTGATACCAGGCTATGTTGTGAAGATGCGCAGGGGTTTAAGACATGCCCACACACAGCAGACCCCACGCGGCGAATGACAAAGACAACGACCATCTACACCCACGCCAGCAGTTCACTTTTATGGTCAGTGTATAACTCGAGCCCCGTTTTTGGAGGGATTTTGAGGCTTCAAAGATCAACTTATACACCCACATCTACAGTAGCTAGATTTCTGACTTCTGTCAATGCTAAATCTGAGCCAATTACTAGTTGCTTGATAGCAACATAAACTAGCATACCCTTTGACTCTCCTTTCCTCTTACTAAATGGGGATGGGTTGCAACAGAAAATAACAAATTTTTGAGTGAAACTGAAACATACCTGAACCTGTGAGCTGTTCTCTCCTGTACAAATCACTCCTTGCCATTCCCCGTACAGACCACCTCGTGAACGCCCACAGGTTGACCACAGTGTTAACGTTACTCCCTGATGTTTAAAAAAAAATGGATTTTCACTCCAAGATTCCTTCATAACAATGCTGATTTTTTTTTAAGGATTCAAGAAATGCTTAATGAGAGATCTGGTGCACACTGTTGCACTTGCATTATTTTGGAATTGTTGAACCACTTTACCCACTAACAATTGGGGGTACTTTTTTTGTTTTTGGTAGTTCCAAAGCAGAAAGAATACATAATGACAATAAGGATGTAATTCCAATTCACAGTTCCCACAAATTCCTGCTACATGCTCCCAATGCATGACCTCTGTGTAATGTACCTTGAATTTTATCCCATTTTTAATGCCTTCCTTCTGCTCCTCTTTAGATCTAACTGCACAATGTGATATTTCCCCAACCAAGAAAGCAGGCAAACTACTAGATTACAGCCTTCTACCAAGGTTGCTCAAATTCACTATCACAGGGTGCATGAGAGAAGTCTACAATGACACACCCTCCAATTACCCGTAAATTCTCCATACTGGCAACTTGCTTGATGGCCCAACAAGTTTAGTCATAAACCACAAAGTTCAATCTCTGGTTTGTGCTGGGTTAGCTGATCTCAGCCAGAGCAGTGTGGTAGGGTTTGACAATTTACTTTCAGACCCCTGGGTTAGAGAAGAGACAATTGCCCAGAGTTGTCACTCCTCATCATTATATAGTAACCACTCCTGAAAATTTGCATGGGTGCGTTTTTGGGAAAATCAGGGCAAGACTCCCATGGTAATGTTTCTGGGGCTGAATAGCCTGTCTATGTTCACCATCCAATATCACACAAACAAGCAGCAGTTGTGAAACGGTTGCACAGCAAAGAATCAACACCTTAAGAACAGAAGGGGAAAAACTGTCTGTGCAAAACCAAGAAAAGAAAAAGTTTTCTTTTAGACCTTCACACAAGTGTCATCAACTCAATATCCCTGGTATTGTCTTCCAAAACTGACATATTTACTTTATCCATATTAAAGATACTGTCTATCTTTGTCCGTATTAAAGATACCAACAGTAAAATTCCAGCATGAATTTTGCTTAGTTCACAAGCTACAAAGCTGGGGTCTGACTTATCAAATAATCTTACTGGTCAATTGGCTGGCCTCAAAGTCATGGATACATTTTATGATAACTCAGCAATCACACTGCAGGCTCTCAAAATCTAAAAATAAAGTAAGATTCGACATACCAGATTATCCTGAATTATGCTTTTAAAGGTTATTTTGGCAGATGCGCGAAGACCACTGCAATGGAAAAGGATTTCAATTAATGTTATCTTTAGCATGCCTAAGATATGTATACTTGTCAATCTAAGTGAAAGTAAACCTAAAGACATAGTGTGTAAAATCAACCTTACTACCCCTCTTTTAAGATACCTGTGGCATCATTAAAGAACAGCTGCGCCATGAGTGCTACTTATAAGCCTAGTTCATTGCCACTGCAGATCTTTAATGGAGTAAAGTATGGCAGTGCAGAGTGCAGCTTTAAAATAAGTAGTATTTACCTAGGGCATTGATGTGGTTGAGTTTAAATATGACTGTACTTCAAAGAAATTCAGCATGAAGCGATTTGGAACCTTCTTGAGGGATTTGATAAGGTGCTATATAAGCAAAGTTCTTTCTATTCCTTCATGGATTGTATGTTATGATTTATGTAGCTTCAGGTTTGAATATTGGATTTTAGGACTACATGTCGAAAATACATTAATGAACCAATATTACATGACATGCAGGGAGGGCAAATAAATAATATCAGCAAACATTTTCTATTGCCCAGAGGTTTTGTCGCTATTATTCACTTCTCAGAATTTTATTATATACAGACCTAAAAAAGAGATAAAGTTCCAAGGTTTTGTGGTGCTGCAGTGTGCCTTGCTATCCAATAGAAAGAGGATTTCTACTCTCAGTCTCCACAGGGCAAGTTTTAGGAAGGTACAGAGCAGCAGGCAAGCACATCCTCACAGAGAATGGGGAAGAAAAAACAACATTGGCTGAGGTAATCTCCCTCGCCTCTTAGATGGACTTTGTAAGGCTTAGGCACTGACTGTTGGGCCCGTAAAGCCTGAGATGGTAAGTGCACAGTGAGTCCACCATGTAAGAGGGAATGTGGAAAATAATGACACTCTTCCAAAAAAATCTTAGATATTCCAAATTTATTGTGATCATTAATAAATACAGTAAACAGCGCTTTTGTTAATTTCATATGGTGAACTGCAGAACACACAGCCATAAGACAAGCACAATTTCCAATTGTTGAACAATTAAATTAAAAAAAAACTAAAGTTCTGCATTGTGTTCATGATTTCATTTGAGTTAAAATAGATTTTATCAGACATATTTTATAACAAAATGTTACACAATGCCTTGAATGACTACAATCTGTGATGGCTGAATCAAAATGATACACACACTAAATAAAAATGAACATAATCACGCTTTGTCTTACCTTAATAGGGCTCCCAGAAGCTTGGTTACATTTTCAGAGCTTTGCATTACGACCACAGGTTTTGAAAGCACTTGAGAGATGTCCATCTTAGAAAAAATACAAATAATAATTCTCTCACTATAATAAAGATTCATTGGTGAATTATAAAGTGCTCAGAAAAAGACAATTAAAATAATATTTATCAGAGCAAAAGATAAACAGTGAGTGTGGTAAAACAATTCACATTCACAATTATCTGGTTTAAAAAAAACTGCAGCCGCTGATACCCTTAACAACAGAAGGCGAGGTTGGACAATAAATAGTTGCAGGATTTAGTAAGAAGCCCTAAAACAAAGAGAAACCTAAATAGCTGTAAATTTAAAAGGACTCAGCACAAATCTTTAAATCATTCTGAATAGACTCTTTGATTGTGCAATATATGTTATATATTGTATGAGAGCAAATACACTTTTGAGTTACCTCAGTGAAGGCGTTTTGATTTAAAACCAGAATCAACAGTGCAGATGCTCCCAGAACAAGCGCTCTTTTCATCTGCAACAATAGAAGCCGTTTTTACTGGGAGGTCAGACAGTAATTTTGGCAGTAAGCATGTCTAAATGTGCATCTATAAAACATCAGAACAACTGGCAGCCTAAAGTTTGCTGTAAATCAGAAAATTATCCTAATGAAGTCTGTTATTAAATTATGAGCCATCACCTGTCATAATTTTCGATTGTGCCCTGTGTTAGTAATATATTGTATAAAATATATTGTGTTAGTAGTATATTGTATAAAATATATTATTTACTTAGAAAATACCAATAGATTCTCTAGCTTTATTACTTCAGAACAGCAAGCTTAAACATAATGTACAGTACATTAAATTCAGCATTGTCACCTCTGATCAGGCTTCACTGACAAATCCAACATTGAAATGAATTGCTCTCTGTGAAGCTGTGTGAGGTTAGAGTTACAATCACCAAATCTCCAGGACTCTCCTGGAGTCTCCAGGAATTAAGGGTTAATCTCTTGGACACTGCTGCAAACAACCCAGGAGAAAAATCCACACAGGCAGTAACAAACAAGTGTGTGTATTTTACTTTCTTTAAGAAACTTTTGTGTATTAATTATAAAGATTTTGAGGGATGGTGAGGCAGTCTGTTGACTAGTTGGGGCATTGGAGGCTGCAGGAGATTTGATGAATCCTCCAGGGATATGTTCCACCAGATTGGCAACCCTACCCAGTATGGGGATATGCAACAATAATTGTATTTCTGCACCAGCAGGATCATCCATCCAAGATTACAAGCCTGCTACAAGGACATGAATCCGTTTCTTCGCTCATTTTTAAAATGATCTTTTCCTCAAGTTTGTTTCATTATAATTATTTCTGTTAGTGTGATTTCTGCTACTGTTGTCGGAAGAGATAATTTCTTCATAACTCCAGATGAAAACATTCTTTGAAAGAGTTACAATGAATTTCATGGAAAAAAATGTACATTTTAAAAAAAACTTTATAATGAAAATTTTATGAAACAAATTCTATCTTAGGAAAACATAATTCTGGTATCAAAATAAATGCTATGTGCAAAAGGTTTCCTTACTTGCAAGCTAAAAATTACTCTGCTCAAAATCCTTGCCAAAAATGGGCTACATTTCCCGCAAACCAGAGTTAGTCAATATAAAATGTAGTTATGAATTGCAGACTTATGGAAGTATGCAGCTTTAAATGCACTAGGAAAACAAACATTGCATGTACATCATGAAAAGGTTAAAAGAGCCTCAGGAATGCAACAAATACAGTGGCCTTTCCAGGGGACTGTGGTTATTAGCAGCTTTGAACTTAGTAACATTTTCCCAAGCAGCAATACTGAATATTGTTTGATTTAAACATGTTGGAAATCAATTAATATATAGAAAGTAGCTACAACACAACAGCTTTGTATTTCTGTCCTGGAGGTTCAGGTTTGAAGGTCCATCTCAAATGGTATATAGACTAGGGCTTTTCCTAGAATTTGCTATGGTCTCACGTGTTGTCTTTAGATAAGAGGGATAAACAGAGTGGAGAAGCAACTCATGGAAAATAAATTTCTAGTGACGGATTTTGCTTAAACGGAGACAAGTTTTTAAAAAGTCTTTCACCAGTGGACTCCAGTTAACAGGTTTAACTCCATTTAGTTTAATCTATAATGAAGATATTTGCGTGTAAACTTGCAACAATATGCAATTAAATTTGAGGTGATGGGAACCAAATGTACACCTGTGCCTCCAAATATTTAGATGGTTCTGCAATGTTATAAATGTTAAATAATGTGCCCACAAAATGATTGCATATATTGATATATACATTGCCTTTTTAAAGTGTATATTTGTAAAAACAGGAAGGGACTCATTTATCCAGATTAGGTTTCTCTGCATTATTGTGTCGATGCTTCAAAGAGTTATTTACCAGAAAATTAAAGTGTACACAATTTAAATAAAATGCATATAATTCAAGGTATCTTATTTTAGCCAGAATAATATATTTACATTGAATCTAATTACATAGCCTATAGCACTGATGGTGTTAATATCTTTGAAATAAGCAGTGTCATAAGCAGAACACAGGGAAAGACTGAAGATAATCTCGACAGGAAAGATGGCAGTATAGCATCTACTTGAGTACAGGTCAGAGAGGTCATCACATAAGTATGAAAGGGACATTGGATTAATTCCTACAAAAGCAAACTACACTCCATAAATGAGAGACTCTAGCTTAGTAAACGGTGAATTAGATATTAATATAATTTTTCAAAAGTAAAGGCATATCATATTACTTGCCTTACTAACAACAGCTGCAGCAAATGATTCCTGCTTGTTGCTCCCTTTTCCTTCAACCTGATCTTCATCAACAGGCACAACTCCAATCCATTTCTCTCCAGTGTTTGGATGGATGTCCAACTGTTCATCTTTAACCTTAAAAATAACCAGTAACTATGAATTTGCATCAACTAATTTTAACAGTGCTTTACTAAAAGACTACATCTAACACAGGGGTAAATTACAGTCCACACTTCTTAAAACAAAATGTATTAAATGCAAAAATATCAGTCTTTGTGTGCATTTTTCAAGACTTGAGGAACTTGAAGCTCACGCACTTTGAGGAAATACATAGGTCACTTTCAATATGACCGTCTTACCATTCGGAGAACTTTTAATCACTTCCTTGTAATTTGGTGATCTATTTTACCAAACAGTAAATGAAAAAGAACTGAACTTTTCTATTTGGTCAGCAATATAAATTTAATCTGGTGACCAAAAACTAATGTAACATGGACTCATCAACAACATGCAAACTGATCATCCATTTATAGTTTATGACAAATGTTTGGACAGTTCCGATGTAGCTATCAGATCCAGAGAAAGTGACACATTGCCCAATTAACCAGACAACGGTATTGCATATGCAATTCACAAAAAGTCGAATGTAAAGTTGCAGCAAAACTGAATAAAAAATACAAGTGTCTCCCCTGCTGATACAATAAGATACTGTCGCAAAGTTAAGGTTTTTCAACTGAATAGAGACATGTAGCCCCCTAGAACTTTGTTACTGAGAAAAATAAAATGGAGGAAAATGTTTTCAGAAAGCATTTGAGTGACTGTTTCAATAATAGATCGGGACAGTGAAACATTTAAATCTTTGATGGGATTTTTTTTTAAACGGACTTGTTGGCATTATAAAGGGATAAAACAGGAAGTAAAGTAAATATGTACTGGAAGTCCATGGCATATGTAAGATATAAGGTTGAGAGGAGATTTAATAGAGGTGTTCAAAATCATGCAGGGTCTAGACAGAGTAGTAGATAAAGAGAAACTGTTCCTATTGGTGGAGGGTGGAGAACCAGAGGACACTAATTTACAGTGATCAGTAAAAGAATCAAAGGCGACATGAGGAAAACCTTTTTACATAGCAATGGTTATGATCTGGAATGCATTCGCTGAGAAGGTGTTGGAGGCAGATACAAACATAGCTTTCAAAAGGGAATTGGAAAAGCACCTGAAGGAAAAGAAATTGCGGAGCTACAGGGAAAGGGTGGAGGAGTGGGACTAGCTAAATTGTTGTTGCAGAGAGCAGTGCTGTAACCATTCTAAGCTTCAGTAACTTAACAACCACTTAGTACCAGTTACAAAGGAGGCATGACTGGACTGACAGATAGTCAAGTGTGGTCAAGGTTCCTTGCACAGGCACAAATGTGCATAAAAAGATTTTTTAGTTTCTATTATACTAGCAGACCAACATATTCTTTTCATGACATCTGTGCACAACAGTCCCAGTGGTAACTGTTTGGCAGTTTCTAGCAAGGGACCTTTCTTGTATATATAACCAATTAAAATAACATCTGGGTCTCCAATAACCCAGTTGTTTCATTGAAACCCTGTACTTGAGGAATTTTAAAATGGCAGTCATAGCGGAGTCTACAGGGCAGTAGTGGCAGGGTAGGGAGTTATAACAGTATCTGGAAGGTGTTACGAATAGGAGGTTAAAAGATTGTTATGCTTCAGGACAGTGTCTATAATTTAGGGTAAAATGACAGGGGTCATATGACCTGTTCTGAAGTCTGCCTGACAGCAAGCATGGGTAGTTTGATTGTTAAAGATTAAAGGGGCCCAGATTGTTTTCCTGGGAAGGTGGTGCAAGATGTTTACACTTGGAGACAGTGGCAGCAGACTGTGCGCTAACTACTGGATAGACGGTGAGTTTCCAAAGTCAGAGAAAAGTGTTGAGAATGATGGGTTCTAAAAATGTGCTTTAAAATGTCCATTTACTTCCAAGAAAAAAAGAGTTGGGGTCTCAAGGATAGCTAATCAGCATTAATACCTAGATATAAGGCCAATGTGATTTATTGAAATGGGATGAGAGGGGAAAGATTTCTAAGATATCTGTAAATTCACAAACACAGGCAGTCTGCCAAGATCTGGGAGACGGAGAGCAGCTAGAGGCTGAAAGTCCCAATGGTTAAATGTGCAGGAATGCAGGTGGGAGTTCATGTATGGATTGAAAAGACCTAATTCATGAGGAGTTAAAATGAGGCTAGCGCTAGAGGAAGAATCTGGTGGTTGGGTTGAGTCAGAAACTCTTGTAACATTTAAGAAGTATTTAGATATTCACTTGTGTTGCCATAGCCTCCAGGGCTAAGAGCCAAGCGCTGGAAAATAGGATTAGTGTTCTCAGATCTTTGTTGACCAGTGTGGACATGATGGGCTGAGTGGCCTCTTTCTATGCTTGTAAACATCTATGAGTCTATAATCTCTGGGGGGAAAAAACCTCAGTAGGAAAGACAGTTCTGAGATTAAAAGTTCCCGGGCTGAGAAATGAAAAGAACAGCAGCAAACCCACTGGAGCTAAGAATCACCTTAGACTGCTTCCTGCAGAACTGAATGTCTACTTTAAGGTGTTTGCGAACATTTAGTTCATATTTCGTATGTTTTAGGATATAACTTTTAGTTTTAGGAATTGAAGTGTTGTAAGACAAATGGAAACATCTGATTGCAAAACTGATACACAACTCATGAAGTAAATGCAAATCAAACAAGCTTGAGTTAATAACAGTTAAAAGCTAACCCATATTTATCTTACAAGGTCAAAGGTAGAAGTGAAAAATTTAAACAATGAATGACCCAAATGTGAGCTTTTTAATGGAGTTGGGAGGTCTATCCTTACTTCAAAAAAGGATTTAAATTATTTATGTAGTTCCCAACTGAAAGAATCTAAAAGCTAGCAATTCTGGGAAACAGTCAAAAAACTCAATGAGATATAAATTATTCATGAGTCACAGAATGAAAGAGTTGTGTTGAAGGTAAAAGTGATTTATATTTCTGTTTGGAATATCCCTAGTATGTTATGTTGTCATGGAGATAGGCTGTGGGGGTTAGAAGGTTCCTTTGTTTAATTTATCTAGGCATTTATCACAAAAGGCAGTTGCAGTTTTGGTCTTGTGTAGGCTGACTCAGGGGAGCAAAAGGAGATAATTGTTAGTCAGGCCTGCACCTTAAGTAGAGAAAATACTACCTTTATTGTTCACTGCAAGGAATGCGGGTGGAGGCTTGAACTCAGTTTGGAGACTTGGAATTCGTGAGGTGAGGTGAGGAGGGGGAGGAAGAAGCTGGAATATTTACTTAGCTTGAAGCTCAGGAAGAAATCTACAGTGGTCCTCAGTGAAAGGTAGTTAGCCTTGTGGCAGAAAGTCAGTCAGCTTAGAATACGCAGACAGAAACAATCTGCCAGAAAATGGGAATCAGCTGTCAGATCAGCAGCTGAACTGTGGGAGCATAGAGAGCCATTAGCAACCAGGGGTGTTCCTGAAGTTTAAATCTCTAAGCAAGGATGCCATGAAATTTGAGCTGAGAAGTTCACAGTTGTGAGGTTTTGAAGAGAAGTTGGAGGATCACTTAGCCAAAAGCTAATGGAAGGATCTCCATGAAATTTCATACCTCAGAAAATAGCTGGAACAAAGGAGAAATTAAAGTGAATTCTGGATGGCTACAGCATACCTTTGATTTAGTTCCAAGAAAAGTGAATTAACCTTCAAAATTTTGTAAAATAAGGGAACTCTTGGTGGGGGTGGGGGGAAGTAAAAGTAAAACTGGATTTATGACATACATAGGTATAAACTATAGTATTAAGTTCATCATGCTTGCTTTAATTTTTTTTAAGTACACAAAGTTTGTTTTTGTTTAAAAATGTGGTATAGTTCTTTCAGTTAATTATTGTGTGTTTGAATTTCTATTTAAACGTTAACAGTCTCTAAAAAGATTGTAACATAGGACAGTGTAAAGTATTTCTGTGGTATGTTTTCAGTTGTGCTAAAAGGTAAAGAAACAGAATGTTTTTGTGGTTTGAAGTATAAGTTGTCTACAAAGATAGTGCTTGGTCAATAGTGCTTTTAGTCTTTGCTATAGTAAAAATCTTTAAAAATGTGAAATCTTGTGTCATCCTTTCAGCTATTAATTGTATTTTTGAATTTCTCTTTAAAAGTTATCAGTGGCCATAATAACAAGATAAGATTCTGTAACCAGCCATTGAAGATAAAATTATTCCAATTTGGATAAAAGTCCATTCAAAAGGCACAATACTCAACTCGTTGATTTCTTCTATCAGTAACTGAAGCACATCTGGAATCACTTGGATCTAATAATATTGCATCAGGTTATCAAATTACCACTTGCGTAAGTTAAAAGTAAATTGCACATATCTATATGTGACTGATTGACGACAAATTACTCTTCGTTCAAAGCCAAATACAACAAATTACGCTTCGCCGATTAATATATGCAACGCTTTGCGACTAGAAAACACGACTATTCAACATAAAATGTCAACAACTGGCATTTCCCAATTTGTTGCTGTCAACAGCTCAGTCAATAGTGGTGCATTTTGACAAGTGGACCCCGAACGAAAACAGGTTAATTCCGTCAGATCACTGGTTTTAAAAATATATCACACTGTCCACCTGGTTATTTTGCATTTATACCCGAGCATTCCTGGTACTAACTTCAGGTCATGGGGGGGCCGGAAGGGAGGGAGGGACGGCTGCTGTAGATGGTTTAGAAAGATTAAAGCATCGATGATAAGGTTTTATGCATCTGGCATCCACAAATGGACGCAATGCAGCACTTACTAATATTAAGCTTCCTTCTAAGCTGTCCTGGTTATGTTTGGGAAAGGCGTGCAGCCCCTGGTTACCTTGGCTGGGGCTCTCAGACCCGCTGCCAAGCGCCAACACGGTGCCCTGCAGGCGGTAGCTGCTGCCCGACTTGAAGCCGAACTCTGCGGACCAGCCCCTTCGGGAATCCATCAGGAAAACATCTACCAAGGCCACCTTCTCAGCTGCCACCGCGCACCAGCGGAAAAAATAGCCGGCCAAGAGCGAGTAAAAGCCGAGCCGCTTCCAACAGCTCATCGCCGCCGCCATCTCCGGCCTGTCACTGCATCGCCTGTCAATCGGGGCAAGAATTCCTTCCGGGTCACGGGTTCACCTTCGCCCGTTCCCGGGGCAACGCGGTCAGGCCCAGTGGCCGGGAGGAGCCTCTTGCTCGAGCGTTGCTGTTTACGGTCTTGAGGAAGGGGTTTTTGCTGCATCATTGTCCCATTTTAAATACCCTAACTTACACTTTTTGCGATCAAATCATGGCACCGCATCTGATGAATAAGGTTTTGGCCCATTTGATTTTACTGATTAGATATGAAGATTCCCTTTGTCAACTTTCCCAGCTTGCACATTTACAGGAGAGTGTGAACCCTGAATATGCCCTGGCACTTTTCACTATATACGTACATTTATCTATGTCTTAATAGTTTATATAAATCATTTCACAGACATTGAGGAAGAAAGAATGCCGACATAATCCGGGGGGGAACAAAACCCGTTGGAAAACTGCGATTTGATTTTTTTTTAAGAGAACAGTTAACATATAAGATATTGCAAGATAGTTGAGGCCACTACATTTTTCTAAAAGTGAGAGAATAATTTTGCAGCCCTCAGAGGGACCTGAAACCGCCTCTGTTGTTACAAATTCCTGTTGTTTACTTTAGCCGGGCAATTTTTATCAACTGTTCTAGCAAAACAAAAACGATCCGTTAATGCATTTTGGTTGTGAGTTCGTCCTAGCTCTGAGTTCTATTGGTCCATGTAAACAATTAAGGACTGTCCTAGCGTAATTGTTAATGACAAAGGTGATCAAATTACCAGAATGTTCGATAAACCAGGCTGCGTAACTTTGTATTGATCATCGACATTGTTTGCTTTTTCAATGCAGTTGATTCCGGATAAATGGACAACGGATGCAAGCATATTCCAATGAAAGCAGAGATTCCAGTGTATGAAACCTCTTCCCATTTACTCCCATTAGACAGAGCTCCTGACAAAATTATTTTATCAGTTATGCTCTTGCATTTTAAAAATATTATGTCTTCACGTGCGATTTTAAGGTAAAAATTATACCATAAATTCAACTTCATACATTTTTTGATCTGTTTATAAATTCACGTTTCAATGGTTCTTTCTAAACTATGAAGGTTTGCATTTACTTATGGCATAATAGTAACAAATCAGATTTATGCAAGTTTCTAAAAAATTATGGCGTGTCCCCTTTTCACATTGCATGTTTTACATTTGTTTATGTAACAGTCGTTGCAATGCGAAATTTTATAGGTTAGAACCACAGAAAAGTTACGGCGCGGAAAGAGGCTATTCAGCCCATCGTGTCTGTTATTTGTGATGTATTGGTGTGATAAGGAGTTACATAAACTTAAGTATTATTTATTGTTAACATAATATGTCAACTTGTTTTGGTTGTACCATTCATTGACAGAAGTTACTTCTCACGTTAATAAACGTTAATGTGCAAGTTTTCCAACAATAGTCATTTATAGTATTGCAATGAAATATGGCTCCCTCCAATCTGTGTTGTCAGATTGCTTGTCCAACATCCAGCCTTAGATGAGTCACAACTTCCTCCAGCCAAACACTGGAAAGACTGAAGCCATCATCTTCAACCTCTGCCACTGATTCCCTACCACTAATTCTTCCCTCCTTGTCTCATGCTGAGCAAAATTGTTCAAAATCTAAATGTTATATTCCGTCTGAGCATCTTTTTCATCCCAAAGACCACCTACTTCCACATCCATCACATCACCTGCTTTTTAAATTCTTCATTCTTCATTTTATTAGGTTATTTTGGCACCATTCATCGTCCCCTGGCTGAAACATGACTGCCTATCATAGTGTTGTCCAATACGATTGGCCACAGATGTGGCAAATTGATGCTGTTCATTTGCAGAGCCACACATATTTGTTAAAGTTGCAGTGGTGGATATGAATATGGGTGTCACTCACCAGACTGTTATTTGTCGTCCATCCCTAATTGAGCAAGGAAGAATCAACCATGTTGCAGTTAGGAGTCATATTGATTTATGTTTATACTTGAGGAGGTGATGGCATAGAGGTATTCTCACTGGACTAGTAATCCAGAGACATAGGGTAATGCCGTGGGGACCCAGGTTTTAATCCCACCCTGGCAGATGATGAAATTTGAATTCATTATAATTCTGGAATTAAAAGCCTGATGATGACCATGAAACCATTGTCGATTGTCGTAAAAATCCATCTGGTTCACTAATTTCCTTTAGGAAAGGGAGTCTGCTGTCCTTACCTGGTCTGGCCTACGTGTGACTCCTGATTCACAGCATGTGGTTGACTCTTAAATATCTCTGAAATGCCCTAGCTAGTGACTCAGTCATATAAAACGGCCAGAAAGCCTAAAAGGAATGGAACTGGACAGACCACCTGGCATCATGGAAATGACAACAACAAACTCAGCCCATCAATCCTGCAAAGTATTCCTTACTAACATCGGGGGGTGAGTGCCAAAACTGGGAGAGCTGTCTCACAGACCAGTCAAGCAACAGGGTGACATAGTTATATTCAAGGAATCATACCCTACAGATAATGTCCCAGACACCACTATCACCATCCCTGTCGGTGGGATAGGACATACCCAGCAGAGGTGGTGGCACAATGGTATACAGTTGGGAGGCAGTTGCCCTGGGAATCCTCAACATTGACTCCGGAACCCATGAAGTCTCATGGCATCAGGTCACACATGGGCAAGGAGGAGGATAGCCGTAAACTGTAGGAGGATATCAATGGACTGGTCAGGTGGGCAAGAGCAGTGGCAAATGGAATTCAACCTGGAAAAGTGTGACTTGATGCACTTGGGGAGGGCTAACAAGGCAAGGGATTACACTTTGAATGTTAGGACCCTGGAAAGTACTGAAGGTCAGAGGAACCTTGGTGTTCCACAGATCCCTGAGGGTAGCAGGGCAGGTAGATAAGGTGGTTAAGAAGACATATGGGATACCTGCCTTTATTAGCCGAGACATAGAATACAAGAACAGGGAGGTTATGTTGGAACTGTATAAAATGGTGGTTAGGTCACAACTGGAGTACTGCAATTCTGGTCTTCACATTATAGGAAGGACATGATTGCACTGGAGAGGGTGCAGAGGAGATTTGCCAGAGTGCTACCTTTGCTGGAGGACCTGAGCTATGAGGAAAGATTAGATAGGCTGGGGTTGTTTTCCTTGGAGCAGCAAAAATTGAGAGGGAACCTGACAGAGGTGTAGAAGATTATGAGGGACATAGATAGGGTGGATAGGAAGGCACTTTTTCCATTAGTAGAGGGGTCAATAACCAGGCGGCATAGATTTAAGGTAAAAGGTAGAAGGCTAAGAGGGGAGTTGAGAAATTTTTTCACCCAGAGGGTGATGGGAGTCTGGAACTCACTGCCTGAAAGGGTGGTTGAGTCAGAAACTCTCATAACGTTTAAGAAGTATTTAGAAATTCACTCGCGTTGTCATAGCCTCCAGGGCTATGGGCTAAGCACTGGAAAATGGGATTAGTATAGTCAGATCTTTGTTGACTGGCACGGACATGATGGGCCTCCTTCTGTGCTGTAAAAGTATATGAGTCTATAAGGAAACCTCCAGCTAATTACCATATACTGCACATCGCCCCCTGCCCCTCAGCTAATGACTCAGTACTGCTCCATGTTGAACATCACTTGGAGGAAGCACTGATGGTGGCAAGAGTGCAGAATGTGCTCTGGGTGGGGTACGTAAATGTTCATCCAAGAGTGAATCGGTAGCACCATGACTGACCAAGCTGGCCGAGTCCTAAAGGACATAGCTGCTAGGTTGGGTCTGCAGCAGGTGGTGAGGGAACCAACATGAGGGAAAAACATATTTGACCTCATCCTCACCGACCTGCCTGCTGCAGGTGCATCTTTCATGACAGTATCGTTAGGAGTGACCACCGCACAGTCCTTGTGCAAACGAAGTCCCGTCTTCACATTGAGGATACCCTCTATTATATTGTATGGCAATACCACCATGTTAAATGGGATAGATTTCGATTTTTGAGCAGCTCAAGACTGGGCATCCATGAGGTGCTATGGGCCATCAGCAGCAGCAGAATTATACTCAACCACAAACTGTAACCTCATGGCCCAGCATATCCCCCACTCTACCATTACCATCAAGCCAGGGGATCAACCCGGTTCGATGAAGAGTGCAGAAGGGCATGCCAGGAGCAACAGCAGGTAAACTTAAAAATGAGGTGTTAACCCAGTGAAGCTACAACACAGGACTATTTGCGTGCCAAACAGCATAAGCAGCAAATGATAGACAGAGTTAAGCGATCCCACAACCAACGGATCAGATCAAAGCTCTGCAGTCCTGCCACATCCAGTCATGAATGGTGGTGGACAATTAAACAATTCACTGGAGGGGGAGGCTCCACAAATATCCCCATCCTCAATAATGTGGTGCCCAGCACATCAGTGCAAAAGATAAGGCTGAAGCATTTGCAACAATCTTCAGCCAGAAGTGCAGAGTGAATGATCCATCTCGGCCTCATCCTTCGAAGGTCCCTGGCATCACAGATGCCAGTCTTCAACCAATTTGATTCACTCCATGTGATATCAAGAAATGGCTGAAGGCACTGGATACTGCAAAGGCTATGGACCCTGACAATATTCCGGCAGTAGTAAAGAAGACTTGTGTTCCAGAACTTGCTGTGCCCTTAGTCAACCTGTTCCAGTACAGCTACCACACTGGCATCTACCTGGCAATGTGGAAAATTGCCCAGGTATGTCCTGTACACAAAAAGCAGGACAAATCCAACCCAGGCAATTACCGCCCCATCAGTCTACTCTCGATCATCAGTAAAGTGATGGAAGGGGTCATCAACAGTGCTATCAAACGGCACTTGTTTGCTCACTGATGCCCAGTTTGGGTTCCACCAGGGCCATTCAACTCCTGACCTCATTACAGCCTTGGTTCAAACATGGACAAAAGAGCTGAACTCCAGAGGTGAGGTGAGAGTGACTGCCCTTGACATCAAGGCAGCATTTGACCGCGTGTAGCATCAAGGAGCCCTGGAGTCAATGGGAATCTGGGGGGAAACTCTCCACTGGCTGGAGTCATATCTAGCACAAAGGAAGATGGTTGTGGTTGTTGTAGGTCAATCATCTCAGTCCCAGGACACCACTGCAGGGGTTCCTCAGGGTAGTCCTAGGCCCAACCATCTTCAGCTGCTTCATCAATGACCTTCCTTCCATCATAAGATCAGAAGAGGGATGTTTACTGATGATTGCATAATGTTCAGCACTAATTGGGACTCCTTAGATACTGAAGCAGTCCATGTTCAAATGCAGCAAGACCTGGACAATATCCAGGCTTGGGCTGACTAGTGGCAAGTAACATTTGCACCACATAATTGCCAGGCAATGACCATCTCCAACAAGAGAGAATCTAACCATCGCCCCTAGATGTTCAAGGGCATTACCATTGCTGAATCCTCCACTATCAACATCCTGGGGGTTACCATGGGCCAGAAACTGAACTGGACTAGCCATATAAATACTGTGGCTATAAGAGCAAGTCAGAGGCTAGGAATCCTGGGACGAGTAATTCACCTTATGACTCCCCAAAGACTGTCCACCATCTACAAGGCACAAGTCAGGGGTGTGTTGGAATAGTCTCCACTTGCCTGGATGAGTGTAGCTCCAACACTACTCAAGAAGCTCGACACCATCCAGGATAAGCAGCCTGCTTGGTTAGCACCTCATCCACAAACATTTAGTCCCACCACCACTGAAGCACAGTGGCAGCAGTGTGTACCATCTACAGTAGCACCACAGGAACTCACCAGGTTCCTTAGACAGCACCTTTCAAACCCACCACCGGTTCCATCTAGGACAAAAGCAGCAGATAGATGGGAACACACCACCTGGACACTCCCCTCCAAACCACTCACCATCCTGACTTGGAAATATATCACCATCCCTTCACTGTCATTGGGTCAAAATCCTGGAAGTCCCTCCCAAATAGCAATGTGGGTGTACCTACACCACATGGACTGCAGCAGTTCAAGAAGGCAGCTCACCACCACCTTCTCAAGGGCAATTAGGGATAGGAAATAAATGCTGGCCTAGCCAGTGATGCCCGGATCCCATGAACGCGTAAAAAAAATCAGAATATAGTTCAGTTGTCGAGTGACCTGGAACCTGAAGGACCAATTACTCAATAAAGCAAAAAAAATAGTCTACCATGTGTTACCTTCTCTGTTCCTGTTCTCTCTTTCTGTCTCTAAATTATGATACATTTAAATCCGATGGACCACTCTGAAGAACTCTGATGGCAGGGCCGGACTTCGGAAGGATAGCAGTCCAACTGGTCTCGAAATTTTCCTGGGACCTAGTGACATAGGAAGTGTTAATTGAAGAATTTGGTTTTTTATTTAGCTCACAGTTGTTGGTTTTCATAAAAAATTTGAGGAGTGAGTGCTGGACACACTACATGGCTACCAATGAGGGTTGCAATGTAAAATTTTGGCAAGCTGAAATGGAGATTTGTTTTTCTGAAATCAACAGGAATACACTGTCAGAAACAGAACACTTCTGTTAACAGATTATCATCGCCCTTTGAGGGTTTTGTCGTGAAAGTATAATAATTTTCATAATATTTTTCTGGTTTATTGTAAAATAGGCTTATGGGGGTAAGTAATTGGGTCTGTCTGTGTGTGATTGAATTACATTTGGTGCGAGTTTTAACTCATCAAAAGAAACTGGGTGCTTAACATGCTAATGAGTAAACATGGATGCTGTCTTAGCATGTAAGGTGTGAAGGGAATTTGCATTTTTAGATAGATGAAGGGAGATTTGGATTTCAAATAGATCTCAGTCTATTTACAAATAACCAGATAAGCAAGGCTAAGGAACATGTTTATTTTTTCCAAAGGTTACTGACAATAAATAGTAGCAGCATGAAAGTTTTTATATTGTGAGGAAGATATGGTTTCAAAGACAGATGGAACAATAGAGTTTACATATCAAGAAGAGAGAAACATATGTAAAGGAGAATGAGGCTATGTGTCAGGAGAAGGCATTATGAGATCTAACAGAAGTGCATGAAATAGCCTTAATGAAATCTGCAGTATTTGTGCATAAGTCTGTTGTCTACCGAAACTGAAGCTGGAGAAAAGCCATTTGGAACTCCCCTGTCCAGGGTGTTAATTTTCTGGATCTGTTTAAAATCGAAAATCTATCTCAGACTGTTGCCTTAAAGGGGATGTAACTGGGAGTCAGGTTAATTAGGAATTTTAGGTGTTATTAAAGCAGTAATTTGTACTCCTATGTATAATGCTTGAAATCTTTTCTTTTGTTAATAAATATTTTAATTTAGTTTTTAAAAAAATCTCTAAAATTCTTGGTGGATTTATTACTTCTGAATTCAGTACATGCATTTCGAAATAAATACAGATTGCAAAACTGTTGTGATGGCGTGATCAAGTTTCCCTCGTGGATTTGATCTGCCTGGCACACATCATCTACTGTGTCATAACAGATTTATAGAGCAGACTTGCCTTGTGGAACAGTTGGATTTGCAAAACTCTTTTGAAGCTGTTCACCGGGCTCTGGCAGTGAATGTATCGGCCTTGATGGCTGACGGTTTAAAACCTTAAACCTTTTTCAAAAGATTGCACATTTGTTTTATCAACATTGCACATATTTTGTATCATCTGGTGAGTACAGTGACCTGATTTCCACAAATTTGGCGAGCATTGAAATTCTATTGAACAATACTGGCCTATCAGGACTGACTGATAGGAAATGTACAAATGCGATACAGACTTTTGATTTTTCTTCACTCCATGTAAGAAGTACCCTGTCTCTGTTTGGCACATCTCTATGATTATATGGAGAAAAATTGTGACAATGAATGCACATCTTAGAACTCAAAGTACAGCATGCTGAAGCGCAAAAGCTCCATTCTGTTCCACTCAGCCAATATTTACCTTAATTGATGTAAAGTACACTGATGTACTCAATCTAAGTGAATAACAGTAAATATATTAAAATTCTTAAGTGTTTGGTTAACATTTTATATTTTTTAATGCATGCCACATATATCTTCAGTTTTTAAGTTTGCTGTTGCTTCCTGTGCTTTCTGTTGATATCAAAAGCAGGTAATGTAAGAATGGAAAATTTACAAAACTCAAGGGAAATCAAATTAAATTTGCAGAGCATATGCCCACCATATTCTTACAAGCAACAACACTATAAATAATATTTTTAATTTTTTAAATTACAGAGAAGTAGTAATGCTGAAAACCTTAGGCATCAGCACTTTTAACATAATATTCATTTATGATTCCTTCAGGGCTCATCTGTATTTTTTTTTCTCATTGGTGAATTAGTATTAATTGGGTTGACTTACAGACAGGTTTCAACAAAGAATCTAAGTTATAGTGCAGGGTAGATTATTTATCCTGCCAGTGGGTTTTATTTTTTATTTATGTAGACAGGTGAGACAGATGTTTTCAATGATACAGACATCATTCATTATTCCTGCAAGTTGCCAGCCAATTGTGCTGTGGCAGCAACTGTATTAAAATATGATCTGCAATTAGATAGAAATAACTTGCTTTCACATTGCACCTTTCACAACATTATAGCGTCATAAAGCACTTTACAGGCAATGAGTACTTTTGAAGTATAGTCAGAATTATAATGTAGGGAAACACAGCAGCCAATCTGCATGTAGCAAAGTCCCAAAACAGCAATGAGATAAATGACCAGATAATCTGTTTTAGTGAAGTTGGTTGAGGGATAAATATTGGCTATTGGCCAGGGCACTAGGGAGAACTCCCTTGATCTTCTTTAGTGCCATGAGATCTCCTTTACATCCACCTGAGAAGATGGATAGAATGTAATGCTTCATTTGAAAGATGGTGCACCTTTGACAGTGCAGCACTCCTCCTATACTGCACTGAAATATCAACCTGAATTAGGTGCTCAAGCCCATGGTGTGGAGCTTGAATGTACAACCTCTGAGATAGTGCTACATCTGAGCCAAAAATGGACTGACACCTAAAGTTCACATAGTATTTTTACGTTTTGTATCAAACGTATCAAAAGTGGGACTGGAAAAGATCCAAGATCAAAAGCACCCGCTTAGCTGGGATATGGTGTACAATTACATGATGCAGATAGAGATGGAGCAAACCAATAAACAAATCCATATTTCTTTTTACATCACAACACAGACCATTCCCATTCAAATGATTAATTTTTTGTGGAAGATTTTCCCTAGTGGCAAACCACATTGGCATACCAACTTGGAGTAAATTTCGCAACAACAACCTACATTTATATAGCACCTTGAGAGTAGATAAATGTCCCAAAGTGCTTCACAAAAGCTTAATAAGACAAAATGGAATTCAAGCCAAACAGGTGACAGAAGCTTGGTTGAAAAGGTAGGTTTTAAGGAGAAGCTAAAGGGAAAGAGGGAGGTGGAAAGAATTGCAGAGGGAATTTCACATTATGGGACTTAGGTGGCTGAAGGTAGTGCTGCCAATGCCGAGGTGAAGGGAAAGGTGGAATGCACAAGGGGCTAGAGTTGCAGTGCTAGAGGAAGCTACAGAAATAACAAAGACAGAAACGGCGGAGGCCATGAAGGAATTTAAGATTGATAATTTTATATTTGCGATGTTAGGAGACTGAAGCCAATGTATGTCAGTAATGGGTGATTGGAACATTGCAGGAACAGATATGGGTATTTGTATTACCTGAACTTTAGAGAGGGTGAAGGATGGGAAGCTAGTACAGGAGAGCATTAGAATAGTTTGGCCTGGAGGTGAAAAAGGCATGGAGGATGTTTTCAACAGTGGATGGACAGAGGTGAGGTGGAGGCAGGCAATGTTATAGAGGTGAAAATAAGCAGTTTTGTGCTAGGGAGAATATTGGGTTGGAAGCTCAGCTTGGGGATGTATAGAATGTTGAGACTGCAAACGGTCCATTTAAATTTGAAACTGGGGCAGGGAGATGGAGTTGGGGAAAATGGTACATAGTTTACAGTTGGGAATTGCAGCTCATCCAGGGTTGAGCATTGGATACATACTCTGATAGCACAAATGTAGTGGATGGATTGGGAAGGGTGCTGGAGAGGTGGACACGGGCACTGTCAGTCTATTATTTGGAAACCGACCCTGGAATCTGGGTTAAGTAGTTCAACATGATAGTTACACTTTAGTTCCCTCCAATACTTTTTGAAACGGAGATGATTGTTTTCAACGGGAAGCTTTTATTTTCCCACTCGATGGCACGAATATCATTTTAAAGTCAGCTTCATTGGCACTTAAGTTGTTCGTGGTTTGAAACAGAGCCTGCTTCCGTCTCAGTGGATCGATCGTACGTGGACACATTGTCCCCAATATATTGCAGACCAGCAGAGGGAGGAGTGTTGTCGGAGAGGCTTTGCCAAGCTCATGACGGGCGAGGCGGAGCGTAGCCCCACATAAACCAGAAGCCAGTCGGCAGAATCAGCTGCGGAAGCAGCGATGAGCGGAAGAGTCGGCGACCTGAGCCCCAGACAGGCTGAAAATCTCAGCAAGGTAAGGGACACGGTGGGGCGGGAGGGAAGGGGAGGCACTGCGACTGGGTGAGGAATCACAGGCAAACCGGTCCTGGCGCCCAGCAGGTCTGGGCTATCCTAGTAACACTTGGCTAGTGTTAGACCTGCTTGTGTTGTGATTGCCACTGACGGGTTAGCCTCCCCAGGGGCTGAGTTAGGGAGATCACTGCCGTGCAAACATAAACCCCGACTTTGCACCATAGGCCCCGTAAGGGCAGCGACTGGGAGCAGTTACTGGACACGGCTTCGGACCCAGGAGTTACAGGATTAAAAACGGTTCTCCCCCTCCCCCCCCCCGCCCTGCACCCATCAGAAATTGCGAGTTGCAGGGATAAAGGTTGACTTTGTACCCAAGGAAAAAATAAATACTGGAAATGTGCAAAGGACGAGGACGAAATGTTATTGCAGGTCACCTGAGATGCAATGTTTGCTCACAATCTGCTCCGATAAGCTTTGAGGTTGGCCTTGCCATCTCAATGGACAGGGACAAATAACCTCCCAAGTGATGCTGGGCTGGGAGGTGCCAGTGGGGATATCGCTGGCCCTCAGCTTTCAAATACAGCTTTACATAATTAATAGAATAAGTGATTATAAACGTGAGGCATCACAGCTTGTATCAATGTGACTACTGCAGTGTAATTGGACATGAACATCTTGCTTGTAGATGATGCAGCAGTTGCCAAATCTTTGCTGCACCATTGTGGGAGGGCATCGGATGAAAAATCATGTTCTCTCACAGGGAAAGAGGGGGAGAAAAAAAAAGGAAGAATCACCCTCTTTGCATGCTTTCCCCCCTCATCACATGGGCTGCTCAGGTCGCGTTCAGAGCTGCCATGGCAAAAGCTTGGGAGAAAGCTGCCAATGGAACTAATTACCCAGGGCCAGAATTTGCTGGAAATGTGCACCACAGCGATGCCACATTGACGGTGCATACCAGGAAATTATGGCGCAGGTGACCCAGGTCTTTACTTAACACCATAATTTCCTGGGACCCTCTGCACCTCTTCCCAGTGAACCCTGGCAAAACACCAAGGGCGGAATGTCCCAGATTTGCACAAAGTGCGGTAGCGGGCAGGATAGAAGCCATTTTAGGTTTCTGCGCCGTATCGTCTCATTCCCGCCTCATCAATTATGCAGCCACAAGAAACACCCCATCTCGCGGATGGGCGGCCTCAGATTTGCCTGCCATGCTACCTCGCTGCTTCCTCATGCAGGGCACCACATTTAAACTGCAGCCGTGCACACACTTCTCAATGCTTACAGCCCAGGACTGCTCCGGTGCCCCAAAAGCCAAGAAGAGCGCAGCCCCTGATTCAGTGACACATCCCTGGGACGCCTTCTGGATGCCATGGAGGCCCGCTGCGATGTCCTCTACCCCTGTGGCTGCAGGAGGCCCATCAGTCTCACCACTGCAGCTTGAGAGGTGGTGGCAGAAGTGGTCAATGCCAATGCCGCACACAAGAGGTCGGCCATCCAGTGCAGAAAATGGATGAATGATCTCATCCGTGCTGCCAGGGTAAGGCAACCATCTCATCACTCTAAACTCACACACTCACAAGGCCATCACACATTCATTGGCATCTCACTCACTGCCAGCTCAAGAGACATCACCACTCACTCTCTCACACACATACCCTCACATCTCTGTCTGGTCTCATCTCCTCTGGAGTCTGCCTCCTCAGCCCTCACCATCTTGAGGCCACTTGCACAGATAAAATGTGCCCCCACACACGGTGGGATACCACCCCCCCTCCTTCCCCAATGCAGCCCTCGCCCTGCAGCCTTTTCCCTGGCCTGAGGCCACTTCTCCCCTTTCCCCAAGCAAGCTCTAGCCCTGAGCAATTGAAAAGCCATCCCCTGCCTTACGGCTGGCCTGGTAGGCAGAAACCTGCCCGTGAGCTGCCCTAAAAGTGATGTGGTGCTGCCTGTGAAGCCTGGCGCTGATGACAAACAAACCCCAAAGTCCTGAGTGAAGTGTAGCTTGCCAGGTTTATATCCCTTATGTACAGTTGTGAATCACGTCGACTTGCCCGGATGATCCAGTGTGGGGGAATGATTCTGGCGAGCAGGGTTTATGATGAGAGGCTAAAGTATTGAAATTAGGTTCCCAACGTGAGGCGGTGGGAAATGCAGCCCCGCCATTGACCGGTGGAGCAGACAATCGCAGACCGGGTTTCACAGCAGCGTGAAGCTGATATTTGGCCGTCTTGTCATATTGCTTCCCCCCCCACCCGCCATGGCACCCGATGCCAATGGGGCCGGAAAATTCCGGCCTAAGTATTCCACTTTCAAAGCTCCACCTCAACTATAAATCAATGACCATGCCTGATTTAAAATAAAAATAGAAAATACTCAGCATCTATGGAGAGGGAAACAGAGCTAACATTTCTGTTTGTTGACTTTTCATCAGAACTAGATAAAGTTAGAGATATAATAGGTATGACGCAAGTAAAGAGGTGGGGGCAGGGGAGGATAAAGATCAAAAGGGAAGGACTGATAGGGCGGAAGACAGGAGAAATTAAACGACAAAGAGATAATGGTGCAAGGAAAGGGTGTGGTAATGGGACAAGAAAAGAAACAAAAGAAGGGTCTGGAAGAGGTGTGAATGGAAATCGCAGAATCATCAGCAACAGCTGACATCCAAAAACAAAAAAAAGAAGTGGTGAGGGGCGGGGGTTGCAGAGGTTAAGATCCGAAATTGTTGAACTGAATGTTGGGTCCGAAGGCTGTAAAGTGCCTCATCTTCTTGCAGACTGAACAGAGGTGTTCCGCAAAATGGTCATGCAATCTGAGTTTGGTCTCCACAGTGCAGTGGTGACAGCACTGTGAGCAACAAATACAGTAAATGAGATCAAAAGAAGTACAAGTAAATCACTGTTTCACCTTTAAGGAGTGTTGGGGCCTTGGACAGTGAGGATGGAGGAGGTAAAAGAGCAGGTACTGCACTTGTATAGTAAGGTGCCCTGGGAACGGTGTTGGGGTGATTGAGGAGTAGACCAGGGTGGCTTGGAAGGAATGTCCCTTTTGGAATGCTGAAAGGAGAGGAGTGTAAGCGGTGTTTGCTGGTGGTGTCATGCTGGAGGTGGTGGAAATAGCAGAAGATAATCCATTGAATGTGGAGCCTGATGGGGTGAAAGGTGAGGACAAGGGGAACCCTGTCATGAATCTCAGAGAGAGGGGAAGAGATGAATGTATGTGCGGAAAGTGGACACAGCACTGTTTGAAGGCCCTACCAACAATGGTGGGGCGAGTCATCAGCTGAGGAAAAAAGAAGACGTATGAGAGGCAGAAGTAAAATACTGCAGATGCTGGAAATCTGAAATAGAAACAGAAACTGCTGGAAATGCTGAGCAGATTTGGTAGCATCTGTGAGGAGAGAGAAAGAGTTAACACTTCAAGCCAATGACCTTTCATCAGAACAGACATATTGGAAGCACCGATGTAGAAGATGGTAATGTCAGAACAGATATGATGGAGACAGAGGCTGAAAATGCAGTGAGCCATTCTGAACTTCATTGACTTCGCAGGACCATAAAATCCCGCTGGTATAAAATTCCACCCAGAGAAACTAGAAACTTGTGGTTAAATGGGAACCTGTGGATGTGCTGTACTTAGATTCCCAGAAGGCATTTGACAAAGTGCCACATCAAAGGTTATTATGCAAAATAAGAGCCCTTGGTGTAGGGGGTAGCATACTAGCATGGATAGAGGGTTGGTTAGCTATCAGGAAGCAGAGAGTAGAGATAAATGGGTCTTTTTTGGGTTGGCAAGATGTGATGGATGGAGTACCACAGGGATCAATGTTGGGGCCTCAACTATTTACAGGGCGGAATTTTATGGTCCATCCCACTGGCGAGATTTTCCATTCCCGCCGAAGTCAATAGACTTTTAAAAGGATTGGCACATTTTATGGTCCCGCCCCACCACAATGGGACCATACAACTCCGTCCACAATTTATATCAATGACTTGAATGAAGCAAGAAAATTTATGGTTGTTAAATTTCCTGATGACACAAAGATAGGTAGGAAAGTAAGTTGTGAAGATAACATAAGGAGTCTGCAAAGGGACATAGATAGGTTAAGTGAGTGGGCAAAAATTTGGCAGATGGAGTATAATGTGGGAAAGTGTGAACTTGTCAACTTTGGCAGGAAGAATAGAAAACCAGCATATTATTTAAATGGAGAGAGATTGCAGAGCTTGAGGTACAGAAGGATCTGGGTGTCCTGGTACATGAATCAGGAAAAGTTAATATGCAGGTACTGCAATTGATTAAGAAGGCAAATGAAGTGTTGTTGTTTATGCCAAGGGGAATGTACTATACATGTTGGGATGTTTTGCTACAGTGAGACCACATATAGATACTGTACAGTTTTGGTCTCTGTATTTAAAAAAGATATAAATGTGTTAGAAGCATTTCAGAGAAGGTTCACTCAACTGATACTTGGGATGGGGGTCAGGGGTTATCTTATGAGGAAAGGTTGGACATGCTGAGCCTGTATCCATTGGAGTTTAAAAGATTGAGAGATGGTCTTATTGAAACACCTAAGATCCTGAGGGGACTTGACAGGGTGGATGTTGAAAGGATGTTTCTCCTTGTGGGAGAGACTAGAACCAGGGGACACAGTTTAAAAATAAGAGGTCTCCCATTTATGACAGAGATGAGAAGAAATCTTTTCTCTCAGAGGGTCATAAATCTTTGGAATTCTCTTCTCCAGAGAGCAGTGGAGGCAGTGTGAGTGAATTTTTTAAGGCAGAGGTAGATAGACTCGCGACTAATGTGAAGAGTGGGTGGGAAAATGGAGCTGAAGCCCAAGATCAACCATATTGAATAGTGGAGCAGGCCCGATGGCCATATGGTCTACTTCTGCTCCTTTTTCTTACGTTTTTGTGCTCTTGTAACAAGGGAGTCAAAGGTTATCGGGGAAAGATGGAATGTAGAGTCGAGGCCACAGTCAGATCAGTCATGATCTTATTGAATGGTAGAGTAGGCTCGAGGGGCTGAATGGCCTATGACTGCTCCTGATTCGTATATGTCTTACAGGAATAATTTTATTTCTTTCAGTTTATGTGCTGCTCACTGTGCAGTCATCTCTGCACCATTTTGTGGAACACCTCTGTTCAATCTGCAAGAAGGTTAAACATTTCACAGCCTTCGGACTCAACATTTAGTTCAACAATTTCAGATTTAACCTCTGCCCCCCCGCACCCCATTTTTGTTTTTGGATGTCAGCTGTTGCTGATGATTCTGCGATTTCCATTCACACCTCTTCTAGACCCATCTTTTGTTTCTTTCCTTGTCCCACTACCACCTCCTTTGCCTTACACCATCATCCCTTTTGTCATTTAATTTCTCCTGTTTTCCACGCTATCAAAAGACATTTCCTTTTGTTCTTTTCTCTCCTCCTTTCTTTCCCTGCCTCTGCACTTGCTGAAAACCTGTTACATCAATTTTTCTGATCCCAGTTTTTCCAGTTCTTGTGAAAAGTCAATGACCTGAAATGCTAACTCTGTTTTTCTCTCTCTGTAGGAGATGTCAGACCTGTTGAGTATTTCCAGTATCTTTCTGTTCTTACCCCAGGTTTCCAGCATTCACAGTATTTTGCTTTTGTGTCAATCTCTAATTTGCTGGATTAACACCACTTTAATTGTCGCTGTCACTTAAAGCCAGAATGCTGGCAGTGACCTGGCAGCGAGTTGAAGGATTCATCAGCTGTTCAATGTGCAATTTTGAGTTACAAATAATCGCAGACACACACATCTTTGAATTCCTAAAGTGTAACTGACCAGTTGAAATGCAAGGAAACTTTGTATGGGTAAAATATTAGTGCTTTCCAAAACAATAAAAAAATGAAAACAGTGATTTATTTCCATTAGGGAACAATGATTGAAGCGATTTGTTTCTTGGAAGGGTCAGGGTGAGTAAAAATACCACTAACCTGATTGCTTCTTTGGCTAATTGATGGATTAAAATACTGATTTTATCCTCTAAACCGGGGTCCTGCAAGCAAACTGCATATTTGAACAGGATCATTGTTGGGATCTTTACTACCATGGAAGCACAAGAACAAAGATCTTCAGTGCGAGGGAGAGATGAGCCCATCCACAACCAGTTGTGTGCAAATACTCAATGTATCTATAGAGAGAGAAATAAAATGCAAGCAAGTGCAAACATGGGATTTATGTTCAATAGCTTACTTAGCGAACATTGAGTCAGGGTCTCGGTATCAGCGCAGCATTCTTCATTTAAAGCACAGGTCCACTCTGCAAAGATTTAATACATTAATCACAATTCTTTGAGTTAATCGGTTTGTCAAACCGTAGCTTGCTACATTTTCCCACACTGGAATATAAAACCGGTAAGATTTAGGCTGTAGCCATTTCTTACTCTGCCTACTTTCTCCAGTTGACCAGGGCTGTGGACAGTTTTCCAGTCCAGCATTTCAGGCACAGCAACAAAGTTAATTTACAACTGACTGAATAATAATGAGGTTCCCAATAAATGCATAAGATTCTGAATTTCTTTTAGTTTCATTCAATGATTGTCTTAGGGAGGTCTTGAGGTACAGTGGTCACGTCCCTATCTCTGGGCAGAAGTTCAAGTCCAGTGCCAGGACTTGTTGGCCACGGAAGGAGTGTTGATGACATGATGCAATGGGCTAATAATCAGCCTGGAAATCCTTCCACTACCTCCCCACTACTCCACAAGGGGAAAAACCGAAACGTGCTTGAAGCTAAGCTTAAAAAAAAGTGAATGCCTTCTATGTTCTGGAACTTACAAAATACTAAAGGCTGATAAACATTGGTCGTTGCTGTTGAACCTCACTGTGGATAATTATTTTTCCAGAAAATTGTGGCACGAGTTCACCATTTGAGGACTGAGGAGCACAATAGTCCAATGTACAGAGTGCATCATTAATATTACCACTGCAATGAATCCCGATTTGTAAAGTTCTGAGTAATAGTTTGACAAAACGATTTGTGGCAAATGGTTACCCAAGAAAGGAGTCTTAACCAAAAGAAAAAGGAGTTTACTAGTCTATGCAGAATAAAAACGTGAACTTTGCACATTGCTAGCTCCCACACTCTCAACAATCCTGCTGTTCTGATAAAGACATTTGTACAGGGATTGGCTTTATGAAGGAGAATTTTGTTTATACTTTGTTTTCTGTTATCTGTTTAATGATATTAATGATGATGAAGGTGAGAGATGACAATGTTGGGATTGGAACATTTTTGCTCTTTAAGACACTATTGAAAACTCCTAGATCAGGTATTGCATGGGTTACATTCTGTATGGAGTTCACCCTGCACTATTCCATCAGTTAGGTCAAATCTCCTGAGAGTACACTCCCTGTACCTGTATGATATTTCCTTTCCAAACACCATCAACCCTTATAGCCTTTCAGGGTAATGTGTGACAAATTATGTACGCCAGTGTCATGGTTCCGCAACGAAAACAAAAAGTGCTGGAAAAACTCAGCAGGCCTGACAGCATCTGTGGAGAGAGAGACAAAGATAACATTTCGAATCCGTCTGACTCTTCTTCAGATCTAAAGGGAGGTGGAGATGTGGTGAAATATATACTTATTAAGGGGGGTGGGACAGATGAAGCTGGATAGACGGCCAGCAATAGGTGGAGGCAAAGGAGAGATAGCAAAAGATGTCATAAACAAAAGGTCAAAGAGTTGTTAATGATGGTGGGTACTGGCTAAAGGAGGTGCAAATAGTGACATTAAGAAAGCGAAATGTAATGATGGTCGGATCAGGGTAAGCACTCTGGAAAGTGACGGATGGCCCTATTGGGGGTGGAGTGGGGGTAAGGGGGCGGTGGTGGGAAGAAAGATCGAAAACAGGCTAAAAGCTGAGGATAAAACAATGAATGAAAATGGAAATAAATAAAAAAAAAATAATGAAAATAAATGGGAAAAAGATTAATACAAATTTAAAAAAATAAAAATGAATATGGACAAAAGGCGGATGAAAAAGGGTGGTGGGGGTGGAGTTGGTCTGGTCATGGTCTGAAGTTGTTGAACTCAATGTTAAGTCCGGCAGGCTGTAAAGTGCCTAGTCGGAAGATGAGGTGCTGTTCCTCCAGTTTGCGTTGAGCTTCACTGGAACAATGCAGCAGGCCAAGGACGGACATGTGGGCATGAGAGCAGGATGGGATATTGAAACGGCAAGCGACAGGGAGGTCTGGGTCATGCTTGTGAACAGATCGAAGGTGTTCTGCCAAGCGGTCACCCAGTCTGCGTTTGGTCTCTCCAATGTAGAGGAGACCGCATTGGGAGCAGCAAATGCAGTAGACTGAAGATGACAGTAAATAAGCTTATATTTCACCACATCTCTACCTCCCTTTAGATCTGAAGAAGAATCATACAGACTTAAAACGTTATCTCTGTCTCTTTCTCCACAGATGCTGTCAGACATGCTGAATTTTTCCAGCGTTTTTTGTTTTCGTTTCAGGTTTCCAGCATCCGCAGTATTTTGCCTTTATCATGGTTCCGCAAACCCATTTATATTGAAAATGGGACTTAAGTTCAGTTAAAACTATTAACAACTATCAGTGAGAGCAAATTTTGATCACCTCAGAAGTATTTGAACTGGATTAAAATCCAGATAATAGAGTTGAAAATGACAGTGAGATCAACAGCTTCCATATTTCACTCACCGATTTTTTTTGTATTGTGATTAGTAATTATTAGCAATTAATTAAAATTGACATTCAAAAATTTTAACACACTTACCCAATGACCTATAAGGAAATGTTGCATGAGACTTATGCACTGGAACTAACTCTTCGTTGAGCCAAAGGTAAACTTGAACACCGAGAACACATTCTGCAGACATAGTGAACACCCTGAATAATTTGTTTATCAAAGAGAATTTCTCTGACTCTTGGTTAAATTTGCATTCAAAGTAACAGATTTAGACCTAGGGAAAATTAATCCTCACATTTATTTGCTGGCATCTTCCAGTGACCTTTCTCTGCATCAAACTGATCTGTGTTTAGTGCAATTAGTTTAAGACTCCAACACTGTTTTAGTCTAAACAATAATTTTAAATAGTCAGAAACATTAATTATTGATTGATGTAATTTTCAAACGGCATGTCATCTGTTTCGTAAATTCAGCACTTTTCACAAGATCGTATGCAGTCCACACAATTGAGGACTGGCTTGCAACAAATACCTGAGGCACCTTCCAAACATGAGTGGGTGTTTATTACACAGAGCTCTTTAAGACACTTGATATCAAGCATTTGATGATAGCTTCTGAGATTTATAGCCAAATAGTTCAGAATAAGGAAGTGCCAAGTGCTGGTGAAGCAGTACGGGTGCTTGTTCTGCATTCTAGGTGTGCCCGACTATGTACTGCTTAGCAGTGTGCTCTTCAAGTACTGATGGACTTTTAACTGTATACGTGAAACCAGAGCAGTTACATTTATTTTCTATCTGTTCCGCAGTTCCGAGAAAATGTCCAAGACATCCTGCCTAACCTTCCTGTTCAGGATGACCACTTCCTCCTGCGATGGCTTAGAGGTACTTTTACATACAGTTGCACGAGAATCTCCAGTTGTGTTTATTTCTTCCCAATTTCTGGTTTTTCCATGCTTTACTCATAAAGTTACCTTTCACCAGGATGCTTAGTTGGCAAACAGGAGTTCTGCAAGATCAGATCAATGGGGGCCAAGCTAACCCGTGAGGCTGTTCTCCTCTCCCGTGTCGGCAGTTGGGTAAACTAACAGAACGAAGTAACGCTCAGAATTAATGCTGATCTGTATCCATACAGTTTGAAAGAATAGACTAAAAGGGAAGGCCAAGTGCTGGTAGAGCCGTAGAAGTGCTCAATTTGAACTCCGAAGTTCTAGGGATGCCAAGACACTGATTTGTTACGTTGATGTTGAGAAATCTATGTGTCATCCTTGTTCGAGCCCATCATTTTATTTCATTCTAAGGAAACTTACTCGAATGTTTGTTCGTCACTAACATTTCAGCAACTTTGGTGGTTTGACCTTAAACTTCGTGAACTGTATCTTTGACAATCAGTCCATTTTACTGCGAGGTTTTCATTAGCATTGTGGAGTGTGTAGAAAATTCTTTTGGCATTGTTTAAATCCTTGTTAGTTGTAGGCCACTGAATTGTTTGTGTGAGTTTATTTAGCTGTTTACAAGCAATGATAACAAATCTGCTTATTCTACATTTCTGTTACTATGTAGTGATTTTGCAAATTGCATCAACATCATCAACATGTAGATTTTTCCTCAACTATTGTGGTTTTAGGAATTAAATAAGGACAATCTTTATGCCAGTTACTGAGCATCATAAAAGCTGAGTGTGAGCATGTGGGCCTAAGCCATGTTTCCAGAATGTAAGCCTGTATTTTGAAGAATACTCAAACTTTCGTCAAAGAGCCTAATGAAGTTTCGGAATTTCAATCCGAGCCCTTTGAGTGCAGTCATGTGGCATAAATCTTAGGAGGATTTTCAACTTATCCCACATAGTAGTCCCCAGTTAACTCCGGAAAGAGTTGCTCAGATTAGAATAGGAACTCTTACATGTGCATTGATAATGTTATGTAAAATCTTGTTCTTTTCTGGAAAATATAAAACCCTTTGTTACCAAGTGGAAATTCCCGGACTCTTTGCTAAACTTGATCACTTCACCAGGAGGTTGTGAAAGGTGCTAAATAAATATAAGTCTTTCTTTCTTTTAAACAGTCCATGTATTGCTGTTGTTATGGGTTTTGATACAATAATGTTAAAATGGTTGATCTGTAAAATGATTGCTTAACGTAGCGGCAATTCAAGGTGATGCACAATTCTATATTAAAAAATCAACAGTTAAGGCTTCCCTAATGGCTCATTGGATTTTTATCGTGAATTGTTTGAAATAACTTCCTTTAATATCCGCAGCACACCCCAACCGTTTCACTGCCATAGAAGTACTTCTTAAAGGTCGCCACTATTGTAATTTAGGAAAATGCACTCAGCAAGGTGCCACAAGCAGCATTGAGATGAAGGACCAGATTATCTGTTATACTGCAATTGGCAGAGGGCTAATTGTTGGTCAGTGAGAACTCCCTTACTCTTCTTTGAATAGTGTCATGGACCTCTTATGTCTACTTGATAGCATGGATAGGGCTTTGGTTTAACATTTCATCCAAAAGATGGCATCTCCAACAGTGCAGCACCCGCTCAGTTGCTGAGATTTTGTGCTCAAGTCTCCAAGAGTGGCTTTAACTTATGACCATCTCACTCAAAAGGCAAGAATGCTACCACTGAGCTGAGGCACACGTCTGAATAGCAGAATCATACAACCCAGGAAGGATCAATGCTGAGGTAGCTTAACTCATTGACAGGAACACTAAAATTTACCCCTGCATTTGGGGGTTAGGGAAGGGAAAATTTGTGTATAGATTGTGCTCCTGACTGTTGTGTATGGATGCCTGCTGGAAGTGTGGATGCACAAGCAGTCAGATAGCCTTCCCACAGTTCTTGTCAAGTTACTGGAGGGTAACTGGAAACCATAGAATTGTACTCCAGTAAGGGGTCGATGTCTTATGGAGAGAAGGGGAGGGAGAAAAATTTGGGTAAAAAAAATTTATTAGTTTGCAGTTTTTCTTATATCAAGCAGTAACTTGTTACAGAATGTGTATAGAATATGTATATATGTATAGAATTAACTCTTGTCAACTAACTACAATAACAGAAGGATTTTATAACGTAGGCTATTACATTCAAGCCTTCACTCCTTCATAGAGGTAAACATGGTGTGGAATGATCTGGTACAACTTGTCAAGCCTAAAATTATCTTAAGCAATGTGTCAGCCATGGCGCAGTGGTCACACTCTTACCTCTGAATTAGAAGATTGTGGGATAAGCTTTGCTCCAGAGAGAGTACTGAGGATGTGCTGCACTATTGGAGAAGCCATTTCTTGGATGAGGCATTATACCATCTCTTCTCTCTGGTGCATGTAAAAGATGCCAAAGTAGTATTTGAAGAAAAGCAGGGGAGTTCCCCTGGTTATTTATTTAATGATTGTTTGTGAGAGCTTGCTTTACATAAATTGTCTGCCTGAGGAGGCTGTAGAGAATTCCAGAGGAAAGGAACAAAGTGGTGAGCGTGTGAATTTAGTTAATATTTCACTGGTTAGTCTCGTGATACTTGATAAAAGATTTGAGCATATGGTTTGAGCACTTCTTGTCTATTCCGAACTGTGTATATAGCCATGTAGTATGTAACTGCAGACAGAAACCTGACTGATGCTTGTTATCACTGCTGATTTCATTTAAATTGAGATTAAGCAGTTAAACATTACCTGAAAGAAGAAAACTTAAGACAGGGACAAAGAGCAAAGACAGTTGGAACATAACATGCAGAAAACAACTGTGAAGTAGCAGAGGATAAAGGCAAGAAAAATGTGAATCAAAGAAAACGGTCCATCTCATTTACATATTATTTGAAAACACTTAATAAAAGTTGGAAGTTTGACTTGCCAAAATATATACAAATGATCAACTTTCTGTAATTTCACTTATAAATGTAACCTAAAGGAGATATTAAATATATATATATATTCAATTTTAGAACAAAACAAAAACAGAATTACCTGGAAAAACTCAGCAAGTCTGGCAGCATCGGCGGAGAAGAAATCAATTTTCAATTTTAGCTTTGCCCACCTGGCAGGAATGAGGTGGGTGGGTGGATAAAATGAAAGCGGGTGCTTTTTACTGGGCTCCTGTTGCCTCCATTTTAATTGCTGGTGCTGCCATTTACAGGCAGGCAGAAGCCTCATAAATAGTTAAAAACCTGGGTCCAATGACGCCATTCAGTTCTCAATGTGGTTTTAACTTCTAATCGCCACAGTGCTGAGCCCCTTCTCATACTAAATTCCAATCCCTGCCCATCGACCTTCTTGGCATTTTTTCAGAACTTGGGTGGGAATCCATGCTGCAACATGGTAATGAAGCCTGTGAGTTAAAATGGCCCAGGCCTAATGGCAATGCTGTCATTTGCACTCCCCATCTGCTCTAGTCCCTGCACTTGTGCCCTGAGTTAAAATAGGGGCTTAAAAGTCTTGTGTATGGCATGTACTTCCTATAAGTGTTGGAATCACTTACTGTCATTTGCTTCTTTCAAAGGGATAGTGTGACTTGGGTGGTTGAGGGGAAGTCATTGGTATGCATGGCTGCATCATGTCTGAATGAGGTAGGTTTGAAGGGCAGGGTGGCTTTTTCCCATCGGTCTTTTTCAGTGTGCATAGGCACATTATACTTTGTTTTTGCAAAACAATCCTGAAATGTCTTATACATCTAGCTTTCAGCCTGAAACTGCCAAAAACATTTTCTTCATGATCTCTGACCAAACATTCTGAAATGCTTCAGCCACTATTTAAAGAAAGAACATGTACTTTTGTTGATAACAATAATTAGAGTTTCAGGCTTTATAGGGACACAGTGACACCTTAGCTGAACAATACACTGTGCATCATTTGACACAATGTTCCTGCCATTATCATAAGTATATAGTCGAACTTATTGTGAGCCACACCATGAGATACCTGGCAGCAATATAGTAAAAAGGACGCCCAGTCTGTGCAGGTATCATTTTCAGATGTCAGACTATGTTACGGATGCAAAATAACGTTTTAAACTTCTGACTGAAAACAGTAAACACTTTCTACTTTGTAAAGTTTCCTGACCAAGGAACAATTAATGTTTGATTGATCTAGCCCTTCGCTTATTGAATTACAATGAGATTTGTGGCTTAAAACAATTTAGATGCTCCTTAGCAGAATAAACCATTGTGCATTACAGAGAATAGCACTCCTGACAGGATGGGAGAAGAGAAACAAAATTTCTCAACACTGATGAGGCAGCGGCATCTTGGAGGAAGCAAGTAAAGGTTAATGGAGAGTTCATGGTGATGCAATGACAGTAGAGCAATAGAGTTTGCAGGATACATGAGTTAAATGGTTAGTTTAAAAGGGAAAGAGTTAGGAGTAATGATGGGAGTGTAGGGGCGGAATGAAGGCTATTGGGTAGTAGGAAAATGAAGGGGTAAGGGAAGTCATGGGAGCAAGGGAGTGGGGGAAATCATGGGTGATTGGACGAGGGGAGGGGATAGGTAGGTAGGACTGACAGAGGGCCACATTTTCCAACAACTTCCACCTCGAATGTACCCTTCAGCTGTTGGCTCCTTTCTGCACCATTGTCTACAACTTACCATGTGCAATCCCATGGGTGATTAGTTAGTCTTTTCTCAAAAGAGAGACAGAAATTTATGAGCAGCTACAATTAGATCTGCTCATGATGGCAGCAAACCCACCCAACCAAGGAGCATGTAAAACCATTTTATGTACATACAAACATGAATTAGGAGCAGAAGTGGGCCATTTGGCCTTTCGAGCCTGCTCTGCCACTCAGTAAGATCATTGCTGACCTGATTGTAATTTCCTGGCTATCCCCAATAACCTTTCACCACCTTCTTTATCGAGAATCTACCTCTGCCTTAAAAATATTGAAAGACTCTGCTTCCACTTCCTTTTGAGGACAACCCTCTGAGAGAAAAATGTGGTATTATGCTAAATTATCATGTGTGTCAGCCATGACTCCATTGGTGGCACTGTTGCCTCTGCAGGTCGTGGGTTCAAGTCCCACTCCAGGACTAGAGCACAACAATCTAGGCTGACACTCCAATGAAGTTCTGAGGGAGTGCTGCACTGTTGGAGGTGTCGTCTTTTGGATGAGACATCAAACATATCTGCCCTCTCAGGTGGACATAAAAGATCTCATGGCACTATTTCAAAGAAGAGCAGGGGAGTTATCCTGGGTGTCCCAGCCAATATTTATCCTCTCAATCAATATCGCAAAAACAGATTATCTGGTCATTATCATATTACTGTTTGTGGGAGCTTGCTGTGCATAAATTTGCTGCATGTGTCCTACATTAAACAGTTGCTACACTTCAAAAGTACTTAATTGACTGTAAAGTGCTTTGGGACAGCAAGTGGTCATAAATGGAGCCATATAAATGCAAATGTTTCTTTTCTCTTCAGGTTCTTCATGAAAGTTGTTAAAGGCATGTTTACATGTGTTTCTGCGTTCCCCATCATTGTTGAGAGGAAATTTCTTGGCCTATTGAGAATTAGATTTTTATTTTTAGTAACTTTGGTGGTAAAGGAAGATCTCTTGGTGATTAAAATTTGGAGTGGAAATTCCCAGACTCTTTGCTAAACTTGATCACTTCACCAGGAGTTGGATCACTAATTGTCTGGGGTTGGGGTTGTAGAATCTATGAGGTAGCATCATCTGCTGGGTAGGATGAATACTGTTGGGCCTGTTAGGCATTTCTATTTCTTTTTGTATATTTCATATCTAACTTACAGAGAGAAAAAAACATCTACAAATGAAGAAAGATAATTGATAGTGAACTCTCGATAACAAAGTGCTTCCTTAGTTGCATCTTGTGCTGTATCAGAATTATACGGTAACTTTTGGTTGAAGGATACAATCCCCAAAGTCAATTGTTTGAATTCTGTTCTTGTGGTTCTATCGAAAGAAACAGGTTTATTTTAGTTCACTGCATTTGAAACCTAATACATTAATTTAAAAAGAAAATACTAACAAAAATCCAAAATAACCAATTCATGAAGATTTTTTGCTTAGCTTTTGATACTATATATTGTATGTTTATTTTTTATAAACTAGGTAGTTAACATTTGTTTCCACAAATTAATTATCCAAACTTTGGGTACTGTGAGCCTCATCATCCTTGTGCCATGGTCGTTCTCTACCCAAGGGCCAATGGAAGGAGACTGATCTACCTAGAGCCACACTTTAGCTATAGATTTCCATACTGCTTGACATTCTTTTCTGTTCATAAAGCCAATTATGAGCATCTGTGATCTGACCATTCGGGAACAGTTGGGCACCTAATTTTCCAACCTCAGATTCCTCTTGGTTGGAATCAAGGATGGAACAGGCTGAAAGCTATGGAGTCATCTCCTGTTGTGAGCCTGTACCTGATACTCTATACGGCTCCCTGGAGGAAGATCTCCAGCCAGGCCTGTGGGCAGGGAAGGTGAATGCTATGGGGGGACAATTGTCAGAAAAATAGGGGAGGAAGTACATACATTGGCCACATCCCAAAAATAACTTGCACGTAGAAAATGCAATAGAAAATCATTGTTTTGATTTATTCCTTTGTTTCAAATGTCCCTCCTAGAGTTTTACCCATTCTTTCAGCTGCAATGCGAATGCGCCGAGCTTGTTGAATTCACAAATCCAGGATTTAGTGCAAGAAGGAAGAAGGAAAGAGTCATGGCCAATGCGAAAAAAGGGGGACAAATCCTATTGATTGTAGCTATGTTTAGTGCTCCTAATGCTGAACAAAAGAATTGCACATTGGAATGATAGCTAGTTTATCTTACTAAGGCATAGCATTCTATGCTTCAAAGTGGACCTCATAGTTCATATTTAGTGAGTTACCTTTGAAGTTTCATTTAGTCTTGTTTGCTTTACTTTTTTTGATATTTCTTCATTTCCATTGTTGCTAGTTTTATGGTTAGAATCTTTTGAATGATCTAAATTGGGCCCCCAATCTGGTTCCATCAGGCTAATGTATCCTCTTCTGAGCTACTTAGCAAGAGTAATCTTAATTTCCAGTAATGGAAGGCTGCCCTTTTAGCCAGCTATGTTAGTGAGTTCCAAGTCATCAATTAGTCCTATTTAAGTTGGTACTCCAATTGAGTAGTTTTTAGGACACACCTTAGTTTCTTGCCAAAAATAATTTTCCCATTTTGATTTGACAAAAGAGATTGTAAACTTTTCATTCTGCCAAAGCCCTCGCAAATCAGAGATAGAACACCACTTTCACCACGGAGTGCTAAAGAGCTGAGGGTCCTGAACTTCTGTGTGGGTACATTTTGACCTCCGGCTGTAATTTCAGTGGGATATTAGCAGGGTAGCTGGAGAAATGGCCTAAACTACATTCTACATTGTTCTTCCAGGGGTTCCTCCTATTGCCCGCCAAAGGTAAGATGGAAAATCAGGACAACTCCCACAAAAATATAGAGCGAAGATGTTTTGTACCAAATTACTTTGCCAGACACTATTTGCCATTAAAGGACTCAGGACTTTGGTTTCTAAAGGGAATGGGTTATGGAATGCTTTCTCCATTGTTACCAGCTCTCTGGTAGGAATTTCCATGGTCCAGTAAAAAGTAATCTGACCCATTCCTTAGCTATTTCTTGGACACCCTTGGAACAGGAACTACTGCTAGCGTATATAAAGGTGCCACATGGAGTAACCCCTCCATATTTTTATTAAAAAGTATTATTTGGACTAAGCAACTTAGATGAGAGAAACTAGAAGATCTGGTGGTGACTGGTAAAATTGAGGGTAGCAGAGCAAGAGGGAGACAACAAAGGAGGAAATGCCCCAACAGCTTAAGAAGCAGAACAGGTACAAGATTTGAGAACAACACCAAAATGTTGGCTGCTATCAAAGACTGTGAAAGTTGGAGAGCCATGATTGCTGATGTTGTAGAACATGACACCTGAAGAAGAATAAATCTGACCTTGTAGAGTTATCTCCAGTAGTGTGTGTGATACTGAATAAAAAAAGATTCCTTAACTTGTAGTGCCTTCCTCATTCTTAAACAGGAATCTCCCCATGTCATTCTTCCATCTGGATATCTACTTAATTCCTACAATGGCCTCACATCAACATTTTTGTTTTGTTAGTCTCTTTTGTGTTGTTAGTAAAGACAAGTGATTATTCCAACATCTTTTATATGATGTTGGTTGGGGCGTGTGGTGATGGCGGTAGGGAATGGTGGGGGTTACCACTTGTGTCATTGCTGCTTCACATCATTTGATGTCACCCAAGGCTTAGCAACACCACTTGTCAGACAACAATTGGATTACTTATTTACTCAAAGGGAGATGCATTTTTGGGATCATCTGCCAGGCAAGGTAGTAGAGACAAAAGTTTAAACTTACCCTGGGGACTATTGTCTGCTTCTCTAATGCATATGCATCCTTTTGAACAGCTTGGAACAAATAAAAAAGACAAATAATATTCATGTGAGACCCGTTATGGCAATGAAGAAAATCCACATCCATGAATACGCAATGCTGGTAGAGGGATGGAAATGCAGATGCGTGACACACTGCATTTTTTCACACCTTCCAAAACACAAATTAATAATGGCGACAGAAGCAGAAATGTGAACTGAACAAACCTTTAGTGTGCATAAATTGGGTAAACATGTTTTGCAATCACTCCCACTGATGGTTCTGAAATCTGTAAAAACATGATCTGTGAATCAAAGTTCACAGTTGGTATCTTGTGTGTTTCACAATGCAACTGATGTTTTCACTACAGGTAAGGGGGAATTGTGCTATAATTCTAGAGACGGGAGAAAGGAAATAGGAGTGCTCGTGAGCAAAAGTAGGGAATAAACGAATGAACCTCTGGGGTGGGGAGCTGGATCTATAGGTAAAAGCAGGTTGTGACTGAGAGTTTGCTGAGTGGAAACATGAAGTCAACTCCCCTGGCTTCCATCTTATCATTATTCTACTCTGTTTAATGTCCTAATTCAAAGGTTTTGTTATACTGTTATATTCAAAAAGAGTTACGAGCTATATTGTTAGGTGCATGTATACCTAGCAATCCAGCTTGCCACATCACAGTACTGCACTACAGTCTGTGTACAGAACTAATAATGTATCATTCCACAACACATGGTGAAATCTGGGGAATTAGACCCAATGTCAGCTCCAACACATGTGTCTAAGGGCTGGATTTCCATCCTTGAGGTGGTTAGTGGGAGTCAGGAAAATTCTCAGCTCAGCCTGCCCACTTCGGAAGAAAGTGCCAGGAGGAAGGACGGGATTTTCATTCTGGTGGGATGGGGAAACGGGCTGTTTAAAAGGCCCGCCTTGGTGGTCTGGTACATCTTCCCACTTATAATAAAAACAGGAAGGCCCTCCAGCCCTCAACCCCCCCCCTCCCCCTGCAACACTCCCCATGCTCCATCCATGCCAAGTTATGCTCCACAACCAATCCCTGTGGCCCCTCATACCCCCATGCATAGCTATGGCACTTCCATGTCCATTCACCCACTATATACATTGTATGGAACCAATAAACTGTATTGTGACAATAGGATGTGTAATTAAAAACCTTTTAAAAGCCATTTATTGATAAATTTCCACTTTCTTTTTACTATAGCCTAACAAAAGTGCCAATCATTGAGGCCTTTTAAAGTATCAATAGCAGAAACTGCAAGCACCTGAAACCTCTTTACCTTGTATAAACAAACATTGTGCAATTGACAGCAACAATTGGACAGCCAGAACTGTCAATCAAGCAATATTCTCCTTGGGGCTGAGGTATTTCAACAGTCTAATGGATTTCTGGGTTTTCACCCAAGCCTCATTATGCACTCTTGGCTGAAAGCCCGGTCATTTTTATTGGACTGCAAAAAAAAGGAGTTTATTTTTAAGAAAGTGGCAAGTTATCAATGAATGACAGTTTTTTAAAAAAAACCTTCCTTTTACAAATCCTCTTGTCATTATAGGATTCATTGATTCTATACAGTGTATAGTGGGTGAATGGGCATGGAAGTGCCATAGCTTGGCATGGGTGACATGAGAGGCCATAGGGGCTGGGTGGGGGGCATACCGTGGCATGGGGGCATGAGGAGAACCATTTGAACTTACCTTTCAAAAGGTTCCCTCATGCAGACTAAGGTTCACAACAGCTCTGAGAGGCCATGAACCACGGCTCTTTGAAAACCTGGCTTGACTCCATGAAAATTGCTGAGGACTATGACACGCCTATCCCCACAATGGAGCTGGCCATGTTGGAAATGCGGAATGTTACGAACCCCAGCTGAGATTACCACTGGACAAACCTGATCCCAGGGTGGAACCCAGCTTGATAGATCCTAACTTTTATTTGTTTGTTTAGATACATGGAGAAGGGATACTGAACAGAGTCACCGGAGTCAGCTAATGAACTTTTAACAAAAGCATAAAACATTTATTAAACAAGAAAAGATGAACTATATTACATTACTCCTTCACCTACAACTATACCTTTACAGATATATACAGATTTGTAGGGATAACACAAGTTACAAAAGCTACCTTATTCTCTAATGTTCACAGTAAGTACACAGTCCATGTAAACTAATAGGCGACCTATGGTCAGACACATCACACTCTGAAACCAAGTGACAGATGCCACCTCAAAAAGATGCTATGGATCTCTCCTTAACTCCCCCCAGACACTTGTCACACCGTGAGTCAACCAGTCTCACTGCAATCCGTCTTTCACACGAGGGTTTCCAATCTCCACTCTTCAAGGACTCGCTTTGGAATCTTCTCCCAAACTGGCGCATTCTCCCAGGTGTCTTCCACAAAGGTCTGCCTCTAGGGTTTCGAACTCTCCTTCCGATATTCCTGTCCCCTGGTTCACCACATGCATTCAAGCTGTCTTCCATGCACTCTCTCTCACTGACTCAGCCGTCAACAGTACACCACTGCTTCACATGCCCATAGCAAAGAGTTACAGACCTTCAGCTGTCTCTTTGGACCTTCTGACTTCTCACTAGCATTTATATCGCTTTGAATCTGCTTCCTGCAGCTTTTGTCTCTTTAACAAGAAGCTTGGAGCCTTTCTCTGCTGCTCACTCTTAACTTCCCTTAACAGGACCTTTTCCCAAGTTCCTGTCCTTCCTTTGACTAGAATGTCTTTTTGGGACTTTCTCCTGTTTCTGTCTCATTCCTTTGGCCTTGGGACATTTTGGCTTTTTTGGGAAATCTACTCTCTGTAGTTCTCTCCCCCAGTAACCAGTCTCTCCTGGCAGCTGTCTTCAAACCAACTAAACTCAATGTGCTGTTTTTTTAAAAAGTTTTTTTGTTTGTGTGCATGTGGGAGGGACCTGCCTCTCTGGACCCCTGCTGTTAGGCAACAGCCCAGTTTTTTCTATTCTTGTGTTTGCTTAACTTAGCTTCAAGAGTCGTAAAACTCATTAGAAATGCAGGCACCTTTTAAAGTGAAACTAAAACTCAACTTGACCTTTTCTTAACACACAAATACAGAAATACAAATCAAACTTAAATTTTAAAGCTAGAACTCATCCCTAATACCTACAAATACAAATATAACTTACTTAAACTGTCTCTATTTCGTAACGCCTTTCTCTTTGGAGGAAAGAAAGCTTCACAACAGTGAACATTTCTTTACAATGGCCTTACATCTGCCTCACACAAACTTCACATCATAAACATCAAAAACAGCTTATTAACCATTATACAAATATATTTTCCATCTCCTTTCACAACTACACATCATATTTTGCAATTACAAAAATGTATGTAAACAAAGTCAATAAATGTGACAAGATTAGTAGAATTCGTACATTACAGTATTATCATAACTCAGCTCTTCTATTTCTTTTTCCTCTTAATCCCAGTCTTTAACTCAGCAAAGAATGCTTCATTTAAGTCTACAGCCCAATCATCCTTTTCATTAGCTATAGGCGTAATTCCATCCTCAAGCTCATTTTCCCACCTCAAATGTGATAAATTCTCATTTCGATTTAGCAAAGTCAAAATGGCACTTTTGTGAGTCATTTCTCCTCTGGTCAAAATCTCTTTTTGCAGTTTCAATGGATGTTGTTGAGATGCTTCTTATGTTCACACAAAAGGGTTTTGTATTCCTGCTTCGTTTGATGTTTAAACTTTTTGTGATATTGTTGTTTCTCACAAACCCACTTCAAACAGGTCTTTTCTACCTCTTTTTGAGCAATGTCAATTATGTTCTCCTGGTGGAGTTTCATAATTTGTTTCAACCCTTCAACTCTTTTGCATAATCCATGAAGTATATCATGCCTCTCCTCTACATATTTTGAAAGGCCTTTTGCAAACTATCCACTTGCCTGGATTCCAACAGCTGTATTTTATGTATTAGCACCAGCAAGCACTTGTTAATAAGTGTCTCTGGCCATTGACTTTTCCAGGTCATTTTGCGCTTTCAGTCCTTGTTGTTAGCAATTCTTGTTTTCCAATTCTGCATGTACTTTAGTTGTCTTCATATTGTTCATTACTGAGGTTGATATATCAGTAATTTTACTTGGATCAGTTCCTTGCTCAACTGGATCACAATTCAGCAAAGAGGTTTTAATTGACAGGAACAACATTGGAACTGTGACAGTCCTTACCACACACCTTATCCTTCATCTTCTCCAGTTTGCATTGAAGTTCGAGAATCTCATTATTCATTTCATGACAAAGTTCTAACGGTGCGTTAGTCTTGGTTTTTAACTCTGTATTTAACCAATTATTCTGATTGACCATCAATTCCTATTCTTGTTCAAGCCAGTTTCCATGATATTTCAAGACTACTGATGCTTGAAGTTCATCAAATTTTAACTGAAGATTGACATTTGTTAAATTTACTTCTACAAGTTTATCATTTAGACATTTCAAGTCTTCAGTCAAGTGTTCTACTTTCTGTGACTGAGTCTCAATTGTTTGCACCAATTCTCTTCTTCCATTAGCAAATTCCTCTTTCATACATGAAAGTTGGTTTTCTACATTAATCAGGTTTTCCTTCGATTGCTCGTTATCAGTAATAAATGTTTCATTTTTGGCCACAGTAGTTTTTTGAAGTTGTTAAGATCAGCATGATCAACCGCCTGCTGCAATGCAATCATTGTCATATTACTGTCTCCACTAGCCAAATCATTACGCAGAATAAAATCTACCCCTTCAATAGGTGATTTAGGAATAATTCCCACCATAATTATAAAGTGACTTTGTAAGTTAACTTTACACCAAGAAACAGGTTCATAAATTCCATTAATACCTCTTATCAATAGCTTTTCCTTCATAAAACTATCCAGAACACATCATCAACCACCATCAATGATTGATTTGCCCCTGTATCCCTCAAAATTTTAATCTGCTTACTTATTTTGTTGGAGGAATAAGGGAACACACCTCCCTTTGACACAAAACATCCAGACCCTCTAATAGCCTGACTTCCTTCACCAGCAATCAAAGAAGAATTCCCTGGATTATCCTGAACCATATCCCCTTTCCTGTATGTCCTGAGGGAACACATTTTATCTGTACTACTGCGAGAGTTTAAACAACCATTTCCTTTTCTGATGCGATCTTTCCTGAGAATTCCTTTGGCATTCCTACTACTGCAATAGGTCTATCATTTAATTTCCAGCAATCTGCCAGAACATGTCCCACCTTGTTACAATGAAAACACTTAGGCTTTCGAATCTCACTTCCACCCTCAGCACCTTCCTTTCTGGTCTTTAATTGTCAGTCATCTCCGCTGCCTGTCTAGCTGTCTTAACCTTCTGGTCTTCAACATGTGTTCTAACTACAGGAGGAATCTTTAAATTCTTCCAAGAGAATTATTTCCTTAAGAGCTTCATACGTCATCCCTACCTTTAATGCCCTTATCCAACAGTCAAAATTACTTTGCTTTACCCTCTCAAACTCAATATAGTTCTGCCCAGGCTGTTTCCTTATATCCTGAAATTTCTGCCTGTATGCTCCAGGGACTAAATCACATGCACTTAGAATAGCCTTTTTAACTGCATCATAATCCATCGATATCCCTTCTGAAAGTGAAGCATAGACCTCATGAGCTCTCCCTCCAACTGAGACTGTAAAAGTATTGTCCAGATTTCTTTTGGCCACTTCATTTGCCCAGCTACCTTGTCAAATGAAATAAAGAATGCCTCTACATCCCTTTCCTCAAACTTTGGGCGAGCTTGCACAAACTTAAACATCTCCCCACTAGGTTTTGGGTTGAAGGCTTTTCATCATCAGAACCTTCCTCAGCATCTGAGATCTCTTCTTTACGGTCCAGCTTTTTAAGCCGGTATTCCCTTTCTCGTTCCTTCTCTCTTTCCTCCATTGCTAACATCTCCCTCTGGAGGTCGAGGTTTCGCATTTCCAATTCTCTTTGAAATACTTTCTTTTTCCTTTTCTTTTTCTTCTGCCTCTAGCCTTTTCAATTCCAATTCTCTTTTTCTTTTTCTTCTAATTCAAGTTTCTTCAGTTCTTTTGCTTGTTCAAGTTCAAGCTTCTTCATTTGTAACTTAAGTCTCACTACCTCCAGCTGTGACTCACCCCCTGGGGAACATGGTGTCTCTAGTATTCCTTCCAGTTTTAAATGCTGTGCTATTACCTCAACTATGTCTGCTTTCTTCACCTCTTTGGGTAATTCTAATTCCAATTTATCCGCCAATCCCATTATCTTGCTCTTGGTTAGTTTTTGTAAACCAGTCAGAGTTACTTTTCCACTTGTAAAAAAGTCTCAGCAACCTCCAAATCCATTTCGAATTCCGACTCGTATAATATACCTCACAGCAACTCCAATTGCTACGTCCAGTACCTCAGTTCCTCCACATACTCATTGTAAGGATTCACAGATCCCATCAATGTCAAAGATTTCCCACCTAATAAATGATAATCCCAGGCCAATTATTATTCCGGGTCCAATCACCCACTGTCTGCGTTTCAAATCCCGCAAGAGCCCCCGCTTTGTTATGATCCCAGCCGAAGCTACCACTAGACAAGCCTGATCCCAGGGTGGAACCCAGTTTGATAGATCCTAACTTTTATTTGTTTGTTTAGATATGTGGAGAGGGGCTACTGAACAGAGTCACAGGAGTTAGCTAGTGAACTTTTAACAAAAGCATAAAACATTTATTAAACAAGAAAAGATGAACTATATTACAATACTCTTTCACCCACAATTATACCATTACAGATATATACAAATTTCTAAGGATAACACAAGTCACAAAAGCTATCTTATGCTCTAGTGTTCACAGTAAGTACATAGTCCATGTAAACCTGTGATCAGATACACCACATTCTGAAACCAAGTGACAGATGCCACCTCAACCAGATGCTATGGGTCTCTAGTCAGCTCCACCCACACACCCACACACGCACACACACGCACACACACACACACACACACACACATCACACCATGAGCCAACCAGTCTCATTGATCTCCGTCTTTCACATGGAGGTTTCTAATCTCCACTCTCCAAGGACTCGCTTTGGAATCTTCTCCCAAACTGACACTTTCTCTTCTGCAGTGGTCCATCTCCAGGGTTTCGAACTCTCCTTCAGATGTTCCTGACCCCTGGGTCACATGCATTCAAGCTGCCTTCCATGCACTCTCTCTCACCAACTCAGCAGTAAATAGTACACCACTGCTTCACATGCCATAGCAAAGAGTTACAGACCTTCAGCTGTCTCTTTGGACCTTTTGACTTCTCACTAGCATTTACATCACTTTGAATCTGCTTCCTGCAGCTTTTGTCTCTTTAACTTGAAGCTTGGAGCCTTTCTCTGCTGCTCACCCTTAACTTCCCTTAACAGGACCTTTTCTCAGGTTCCTGTCTTTCCTTTGACTAGATGGTCTTCTTGGGATTTTCTCCTGATTCTCTCTCATTCCTTTGGCCATGGGACCTTTTGGCTCTTTTGGGAAATCTACTCTCTCTGTGTTTCCCTCTCCCAGTATCCAGTCTCTCCTGGTAGCTGTCTTCAAACCAACTAAATTCAAAGTGCTGTTTTTTTAAAAACGTTTTTTTGTGTGTGTATGGGTGGGGCCTGCCTCCCTGGGCCCCTGTTGCTAGGCAATAGCACAGTTTTTTCTACTCTTGTGTTTGCTTAACTTATCTTCAAGAGTCGTAAAACTCATTAGAAATGCAGGCACCTTTTAAAGTAAAACTAAAACTCAACTTGACCTTTTCTTAACACACAAATACAGAAATACAAATCAAACTTAAACTTTAAAGCTAGAACTCATTCCTAACACCCACAAATACAAACATAACTTACTTAAACTGTCTATATTTCCTGATCCGAGCCAGCCTGCACCCTTAAATGGTACTTCTGAAAATTGGAGCCCCTGGAAATGGGATCAGAGTTCTGGAATCTGGTCTTGGCAACCATTTTCAACCCTTGTTATGGCACAGCAGTTGGTAAAGGCTGAGTTTTTTAAAATCCCAAAGGGAAACTTTAAACAACTGTCATGACCTATATTTTCAATTGGTATGTTTGAGATGCAGCTCTGAATTCAGCAATGAAACCAACAAGCCTCCAGAGGTTTTTTACATAAATTAAATTAAATATTTATTAATTTAACAAGGTATTAAACACATACAGATGTCTGTCTACAAATTACTACCATAATAACTATTAAACAAATCCCCAAATTTAGCACTCTCAGGTAATCTTCCCCAAGGCAACAATAACCCATAGACTTAAACAGACACCAGGCAAAGCACATTGTATCTTACGAATTCAAAATGAGGTTCCTTTCAATTTGGTTTCTTCGCACAATTGTAGGCTTACAGGTGGCTTGCCTCTGACCCACACACAAAACTCTTTCTATATCTACCTAGCCTTCCTTTTGAATGTAAATTCTCATTGTATCACCAGGCCCTTTGAACTCCACCTCTTCTAACAATAAAACCCCTTTCATAGTACCAATTTTGTTAGTAATACAGTCATATTGCTTGGTGTCTCCTAGCTAGGTGTTAGAGTTCACCCCCAGTCTTTGAATGGTTTATTCAACAAAATGCAAATGTTCCCTCTGCCTTAATGTTTGACATCTCAAAACTACTATACATCAAAGCACCCAGACTAGCTGGCTTTAATCCAAGTAAGACATACACACTCACACCCACAGGCACAGACTCTACTACAAGTCCAAGTTAAAATAATTTCCAATAACATTATATTCATTAATATCTTCATGACACCCTCCACTAAGTCTTCCAACTTAATGAAAATCCAGTCCTAAAAGTGTGATCATTTCAAGACTGCTGTCAACCACAAGACATAACAGATTTCATAACTTAAAGTTGTTTTTCTGCTCAAGCTTCATCTTGTGTGTGTCCCTGATTGTGAAGTATATTCTAAGATGAGAATTTTAAAATAAAAATGACAGAAAACTTTTCTCATTTGCAGCCAGGGGTTTCAACCTTCAGAAAGCGGAGTTTATGGTTCGCAAGGTAGGAAAAACTGCTGTATTAAAAATTGCAATGAATATAAGTAACCATTTTATCTTCAATATAAACTACCAGTCAAGCCCTTTCTCTTTCTAAAAAATGTTTTCCCATTTCATTCCCTAGATCAGATGTTGTTCCAATGTTTCTGCCAATGTTTCATATGATGTGAGTGAGAGTGCCCTGGTTGCTTTAATTTTCCATTCCAATCTTTGATTGAAATTTTTATCAATGACATGGCCAAAATTTTTACATTTCTGGTTAAGGAGTGTCAGCTGCAAATCTGATCCTATCAGTGCCCGAAGCAACAACACTGGCTAGATTCATCTTCTGTGTAATCGTAACATAGTGATGTCTTTCCCATTGGAGCTCTGCCTAACATCCTTTTAGGACTGTTTCATCATCCTAGTCAAATGGTCAGTTGATTATTTAAATGATTTTCTCAATATTACAATATATTTTGATGATCATGCAGATACTATCTTGGTATCAAGATGTTTCAGAATTTTGTTTAGTAATAGTTGATGTTCTGCACAGCACCACCAACATCCTGGGGGTTGCAATTGACCAGAAACTCATCAGCACCAGCCATATAAATACTGTGACTACAAGAGACGTTGGAGGCTGGGAATTCTGCGGCAAGTAACTCACCTCCTGACTCCCCAAAGCCTGTCCACCATCTACAAGGTACAAGTCAGGAGGGTGATGGAATACTTTCCATTTGCCTGGATGAGTGCAGCTCCAACAACACTCAAGAAACTCGACACCATTTAGGACAAAGCAGCGCACTTGATTGGCACTCCATCCACCACCTTAAACATTCACTCCCTCCATCACCGGTGCACAGTTGCAGCAGTGTGTACCATCTACAAGATGCACTGCAATGACTTATCCAAGGCCCCATTGACAGCACCTTCCAAACGTGACCTCTACCTCCTGGAAGGACTAGGGCAGCAAATGCTTGGAAACACCACCACCTTCAAGTTCCCCTCCAAGTCACACACTACTCTGACTTGGAATTAAACCTCAATTCCTTCATCATCAATGGGTCAAAAAGCTGGAACTCCCTCCCTAACGGCACTGTGGGTGTAGACTGCAGCGATTCAGGAAGGCTGGTCAACGCAACCATCTCAAGGAAAATTGCTGGCCTAACCAGCAATGCTCACATCCAATGAACAAATTTTTAAAAAAGCCTCAGTCTATTCAGATTGTATTTCATTGCCAGTTGTTCCCCTAAAAACTACTGAATATTTCACATTGAGTTCGTTATTAAATGGTGTTTGAAAAAAATGCTTGTCAAATGCTGTGGCATGCTCAACCTCTGTTATTTAATATGGGGCTGAATTTAATCCAGCCTGTTGTGACGGGAAACATGGTGACTGGGCTCACGTAATCAAGGCTGGGGCCTTGCGTCAGTGCCCCGGCAGTAGTAAAACCTTGCTTGGTGAACAGGCCCACGGGGGGAACTTGCCCGCTCACAGCAGGATGTCAAATAGGGTCCCGAAATGAGCCAATTGACATCATTTTTCCCTGAGCTCACTGGAATTTGGTGGTGGCTCAGGGATTAAATGGGAGTCGCATGGCTTTCTTGTACCTCCTGAAGGCAGTCCAGCAAACCCTGTCAGGTTTGCCAGAGGCTTACTGTGGGCAGGGAGTGTTCCCTCATTGCCAGGCACTCAGTGCCTCATCGAGGGACCCCGGTATTGTGCAGGGATGTAGCCACTGAAACTGACCCCATGCCCTTGCCTTCCTGCCTCCCTGTCTCTCACAACTCCGCCCCGCGGACCCCATCCCTCCCTCACTCACCTGTGTCCAAGGACAATGGGTCCTGGTTAAGTCCATGGAGCATTACTGACAGCAGCCACCACTCACAGCGGCGCTGATGGCAGTGGAGAGCTATCGGGCCTCTGATTGGCTGACAGCTCTCGGTGGGGGGGGGTGGTGGGATAGGACAGGATTTTTGCCGCAGGGGTCTTAAATCATGGGGGAGGCCTGATGCTGACCAGTTAAGTGCCTGGTATGCACTTAATTTGGTTGGCCTCTCCCATAGGAGCGATGCGGGTTTCCCACCGGTTCTCGAACCAGTGGGCAAGAATCCTGTCACTAATGTAGGGTGGAAATTTCTGAGCCCGCTGGCGGTGGGCGTGATAGGTGTCGTGCGCAGAAAATATGGCGTGACCTGCTTCACAGCAGCATGAAGGCAGGTTGTGATTGTGGTGGGCCGCGATTCCCGCCATCTGTAGGCGGGGAGCTAATTGTAATACATCAGCATATACTTAAAAGACCAACCCGCCAGGCTCTTGGAACCCCTCCGTATCGTCCGTCCATGTCGGTGGGAAAGCACGCCGATGTGTTTCACAACAGCACACAGGCGATGTGCACTTGGCGGCCTTCACTGAGGTGAGTGAGCAACAGCGTTCTCCACAGCTCGCATGTTGTTTACAGGCCTCAGGGGTGCCAGGGGGGTGGGGGAAACTGATGCCTGGCCCCGGAGGCCACTGCTGAGGGGTGGGGGTGGGGGTGGGTGTCTGGGGGCAAGTGCTGGCCAGCCTCGGAGACGACTGTTGTCGGTGGTGGGGGGTTAAGTGCTGCCTTGGCGCTGCATCCGGCGCACAGGCAATCGAGGTGGGGGGGTCAGGGTAAGCGAGAGGAGTGGCCACGCAGTATGGACACTTGTATAAACTGACCATGACTCTGCAGCTGAGACAGATCAGGCGCAGCCACAGGGATATGATTGGTGTCCGGCTCCTAGCCTGCCCACCCATGCAAGCATCGCGGAGACACCAAAGGGCCACCAAGCGCTCCATAACTTACACTTCTCCCCCGCCAGCCTCCCCACCCCCCTGGCACGGACTTCGGGTCCGCCACCACTTTATTGGACTGCGGAGCAGTTGGGCTGCACACATTGTACAATCTCCTCGTCAACGCTCGCCATGCAGCAGTCGCTGCTGGAGGCGCTCACAGTCCCTTGCAATCTCAGCATCCTGGTTTGTCCCCCATGTCGCAGGTTGACAGGGCAGCCAGGCAGCGCACTCATCTCTGGCCATCTGAGGGGCGACCAGCATTAAACCGCGGTCACACAGGGCCAGGAAAGGTGCTAAGTACAGCCATGATAACCACGTCTCACTCTCTCTCTCTTTCATGCTGCAGGAGGACCACGTCAGGATCACGGATCCTGGTGACCTAGCTGTCTGCCTGATGGTCTACAGAGACTGTAGCCGGGGCTCCCACACATGCTGCCCAGGAGTGACAGCGAGCCATGGCTGGTTGGCACCTAGTGACACCCAGGGTCTATAGATGCCGCCTGCCATTCCTGCAGATGACTGAGAACCAGTGTCGCTGACGACTGCGCATGTCTAGGGACCTGGTGGCTCACATCTGCCACTTACTGCGGGACTTGGAGCCAAGGGGACATGGAGGGCATCCACTGCCAGTGGCTGTGAAAGTGACCACGGCGCTCAATTTCTATGCCAGTGGCTCCTTTAAGGGCTCCACAGGTGACCTCTGTGGGAATTCACAATCCGCCACCCACAAATGCACCCATGAGGTCACGGATGCCATCTTCTCCAGGGCACACAACTTTATGCATTTCGCCCAGGACCGGGACAGCCAGGATGCAAGGGCCATTGGATTCACCCTAATCTTGGGATTCCCACAGGTGCAGAGTGCGATTATCAGCACTTATGAGGTGCTCAGGTCTCCATCGCTACACTCCGTGGACTTCATCAACCGCAAGGGCTTCCACTCATTGAACATGCAGCTGGTGTGCGACCACCAGAAATGCATCTTGCAGGTGTGCGCACAGTTTCCAGGGAGTGTGCACGACATCTACATCCTGTGTCGCTCGCAGATCCCTGCAGCCTTCCAGGGTCCACAGAGGCTGCAGGGTTGGCTCCTTGGGGACAAGGGCTACCCACAGTGGACGTGGCTGATGACACCCGTGCGGTGGCCTCAGACTGCAGCAGAGCGATGGTATAATGAGGCTCATGCAGCAGCTCACAACTTGGTGGAGCAGACCATCGGGATGGTGAAGATGCGGTTCCGGTGCCTGGACCGGTCTGGTGGTGCCCTGCAATACAGTCCACAGAGGGTGTCACACATCGTCGTCATCTACTGCGCCCTTTACAACCTGGCGTTGTAGCGGGGAGAGGACCTGGCTGAGGAGGAGATGGAGGAGCTGCATGTCTCCCCCGATGAGGAGGACGCCGATGGGGATGAGGGTTAGGGGGTCTTCAGTGGTGAGAATGATGTGGATAAGGCTCTTGCACTGGCTAGATGAGGCAGATGCACTCGGGAGGCCCTCATAGCTGCCAGATTTGTGGACAATGATGACAACATGCAGTGAGGTGACCCCGTAGATCCTCACATCGCAGTTGTGAACGTTTGACTCCAGTCTGGCTTATCACAGCACCAATACCCTCTGAGAGAATGCTCCTGTCATGGAGATGCAGTGGAGGCTCTAATAGTCGCTCGATTGCAGGAGGATGATGACAACATGAAGTGAGGCCACTCCATAGATCTTCACATAGCCTCTGTGAATGTCTGACTCCTGTCTGGCTGAGGGCAGTTCACTTGCGCTCCACGATCAGGGCCATCTCAGAGATGCAGCCATGAAACTTTAAATGCATTTAATGCTGTGTCCGCCTTCAGCACCTCAGCCCTTCAAGAGCTGGTGCACAGCATCACTGGTCGCAGATGCTGGTGTGATGGGGGCCAGCCCCACCTTAAAGGTGCTGAGATCCCACAGAGAGAATGAGAGAACCCTCTGACGCCTGCCCACTACATTCTGGCAGCAATGACCAGCATCACCGAGGTGCAGGCATCAGTAATATTTCCAGGGAGCGTGAGGTTGGACCATCACTATGGTCTGAAGGCTGCACAGAGCACAAGGAAGAGGCCCTGGACTGGGATACCTGCCTTTATCTTGTGCAGAAAGGTTTCACATCTGAGTGACAAGAACACTGCTCATCAGAAAAAGGAGCCACAGACAGGAAGTCAATCTTAGGAGTTTATTGACAATAGTGAACAGCATGTACAAGTGATCAACACCCATGCCCAGGCTGTGCAACTACTTTTACCTAACTTTCCTAACCCTGCCGCTACGTCTTGGTGCTCCCTGGACATCCACAGCGGAGATTGCTGACTGTGATGCCCTGTCTGGGATGACTTTGGCGGATGTCTTCTGGAGGGCCAAGACTTGGAGGGCCCCGGCCTGCTTTTGGGGTCCTGCTGGGTGGCAGTGGCACCTTCCTTGGCCTGTGAAGCTGGAGCTGCGGAGCTCACAGGAAGAGAGGATTCGGATGGGCAGGTCACTCCCAGAATTACCTGGGTGGATGGCCCCAGAGTGTGCACCTGCTGATCCTCCTCCCTATGGGTGCCCGAGGGCCCCTGGCTGACTCCCTGAGCGGAAGGGGTAGCTGGAGTGAGATCAAGCTGCCCAGCACCCCTCTCGTGTAAACACTGTTGGAGGCCAACTATGGCATCAGCGATGGAGTTAAGCCCACGCAGCAGTGCAGGAGTGACGTCCTGGACCAAGGTCTCCATGGCAGTCGCCATCCTGCCAGTGTTGACCTCGGTGCATTGTAATGTCGGCGCTATCACCTCAGTCTGAAGACGGACGGACTTCTGCATTGTGCCTTGCAATCTGAGGAGTGCAGTGGACATCCCTTCCTGATGTTCCCGAGCTTGCCTTTGTAGCTCCAGCAACTGTGACATGACCGAGTTCAGAGGCTCATCATCTGACTCGGACTCAGCAATGTTCTGGCCTCCAGCAACCCTCTGAGCGCCGGGGACCTGGGAAGTCCCTGTCTCCACCTGCTGTGGATCAGACAGTGCAATGTGCTCACCAGATTGTGATCCCGAGGCTACTCTAAAGCTAGGTCCCACTGAGGTGTGTGTCTTTGCGCTGGTGGAGGGTGTGGGTGAGCACTGTGACGGGACTTCAGGGAGGGTGCCTTCAGATTCCTCTACAGAGGTTCCTTTGGGGCTTGATTGGAGGCCCTGGGTCATGGACTCTGTCAACTGTTTGCCAGATGTGCCTGTGAAAGCAAAGGGAGATAATTAGTGCATGGCAGTGGCCTGTGAAAGAGGATACATCACTCACAGCATGGTCATCTGATGGATGTTGCACTGCTGGATCCTCACTCAGTAGAGCAGCGCCGACCTCACTGTCAGCACAGGACCGGTCCTGGTCATCACCGGCCAGCTGGATGGCTCTGTTTTCGAATTCTGTCAGAACTTTGATCTCCAGCATCCCTCCACCTGTCTGTGACCTTTCCCTCCTGTTGTGAGCCAGTTTATCCTGCATGGATAGAGATGGGGAGAGTGTATCAGGATGCCTGCTGGGCCAGATGATAAGTATGCCTGGCCTGTGTGGATGGTGAGTGGTCCCATGGACTGGATGAAGACAATGACGGTGTGTGTGAGAGAGTGAATGGTGATGTCCTTTGCACTGGCAGTGAGTGAGGGCCCTGTGGATGTGTGATGGGTTTGTGAGTGTGTGAGTTGTGAGTGATGAAAAGAGTGACTTACCCTGGTGGAACGGAGGAGATCATCCGTCCTTTTGCGGCACTGGGTGGCTGTCCTTCTCCGCAGGGCATTTGCGCTGACCACTGCTGCCACCGCCTCCCAAGCTGGGTTGGTGACGTTGTGCCCATCCTGTGGCCAAAGCGGAGGTACAGCACATCCCACCGGGCCTCCACGGCATCCAGCAGTCGCTTGAGGGACCCGTCGTTGAAGCGGCGGGGGTGGGGGGGCTGCAGTCTTTTTGCCTTTGCTGGTCATGTCTCCTGGACAGCGGTGGTGAGCTGGTGGCGATGAGCGCTTTGCTGGCGGCTGCCTTTTAAAGATGGCGGCTGACATGATGCAACAAGCGGGGTGATGGCAGTCGGGCGAATGAGAGCTCGCTTGCCATGGAAACAGCGTGTTTCACGGGAGTGATTAAACAATGAGGCAGGCTCGGCATGGTACAGTGTGAAAATCTGCCATTTTTGTTGGCGGGTAGGACCCCATTTTACTCGCCCGCTACTGCACCAAGTGCAATTCCGGGGAAATTCCGCCCATTAAATCCAGCCCATGATGCCAATAAATAAGTATGTTCAAAGAGTTGACAATGATGCTGTGTAGATGGGGAGGTAACTTTTCTCCCGGTTTATTTTTAGCATGTAGAGTTCAGGAGACAGATGAGAGCTGACACGCTCAGGAGTGACTGGGAACCCCCTGAGGTAAGACTGTACCTGTGCCCATCTTTGAAAATAAAACTTTGTGATCTGTCTCAAATCCGATTTAACAGATGGATGAACCCTGAACTTTGCACTCAACATTATAAACATAAACATGTTATTGACAAGATAGGTTTGTATCTTGAGAATACTTAAACTCACTTCCCCTCGCCTTCTCCCAGAATACTGTCCTCACAGTTGGGACACTGTTGCAGAGGAATGGGAACCCCACCCCCAACCCCACCACCCCCCACCGAGCTTCTTAATGTGCTAGTTTCTCTGGAAGGGAGAAGACTGTTCTAGGAATGCGGGGGTGGGGTGGGGTGGGGTGGGGGTTAACTTTGAAGTAAGCAAGTTCTATAGAAGGGGACAAAAGCATCAGATCATTTAGAAAAGAGGGGGAAAATATAATAATGGAGTGGCATTATAAGCTGTTTTGCCTTCCTAACTGAACTAAATCAGCTAGACTAAGATTTATATATGTGGAGAAACCTGATGATAATTAAACAATTAAAGAATCATAGAATAGTCACACAGAAGGAGGTCATTCAGCCCATCGAGTCTGCACCTGCCCCTTTGAAGAACAATCCAGTTAGTCCTACTCCCCATTCTTTCCCTTCACCCCATGTGCTATTTTCACCATCAAGTATTTATCCAATTTTCTTTTCAAGGCTACTATTGAATCTGTGCCTATCATCCCACCAGTCAGTGCATTCCAAATCTGAACTACTCATTGCACAAACCATTTTCCTTCATGTCACCCCTGGTTCTTTGCCAATCACCTCAACTTGTTGTCCTTTTTTCAATCAAGCACTCAGCCATTGGAAACAGTTTCTCTTTATTGAATTTTTATCTAAACCCTCCATGATTTTGAACACCTCCATCAAATCTCCTCTTAGCTTTTCTGCTCTGAGGAGAACCCCAGCTTTTCCAGTCTATCCAGGTAATTGTATTCCTTCATTCCTGGAACCATTCTGTTAAATCTCTCCTGTACCACCTCCCAAACCTTTATGTCCTTCCTAAAGCATGGTGCCCAGAATCGGACACAATATTCCATTTAGGGCCGAATTCGTGTTTTCTATAGGTTTAGCAGAACTGCTTGGCTTTTGTACCCTATGCCATTATTTATAAAGTCTAGAATCCCAAAGGCTTTATTAGCTGCTTTGTTAACCTGTGTCATCTTGAAATCTATTACTATCTTCCTCAGTGTTTACTACATTTACAAATTTCAAGTCATCTGCAAATTTCAAAATTGTGTCCCGTACTCCCAAGTCCAGCAGTGAGGATTGATAAAGAGAACAGACCAAAAAGAAAGAAAATTTAACAATACAAAGACCAAACAGAAAAGGAATGTTGGGAAGGACAGACTAAACATATAGATGTGCAAATGTGTTGACTAGAACCACTTGCAATAAGATGATTCAACAACAACGAGCTGACTCAAGCCTATTATGACAATTGTGATGCCCTAGGGATCTCAGCAACAATTTTAACCACTGCTAAACTATTGTGCAACACAGAAAAAAATCAAAATATTCATTCAGGACAGACTAGGCAGTGAACGAAATGGAGTAGCTCTATATATCAGGGTTACCTGGAAGGTAAAGGAAGTAAATCTATTTGGTACAGGATAAGCTTCCCAATGGGATAATCTGGCCAGACGTATGTAGTGTGAAGGGAGCAACGATAATTCTTGGGGTTTCTTATTGAACACTAAGTGAAAATAAACAGGATAGAATACTAATGAAGAGGTAAGGGAGGTATTTGCAAACTGAAAGGTCCATACTGATGGGGGCTTTAACCTAACCTACAATGAGTAAACAAAAGCACTCCAGAATCTAAGCTAAGTGACCGAGATAGCATAATGGAAATAGAACCGTGACACCCGTGGTAACAACATCCATAAAATGGTTCAATTTGACATAAACTGGGATTAACCAGTATTGGAAACCAATTTTTAGGTACACAACTTTAAAATTACCCACGCCAAAGCAATGAGAGAAGAGATTAAATAAATCGACTGGCGGCAATATTCAATTCAGGATATCCATTTCAGAATGCTATGAGACAACACTATGAACCAAACAATACTATGAAAATTAAACAGGTAGCAATGAGCAATATTCCAAGCTTAGCTGTGACCTGAGGACAAGGAGACGTAGAAAGCAACTGGTGAAAGGCAAGTTCAGAACTGATGTCAAGCAACATTTCTTCATACAAGGAGTAACTCAGGCTCTTCAGGAATAATGGAAGTTTAAAACTCTGGAGGCAATTTTATGGAGAGCTGGATCTTAGGTAACAATGGAAGCATTGGCTGGATGGGCCAGATGTGCCTCCTAATTTGTGCATATCGTTGTGATGTTATTGCTATCACAGTTTATTTAGTTTTTCTGCAGTTCTTTGGCAGATTTGAACAACATCCATTAATTGTTTAGATCAGCTGCTCCATTTTGAAAATCTGGCAGCAGCCCAAATACAGGAAAATGTATTCCTTTTTTTAAAAAGAAAGAGGGAACTAGAGAAGATACTAATCAAGGTAGCTCCTGTGCACATTCTGCCTAGGGGTACTGAGACCCACTTTTGGATGCGCTCTTCTCTCCTCTGTGCTGTGGGAGTTCTTGGGAGAGGCAAAGAAAATTGGAAACGTGGAGGGAGATTAGACGAAGCGTTTCTCGGGAACGTTGACTCTGGGAATTGAGCTCTTTGTCCTCTGCCAGGTCATTTCTCGTTATTTCGCCGGAGGAATGTGCGGCTATGACAAAGAAGGCAGCCCCATTTGGTACGACGTGATTGGCCCTTTGGATCCAAGAGGCTTGATGCATTCGGCATCTAAGCAGGATTTTTTAAAGACGAAAATCCGAGACTGTGAGTTGCTGAGGGAGGAGTGTGCCAGACAGTCTAAAAAGGTAAGGGGCTATGAGGAAATTTAAAATGGGAGACATGCTGGATGAGCAGCCGCTGAGCCCTGAATCTCTTGGCTTTTTGGAACTCAGAATACAAAGTTTTTCCTTGTTGAACTCTTGGGCTAGGATTTTATGGCCCCTCCCACCTGGCAGGATATTACGGTCCTGCCGAATTAAATGGAAATTTAAACGGCCGGCCCCATCCGCCGACAAGAGAGACTCTACAGAAGGGGCCATAAAATCCTGGCCCTGCATTTTGAAGATGAGTTGCACTGTTACCAGTAATAAAATTCCAGGTGCCTCATTCTTATTTGACTCTCCCTTTATACTACTGCACTGAAAAGTAACATTTTGGGTTTTAAGGATCAAGGACAATTTTCGTTTGATTGACTTTCATTTGGAGCTATCTTCGTATTGATAGCCTGTTTTGAAGTTAAAATTCCAAAGGAATCCCGGGACGAGAAAGGTTAACTTGTGAAGACAGGTTGCATAGACTTGACTTGTATTCCCTTGAGTATAAAAGACAACAGGCTGATTAATTGAGGTGCTTGTGATGAAAAGATCTGATAAAGTAGATAGAAGTCTTTCTCGCTGTATCGGGAGTCAGGAACAAGGGGGTGTAACCTTTGCACTGAAACAAAGGGTAGTGGAATTCTGAAACTTTTTTCTTGAAGGGCAGAATTTTGCCCTTGTCGGGCAGGCTCGGCGGGAGCGGTCGAGAAGCCGCCCGCGATCGGGGCAGGACCGCGATTTCATGCTGGTGGGCCAATTAAGCATGAAAGCTGCCTCAGGGAGATGAAGGTATATAAAAAAATAATAATTTTAAGGTGTTAAAAAGCATGTCCCCTCATGTGACTCATGTCCTCTGAGCAGGGACATGTTAGAAATTAGTATGAAATTTTTTTTTTAATGACTGATCAAAACCTCATCCCGCCCATGGATGAGGTTTCACAAAATTGCAAAGGCCACTTGGCCTATTCCCCTGCTCGCCAACTGGAAGGTTGGACAGGCAGTGAAAAATTAAATTCAATTACGTTGTTAATGGCCTTAACAGACCTTTTAATTGCCGGCGGGTGCGCTACTGACTCCCGCATGCGCCCACCGACCGAAATATCGCGCGAGTGCATGATGACGTCGGGACGCTCGCCCGACATCACCGTGCATCATTTTACGCTTGTTTGGGTCAGGTGCGCGCCTGCCCAACGAGCTAAAAATTTTGGCCTAACTCATTGCGGGCTGTGAGTGGCACTGGCAAGGACAGCATTTATTGCCCGTCCCTAACTGCCCTTGAGAAGGTGGCGGTGAGCCGCCTTCTTGAATCGTTGCAGTCCATGTGGTGTAGGTGCACCCACAGTGCTGTTAGGAAGGGAATTCTGGATTTTGACCCAGCGACACTGAAGTAATGGCGATATATTTCCAGGTCAGGATGGTGTGTGGCTGTGAGAAGAACTTGCAGATGGTGATGTTCCCTTGCAACTGCTGTCCTTGTTCTGCGAGGTGGTATAAGTCATGGGTTTGGTGTTGTCAAAGGAACTTTGACAAGTTGCTGCAGTGCATCTAGTAGATGGTACACACTGCTGCCACTGCAAAGAATTCCCAGCCTCTGACCTGCTCTTCTAGCCTTAGTATTGATATGGTTGGTCCAGTTAAGTTTTGAACACCCAAAAAACAGCTGAGGCTGGGGTCAATTGAAAATTTTAACACTGAGATCAACAGATTTTTATAGACAAGAATATTGAGGCTTATGGAACCAAGGCGGGAAATTGGAGTTAAAATACAGACCATCCATGATCAAATTGAATGGTAGAACAGACTCGAGGGGCTGAATAGCCTGTTTCTGTTCATATGATCCTATGAGGCATGGTCTATGAATGATAGTGGTGCTTTCACCACCACCTGGTATTTGTTTCAGTGTTAAATCTATATATTTCATACTATAAAGGGTAGACTCAAGTGGGGAAGTCCTGTGGTAATAGTGCTCAGGCAGATATGAATCAAGCATAACTACAGAAGGAATGCAAATTTATTTTTGTAAAATGATCTGTCTCTGTCCCCACAAGGGAGACTCAAACTATTGGGTTTTCCCAAGTGCTAACAACTCTCAAGTACTAGAAGGGTGGGTTCAGGGTGGAAATTCCATTTTTGGGTGAGAGTGCACTGTGCACATGCATGCTGGAGGCACCAGGCTCACCTGAAATTGGGTTTCATACTCATTTGATTAAATGCCGTGCACTGCCAGCACCTGCAGCACCCTCCAGAGACACCACGCTGGTCACTGAGAAACAGTTTGAGCTGCTTGCCTCGCCAGCAGCTGTACATCTTTAGTGCTGACCTACAGGTTTCTGCTTCACGCTCCTGGTAGAGTTAAGGACAAATACATACTTAAATAAATGCCGCCTGCTTAGTTGCATCACAAAGATCTGGCGTCGTGCTCCCAAAAGCAGACACCTCTGGTCACGATTACATTGTTACTTTCAATGTCAATAGTGATTTTATTTCCTGCCCTTAGTCAGATGGTGCTTGTGGTCTCTGCCTGAGAGACAGGTGTGCAACCTGTTTGTTGGCTCTATACAATGGCAAGTTATTTCATGCCAGTAGGAGGCGGTAAGAGCAGGTTGGGTTTACCCTTCCAATGATTTCTTTGTGTCCATTGTTGGGAACCATCCAACCCCTACTCAGCCTCTCTCATTGGTCACGTAACATAGATTAGAATTTGATGTATAGGAACTGAGGCACAAACCTTTGCATGTGCCATTGTGTTATCTTTAGTTCAGTGCATTTTAATTATAGATTACAGTTTGAAATTCAATGCTGCAAAGGAATGTGTCATCAGTTTTAATGTTAATTTAATTGTAAGTCAGGAAACAAAACTATTTGTGTATGTTTAGCACGTAAGGCCATTGATCTCTGGAGCAGTAAGTTTAACAGCACTTGTTCTGGACTAGCAGAGTGGAACGATGTTTATGTCCTGTCACGAAAATATATGAAACATATAGAATAGAATCATAGAATGATTACAGCACAGAAGGAGGCCATTCAGCCAGTCCTATCTGTGCCAGCTCTCTGCAAGAGTGACTCAGTTAATTCCACACTCCTCCCCTCTCCCAGTAGCCCTGGAAATTTTTATTCAGGTACCCATTGAACGGGTCTATATTTTCTGGAGTTTAGAAGAATAGGTGGTGATCTCAATGAAATGTGTACATTCTTAGAGAGCTTGACAGGGTAAATACTGAGCGACTGTTTTCCTTCATTGGAGAGTCTAGAACTACAGGTTGGACACTTGGGACTGAGATGAGGGGAAATTTCTTCACTCGGACAACTGTGAATCTTTGGAATTCTATCTCCCGAGGGCTGTGGATGCTCAATCGTTGAGTTTATTCAAGACTAAGATTGATACTTTTGGGGTGCTAAGGGAATCAAAGGATATGGAGATAGGATGGAAAAGTGGAGTTGAAGTTAAAGATCAACTTTGATCTTATTGAATGGCGGAGCAGCTCGAGGGGATGTGTGGTTTACTCCTGCTCCTGTGTCTTGGTTCTTTTCCTCATCAGGCACTTCTCACTCAGGCAGGCCAGCAGCAAGCACTAAATACCAACAGCAAATCTCTGGGAAGCCCCAGTGTTTTCCAGCTTCCTGTTTAATGATTATTTCAGCTTTTGGCTAATTTCAGCAAAATTGGGTTACACAATGTACAGAACACTGCCAGCATTACAGCTACACAGATTGTCAATGTACATTAAAATGTGGTACAGGATGACACTGTGAAAAAGAAAAAGAACTTGCAAAATAGGAGCAGGAAACAAACTAATTTGTCAAGGCACCTTCCTTTCTGTCCTTTTCGCCCATATGTGGGCCTGCATCTTCTTTTTGATCTGCTGTACAGATTCCATAGGCAGAATTTTCTGCCTGTCGGGCAGGCGCGGGCGGGCACAGACCCAGTCGGCGCTCCCGATTGGGTCCGCGCCGCCATTTTACGTAGGCGGGCCAATTAAGGCCCGCCCAGCGTGACGCATGCCTGAAAGCGCTGTGTGCTCCCTGTGCAGGTGGTGGGAGAGGGGCTGCCTGAGTCAGGAGTGCACTCTTGCACACACGTGTGCGAAAGAGCGCAGAAATCTCCCTGAGGGGAGATAAGTTTTAAGGTTAAACAGTCTAATAAAGTGGTGAAATTTTTTTATGACATGTCCCCTCATGTGAAACTGTCACATGAGCTGGCACATGTGCATTAATTTTAATAAAAATTTTTGTGAAAATTTAAAATCATTCATGAAACCTCATCCCCGCCCATGGATGAGGTTCCATGAAAAATGTGAAGGCCGCCTGGGCTCTTCGCCTGCCCGTGAAGAGGTTGGACGGGCAGCTCAGGTAATTGTTTTATTGGCTTTTTAAATGGCCTTAATAGGCCTTTGACAGTTCGGCGGGCGCGCAGCCAAGTCGGCTGCATGTGTGCTGGACTGAAAATCTAAATGACGTGCGGTGACATTGGGACGCACGCCCGACATCACCGCGCGTCATTTTACGCCTTGGCGAGCGGGCCCTGCCCCCACTTGCCGAGCCGAAGATTCTGCCCTTTAGAGTTAGCCTTTTGCACACTAGATTGTGATCTTGATACATGGGATATGGCAATGGTATAATGGCATCAAAAATAGTTTCTTGAGCTAAGAGCGGATGCTGAACCACAAAATGTCAAAAGCAAGTTATGAACTCAAATTATGCATTGGTCTTAAGCACTTAAACAAGTTAATTAATGTTTATTCATCTCTCTTTTGGAATAATAAAATATAAAATGACTTGGTTGACCATATCCTAGCTAAACGTTGATTTAGTGTTTTTCTTTTTGCAGCACAATAAACAAATTGAGGCGATCACAATGATCTATGATTGTGAGAATCTAGGATTGAAGCATTTATGGAAACCTGCTGTTGAACTGTATGGAGAGGTAAGGCAGCCACAATTTAGGATTTACTGAATCTTTTTATAGAGTATAATACATATTGGAGAGTGATTAAAGGGCAATAATCTCATGGAAGGTTTCAGGTAGTTCATTATATAAAGCATAATGGGCAGAATTTTCTCGGGTCCATGGTGGCAAGCTTGCAGGCATGAGGCCCAGGAAAATAGGGGGAGAGGACGGCTTCCCACCCATTCTTCCTGCTGGATAAGTGTCCCAAGAGTAGACAGGGGCACAGTTCGGCTAACCACACCATGGAGGCAGGCAGCAAATTTACCTACTCAGGGCCCCAATTGGGGGTGATTGGGAGGGCTTGCAGCATTTTGCTAGTGCTGGAGCAGCCCCGTGCCCTGTGTGGAGGCGACCAGCCAAGTGGAGGCTGTCTCCCAGCAGCAGTCAGGGTTGGAGGGGCCATCAGAGCCAGAGGCTCTGCATCCTAAACGAGGGAACTGCAGGCATTAAAGGACGCTCCAGTGACCCCAACATTCCAAGCAGAGGAGCTTCCCCTCTGCTCCAAGGGGCTCGCCTCTTAAATAATTATCTTTACAGCTCTGAGGGTGCCTCATATTGAGGCACCTTCACAGTCTCCAACCTGCCTCAGCAGCACCCATCTTTCCCGATGGGGTGGCTGAGGCTCCAGAGCTGCCGGCTCTCTGATTGGGCCGGTAGCAATGGGAACCCGGACAGCAAGCACAGAGACGGCCAATTAGGGGGCCACCTCTGGGAATATTGCTGAACCAGTCTGGCTTTTGGCAAGTACGGGCTCGGGACCCCATTTGGTCCTTACATTGGGGTCCCAAAGCCCATGGAAAAATCCTGCCCAATGGATCTGGAAGAGTGATGTGATTACAAGCAGTAATCCAATAGAGGTTACCAATGATTTCTTATATAGAGATATGTAGGAGTGATTATAAGTGGTAATCTAATTGAGTGAACTTGTGAAATAATAAATGCTATTGGTCTATACCATTATCTGAAGCTGGAGGCAAAATTACAACCATGTTATTAACTGATGTTATTTTCAATATGCACGGTTTGAATTGATTCTGCTTTAAGTAAGTTTATGTGTCAACAATGGCTATCAGTTTGGAGATCTACGCTAGCTACTTGTGGTTTCACCTCTCTGTTGCATATTGAAATACACACAAGAGGCCAGCTGTGTAATTACTGCTGGCATAATACTAATCTGTAGATAATTACAGGGCAGCTCTAGGTCTCGTGTAGAATCTGAAGCAATAATGAATGGGTTGGACTTTTAACTTTTCAAACATTGACTGAAACTTATCCACATCTTAAATGTCATTACTTAACCAGGTACTTACCATGTTTGAGGATAACTACCCTGAGGGTTTAAAGACATTGTTTGTTATCAAAGGTAGGCAACTTTGGTTAAAACCCATTTGTAAACGTAGGGAAAGTGATTGGCTGTGGGACGTGATTGGCTGTGGGACGTGATTGGCTGTGGGACGTGATTGGCTGTGGGACGTGATTGGCTGTGGGACGTTGAAAATATTCTGAGTTGATTATATAGATAAGGCTAATAGTGGAATTTGGGGTGTTCCATCAAAAACATTTGGCTCTCTGTTAAGTGTGAGCTTGGCTTAGTGGTAGCACTCTGGCTTCCAAAAGCAACAACTTGCATTTATGTGGCATCTTTAATGTAGTAAAACTTTCCATGACTCCAGGAACGTAAACACATAACCTAGGCTTACATTTTAGTACAGTACTGAGGGAAACCTCCATTGTTGGAGGTTTAACCAGTCACTTCCATCTGCTTAGGTGAATCTAAAAGGCCCCCAGGGGCAGGTGTTCTCATAAGGCCTTGGCTGATATTCGTATCGCAACCAAAACAGGTTTAAATTTCATGGAGCCTCGCTCTGTGCAAATTGGCTACAAAATAACAGTGATCATCACACTTCAAAGTATCTTATTGGCTCATGGCTTTTTGGGATGCCCTGAGGATGTAAAGGCATCATGTAAATGTACGTTATGCCATGACAGGCTACCTAACTTTAAATCTTAGATGAATTATTGCAACTTAATTAAGTGTTTTCACTTGGGCCTACACATTATAAAGGTGATGTGGCACCCAACAGTGTCGGGTAACAACAGAGGTTGCAGGATTGAACTGTTCATTAGAGCACTCCTGCTCCTGCAAAGACTTACCTGGGCCTCTTCTGGCCACAATCCCCGCTGTTAAAATCGGGCGCACGCCAGAACGATGTCATCAGACTGCAGTAATGCCAACCCCACTGTCCCATAAATCACGAGACCAACCCTTAGGAGAGAGATTTGGTATAAAAGTCATGAGGTAATCAATATAACAGTTAAGATTATTAAGTTAAGGTAAGATTAACAGTTGCTTTTTAAACCCCAGTAGTGGCCTATTTAAGCCCTCACTGGTCAGAGCTCTTTACAAAAACTATACTGCTGCATCTGAAAATGCTTTATAAAAAACTTCAAAAACCCCTACCTATTACCCATAAATGTGTTCATAATGAAGAATCAGCCCTTCCACTACAGTCTGTATTGACTGAAACAGCTGCCCCCTTATAAGATGAAACCCAACCTACATGTCCCAGCTTAATGCAGTAATATATTAAAATACATTTATCTACAGCGGAATAACTATTATCACTTCCAAATTTGACATTCAAAATATTAGAGCAGCAGTTAAATTAATGCAAACATATGAATAATAACTGAAAGGTAAAGACCCCCTGATCCATTCAGCCTGTCCCACACAATTACCAACAGACCTTATGCAGGGACACACCTCAAAGTGCTTTACATTGAAGAGCGCAAAACAGCGGGTGTTAAGCAGGAGGGGAAAGTTTAAAAATAAAGAGTAATGTGGAAAATGAAGGCACAACAGAAGAAAAGTGCTTTAGAGAGCATTTTAAAGCAGAAAAGGTACAGAGAATTGAAGGGAGAGGGCAAGACTGTAGTGACTACACGAGAGGCCGTCAGTTGTGAAGAAGTGAAAAATGAAGAAGCTCGGTGTTTGAGAACTGGGCGGCAAATGCAGGAATTTGAAAATTGGGCCAAAAGCTTAACTCAGATCCTCAGGGCTTCCATAGTGCCTAAGCCAAGAGAGAAAGGTGACACGAGCACTGTGACCCCAACCCCACCCCCCGCTCCAACTTTTTCCCCGGTGGGGTACTTACCCTTTTTTTAAAAAAAAAAGCAGTTGGTAGCTTCAGGGCCTTGCAGACCTGAAACCTGTAACCAAGTCGCCAATCATCAGACCAGAGGGCATCATATTGGATTCGCGTCAAAAGTGGGGCCGTGTGGAATTTCCCGGTCAGTTTGTGAGACCCTCCGCTGAGGCCGAAACACAGCCAGGGGATGGAGGTGGTCTTCTGGTGACAGACTGGAGTGCCAGTTAGGGAATCCCCCCTTCCTTAACACCCACCATTGCCATTGGGCAATGGCTGTGGCCACTGGCTATCCAGTGGAGGGATTACCCCTTCACAATGACAGCCTCACAGCTGCGGCCTTTTTCAATTGAAAATTTTTTAAAAATCTCTTCAGATGACGCCTCCATCCTGAGACACCCTCTCTCTTACTTGCATCAGCAGTTCACACTTCATAGGATGGGGCTACTGATGTGTCATTGCGGTCGGGCCTCCTATTGGCACTCTAGCCTCAGGAGCCTGCCCAGTATACTGAATTTGACGGCAAGTGGGCCATCTCTTCAAAGATCGCGTCAGGCGTCTGACACCAACTCAACGTGGGGTTGGGACCCGCAAATGCGCCTGGCACCACGGTCCCTACCCAGGAACAAAAGTTCTGCCCAGGAGTCCAAGCAACTGTCAGCAGTAGAAAAATCCCAAAATTTCACCGGTCTCTCACAAGATCATGAGTGAAGTTAGGTTTGGCTGAGAAATCATTTCTCTGACAATTCATGAGAGCTTGCATGGCGGAGTCTGGGACTGTGCATCTGTAAATAGGCCACAATGCGTATTAGAGAGTGTCAAGGTCAGGGAAGTGCTTGTTGAAATGGCATGCACCTCAAACAGTTCTGGGATGGTGCAGGATGTTGCCAAAACCAACTTTAACTCCTGGACAGCCTGGCTTAAGATTGGGGCTAGTGTCTATGCTCACATGGAGAAGGGCCACTTTGGAAGAGTGCAGGAGGACAGTTGTCATTAATGGGACAATAGCAACAAGAAAATAGAGAACAGTAGCATAGTGGCTATGAAACCATTCGATTGTTGCAAAAAAACTCAGCTGGTTCACTAATGCCCTTTCGAGAAGAAAATCTGGCATCCTTATCCAGTCTGGCCTAAATGTGACTCCAGACCCACAGCAATGTGGCTGACTCTTAACTGCTCTAGAAATAGCCTATCAAGCAACTCAGTTGCATCCAAGGTGGCGCTCCACTGCCACCTTCTCACATAGGCAATTAGGGATAGGCAATAAATGTTGGCCTTGCCAGTGATGCCCACAACCTGTGAATGAATGAAAAAAAATCAGTGCTTTCAGGAGAGGAGGGCAATAAAATGTTGTATTGGTTTCAACTTCTGCTTCTGATCATTGTCTATGATAATGATAAATGGATTTCTCAGTGCACTAGTCCTTTGATCACTGATTTATTTGTGGTTATTACAGCACCAAAAATTTTCCCTGTGGCCTACAATCTCATAAAGCATTTTCTCAGTGAAGACACACGCAAGAAAATTCAAGTATTAGGAGGTAAGTTCCTTCTGAGCAGTTATTATAACTTGTTGTACACCTGGTCTTTCCTTTCTGTTGAATAAACAAATAAACCTGCAGACTGCACAGGGTGGTACTGTTGCTGCCAGATTCAGACTTGTGTTTTTGTTGTGATATTCACAATGAGAATAACCTTGAATGTTTGCATGCAGTTGCATTATTGTGTTTATGTGTGTGTTTAAGCTCAGAGGTCTTCCTGTTTTAGCTTCATTATCCTACTCTTTTTCTATTCATTCGTTCATTCATAGGATCTGGGCTTAGCTGGAAAAGATCAGCATTTGTTGCCCATCACTAATTGTCCTACAGAAGATGGTGGTGAGCCACCTTCTTGAACCGCTGCAGTCTATGTGGTGTAGGTACACCCACAGTGCTATTAGGGAGGGAGTTCCAGGATTTTGACCCAACATTAGTGAAGGAGTGGCAGTGGAACTTGGAGGTGGTCATGTTCCCAAGTGCCTGCTGCCCTTGTCCTTCTAGGTGGTGGAGGTCATGGGTTTGGATAGTGCTGTCGCAGGAGGCTTGACGAGTTGCTGCAGTGCATCTTGTAGATGGCATACACTACTGCCACTGTGCCTCAGTGGTGGAGAGAGGGAATGTTTAAGGTGGTGGATGGGGTGCTGATCAAGCATGCTGCTTTGTCCTGGATGGCGTTGAGCTTCTTGAGTGTTGTTGGAGCTGCACTCATCCAGGCAAGTATTCCATCACACTGTTGACTTGTGTCTTGTAGATGGTGGACAGGCTTTTGAGAATCAGTAGGTGACTCACTCACTGCAGAATTTCAAGCCTCTGACCTGCTTTGATAACTACAGGATTTATATGGCTGGTCCAGTTAAGTTTTGGATCTGTAGTGACCTCCAGGAGACTGATGGTGTGGGCTTTGATGACAACAATGTTATTGAAGATCAAGGGGAGATGGTTAGATTCTCTCTTGTTGGAGGTGGCCATTGCCTGGCACTTGTGTGACACATGTGTCCTTGCCACTTATCAGTCCAAGCTTGGATGCTGTTCAGGCCTTGCTGTATGTGGGCATGGATTGCTGCAGTATGTGCAAATGATTAGACTGAGTTAAAAGTTCAATTGTCAGAGAAAACAATCAAAATGAAGCTTTAGTTATATTATCAGGGGACAACCACTTTGAATAAAATAAGGAAATGTTTTGCTTATCGTTATAAGCTCAGCAACAGGAAGCAGCTTTATTGTATAATCTTTCTCTAACAATTACAAATGGCTGGAGCACAGGCTAGTCATAAATCTGGCAGTGATTAGCTAAAGCAGCACCAGAATATCTAGTATGGTACAGAAGCAATAAGTAAGCTGTGTGTAATGTAGGATTCTTGGATGCATTACTGTCTTTTTCTCACTAACTGACATCTTTTACTGGGGTTTAAAATATAGGTTTATTCTGAAGTGAATTGGTGTACGTTAAGAATGATACATATTTATATTCTGTTACATGATTAATGCTACATCAGCACAATAAAAACACTTCAAACCCCTTTAATATTGTAGCAACGACAGCAAACTCTGCTAGACAACACAGCCTAGATAGACAGCTCTGGTAAAACCTGATCTAACACGAGTGGCAGCCTTAGAAAACACTACAATTGGCTGAAATAAAAATAGAAAATGCTGGAAAATGTCAACCTACCAGACAAGGCAGGGGGTGGCTTTTCAATGGCTGCAGGGCTAGGGCTTGCTTGGGGAAGGGGGAAAAGAGGCCTCAGGCAAGGGAAGAGGCTGCAAGGCGAGGGCTGTATTGATGAAGTGGGGTATTCCAGGGTGTGTGTGTGTGGGGGCACATGCTGATCTGTGCAAGTGGCCTCAAGATGGTGTGGGCTGAGGAGGCAGTCTCCATAGATGAGGCCAGATGGACATGTGAGGGTATGTGTGTGAGAACGGGTGGTGATGTCTCTTGAGCTGGCGTTGAGTGAGAGGCCAGTGAATGTGTGATGGCCTTGTGAATGTGTGAGTGTAGAGGGATGAGATGGTTGCCTTACCCTGGCAGCACGGATGAGATTATTCATCCTCTTTCTGCACTGGATGGCCAATCTCTCCTGTGCAGCACTGGCATTGACTATCTTCGCCATTGCCAACCAAGCTGGAGTGGTGAGATTACTGGACCTCCTGTGGCCAGAGTGGGGGTGAAGAACATCACGGCGGGCCTCCAAAAGGCATTCCAGTGCATGGAATGTAAATTCAGTATGAAGTCAAGTCTGCTTTACAAGATGCTCACAGTCCATTCGAGCCCTATGGGCAATTTTTTAGTCTACATAATCTAAATTTATGCTTAGAAAGCAGGAGCCCTCATGTCCTACATTAATACATTTAAATGTTTAATTATGGAAAATGATCTTTTCCCACAATGGGATTTGGACATGTGCACCGCTGTCTCCTGGACAGAATGGTAACAGTTAATGTAAAGTACTATGTGAACCTACATCAGTTGGCTGGAACCTGATCTCCAGCTACTGGCCCCTGATTACTAACTGCTTTGTGAATACACCCTTAGACTTCATATTATGTCAATGAAAAAAAAGGACTCAAGCCTAATTCTCTCTGCACAGACCTGTTACAAATACTTTTGCTTGGCTTTAGTTTACTTTATTGTTGATTTGCAGGTAATTGGAAGGAGGTGCTATTGCAATATATTGATGTGGAACAGCTCCCTGCTTATTATGGTGGAACTCTCACAGATCCGGATGGGAACCCAAAGTGCACAAGCAAGGTAAATATCACTGTTCATGTTGGAGCTCTTTATGGACTGAAGGAAGCCAAAAGATTGTGAAAGTTGTTACCAGCACCACGTCCTTTTAGCACCTAACATAATAATAAATTTCCCTTCAATAAAATCCGTGGCACTGTGTCACTGAGGAACCATTTGATTACTTTGCATCTTTCTTTCAAGCTCCAATATTCCCAAAGTTGTTGTCGAATCTGGTTTCCTCCTACCTTGTTTAAATAGTAGGCTCCCCTTATGCTATTCTTATTGTCTGAGTGCACTACGTTTCAGTGCCAAGACCAATTCTAGTGAAGATTTCCATTATAGATTTGCAGTGGGACTTCTCTATGTATTTCACTAAGAAGTGTCCAATGTTAGCATGGCACATATAAATGCTGCCGGTGTCAGTATGGGGCAAGTTTGTGGAATGAGGCTGGTAAGCAAAATACACTCCAAGATCTTGGTTGTCACAGTGTAGCACATCCCAGACAACTCTTGTGTGACATTTCAATGTGCTGTCTCTCCACTAAAGGCTAACAGATATCATTAGCTCTTTGGTGACATTTTGATGCTTGTGTCTGTGAAGGCCCATTACATAGGAAAATAGCATAGAAACAAACCATTCAGCCCAACTGGTCTGTGCTGGCGTTTATACGCCGCAAGAGTCTCCTCCCATTCCAAATACTTCATCTCAGCCTTTCAGCATATCTTTCTATCCCCTTTTCTCTCATGTACTCACGTAGTTTCTTAGTGAAAGTGTATTCCGTATAAACAGGCTATTTATTAGATTGTGAGAACTTGTTAATATTGTGAGTGTTTAGTGTTGCTTCTAATGTCAGGAATTGCTTTGTGTTGCTGTTGATTCGACACCTGTATAAAATCTGTGGCAACAATTAATCTTAGTAAAGTTTAGTTGCTATAGTATAATAATGACAGGAGTATCATGAACGTGCTGTTACAGGGACTCCAACACATTGAACTATGAAATGGATTTATGCCTATTGTCACCCAGTTAGAAAATTCCTGATCTCAACTGTGCCACTGGGCGAGTAGAGATCCGATGCTTCTCCGCAATAAGTTCAGGAAAGATGGAAAACCTTGCCAGTTCCACCTCAGTCCCTTCACTTCTGGAGGACACAGTTGTCAACATCAGGAAACTCTTGGCATCAGATTTATAATGAAAGAGAGTAAGATTGGTCACAAACCCACTAAACACACCAGCAGAAATGCATCCAAATCAAACCAAAACATATGAAACTTTCTCCGAAATGAGTGAGATATTTATAGACACTTCAGAATGGACATGTTTAGGGAACTGCAGCCTGACCTCTAAACCAGGGAAATGCGGAATGGGGGAGTCTAGAAACAGAAAACAGGAAGTTATAAAATAAACTACAAAGGAACAAGAACCTTTTGTAAATGTCCCTCACTTTTCTGTCAGCACAGGTGTATTTGAAAGTAGTGGCTCAGAGTCAAATTAGAATTGAACCCAGCCTTTGGTATTGCGATAAGATTGATTCACTATGTGAGCCAACTGATTCTCTGTAACAAAAATAAAAATACCTGGTAAAACTCAGCAGGTCTGGCAGCATCTGCGGAGAGGAACACAGTTAACGTTTCGAGACACCTCTTTGTCCTTTTGTCTGTGACATCTTTTGGCTATCTCCACCTATCACTGGCCCTCTATACAGCTCTACCTGTCCCACCCCCGCCTTAAACCAGCTTATATTTCACCTCTCTTCTTTTTTTACTTAGTTCTGTTGAAGAGTCATAAGGACTCGAAACATTAACTGTGTTCCTCTCCGCAGATGCTGCCAGACCTGCTGAGTTTTTCCAGGTGTTTATATTTTTGTTCTGGATTTCCAGCATCCGCAGTTTTTTGCTTTGATTCTCTGTAATATCAGTAACTGTAGTATAAGGGTCTGTCACATACAGGGTTAATGTTGGACTGAGTACAATACTGCCCACACAGCGATGTAAGAAGGCACATGACCCAGACCCAGGGTCAGTTGAGCAGAGATGGATATTCCAGTCTTTTTAATATAATAGAAGTTATATTTTTTTGAAAGTTTATGGTATTCCTGCTTCTAATGTATATGTCCAATCTTTATTTTGCTGCCTGTGAAATTTATAAAATGGAAGGGTAATCACTGCATTTTACCCCTGGTTTGCTGCCTGTGAGAATTCTTCAATGCGATTGGCTGCATACCGTGCATGATGACATCTCTGTCGCCGGATGCCTAGAGGTCCCCCTGACTTGGCGCCAGATTCTAATTAACATTGGAGAAGATGAAATCCACAGCGCAGAGATTGCTTGATCTTTGTGGGCAACTTTCTTCAGGGTCAGTGGTGATCGCATCACTTCACTGCTGACTGTAAGATCCAAGCTATTGCTTAGGTAAAGTACTTCACCATGTTTGCTACCAGACAAGGATAGTTATTCAATGATAAAATGGTGTCTGGACAGAACTCAACCTAGCGACAATACCTGTTCACTTCTAAGCCTCTTATGAAATAGCAAAATGTATTCCAAATCTTAGAGCTGCCTTCCTGTTTAAAAACTCATTGTGTCTTTTATTAGATAAACTATGGTGGTGAAGTACCAAAGTCGTATTACATCCTTGAGTCCATTAAGCAACAATATGAAAACGTAGTCACTGTCAACAGGGGATCCTCTTTTCAATCTGAATATGAGATGCTTTTCCCTGGCTGTGTTTTAAGGTGAGGCTGAGTCTAAAACAACATTTTTGCTGGAACCTTGGGGTAAGAAACATTACAGTTTTCAAAATACATACATTTTGCACCTGCTGAATATCTTATAATCAAAGCAACAAAGAAACTCTAAACTTGTTTGGGACTGTTAGAAATTTTTTCTCCAAGAAATGGCTTGTTAACTCTGGTGAAAGAGTATTGAGCTCTCGATCACAAGGGTTGAGCACTTGAATCTTACTGCCTCCACTTGTTAAGTTCTCATCAAGCCATTAGGTCTGTCAGTAGTGTGCTGGAATACCCTCCACTTGTCTAGATGAATGCAGCTCCAACAACACTCAAGAAGCTCGACACCATCCAGGACAAAGCTTGATTGACACCTTATCCACCTCGTTAAATACTCACTCCCTCCACCACCAATGCACAGTGGCGGCAGTGTGTACTATATATAAGATGCACTGCAGCAGCTCGCCAAAGCTCCTATGAAAGCACCTTACAAACTCATGACCTCTACCACCTAGAAGAACAAGGGCAGCAGACGCATGGGAACACTACCACCTGCGCGTCCCCCTCCAAGCCACACAACATCCTGACTGGGAACTGTATCACCGTTCCTTCAATTTTGCTGGGTCAAAACCAGAATACCCTCCCTAACAACACTGTGAATGTACCTACAACATATGGACTGCAGTGGTTCTCAAGAAGGCAGCTGACCACCACCTTCTCAATGGAAATGGGCAACAAATGCTGGCCTTGTCAGTGATGCTCACCTCCCAGGAGCAAATAACAAAAAGCTATTGGGGTGGAGCAGTCAATAAGGAGTATAAACTGTCTGGCACCCTTGCTGAAGGAGTCACTGTCAGTTGTTTAAGATTCATGGTTAAGACTCTTTGACTCTCTTAAGTTGATGAGGAAGGCTAATAGTGGGAAGAGGGAAAATAGAAGTCAAATAGGCAATTGTACTAATTTCTTATTTACTACATTTAGTTCTGATTCGTATCCAAATATATATTTTAGAAATAGTTTGTTTTATATAGTTAAAACATGTCTTATTCCTTGCTGCAGTGTAGGGTAAGGAATTAAAATGTTTTGCAGTTTTCCATTATTCAGGCAATAATAAAATTATTAATGATGGAAAACTCGGGGCAAAATTTTCTGCCTGCCGGGTGGGCGGGCCCGACCCAATCTCCGACGGGCGGGGAGCCGATCCCCGCCAGAGAAGCGGGCCCGGCCGCCATTTTAAGTGACGTCCACCTTCCCAGTATGCACTATGCACTCCCTGTGCGGGCGGGGGGGGGATTCCCCAAATGTGAGAGTGCGCTCTTTCACGCATGCGCACGAAAGAGCGCACATCTCCCTGAGGCTAAGTGCTGCCTCAGGGAGATTGCTGACAGCTGTATAAACTTTAAAAATAGAAAAATAATAAAATCCTTAACATGTCCCCCTCATGTGACAATGTCACGTGAGATGGGATATGTTAATAAATTTCACTGAAACTTTAATAAACTTTTTAAAACTCTACATGAAACCTCATCCCGCCGGTGGATGAGGTTTCATGTTTTTTCAGAAGCCCACCAGGGCTCCTGGCCTGCCCACTAACCTTAAGGTTGGACAGGCAGGGCCTTTAATTGTTTTAATTATCCTGTCAATGGCCTCAATTGGCCATTGACAGGTCAGCGGGTGGACAGCTGATTTGGCTGTGCCCCCGCCTTCCTGAAAATTTAAATGGGGCGGGATGACGTCGGGGGTTCCCCCTGACGTCATCCAGGGTCATTTTGCCGTCGGTGAGTGGGCGGCAAAATCCAGCCCTTGATCTTTTGAAAAGCATGCTTTTGTTCAAGTTGAATCAAAAGAGACATTGGGCTAAATTTTTTAATGGCGATGGAAGCGGGAACAGAAGTGGAATGGCCCACAATCTCCCATCACCAGCTGGCGTGCCAGTTTGATGGCATGTTCCTGCCTCAGGCCATTTTGGAACATGCCAGTTTAGGGAAGGAAACAGCTACTTGCCCGCAAATGGCTGGTAGCCAATTAGGTATTATTAAGGGCCTATTAAGACCTATCTGCCAATGAATTTTACAGGAGCCATGCGGGCCCTCTTGCCAAGGCCAAAACACAGCCCAGGGATGGAGGTGGCTTCCCAATGGCAGAATGGACAGCCAGCACTCCTCCTACATTTTCTGACTCCCTCCCAAAGCTGCAAACGCAGGATGGCCACAGCTGCGGTTACAGGCTGCCCTGAGGAGGGCTGTCCCCTCCACAGTACACAGTAATGGCCTGGCAGTTGTAGCCAGTTTTAATCTCACCTTCTAAAAGTGTCTTCAGTGGGTGCTTCCATCTAGAGGTGTGTTCTCTCTCTCTCTCTCTCTTTCATGCATTGTCAGCTCCTACCTCTGATGGCGCTGCTGTCAATCTCTCAGAGCCAGAGGACCTCCTATTGGACCTCCAGTCCTGGGAACCCACCCACTGTCATTAATTGGATGTTGAGTGCACTTCCTGGCCACTAATTGACAAGTTCATATAAAAATCAGGTCAGGCGTCAGGATGGACATAATGCAAGAAGGGACCCTGAAATTCGCCTAACATCAGGATCTCGACTCCAGCCAATTATAATGGTTGACTGGCCTGATGCTTCATGAAAGAAAATGGGTCAGCTCCAATGTGTAAATGCAGAAGGAGTATTTGAACAACGTTAAAGCAAGTCTCATTCCCCTATCAGCCCTGTGCTCACTGACCTACATTGGCTCCAAGTCAAGCAACACCTTGGCTTTAAGTTTCTCAATCTTGCTTTCAAATCCCTCCATGGCCTTACCCCACCCTATCTCTGTAATTTCCTCCAGCTCCACAACCCTCTGAGATTTCTGCACTTGTCTAATTCTGGCCTCTTGTGCATTCCCAATTATAATCGCTCCACCATTAGTGGCCATGCTTTCAGTTGCCTAGGTCCCAAGCTCTGGAATTCCCTCCTGACATCTCTCTGCCTCTCTTCCTCACCTTCCTCCTTTAAGACAGCCCTTAAGGCCTATCTCTTTGACCAAGGGGAGAATTTTCACGTCGGTGTGTGGGGGTGGGCCCCGCACGCCAGTGTGTAAAATAAAGCACGGTGACGTCAGGTGTGTGTCCCGACGTCAGTGTGCATCATTCCGATCTTTCGTTCGGCGGGCACATTGAAAGATTGTAGGGCTGAAGAAGGTTACGAAGTTAGGGAGGTGTGAGGCAGTGAAGGGATTTAAACATGAGAATGATGATTTTAAATATGAGGAGTTTCACAGTTTCTACATTTCTGAATTCTGATCTCTACTTCTAGGTGGCAGTTTATGACTGAGAGTGCAGACATTGGGTTTGGTGTGTACCTGAAGACAAAGATTGGCGAACGGCAAAAGGCTGGTGAAATGGTGGAAGTGTTTCCCAACCAACGATACAATAGTCACCTGGTACCTGAGGATGGAACACTTACCTGCCAGGAACCTGGAGTCTGTATGTTAAGCTTAATTACTAAGCTGCCTCTGTTAAATTCATAATTCCATAATATCAGGTGTCGTTTCTGGCGCTATTAATTCAACCAATATGGTCACTATGGTTAAGATGTATAAATCAGTAATCGCCAGGCATATTTGCTGGCTTGTGATTATGTGCAGTCACTTGTCAGTTAGTTTTTGTACCCATTTGACTTCCCTCAATGATCCCTAACTAATTATAACAGGAGTAGATCAGCTATGGAATTGCTTGTGGTTACTCTGGGCCAACAGTGAATTATTATTTACACTCATGTTCCACTGCAGTTGGACAGTATCTATTGCTGTAATATAGAAAAAATACTGAAGCAGCATATCTTGTAACCAAACTGAAGTAAAATATTACATAGCTTGCTGATACTGAAAAATACTGGCCTGCAGGTATTTAGCTCCAATTTTTAACTGGCAGTAGTAACAGGGTAATTAACAGTAGTAACAGGAGTGAAGGTCAATCTCCCTTGATCTTGGCAGCATGACCCCTGGGCAATTTTAAATCCTGGGCTTCATCTGCATTCAACCAGTCAGCTGCCCATCTGAAATGGGTGAGAGTGGTAGCCGCGCGGAGGCAAGAATGGAATTGAACACATTAAGAAGCAGCTAGCTGGCACCAAAGGATCCCTTGTTGACAACAAGACAAGTTTTGCCCCTGGCAAGCAGGGTTAAAATTGGTCCTATTAAATTTCTATGATACTATTTACTAATGTTTATATATAACTTTCTTAAAATGCAAGTAACTTTGTTCTTTCCCTCCTGAAACCTCTTTTTAACAGTTACCATCACTCTTCACATTACTCTGACTTGCACTGTGATTTGCAGTGTTCACTTAAGATTCAGGCATTTGATCTATCTGTGCATTTCTCTCTCAGCTATACTCAAAAATGTAATTATTTTTTCAGTCATTTACATCTTTTTTTTTCTCTATTTACTTCCCAGAGTAGATTTGTTAGTCCAGTCAAAGTTGTTGGACTAGCAAGTGCCATTGGTGTAAAGGAGAGATTTTCCTCACACAATGACCATCACCCAGGGGCAGTCATACCCCATTCCTTGGGCCTGGTTCACAGACCAACTCACAGATTGACTTTGGCTCAGATCAGAATCAAAGCACCTCATAAATATGGATGGACAGGTGTATGAAGGGAGAGAAAATAAGACAACTGTATTTGCTTCGCATTAATACCAATGATTTAATGGATAGGAAAGCTGTCCTCTCAAAGGGATGTTACCAGAGAATAGTCAATACACTCAAGCACAAATCCCTAGGTTGGTGGTCTCTGGACTGCTAACAGTTATTGGGGGTTCATAGAAAAAACAACAGAACAATCATTGTAATCAGTAAAGGGGTGGAGTAAAGAAAATGTTGTGATTGGTAGAAAACTGGAGAACATTTTTTGGGGCAGACTAAATTTTGCAGGAAGGACGTGATTAAGCTGAACAAGATGGGGAATAATAGACTAGTTCAGGAAATAGAAGGCGTCTTTGGGAAATATTTACACTGCTTCAGATAGGGAATACTAGAACTCAGAATGTGTGTGTTTCCATTTGGATTTGCAATAGCAGGGCGGTTGATATGGTAGTAATAATTTAATTATGGTGATTAAGGTATCTGAAGTGGAGTGAACCACCAAGGATAGGCACAGAATTCTTTGGAATGTTTAATGCTAATACAAGCAACGGTATTGAAAATAAAACACTGGAATTACAAGCAATGTTTCAAAGTGCAGTTGAAAGGCTACATGGGATTCTGATAAGATAGATTGTGTCACAAAGGAAATTTATTATTATAAAAGAAAATGCAATTCAATAAAGGAGGGGAATATTGTTCAACAAGAGGCACTTAGGGTACAGCTGGAGCATGGAGTTGATTCAAGGTTAATCCCTGGCTCTCATTATTAGCCTCTCTGGACAAAATAGAGTGGGACAGGAAACTCTGTGGTCAAATCAGAACAATGTTGTCCAACAGAAATTGCTGGCTAGCCATAGTAGTGACCACAGCAACCTCGGTTAATTCAACCACATGCACTAACTTTAGTTAAAGCATCTTGCACAATAAAGTATTTCACATGTGCATATTTCTTAACAAAGGTCTACCACCATGCGGTAACCAAGGAAATAAAGCACTCACAACAGTCAAAAAGCACATGCACGCTATGTTTTTCTTCTTATCGTCTAACAAACATCCAAGCATGTTCTGTGGAATATGAGTACAGAGGCCACAAAGGTGGTGTCCATTGCTCATGTTTCATTTAAGTAATCAGAACTGCAGTTAGAGAATATAACAGGGCCTGTAGGGAAGGTAATCTAAAATAGCAATTCAATATGTGTAAAAGATTCCATTCTCAGGAAAGCAAATAGAGAAAGCTGATGGTAGCAAGCATTAAGAATGTTCAAAAGATAAAATAAAAAGGATGGCAGGAGTGGGGATAATGTTTGATCACCTGTTTGTATTGTACAAGCTGTGTGAGTTGATAGCAAACAGGACCCTGTGTTGCATTTCTAACACCACTATACAAAATTCAGATAATCGTATTTAGGCTATGCAGGATACTGACACACCCACACTTTGGGCAGAATCATCCCAGATTTGCACTAAGTGCGGTAGAGGGCAGGAAAAAAGTCGTTTTGCCCACATTGGCAGGTTTTCGCACAGTATTGTCTCATTTCCGGCACATCCCACCTCATTAATAATGCATTCACAGGAAACAATCCGGAACACTGGTGGGCAGGCTCAGATTTGCCCGCCATACCATGACCTCAGTAGTTCCTCACTCCGGGCGCCATATTTAAAGCACACCAGAGCGCATGCCTACTTCATGTCTAGTGACCAGGACTGCTCCAGGCAAGAGATGGCCCTGAAAGCAAAGAAGACGGCAGCCTCCGAATTTAGTGACGCCTCTCTGCGGTGCCTGCTGGATGCAGTGGAAGGCCAACGCGATGGCCTCTACCCCCGCCCTGGCTGCAGGAGGTCCACCAGAGTCACCAATCCGGCCTGGGAGGCGGCAGCAGCAGCGGTCAGTGCCACCGGAGCACAGAGGAGGTCAGCCATCCAGTGCAGGAAGAGGATGAATGGTCTCATCTGTTCCGCCAGGGTAAGTCAACCACCTCATCACTCTCAACACACACACTCATAAACCCATCACACATCCACAGGGATCTCACACCTCAAGGGACAACACCACTAACTCTCACACACACCCTCACATCTCCATCAGGCTCATATCCTCTGGAGCTCGTGTCCTCATCCTGTCCGCTCACCACACAAACATTCCACTCAGTGCCATGTGTCCTGCTCACACTCTCTCCATCTGTTTTCAGGCAGGAGAAGTTGGCTCACATCAGCAGGGAGAGGTCCCAGACCAGGAGTGGAATGGCCCAGCTTAGGCCCCTCACTCACTTTGAGGAGTGTGCCATCACGCTGACTGGTGAGGACACGGACCGTGCCTGCGCTGACAGTGAGGCCGGCGGTGAACACCCTCGTGAGGATCCTGCACCACATCATTCCTCCCTAAACGCAACTGTGAGTGCTCTCTCTCCTGCTTTTGACTCTGCTGCCAAGCACTAATTATCTCTACTTTGGTTCACAGGGAGCTCTGCCAAGGGACCGACACCCTCAGCCAGCCAGTTCCCCCAGCTCCATCCAGGTTCTCACCTCCAGCGAAGAGGACAGCTCCTTCATTGAAGAGCTGGAAATAAGCAGCCTGGAAGACTCATCACAGCACTTACCCATACCCTGCACCAGCGCAGAGACACACACCTCGATGGGACCTACATCCGGAGCAGGCTTGGGTTCACAGTTTGGTGGTCACCGCACTGACACATGTCCGCAGCAGGAGGAGGCAGGTTCAGCCGAGCTCCCCAGCACGCGGAGGACTGCTGGAGATGAGGCATCTGTGAGGTCCGAGTCAGATGACAAGCCTCTGGATTCAGCCTTCCAACTTATTGTGGAGAGTCAGCAGAAGGCGGTGAACATCACACAGAGCTGTTGGAAGCCCTCAACAGAGTGGCACTCAAGTCAGAGAGGTGGCTCCGCCTGCTCTCTGATGAAGCGGTGCCCACATGTGCACGTATGGAGGTCTCCATGGGAAGGATGGTGGACGCCATGGAAACCCTGGTCCAGCAGAACCTCCACTCCATGGCAATAGCCATGCGTGAATTCCTGCAGTGGCAACATTAATAGGAAACAGGGCACCTCAACATCCCTCTAGGTGCTCCTCCCCCTCAAGGAGTCAGGCCTGGGCCCTTGGGCACCAGAACGGAGGAGAAGTGGCAGCTACAAACCCCGGGTCACCGCTCAGGAACCTCAGAGGCTGTCCGCTCCCTCCGAGTCCCCTTTGCCTGTGACCCCCTCAACCACTTCCTCTGCCAGCACAGAGAGGGAGCAGCTGGCCCACAGGAGGACAGCCAAAACAAGCCGGGGCCCTCAGGGCCTCCATTCTCAAGAGGACCCATGCTGCATTCATCAGAGGCAACAGGGCCAATTATTGCGCAGGCTGACTCTATCCCTGCGCAGATGTCAGGGCAGCACCTAGAAGAAGTGGTAGGCCTAGAAAAGGTAAGAAATTCTAATCACGTCGTTGCACGGGTGAGCGCATTTTGACACTTAATAATCTGGAAATATATTCATTTTCACGGAATAACGTGTAATGGTGTCTTTCAGCTTCATTGACTGGCTTTGCCAGTCCTCCCACTGCATCTCCCTCTACTATCAGTTCAGCTGCACACAGATGGGCCATGAGTGATTCTGGAGGGAGAAGTGTGTGTGTGTGGCAGAGCCTTTCGGAGCCTCATGCAAGCGCCCTCCCACATATGCGCAGCCTTCATCCATCACAGTCATTTCATTGTCCAAGCATTCTCAGTGCTGCTTGCTGGGGTTTTCTTTCAGTTGGCCATCTGAGCTGACCTGCATCTCCGCCCACCCACTGAGTGCTCTCCCATGAAGCACCTATGCCCGTACAACATGAGGCTCCGCTCACTTTCAATTTCAACAACGATGGTCGGAGTCAAGTTTTTGATCAGCTCCCCTTGTCCTTTTCCCTCCCCCAGTCACCCATGTCCTTTCCTCTATCACTGTTGACACCCCTGGCATCACCTTCCATCTCCCCACTGTCAGTCCAGGATGTCCAGATGAATGTGCACGTACCCTACCTTCCTGAGAATCCCACCCTCTTCCACATTGATCTCCCCGACTTCCTCCTTCCCGCCTGCAAGGTCCATGTCACCTCCGAGTCCCCACCAATCACTCTCGCCGTCCCTTCTACCATTACTGACACACCCTCACCTTCCCACTCTACCGGTTCCCTCTGATTCCTCTCATACTCACCATTCCCACCTACCACACCCACCCTCAGTTCTCTCACCAGGAGGCAGTCATTGAATCCACAAGACCCCTCCCTTGCACGTTCACCTGGACATCCCCCAGCCCTTACTCCCCCAACACCCTTTATTCTCTCCTCCATCCTTATTCCCTCCTCCCTCCCAGACACCTTCCTCCCACCAAACACCCTCTCCCCTCCAAACTTCTTCCCCCCCTCCAAATCTTCCCCCTTCCAAACTCCTTCCCCCCCCCACCTGAACTCCCTCCCTTGCGCCTTCCTCACCCCCCTTACACCTCCCCACCATACTCTCCCTCATTACACTCTCCTCCGCCCGTACTGCCTCCTCTCCGATTCACACTTAGATCTTCCTCTCTCACCCTAGCCCGAGATAGATAGGTTCTTGATTGGTAAGGGGATCAAAGGTTTTGGGGAGAAGGCGGGCGAATGGGGTTGAGAAACTTATCAGCCATGATTGAATGGCGGAGCAGACTCGATGGGCCGAATGGCCTAATTTCTGCTCCTATGTCTTATGGTCTTATAGTCTACCCCTGTCCCCCACCCCCCAGTACACCTTCCCCTCCCACTCACAGCTGGACCTTCCTCTCCACCCCTTGCCGCTCATCTATAGCAGTCCATGGCCAGGACCATGATGTTCTGAAGCAGACCTGAGACATAAACGGAGACCTCCCACCTTCCATGAGCTGCTTTGCAGCGGAGCCATGTCCACAAGAATCCACCCAGCATGCAATGCACGTGTTCCTCCAGGGTCCGGTAGCTGTAGGGCTGCAGCATCTTCTTCTCCTCGGATGTCTGTGATCTGAGCAAGGCCCTAAAGATAAGTCCCGACTTCTGTGCGTCTCGCTTGTCCAGACGTGTTCTGGGCTGGCATGTTTTCCCGCTGGCCTAATGGTAAATCTGGTGTGGGGGACGATTTCTGGTCGGGCCTCACTTTGCTTCCCATTACCAGGATGCAAATCGGGTCTATTAAGGCCCTTAAGCTGACAATTAAGTAGAATTTTTTTTGCTGCCCTTCCAGCCTTACGGTTGGCGGGTGGGCGAATAGGCCAGGCGGCCTTTGCGTTTTTTGACTGAGTCACATGTGGGGACATGTTTATATTATTTGTGAAATCTTTATTTTTCATTTTGAAATTATTCAGCTCCCTGAGGCAGCTCTGCGCCCTCAGGGAGCTTTCAGTGAGCGCACCCCCTGTGCATGCGCTTGCTCTCCTCCCGCCCCCCACCCCAGCAGCACTGAACGTTTCAACGCGGGATTCAGGCTGGCTGGCGTTAATTGGCCAGCCAGCGTGAAGCCGCGGCTGGGCCCCGATCGACCGTTTCGCGGCCAGTCCGCCCGCCGCGCCTGCCCTACGAGGGGAAAATCCTGCCCCTTGAGTTAGCATCATTTACTTTGAACAACCGCAGGCTTAAAGAAACAATACTGAGGTTTTCTACCAAGCATTTCATATTCTGCACTAATGTTGCTTTATGTGGCTCTGTGTCACATTTTGATTTCTAATGTTTTGGTGAAGTGCCGAGGGGCATTTTAATATGTTAAAAACTACAAGTTGCTATTTTTAAAATGAAGACGGGATTGGGCGGTCAAGTTAAATAGGTTATTCGAAATGAAGAAAGATGGTAGCACCAGAGGGCATGCATATGTAATCTGAAGACCAAGTAATTAGGCTAGACGCGAGGAAATGAATAAGAGTGGTATTGCTCTCCAGGATACAATGCTGAGACATGAGGTGAATAAGGATTCACTCCAGTTCTTCAAAAGGGAATATGACGAGTTCCCAACTAGAGAGGGCACTACCTCTTCTAGGAGGTAACGAGCTAGTTAATTGCAATTATGGAGAATCCAGGGAGTGCTGTAAATGACATGGGCACCCACACCTGTCTGTAAATGACCCCATATCCAGGATTTGGGACAGAGTAAATTCTGAGCCAGACTGACTGTAGAAGACCTGCCCCCACTGCACTTCTGGCAATGGAGCAGGTTATCTGGAATTTCTGAATCAAAAATCTTGTTTCTCTTGTGCCTCAGCGTCACTTGTAATTTTGCCTTCCACATTGATAATTATTTTGGTATTTTGTAAATTTTAAACTGATCACCCTTTGACACTGACTCCCCAGTTAAAGAGAATCCAATCAAAGCTCAAAAAAAAAAATTGCAGGACCAAAGTAGGAGATTGTTGCTGAAAGCCAGCATGGATGCAATAGGCTGAATAGCCTCCCTCTACGCTGTAATCATTCTATTCTATAACTTGGTAAAGGCACTGCTAAGACTCCTATTACATACGAACATACAAACATACAAAATAGGAGCAGAAGCAGGTCATTCAAGCCTATCCTTGAGCCTGCTTTGCCATTTATTAACATCATGGCTGATATGTTTCTGTTTTGAATTCCACATTCCCATCTACCCCTGATAACCTTTGATTCCCTTGGTTAACAACAATCTATATACCTCCATCTTAAAAATATTCAATGACCCCACCTCCATCGCCTTCTGAGACAGAGAGTTCCAAAATCGCACAACCCTCTGAGAGAAAAAATTTCCCCTCGTCCTAAAAGGGCGACCCCTAATTTTAAAACATTGTCCCCTAGTTCTGGACTCACCCACAAGAAGAAACATCCTTTCCATGTCCACCTTGTCAATACCATTCAGGATCTTATATACTTCAATCAAGTCACATCTCACTCTTCTAAACTCCAGTGGAAACAAGCCCAGTCTGTCTAAGATAAAAGCAAAATACTGCGGATGCTGGAAATCTGAAACCAAACAGAAAATGCTGGAAAAATGCAGCAGATCTAACAGCATCTGTGGAGAGAAAGAAAAAACAGAGTTAACGTTTCAAGTCCTTATGAATCTTCTTCAGAACTAAAAAGAGGCTGTCTAACCTTTCCTCGTAAGACAACCCGCTCATTTCAGGTATCAATCTAATAAACCTCCTTTGAACCACCCCCAATGCATTTACATTCTTCCTTAAATAAGGAAGCCAAACTGCACACAGTATTCGAGATGTGGTCTCACCAATGCCCTGTATAACTGAAGCATAATATCCTTACTTTTATGTTAGATTCCTCCCATAATAAAGGATAGCATTCCATTAGCCTTCTTAATTGCTGTACCTGCATACTAACTTTTTGTGACTCATGCACGAGAACACCTAGATCCCTCTGGAGCTGGAAATTATGCAGCTGCTCACCATTTAAGTAATACTCTGCTTTTTTATTCTTCCTGCCAAAAGTGAACAACTTCACATTTTCCCTCTTTATACTCCATCTGCCATAGTTTTGCCCAGTCACTCAACCTATCTATATCTGTCTGCAACCTCCTTATGTCCTCTTCACAACATACTTTCCTACCTATCTTTGTGTCATCTACAAATTTAGCTACCATGCCTTCACTCCCCTCATCTAAGTTATTAATATAAATTGTAACAAGTTGAGGCCCCAGCACAGACTCCAGTGGGACTCCGCTCGTCATTTCCTGCCAATCAGAAAAAAGACCTCCTCTTCACCAGTGGAAATACTCCAGCAACTCAAGTGTCTCCTGATAAATATTGTTTCCAGTTCCTGACATTATCCAGCTGGATCTAAGCTGTGTGTTGTCCTTTCCATAACAGGGCACCCAAAGCAACACACAGTACCGCAGCTGTGAACTAAATAATACCTTGTGTAAATTTGTTATGACATCTTTACTTCCTCATGCTATGCACATATTTATAATACCCAAAATTCTGCTGGCCTTTCTTTATGGCTTTATTTAATTTTTTTTAGGGGATGTGGACGTCACTGACTCAGCCAACACTTATTGCCCATCCCTAATTGCCCTTAAGAAAGTGGTGGTAAGCCGCCTTCTTGAACCGCTGCAGTCCATGTGGTGCTGTTAGGAAGAGAGTTCCAAGATTTTGACTCAGTGACAATGAAGGAATGACAATATAATTCCAAGGCAGGATGATGTGTAGCTTGGAGTGGATCCTGCAGGTGGTGGCGTTCCCATGCACCTGCTGCCCTTGTCCTTCTGGGTGGTAGAGGTCGTGGGTTTGGAAGGTGCTGTCGAAGGAGCCTTGGCGAGTTGCTATGCATCTGCACCCACATTATTAATAAGCAGCAATATCAGCATGCTATTCACCTGCGTACATGTATAAAACAAAGAAAGGAACGTAGAATGCAAGCTTAGAAGAATACTACTGCTTTTGAAAAAATTTGTGTTTCTTTGTCATTCATTCACTTACCTTTTTCAGTGAAACAACACTGAACTTTTATATTTAATGACAAGCTGCCCAAGAATGAGGATAAAAACAGAAACTTCTGTGGAGGGAAAAGCTGAGTCATCATTGTTAGCTGAGATTTTCGCACTTGAACTCCTGAGTCCAATGTTCAAAAATTCAAATATATAAAGCTTATTCTAGTGACATCTAGGGATATAACATTAACACTGCACCAACCTTTACTTTTAGCATCTTAACAGGAGTTTCAATTGGATATCAAGTGCTCATTGACTGCTCAGACACATGGTTAAATGACTTAACCCATTGTGTATTTATGGTCGCTTTTTTTAAATCTTGGATGCTGTTTATTTTTCCTCATTTCTAGGTCCCTCCCGGCTTCCATCCCAAAACCATTCTATTATTATCCTTGACGAGGAGCCTGGGTTAGCCAAGGCTATGATGGCCATTGGATCCTTTCAGTCTTCCTCAGTCATTCTTCTGAGAAGTGTTCTTGAGTAGCACAGGAAAGTACATCTCCCCAAGACATCCCAGTCCAGATTATAAATTCGGCTACAGGAGTTGTCAGTCACAACTGGGCTTCAGCTTGCGAAGAGTCTGATACTGCACAATTCCGCCGACTTTAATAAAACAAATTCTCTCCTGCCTCCTTGAGTCCCCATGAGCTATGGACAATTTTTCGAAATCTGGTGATAAGCTGCACAAATCTGACTTTTGATTTCACCTTTTCGCTGTGTGGAATCTCCTCCCTTCAGAAGCTGAGCTAAGATTGAAATGCATCTTTTGGGAAGATCTCTTTTTACTTTTTGTAGTGAAATAGTACGTGCATTCTTCGCACATGTGAAAAAATAAATTCTGGTGCAAACCTGTAATCTTAGCATAGCATGCTGCGTCACATCATTGGGCAGTCCAGGCTGTGGTATTTTAGTGTGAATAGGGACAATATTTGCACATTCTCCTTTGAACAAAACCGAATCATAAAAGGTTGCACAATGTAGACGTTTCCAACTGTGCTCTTTTGATTTTTTGCCATTTTTTGATAGCGAAGGTAAATATGCTGGAATTAGTGGATGTTAGGATCCTTCTGGATCGATAAATTAGGATGGGCTGAATGGCCTTCCTCCTGTGTAGCTACATTGGTGCATTTCTGATCTTGTCATTCTGAATCACACTTTAAATGTACCACCAGAACAAAAAGAACTTTTCTGATTGGTTCTTGGCTCAAAATTCCAATGAATCAATCAAAAATAACTTCAGCGCTTGCTTCACTGTCTCTAAGCTGAACCTCTCACCCAATTCTTCCCAATTTTCAGGTCTGCTTTGCCACTTTTGATCTCTCTATTTTACCATATATTACATAAGTAATGAACTAGTGCTGGAACCATGTGCTGGAGTTCACCATGAACAATGAGGGAGGGGATCCACATTTTCAAAAGGTGCAGTGCTTCACAGCTGCTCTTCTCTGATCGCTAGAGCTAGGTTGGATTAGATTAAGTCCGCACTCTTCACCTAAAACTGACTTTCTAGGGAGAAATGCAGAATGGGTAGTTACCAATCTGTATTGCATCATTCTGTTACCCTGAGAACCTGCATGGTGCTGTCCATTAAAAATAAACATTTTTCTTCCCAATTTTCTCTCTTTATCCCCATCTCACCTGCAAGCATGAACTCAGACTCTGAAGTGGAAGCCTGAAAATCTCCCAAAGGATATCCAAGATACAGCCAGTTTTTCACCCTGATTTTCAGTGCTGTATTGAGTATGTATTGATCGCAGGCTTTGGTATGGAGTTCTGGCCCACAACCATTGGGCAAACATGCCAATAGGAACTCCTCCTTATTAACATGGCAATTACACTTATTGAAGGAAATCAGCAGTGACTTAGCAAAGAGAATTAGCTGAGCCCGACATGAATGCTCCTCCAACTTCCGCCTTCTCCAAACACAGCTATTGACACAAATTATACGACTGTAACATTATCTACCAATGTAAATGTGCTGCTCACAATTTTTAGACCACAATTTATCATCATAAACTATACCACTTCCTATTGATCTTTTTTTTAACTGTTTTATTTGTGGTACTAAGCAATAGGTTCCACTGTGCAGAGACATCACTAATTTATCTTGAGTATTGCTGAAAAAAGAGACATTTTTTGTCAAAGCTTTTCCATCTTGTACTCATCAGAATAATTCACAAGAAAATGCCAATATCAGGGAGAACAACAAATTTATACTGTATGAGAAGAGAGTGCTGATTGGTTAGCAAATGGACTCTGATTGGTAGAGGCATTGCCATGGAGAATGCACCAGTTGATGGTGACTGACAGTCAACTGCCAAACATTGTTTGAAATTTAAAGCAGGCAACTTGACCCTGATTGGTCAAGGCATTGCCCTGAGGAATGACTCAGTGAATGGCTGTCACTTATTTCATTTAGCTGAAACAGGTGCAATGTGTGTACATGTTCTTTCTGTCTGCAAAAAACAGGATCCTGTGTATTAATATATGTAGCTTCCAGTACACGCAATTGCACCACGCTGCGAACCCGACTGAAAATCTTAATTGGTTGTCAGTGTAATTCTTAGCACATTGAGGATTACTTAGCAAATACTGTCCAATCGCGGAATCACATCTAATGTTGGACACTGTGTTCTGAGTTTTGCAAGTACGGGTTGGTTGTGTATGGTTTGTACCTTGCCCATTGCGAACAATGGTTGGGACATGCTGTTTGATATGATCCACAGATCTTTGGGATGTATGGCCTACATACCTAGCATCACACTGGCACTGAAATTCATATACCACATGACTCATTTGTATGATAGGCAGAATGTCTTTTTGGCTTGACGGCAGCCTCCTGTTAGTGGCAAACACCACTCGTGTTGCTATTGCATAGTAGCAGTGTGAAACAGCTAGCTTCACCTGTTGCTCAAATTTTTGAGATACCTTGCCCTTCCAGGGTAATCTAAGGTAGATTGGGCACTTTTCAGGCCTGAGGGTGATGGCCTTGTGCCTGTTCATGAGTTTGCGTGATATTCAGCATGAAATTATTTGATCAGGGTAGCCATTATACCGTAGAATGTCTTTGATGCACCCTATTTCAGCATCAAGCTTGCATTGTGAGCAAATGGCTTGAGCCCTATTTACGATGTTGCCGATAAGACCAATCTTGTAGCATGTGGAACTGTAAGAATCCCAATGCGTATATTGACCAGTGAAGGTAGGCTTGTGGTAGACCGCAGTAGAGAACCCCCTGGCTGATTTCTCAACTGGTACGTCAAGGAAAAGGAGTTAATTTGACAGCTCCATTTCAAATGTGAATTTGAGCGCAGGATGGAGCCCATTAAGATATGTAAGGAAATTATTACATGTAGCTGCGGATTTAAATATAGCAAACGTACCATCCACATCTTGGAAATATGCGAGGGGTAGGAGGTTAGGTGTCATTCCGTCGAAGACACATTTCTCTTGGAACCCAACAAAGATGTTTGCAAGAGTTGGGCCTAGAGGGGATCCCATGGCAACACCATCTCTTTGGGCATACGTGGCGTCATTAAAACTGAACTCACCTGCACGAGTTGCCGAGTTTATAAGTTCAGTGAATACTGATTTATGCAATGGTGGTGGGTCTAGATCGCCATAATATAATGCTGCAGCGCAAATATCTATGGCTTCCTTAATTTGAACATTGGTGAATAGGCTAGCAATGTCAAATAAGCACATGGACACAGCATTGCTATGGATATGCAAGTCCTGTGTGGACTTTGCAAATGTGAAAGAATCCTTCGTTGTGTATCCGGAAAACTTGCTCAAAACTGGTCGTAACAAGTAATTTATCTGGCTCAGTTCATAGGCTATAGACTGTAGATCTAGTTTTGAAATGTTTATGCAATTGTCGTTTTGATTTTATTTTCCCCAGATGTTCTAAGATTTGACAACACCTACAGCATCATTCATTCCAAGAAAGTTAGCTACTCGGTGGAAGTGCTGCTGCCAGACAAGGGATCAGAAGCACAGATGGATGATCTTGGGCAGAAGATAAAAGATAAAAGAAGTGGATGTCAGTAAAAAATAACAACATTGTGACCAGAGATGTGAATCTGTAAGGCAACTTTTCAGTGAGGTGATTTCAAATTCTGTGAGGTGTAAACAGTGTATGCACTGAATGCAATGGCATATGTTAATGACTGGCTATATTGTGGACACAGCAGAGCTACCTGTGGTGTGTGCATTTTGTCCAGTGTGGGACCCTGTTGAGTAACCCATGGATTATCATGATCCAGTGAAAATTGGGATAAACAGGGTGCCTATTAAGCATGTTGCTTTTTACCATAATGAGGGTATTGGACATACATGCACGCAAAGCCTTTTTAAATAAGACTTTCTCATCTAATATTCAGCGTTAAATTTTTGTTTATACAAAAAAAACCGACATTAATCTTGCGTCACATATGTATTGGTATATTTGGCTGCTGTACTGTCCAATGGACCTAGTAGCATTGGACTGAAGGCCACATCTGTGGTATATCATCAGACTTTAAAAGGATCAAAGAGGTTATTATAAAGTGATGTGCATTACTTTAAGTCAAGTTAAATGAACAATTATTAGATCTTATGGTATTGTAATTTTAATCAACGATAAAGCTACAGCTGATTGTTTTCAATTGATGTTAATGGATTTCTAATTATTTTGAGTAAAAGTACTTTTGCACTTAGTTCCAATTATGAATTAATAAAAAAAACTCCTAACAATATAGTTTACTCAGATGCTGCCAGACCTGCTGAGTTTTTCCAGGTAATTCTGTTTTTGTTTTGAATATAGTTTACTCCCCCATTCTATTTACATGTCTTCTGTGACAGTCCCTTGTCACTCTCTGCATTCAGATCAAGAATAATTGGAGCTGCCTTATTTCCATTTATCTGCCACACTTGTAAAATTGATAACACAAAGTAAACTCACTTATTGCAGCCTTGAGGAACTGAACCACTTGGAATTTGCAAAACCCATTTGAACGTGAATTATCTTGGTTCTATAAAATCTTCAGATTCTTATCCTTAGCCTCTACTGTAATTTGAATCCATTTTTATACCCACAGTATGACAATGAAGTGCAGCCAATGCCTCAATGGATAGGGACAAGTGTACAATCTTTGAGTTTGCAGTCCCACAGCTTCTGTTTATAAATGTGATGAATCAGTCACCACAACTTTGTGACTGTTTACTTACTTTTATGATTCAAGCAGGCTGAGAAAGGCAACAATGATCCATGCCTTCTCCTGAGAAAAAGACAAATTAATTTGCTGCTGTGTCTTCCTGGAGCCTCATAAAGAGTTAACAACAGCTCCATATATTTCTAAAATTATATTCACTGCGCTGTCTGCTGCAGTACTAAACCATACAGACTGGAAAGATTCCTAATTTTATCCCCAGTTTATGTTGAGGTAGTTAACCTCATACCGGAAGGTAGTACAGTTGGTTAGGCTTGGCTGCAGTGCTTTCATTTGTTTAGTCTGCTAACCCTCCCAACTAGGTTCATGATTGAAGAATGACCATCTAGGCATGATACTGGAGGATTGATAGTATTCATGGTAATAGACCCAGCATGTGTCCATCGCATCAAGATATGAAGAGAGATAACTGGGCAGAAATGATATTTAAAACTATAAAATTCTCTCTTTGTTTACAATAATTTCATCCCAATCATCTTATTCTTGAAAGTGTCAATGTATTAGCAATAATTTTTTGGCCTCGCTCTCCAATGCTTGGCTCACCTGTCAGGAACGCAATTTCGGAAATTTGGGCAGTTTACTAGTGATTCATTTTCGGTGATCAGAAAGTGATGCACATTATGTGTCCAGATTTCTGATATGTTCTCCCATCAAAGACAGAAAAATTAAATTATTTTTGGCAGTATTTTCTGTCATGGACAGATTTTATCTGTTTTACTATTGTCTATGATCAGTTTGTTTTGTATGTGAGATGTGTGTGCGTTATCTTACCCTCAGTGATTGTCCCAAGTTAAATAATTTCAGCAGCAAGCTTTTTAGTGAGTTTTAAAATAAAGAAGATTCTTTATTATCCCACACTCGTCCTGGAGGTTTAAAAATGTGATACCTCAGACACACTAGCACTCACACAAAGATTAGATACAGAGGAAGAAAAAAAAATGATTACAATGTATAATTATCTCAGTCTCTCCTTTGTGGCAGGCCTGTAGTTTCTCAGATGAGTTGATGCTTTTAGTTGACATGAAGGACTTGTAAGCACAGGATTCTCAGTAAGCTGTGAGGCTTCTTGTAGTTGAATTGCCAGGAGGTTGGTCCTCAGGTGAATTTGAAGGCGGAACAGGTTGGGAGTGTCCTTTTTCCACTTTCAAGATATAGCTGTTATTACTTTGGCTGTGTAGTTGTCTTGCAGCCGGTTCTTCAGCTTTCAGATGGTCTGTCTGCCTCTGCAGAGCTGATTCTTGCTGTTTTTAAGTAGGCAACGAACACACCTGTCTCACTCATTTGTCCTGTTACAAAACCAAAGTCCTTTAGAGAACAAGGTGATGTGTTAGACCTATAAACATTCCATGTTGTGGCTTTTCACGCTTTGAGAGTTTGAGACAGCCAAGGTCTTTGCGCCTGGATCACAATATAATGAAAGCTAATGGGATACATTTCACATTTGCCTGATACCCATTGAGTTTTGATGTCCTTGGTGAAACATGGAGATGGGCTGTCTGCAAACCCCATTGCCTGTAGACTTTGGCCCATATTTAGTCAGGTATTGGCTGCAGAATCTACTGTCTACAGTTCAAATGCCAAAAGTCAAATGGAATGCTGCAGTCACCTTAACAACTTTTGTATTCACTTTTTAAAAAATACAGCTTTAACATTTGTAATATCTTCATGCCTGTACAGGACATGACATTTCCTTATTGGTAATTACATTTTAATTTGAACCAAAAGTTTGCTTCACTAGAATTTTTAATTTATGAAACTGAGTTTAAATTAATAAATGTACTATTGGAAAAGAAGTGCCGCAGCTTTAGCATGGTTGGGTCCTGGTCAGCACATTGATTTACAGCTGCAGCCATGCATTGCACACCAATGGCAGGGTTCCATTATTTGCAATTGCTTTCATTCTAGTACAACTGCTGTTTGAAGTGCCATTAATTTTAGAGTTTATTTAATTGCAAGATCTGCTGCAGAGTGTGATAAATATCTGTGACGTTTGTGTGTCTGGACTGATATTATTTAATATGCAATTGAATGTGCAATTATTCAGGGAAGAGAGATTTTTAAATCAGGTTTGGTTTAAAGAAAATGTAAACCTGCTTCAGATCTACTTCCTTGCTTGATCCCCACGAATATCAGTAAATAATAGGCAGCATGTAATCATTAGAAATGATCTAACCTTGGTTCATGTGAAATCACACATAGCAGGAGTGGTTTATTAAAGTTCCAGAAACCTGAGTTTGTATTCTCGCCTTTTATTCAACTCCTTACATGTGTTATTTATAATATGTGCTAGATAATATTGTCTGTAATTGTTAATGTATGTCATACTGTTGTCATCCTATGCCTGAAAGTTGCACGAGGAAATGAAGATGCCTTCTTTTTGAGTATTTTGCAGGTCACATTTTGGATTAAAAAGTATCTTTTCTCCGTGTTGGTTACAAAGACAACTTGAAGTTAACCGAAGTTGATTTTATCTAAAATATAGAATTTCTGAACTGCTGATTTGTGTGATGAGTGTGAGTATCTCAGTGTGACAGCCCCAGAAGGGTTTGAAATCTGCGATGTCAACACTGCTGTTTTACAGAGAAATAATATTTCATCGATTGGAGTAAATCATACATCCATTTTACATCTGATTAACAAAATAAGAATATAGAAACAGAAAAGGCTATTCAGTCCATCTAACTGATTTCTATCTCCTGACCATATGAAATCATATCTGACAAACCTTTCAACGCAAGTTCTGTATTCTAAACTTTCTGTGTTGAACAGGAAATGACTAAATTCTAATTGTAATGCTTCTAGATCATTTTGTCCTTTAGATTGATCACCATAGATTGTACTTTATTAGTTTCTTCTTTTAGCTCAGTAACTTAAACCTGGGTTCTTCCCTCACCCACTTCTTCCTGCAAGCTTCAATCTTTTAACACCCCAGAAAGGCTAATTTCACCAGCCTTGGGGGTCACCATGCACTATGGTTGTTGGATCTTCTTAAAGTGTTTTGGAGCCTCTGGTTCGAACTGAAAATAGTTTGGTTGATTCTTTAGTGGTGGTGTAAGAGTTCTTGTTTAAATTCTCTCAGGCTGTGGAGAATCAGTGCAAGGTGCTGTCAGATGCAGCATGTAATTCAGTAGTTGCAAATAGTTACTTAATTGACACAGTGTCTTGCACAATTCCCAAAACAATTCGCTGGTAGTGATCGCTAGACTGCACAAAGCTTTATTGATTTATTCAGAAATCAGTTGAGTTACTATACATTGAGACAAAAAGAACAAACAAATTTTTATCAAGAACAGACCCAGCTGCAAATCAGCAGCAATTCTTTTACCAAAAATATGGCTAAAATGTTTTGGTATGTTCAATAAATTACTAATACAATTCAAAGGCTTTTTCCCTTTGAGGCAGTATTTTTTTTAATATACTGTATAACACGTGGGAAATGGGATGAACTCCTCAGCTGCCACAGAGAATTGAACCACAATTTTACAGAGTTCCATTTTACCATAAGTATGATTAAGAAATGTATTTTCCTGCATTTCTGGTGGATACTGTGTTTGTTAATTCATGAAATGTACATTGTATGGATGATTGTGATTCTCCACCTCCATTGGGAGCCAAACTTGCAAACAACACAGGTTGGACAGTCATGGCTATAATGTTGTTGCTGTATCTCTGCCTCACACTCCCTGTGAGTGCAGATCCTTGCCGGAGCCTCGAATCACAAAATCACTGCTGGTCGATAAAAGCTTAATGTCAATAAAAAGCACTGAAATGTTTTTTTTTCAAATAATTTTGCATCTGGATTTGTAACTATTGTGAGAAATAGATGTGAGGCAAAATCAATTGTGTGTTTTCTGGGAAACAATAAAATGATCTGTGTGTTTCAAGCTAAACCTGTTTTCTTAGGGTGTTATGACAATGTTTTGTTTTACTGGAATTTTTTTGGTTACTAGTATAATCGAAATCACAAGTCAGACTATGCTGTCTTTTGTCACCCGGATGCTCACTTAAACATTCACTTTTATATAAGGAGTGTCAGTTGGACTGGGAATGTTTATCTGCAATAGAACTGAAGACTTGTACTCCAGAACTGGCCAAGCACTTGCCAAGCTGTTCCGGTACAGCTACAACACTGGCATCTACCTGGCGATGTGGAAAATTGCCCAGGTATGTCCTATACATAAAAAGCAGGACAAATCCTACCCGGCCAATTACCATCCCTTCAGCCTACTCTCAATCATCAGTAAAGTAATGGAAGGGGTCATCAACAGTGCTATCAAGCAGCACTTGCTTAGCAATAACCTGCTCACTGATGCCCAGTTTGGGTTCTGCCAGGGCCACTCAACTCCTGACCTCATTACAGCCTTGGTTCAAACATGGACAAAAGAGCTGAACTCCCGAGGTGAGGTGAAAGTGACTGCCCTTCACATCAAGGCTGCATTTGATCGAGTATGGCATCAAGGAGTCCTAGCAAAACTGGAATCAATGGGAATCAGGGGGAAATCTCTTCACTGGTTGAAGTCATACCTAGCACAAAGGAAGATGGTTGTGGTTGTTGGAGGTCAGTCATCTCAGTTCCAGGAGTTCCTCAGGGTAGTGTCCTCAGCCCAACCATCTTCAGTTGCTTCATCAATGACCTTCTCTCCATCATAAGGTCAGAAGTGGGGATGTTCGCTGATGATTACACAATGTTCAGCACCATTCCTGACTCCTCAGATGCTGAAGCAGTCCATGTTCAAATGCAGCAAGACCTGGACAATATCCAGACTTGGGCTGACAAGTGGCAAGTAATCTTCGTGCCACACAAGTGCCAGACAATGTCCATCTCCAACATGAGAGAATCTAACCATTGCCCCTTGACATTTAGTAGCATTACCATCACTGAATTCCCTACTATCAACATCCTGGAGATTACCATTGACCAGAAACTGAACCGGACTAGCCATATGAATACTGTGGCTACAAGAGCAGGTCAGAGGCTAGGAATCTTGTCATGAGTAACTCACCTCCTGACTCCCCAAAGACTGTCCACCATCTACAAGGCACAAAACAGGAGTGTGATGGAATATTCCCCAATTGCCTGGATGAGTGCAGCTCTCACAACACTCAAGAATCTTGGCACCATTCAGGACAAAGAAGCCCATTTGATTGGCACCACATCCACAAACATTCGCTTCCTCCACCACCAACACACAGTAGCATCAGTGTGTACCATCTACAAGATGCACTGCAGGAATTCACCAAGGCTCCTTAAACATCACCTTCCAAACCCATGACCACTACCATCTAGAAGGACAAGGGCAGCAGATAGATGGGAACACCACCACCTGGAAGTTCCCCTCCATGTCACACACCATCCTGAATTGGAAATATATTGCCGTTCCTTCACTGTTGCTGGGTCAAAATCCTGGAACCCCTTCCCTAACAGCTCTGTGGGTGTATCAACACCACATGGACTGCGGCGGTCCAGGAAGGCGGATCACCACCAGCTTCTCAAGGGGAACTAGGGATGGGCAATAAATGCTGGCCCAGCCAGTAAAGCCCATATCCCGTGAATAAACTAAAAAAAATCTGGATGAAGCGTCTTTGAAACAGTTACACACAGGAAAATAAGAGGGAAGCAAATAATAGAGCACAAGGTGTAATGTGTGATTTTTCACACGGTGCACTTCCTATCCATTTCATATTATCACAGGAGGCCAAGTGCTTCCCTGCAGGAAAGGAGGATGGATGAAAATGGCGAGATCACTGATCCCAGGCCATTGTTGCACACATCTATCTCCATAGCAAGCTGAGAGTAGAGCTGGCAAGGGGCGAGGAGCAAGTATATCTACCCCCTTTACCAGGGAAGGTGTGCAGCAAAGAGTTGTCAAGGATTATGGAAAAGACTCACAAGCCAAGGATGTCATTGACAACTATTTCAGAGGAAAGTGATATGTTTCATAAATAAAAACAAAAGCTAAAAAAAAAAGAGACTTAGGGGAAGAGAAATAAATGTGTAGATGAAAGAGTGATTTTTCTTTTCAAGCTATTGAAGGGATTAAAATATCTTTTCTGGAGCTACCACAGAAGATTATCTGTTGGGATCTACAGTACTTTGCAGAGAGTTCACCAACACCACACTGCTGAAGAAAGCCAGTAGGATGAAGGTTTATTTAGAAGGGGGCTTGCTGCAGGAGCAGGAGTAACTCTGAGTCGCGATTGTGGGAGTGAATTTGCAGTTGCTGTGGGTAAAACGGGGCGGGTATTTTTCACGGTTATTAAACGTGTGCTTGAACGTTGTTAACTATCCGGGCCTTGGGGCATGGTACCGCAGAATAAACAGGAGGGTCTGTGATGGGCCAAGGCTGAGCTGATGGTGGCCTAAAAGCGGCTTTCCAAACCGCCCAGGCTGCCCATCCCTAGTCCAACCACCGAGGCTTCCCGGAACCTGGAGATATCACAGCCAGGGAGAGAGACAGGGAGAGACTGTTTAAAAAAAAACACCGTGGGTTTAAAATTTCCCCATTGGAACAACAATATTGTTGGGGCTGATTGAGCATCTTTTTTTTTTCACTAGTGCCCCACCTCTGGCTGGTCACTGGAAGCGGATGTTTCCTGATTTGTCTGCAAGGCCGAGCCTGACAGTGGTTGGTTACATTCAGTGGTTACTTTCCTGGTGAATGTATCCGCTGCTGCAGCGCGGCCACCGGAGGGGATCGGGATCGGGATGGGCGAGCCAGGAAAGCAGGAGAAGGTCGACATCTACCGGGACACCTGGGTCCGTTTTCTGGGTAAGATCCGGCGAGGATATCCTCAGTGTTTCGGTGGGGGGAGAGTGTGTGTGAAAGCCGGGCTGGGATTAGCCACTTGACCCCCCAACACTCCAGCTCGGGGTTTATCTCAGTCCCCGAGACTAAAGGAGCAAATCCCCCCCCCCGCCCCCCACCAGCTTTTCAAATGAAAATATTATTCACGCTCCAAGAATTTTGGTTCTCTTGACAATAAACGACCTTGAAATAAAGTTAGTGCAAATTCACAGCCCAGCTAATCAGGGCAGGGTGATTCACACTAACATACACGGTGACTCACAGAGAAGTCATTTTACAAACTGCTTCTCCAAAGTTACTTTCGAGTTCTGTGAAGCTATTAAATGTGTCATGATGGCAATGTGGGCTCCCCTCTTACTCTACCAAACCTGGGCTCCCAAGTCTCAGGCAAAAAAAAAAATAAGGGTCCCTTTAAAGTTTAAACCAACATGGTTAGAAAATGTCTAGTCCCAAGAGTAATGGCCATGAATTTACTGGAGAAGCTCCCATCAGTGATCACTTGGCTCTTTGAAGCCACATCTCCACAGAGGCCCAGCTCATCCATCATCTGTGCTTGGTGTGGTGGGGGGAGCCAGATTTCACTAGATGCTTTCTTTACAGTTGTCTCTGCCCTGCCCCCAATCTGTTTGTATTACCAAAGCATTTTTACTTTTTTTAACAATGTTCACAAACGTAAGGAAATCTGGAAGATTCCTTATTCAGCAAAGATTGCAGAGAGCTATCCTCCACAAAATAACATTTGAAAGATTAGGTCTTGAGAGCTTGGATGCCTTTTCTTAAATAAAAAATCAAAACAAAGTCACATCAGATTCATGACGCTTTTGGTCATCTGACTTTGTGGCTTGATATATTTTGTTGTATAATGGTCCTGTGATTTTTTTTTCATATTTGTTCAGGCACAGCATTTATTACCCATCCCTAGTTGCCTCCTAGTTCAAAGGGCATTTTGGAGTCACATGTAGGCCAGACCAGGCAGCAGATTTCCTTCTCTAAAGGGCATTAGTGAGCCAGCATTGGTGTAAAATGGCTTCAGCATTTCACTGCTGCTGAAGTTGAGGGGTATAAATTAGGTGTGAAGATCTGCAGTGGAATTGTGAGACTGTCTATTCCAGGCAATCTTTCTTCATTTTGTTCTGATGTACATTCACCTTTAACTCGGGATTCAAGCTATATTTACACTATAACGACTGCATTGGTGCAAAACTTCACATCAACACTGTAGTTGCCTCCTGAGCATCCCTGATTTTAATCGCTCCACCATTGGTGCACATGCCTTCAGTTCTTCGGTCCCAAGCAGTACCCTCTCTGCCTCTACCTCACTTTCCTCTTTTAAGGCATTCCTTAAAATCTGTCTCTTTGACCAAGCTTTTGGTCATCTGACTTTATGTGGCTCGTGTTGCTACTACGTAGCAGCAGCGGGAAACAGCTAGCTTCACCTGTTGCCCAAATTTTTGAGATATTTTAACCTTCCACAACAAAGTTTTTCCCCAATAACACTGAAAATTAGTCCTCAAACACATATCTAATTGCCTTTTGAAAGTTCCAACGCGATCTGATTCATCACCATTTCAAGTATTGCATTCCAGATCTTAACAACACAGTGTGAAGAAGTTTCTCCTCATTTCCCTTCTGGTTCTTTTGCCAATTATTTCAAACATATAACCTCGTTTACTAATCAACTTGCCAGAGGAAACAGTCTCTCCCTACCTGATCTATCGAAACCCTTGTAATTTTGAATACCTTGACTGGTTCTCCCCCTTAACCTTCTCTGCTGTAAGAACAATCCCAGATTCTCCAATCTCTTCACTGAATCTCCAACTGAAATCCCTCATCCCTGGTATTATCTTGGTAAACTTTCTGTATACACCCTTTGGGGCTTTGGCATCCATTCTAAAGTGTGATGCCCAGAATTGTACACAATACTCCAGCTGAAGCCTAATCAGAGATATGAACATACAACCAAGGAGCAGGAGTAGGCCATTCAGCCCCTCGAGCCTGCACCGCCATTTAATAAGATCATGGCTGATCTGATAGTGACCTCAAACCTGCATCCTGCCTACCCCCGATAACCTATCGCTACCTCTTGCTTAGCAAGAATCTATCCAGCTCTTCCTTAAAAATATTCAAAGGCAGTGCTTCCACCATCTTTTCAGGAAGAGAGTTCCAAAGACGCTCAACCCACTGAGAGAAAAAATTTCGCCTCATCGCCCATTTAAATGGGCGACTCCTTATTTTTAAACAGTGACCCCTAGCTTTAGATTCTCCCACAAGAGGAAACATCCCCTCCATATCCACCCTCTCAAAACCGCTCAGGATCCTATATGTATCAATTAAGTCGCCTCTTACTCTTCTAAACTGCAGTGGATACAAGCCTAGCCTGACCAACCTTCCCCCATAAAACAACCTGCCCATTTCAGGTATTAGTCTGCTAAACCTTCTCTGAGTTGCTTACAACGTATTTACATCCTTCCTTAAATAAGGTGACCAATACTGTACACAGTTTCCAGATGTGATCTCACTAGTGCTCTGTATAACTGAAGTATAACCTCCCTACTTTTGTATTCAATTCCCCTCAGAATAACATTCTGTTAGCTTTCCTAATTACTTGCTGTACCTGCATACTAGCCTTTTGCAATTCATGCATTAAGACACCCAGATCCCTCTGCATTTTAGAGCTCTGCAATCTTTCACCATTTAGATAATATGCTTTCTTTTATTCTTCCTGCCAAAATGGACAATTTCACATTTTCCCACATTATCCTGCATTTGCCAGATCTTTGCCCACTGACTTAACCTATCTGTCTTTTTGTAGCCTCCTTTTGTCCTCTTCACAACTCACTTTCCTACCTATCTCTGTGTCATCAGCAAATTTGGCAACCATCCCATCCATCCCTTCAATTAGTCATTTATATAAATTGTAAACAGTTGAGGCCCCAGCACTGATCCCTGTGGCACACCACTTGTTACATCTTGCCAACCTGAAAAAGACCCATTTATGCCTACTTTCTGTTTCCTGTTAGCCAGCCAATCTTCTATCCATGACAATATGTTACCCCCTATACCATGAGCTTTTATTTTCTGCAATAGCCTTTGATGTGGCACCTTATCAAATGCCTTCTGGAAATCCAAGTACAGTACATCCACCGGTTCCTCTTTATCCACTGCACATATTACTTCCTCAAAGAACTCCAATAAGTTGGTTAAACATGATTTCCCTTTCACAAAACCATGTTGACTCTGCCTGATCACTTTGAACTTATCCAATTGCCCTGCTAAAGCTTCTTTAATAATAGCTTCTAACATTTTCCCAAGAAAGGTGTTAATCTAACTGGCCTGTAGTTTCCTGCTTTCTGTCTCCCTCCCTTTTTGAATAATGGAGTAATATTTGATATCATCCAATCTTATGGGACCTTCCCCAAATCTAGGGATTTTCAGAAAATTAAAACCAATGCACCAACTCTCTCACTAGCCACTTCTTTTAAGACTCTAGGATGAAGTCCATCAGGACCTGGGCTCTTGTCAGCCCGCAGCTCCAACAATTTACTCAGTACCACTTCTTTGGTGATTGTAATTTTCCTGAGTTCCTCCTTCCCATTTCCTGATTTATAGCTGCATCTGGGATGTTACTTTTATCCTTTATAGTGAAGACTGGTGCAAAATACCTTTTCAATTCAGCTGCCATTTCCTTGTTTTCCATTATCAATTCTCCAGACTCACTTTCTATAAGGCCAGCGCTCACTTTGTTAACTTGTTTCGTTTTTAAATATTTATAGAAACTTACTATCTGTTTTTATATTCCTAGCTAACCTTCTCTCATACTCTACCTTTACAAAGTCAAGTATCACATAACCTTTCCTGACTGCTTTGTCAACTTGCCCTGCCACCTTCAGAGATATGTGAACGTGCACCCCAAGGTCCTGCGGCTTTTGCAGCCTTAAAATAGTATCGTTTAGATTATGTTGCCTCTGCATGTTACTATTCCCTAAGTACATCACTTCACAATTATCCACATTAAATTGCATTTGCCACGTGTCTGCCCATGTTACCAGTCTGTCTTAAGTCCTCCTGAAGTGTGCTACTGTCCTGCTCACCAATCACTTTGTCAAGTTTCGTATGATCGGCAAACTTCAAAATTAGTCTGCCAATACCCAAGTCAAATCATTTATATACAACAAGAAAATGCAGTGGTCGCAATCCTGACTACTGGGAGACATAACTGCATACCTTGCTCCAGTCAGAAAACACATTGGTTTACCATTACACCCTGCCCCCTATCCCTTGGCCAATTATGTTGGCCTCAAACCTCTAAGTATACCATAAATACCACTCGGGCAGGTAGGCCCATAACTTCAATTGCTGGTAGGCAAGAGCGTGCAATGTAGTAATTGTTTCTCATTTGTTCAGCAATGTGTATTTTACAGCATCTCAAGCTGTTTTGGGTTTAGCTCATTTTTATATTGTTGAACACATTTTTAAAGTAAATATAGCCAAAAAATATGAATACAGCTGGTAAGTTAACTCTTATGAAAGGTTATATACCTGGGACATTAACTTGTCAATTCTCTCTACTGATGCTGAATATTTCTGTTCTTATTTCAAATTTACAGTATCAATAGTTTTTGCTTTTTATTTACATTGAAAACATTTCTAGTTTCTGATTTGAGATGTTTATCTTCCATTAGGAAACTAAGCTATCTGTGGCTAAGGTTTAGCATTAAATTCAGTATAAAAAAAAAGTTACTGTGTTTCACATGACTGCATGTTTTCTCCTCCTAAGCAACAAAAAAATTACATTATGAAACTGATAATGTGGTCCGAGCCAGCTGTACTGTTGGCACAGTGAGTATTGACTGAATTATCTGGGAAGAGATAGACAAGCTGAGGTCTACTGTGCACCAATAGCGCACAGAGTGGTACGATGTGATGGGGAAGTGCCTGTGGTTCTGAGGGCTTGCACACTGGCCTTAGATAAGCCTTGTTAAATCTCAAACCGTATTGTGCAACTTTTTCAATATTTGCTTAAGAAATGTTTTCAACGATATGAAAGAAGCTGAAGCAGTTTGAGCCATTTTGCTCTTTTTTCTCCCATAGCATCTGCTTGCATTGGGAGGAAATTAAGCTAATTTCAATGCAATGTTGATAGAAATTGCTAATACAGAATTCTACCAATAGCCTTCATCAAATATGACTTGCATGTTATCACCAGTGATCATGTAAACCCAGGGAGTTAGAACCTGCCCAAATCCCAGGACAGCAATCCAACATGACAGTGAATTTATCACATTGGTTACAGTACCTGACTCAGCGTACCAGCCTCCTGGTATTTCTATGCGGAGGGTGGCCTTGTTAAAGACTCTTAAACATAATGATAGCAGGGGGTTTGAAGTGACAGAGCTTCTTATTATAACACAAACCTGATTTTTATCTCTTTGGTGGACTAAGGATATGCTAATGAAGTTGGTGAAGCATTTCGGGCACTAGTACCTGTGGGATTGGTCTGGGCCAGTTATGGGATATCAACTGCATATGTGACAGCTGATGCAGTCGACAAGGGGAAGAAGGCGGCTGCTGTGAGTACAATTTTTCACATAATGAATAATCCTGCCCTGCTTGCTATACATCTATTGGTGTTACCTTTTGAATTAGTATGTTTAAGAGCACCTTTCAGCATTTTCTGTTAGAGAACTATTCAGACACCTAAGATTGAGACACAATGTGAGGCTCCTCGTGTTTGTGTGTGTGTGTGTGTGTGTTGTGTGTCTGCTGTTCCACAAGATCCAGAGTTCAGAAAAGAAGTTGCCCCCATCTGTTAGATGATCTGCTTCACCACTGATGTTCTAATAGCTTTATCTTTCTTCTGGCTAAGGGGTTTGGACACACAATGGTTACCACACAGAGGGAGGCCATTTACCCTGTCACATCTGTGGCAGCTCTCTGTAATTAGGCATGTGTCTCTATGATTGCTGATCAATAATGAGGAAAGATCTTCAATGTAGTGGGGCTAGTCCTCATACCATTTCCATGCCTTCCAGTTCCTTTCCCTCCAAAAAGCTTCTACTGAAAGCCATTGTTTCATTTGACCAGGATTATTTTGGCTTTCTGTTATTAGGACTACTGAGACACTATTCCATGAACTATCAGAGATCATGATGAGTATTTTCTTTAAAAAAAAAAGTAAATATTTTTCATTTAACAATAAATCTTTTGAAACAGTATTATAGGATAGGTATGGTTTCTGCTTGTGCAAGTGACAGTTCTATTTGTGACTTCCAACAGCCAGCAACTGGTTTGTGTAACCGAACACTGTCTAAAATTTACTGTACCCTGGATAAGGTGGTCCTCTTGTCAACAGAGCTTGATCATGGTAGAAACCAACACCACAACACAGGAGTAATGGGCTGAGTGATAAAAATAAAGTATGAATAATAACTAGCTATGAAACAAATTGTATTTATTATGTAGAAAATACCCCCATAAGTACAACTATACCCTAGTATAAGCTGCATTTAGAGTTTTGATACCAGGTGGGGAAAATACTTAAAACTGCAGAATAAAATTTTGAATAAAGATGCTCAGCATATAGGAACTGTCAGCCTGGAACTTTCCTTCCCACAAAAGTTTGAACTCATCATAATTCCTTCAGAGGTTTTTGCCATTGCTGGAATCCCTGCAGTTGCTATGCTGCTCCCAGCAAGAAGGGTCAAATGCAATAATTGGCATCGCCACAATTTTTTTATATATCCACATTGTCCAGAGGCTGGCCTGATGGTACAATTTGCTTCTCCATTGAATTCTGCATTTAGCCCAGGTACGAGTTGCCCGAGTACCCTCACAGCAAGGAAATTGGCACTGGGATAGCAGAACTGGGGTACGTTATCAAGAGGAAAGCCAGTGTGTGAAAAGGAAAGAGGCAGGGAGGGAAGTATTAAACAGGTATCAATCAACTCGGCAGGAGAAAGTAATGATAAGGTTTTTTATCAGCAGTAAAGCTGAACAACAATAAACCCCTGCAGTGTGCCAAAATGTGATGTAGGATTGAATCTCAATCTTTTTTTTTTTGTAAAAATATACTTTATTCATAAAAAATCTTCAATCACATTCAAAACCATTTCAAAAACAACATTACAAGGGTACAATCCAGGTTAAACTTTTACAAAATGTATCACATTGAATCTCAATCTTTCTAGTCATAAAAGACCCCTGAGATTTAAAAAATGCTTCAAATGCCTAACAATCCTCCTTCTACCCCACCCCCCCCTCTCCACCCCTGACTTAGGCTCATGGAGACAAACCTGGAAAATCTTTGACTGTCGGTGTAGCGGTGGTGGATACTTTCATATGGCAGGCATTGGCCTCAGTTATAGTTCCAGGATTCACCATCAATCGACTATGTGCAGCTTCTCTTTTGCTACTGGGGAAAACTACCAGATGGCCGCTCCCCGTGAGAAAGTGGACAACAACTGCTATTGGCTTGTCTGCCATCCCAGTCATTATAACTCCCATTGATCGGTAAGACCTTGTCTTGGGTGATACAGTTAAATGTTTCAGTCTCTCTAATTGGTTTAAAACATCATGGTGGTACATGTATTGATCCCCTATTTGAACAAATACAACTTTTTGGTGAGAGCTACTCGGTTGTGCAAATTTTTGAAACTAATTATGAAAATAAGCGGAGAAAAAGAGGGAAAGAATTGTTTAGAAGCCAAAGTGATGTGGCAAAATGGAGAAATACTCTGGTCAATGTACGTAGCAATACCAAAAATACACTTTCTCCTGAATCATTGACTGATAGATAGCAACCAGTGTTTAGTTTATTGGTTTGCATAATTCACTGTTGACCTTCAAAATAGGAGAGTTTTGAAAACTCTTAATTTATTAGGTTGGACAGAACACATTACATACTTGCATTGTCAAACCTGTTGGGCTCTGTCTTTATCCCAAGGTTATAGATCCAATGGACAATGTAGTCTAGTAGAATTAATCAATGACTTTAATGAGGCAGTGGGATGAACCACTGAATGTCCCTCAGTGTGAAAAGTTAATGAGCCTAAGTTGTAAATTTCTGTTTTGGGCCATGCAAATGGCTTTGCAAAGACCCAAAGTTTAAAAGTGGCACAGTCTTCATAATGGGAGTGTTGGTGAACAGCACACTCCGATCAACAAAAGATTTGTGGTCACATTTCACAATTTTTGTGTTTAAAAAAAGGACAAATTTCCGCAAGTAAGGTTTATTTCTCAAGTTATCGGTAATCATAAAGCTGTATTCATAAGGACATTGAAACCTCAAATACCACATGGAGCCTTCCCCACCATTGGATTAGTAATTTGGCTTTTCAAACTCAGTAGGTTATCTGTTTAATGTTAGAAACTGCCACTCTTGCCAGGGAACTGAGCTTCACAGTGTTATCCAAGTACTCATGGTTTACCTTTTATAGCTTGGTGCAGCCTGCAGCAAGGCACAGACAGCAGGGAACTCTGGGCTTCTAGTTACACTTTGCACTATACAGACTCTGATCTGATGAATTATATCTGTACTACAGCGATAGATCTATCTAGGAAATAGCATATTCTCGGCTTTAGATCCAGTAAAAGTTAAAGTACCATAGACTCATGGTTACAGATTGAACTTCAACCACTTGTCCTAACATATATTGTAAACAAAATAATTCACAGAAGTAGAAGTCACTCATGGTTTTGTGTCAAATCATTTGAGCATTCTACCACTTTGTATACATGAGGGCAATTTTAACCTTATCCATCTGGTAGAAATCAGGCAGCGGCAGTTAACACCAACCACAGTAGTTATCCCCTCAGAACTCGCCTGTTCCCACTACTGGTGATCTTACCCTGCAGGGTTAGATAGCTGCCTATAACCAGTAATACCTCGTAAACTTACGAAAACCGGAATCCGATAAAGTCACCAAGAGCCTGGGCCCCAGTGAAGAGGCTTTCCAGGCAGGTAAAAGCAGGTTGAGAACTGTTGAAGGGAGATAGAGGCTCAAAGGGCAAGTCAGAAACTTTCCTTTTGGGGCCAGCAGGACTTGCATGGTTCCATTATGCCATCTATCAAGAGTTATAGATTAAGGAGACAGCCCTGGTAAGAGAGCAACACTCCAGGTGGTTATTTTATCTTGTTCTGATAGGATTAAGTTTTCTGTGAGGCATTTTCCAGTTCATTAACACAATCCTATTACTCTTTCTAGGTCTGTGGACTTTCTTTTGGATTCTACATTAAGAAAGTTGTATGGAGAGGAAGAAAAGCACAAACCATAACCAAAGGCAGAACTTTAGCCAGTTTAGTAGTATTCACATACAGTATAGCTTTAACTTATATTGCAAGACAATGAACTCTGTACTCCAACTCTGGAGACTAGTCTCCATTTTTAAAACAGTGGGCATAAGACAAAATTCTTCTTATAATAGAAAAAAGTAGGTGTTTTTGTTTTCCTTGTTCGAAAGCTGCCAGGAAAATGTAGCAACATGCAAGCTTGATATCGGGGAATAATTTTGTTAGTGGATTGATAATTACACAGAAAATGAAGCATTTTCCTGTTTAGGTAGCAAATATGCTAAGGCTGGGTTACCCACTGAGATTATTGAATTGTGCATCAGCTTCCTTGAATACTGTGGAGAAAATGTACATCAATGATATTATTTCACTGCATCATAAAAGTGATTTGAACTTGTAGGCCGTTCATTGCCCATAATTCAACTCTTATGCTATCTAAGTCTGAAGAGAGAAACAGTTTAAGGAAACTGTTGCTCAGTCTCCTTGACCTTCACATCACATCCAAATCCTATGAAACATTACACTTGTGTTGCCTGGAGATAAGAATTGGATAGGTCTGATCTGCAACATCAACCTTTCTCTTTTGGAGAAACTAGATATAGATGTGTGCCACAGCATAAGTAATGAAACACATAAAGTGAGTATAAAACAGCTGGATGTAAAATGTAGTTAGTTGTTCAATGCATTAGCAGCTAATGATTGATTAATCGAGAGGAGAATGAACCATATCTGTGCTGTTTAATTGAGAAAGTTATTTTCTCACCAAGGACATGTAGGTAGATATGCCAATTTATATTAATTCCTGTTCAAATATTTGGGATTTTCTTCTTCGTCTAAATTAAATTGACCTAATTTGCAAAACAGTACTACCTCTACTAACCTGTCAGGAAATTGTATTGAGATAGTATAGCATTTTTATTTTACACTTGCTTTTGATGCTGCACCCATCTTCTCAGCACTTACCAGCAAGATTACAGTGTCAAAGGAATAGGTTCTAAGTGGAAAAGATCCTTCTCCCCTCACTTTTACATATTACATTTTTGGTCATTTCCAAGACTGGAAGTTGGTCCCAAAGATAGAACAGGTAACTTTCTCAAAGCTGCACATAATGAAACACAGAGCAAATTTGCCCAGCTTACATTATTAATCTCTTGGCGCAATGACCTAAAACAATTTCAGTTAAGACATACTAAGGAAACAAGTGAACTAGAAGAAAGAAACCACCTCTTGTATTTCAGGTACAGTTCTAAGCCTTTGTCCTGAATAAGTTATTTCCCAGCATTGTTACTCCATCTTACTCATGAAAAAGACTCTCTCTGCTGCAGATCATGCCCCCTGTGTTAGAATGAAAATATTGCATGTTAGTTTATCACACGGTGAGGACGTGTTACCTGTGGGAAAAAATATCAGGGCATTGGCTAAGACCTGAACTCAAAATAAATAGGGATCCTATCAGTGCTGATCCCCTATTGTCCAGATGCATTGAATATAAACTAGAATTAACTATTTCTGCATAGCTGAAACATTCAAAAGATATGTTGTATAACTGCACCTGAAATATAAATACAGAATCTTGCCCACAGCAGCAGTTAGTTTTTTTTTCCCTTTTTTGGCCGACGCAGACATGGATGGGCTGAATGGCCTCTTTCTGTGCCGTAACCTTTCTATGGTTCTATGTGCTATCAAAATCTTGAATATTCAAAACTGGTGTCACAGTGGCACAATGTGCAAAGAGTCCCTGGAATTGCAAGATACTCACTGCCTAGACTTAAGAAGAACACTCACTTGGGTGAGATACAAAAAAGACCCTGTGATTCTTATTCTCGCAACAACCACCAGTGGCTAATGCAGTAGAACTTGACTTCAAGCAGCTATTGAGGGGAACGACTGCAACAGCATTTAAAATGGAGTTGGATAAGTATTTGAACAATATAAGACTATAAGAACAATGGGATCATGTAGAGATATTTAGTTGAAGAACTACCACTGGCAGGATGGACCAAACGTCCTCCTGTTCTGCAATTTCTGTGGTGGAGGATGAATAGAAAATTGGCAAGAAAAGAAATAAATAATAAGTAACCATTGTTTTATCACCATAGCCTACCTGGCTATAGAATGACATTGACAACAAAGCTGACCGGGGAATCCAGCTGTTCCTTTGGATAGAGATGCTGCTTGGTATAGTGAGAGTTGACTGGAAGAATAGCAAAGACGTTATAGAGAATATTAACGTTTACTGGGGAGAAAGCTCAATTTAGTCAGGATGCAGTTTGATACGACAATCAACCTGGAAACAAGTCAACTGCACATGTCAGTGCTGAATCATGAATAACTTGATGCAGATCCTCCTTGCTGTTGCTCTTGTAGTTTCAGTGCTGATTCCAGCGCAATCAAAATACTATCATTTCACTTGTAACCAGTGTGCTAACTTGAAGTACACATTGAATTATGCTTGGACACAATGTAGTATATGTTCAGCTGTGCTCATAGTTTTGTGCACAGGCAGCTGCCTGGCTACTGGTATCAGCCTTCCAGCTATAGCATGAGGGGAGGTTTGAAATTATGCTGATGTTGACTAGACTACTTTTGCATTGCATCAGCAGCAGCAGGTGTTATACTGAAGCTACTGCATTGCTCAGAGGGAATGAGAGCAAGAGATGTGTATATTGATACAAGAGGGACTTGAACACCCTGACATCTGATCAAACAGGTATCCACCAACACCTGGCTAAATTTGTGGTTATGATGCTATTCGATATCTGTTATGGACTTGATTTTCCAGACAGGTTTCTCATTAGGAGCATCAAACTTTATTTACAGGATGGAGCAGCAGTTACAAGCTTCCATCAAGCTCCACAACTAGAAGAAGGGCTCTCATGCAAAGGTTCCCCCGCACTTACAGCTGATTCATTCACACTGTCACGTGATACCGTACAACACAATAAAGTCTTAAACCTACAGTCACTACATTCCTTAAAACTACAATTACCACATTCCTCCTTTAAATTTTTTGTAGTTTGTATTTACAAGAACATCTACCTTCATGACATTATAAATATATACACAAGTCATAGAATTATAAGTTCAGTCTCTCAATGGCTTCCTGATCCAGGAGGAATATCGTAGCTCCATGACTTTTGAATCTCTTTACAGGATCCACATTTTCTGGAACTGCAGTAACATCAGGTACCTCTTTAGGCACAGGCAGTTCTGTATTATCTGCTCCAACAGAGACATCTGGTATGTCTATTGTAAAGAACATATCTTTTTGTTTTCTGTTGAACTGGGGATTAAAATTTCAATGACTGCAGGTTGAAAGACATCCACTGGAACATGATGCGAGAAAAATACAATGTTGCAGTCCTGGAACAGAGTGTGCCATGAAAGACAGGATGGTACCAGAAAGGAGTCCTGGACCAAAGCCTGACAACAGCATTTTAACTGGCTCCTAACCAGGTGACCAGGGTTTTGTGAGAGAAGCAGCGCAGCTGAATAGCCCCTAGCCTGAAAGGAACAAGATCTAAAACCTCTTTCTCCTATGTGTGGAAGATTCCAGTAATCCCACAATAATAGCTAGCTGGCTTTTCCTCAATCTCTATAACCTGCTCTCTCTGAAAACCCCTGTCAAGAGGCAAAGGGGAAAATCACCATTGGAGACATTGAAAAGCAAGTTCTCAACCAACGAACTAAACACAAAGTGCTAGAAAACCACCTCGTGTCATCAACAAGAACAAAGGAATTTGGAAGACATCAATCAAAATGATCCCATTGAAACCTGTGCTCCGGATTGGTGGTATTGAAGTGTTTTAGCCCACCCTTAAAATCCATGGTGTGTATGCCTGTGTGTGTGCGCAGAGATTTAAGGGAGTAGAGTTTAAATTTATAGTGTTAGAAGTTAGCAGTTAATATTTCTTTCCATTGCCACTCGTTAAAGACAATTTGTTTAATAAACAGTTATTTACTTATTAAGTTTACAAACCTGGTGCTCATGTTCTGTTAACCTAAATTAAACAACTAGGTAGAATTGGGGAAATCTCGTGGTTTGATCAAACTTTTTCACATTTGTCACGGCTCAGGGAACAGTGGGGCTTGATATTACAGCGCAGTATCCCCAGTACGTCATGACACCATCCTTGGTTAAACAGTTTCAACAGGGACCACAGGTTCTACAGTGGTTGCAGGTGGAATATCACCTTGTTGGGGCTTCTCCCTTCTTCCCAAATGATCCACGTGTTTGCAGATGATCCGTCCCTCCAATTCTACATGGTACGACAAGGGTCCGGTCACCGAAGCTATTACACCTGGTAACCAACTCGATCCACCACCGAAGTTTCATACATATGCTGCTTCTTGTTCACGACTGTGCAAATTATGAGTCATCCTTTGATTCCCTTGACTTTTCTCCACCTTCCCTGGCAAATTTGGAAATACGAGGCTCAGTCTCGTTTATTTTGATTTCACAGATGGCTAGACTTCTCTTGGGTGAAATCTTCACTTGTCTCAGTTCGGTAGTTGGGCTACCCTTAGCTTCGTTATCCACTCACATCTTGGAAAGTTCTATGACTTTTTCTTTCAAGGCCTCTTTAGCTTCATTCAGCTGATTCTTCAGCCCTTTGCTAGATAGCTAGCTTCACTGAGCTGGCACTGCCTTGGGGTTTCTACAAACCCCTCTCTCCTGGCTGTATCTAGCTGTATACCAGCCCCAGGGCTTCCCCTGAGCTCTCTGAATTCCTTCTGCTGTGCTTCAATTCAACCGTTTAAGACAGTCTTCATGTTGCTGAATAATTGCACATTCCTTTTGCATTTGATTGTTTTCTTGTTGCCCTCTGCAGAGTTGCCCCTCTCTGGGGTTCTCTTGTTGCCAATGGACCTGTCTTGAGAGTTGCCCTCCCTCTGGCATCTCTTCTAATTTTCTGTCCATAGCTACTTTTCTTGTATTTACCATATTAAATGTATTGCTACTTTAAGAACAGTCACTTTTTTTTTTAACGTGGGCTGTCGCTGCAGCTGTCGGCTTTTGTGCTTTTTTAAAAAAAAGTTTCCCACACTTTTCGTGTTTTGGCAGGCTCACCAGCAAACGTGGGCTGCTTTTTTTTAAACTTTGAAAAGCTTTGTTCCTGTTTGAAAAAAACACAGCAGCGATTTCTTCTCCTTTTTGACGTTAGACATCCCGCACTTCAGAAGACCCAGCGGCCTCATGGTCCGAGTAGGGCTGGTTTTTTTAAATTTAAAGCTACAGCACTGCTTTCTGCTCTGATAGCTTGCAAGTTTAAAAAAAAAAGGCAATCAACTCTGCAACAAGCACTTTATTTTTTAAACTCTGCAGTCTTTTTTTCCTTACTGCGCACTGCAGATTGTTTTTAAACCTTTCGACTTCCAGCTGTGTTCCAGATTCTCTAACCTACTCAGCCTGTAGGGCTGCCACCTATCTTACAATATAAGTACAGATTCTTTTTTGTTTTTGTTTCTGCAGCTCCTGTTTTTTATTTAAATGTCAGGAGTGCTCTGGGAGATTTCTCAGCCATGATTTGGCTTGCATTCCTTTTTAAAAGTTGAGGAATGAAGTGTTTAAAACAATCAAAAGTATATACAGAGAAACCTCCTGGAACAAGACAATGTAATAGCTGCTTCCAGCAGCAGCTAGCATCAGCAACAACTCAGTCTCCCATTGGATTGAGTAGGTCACCGAGGTTCTCTACACAAAGGATACCAACATCTTTTTCCCTATGGACAGGGTGAAGCAGGACAAGAAATTCTCATTGCACGTTTCCACAGGGTACCAGGTACCATATACAGTGCACACATGGGCTTGTGTGCACCCGCCTTCACCATCCTTGTACCTTTCTGAATAGAAGGTAATCCACTCCCTCAGCAGCCAGCTTCTGTGCCCACAGGCAGCACTCACATGGATCTGATCCAGTTTCCTCACAGCAATCACTGGTCATTCATCCTGCATCAGTCCTGTGTGCTTAATTCCAACCAGACTGTCAGGTTACAGACTGGCTACTGGATCAGATTACTGAGTGACAACAGCTATCCCCTTTAGACTCGACTCAGGGCTGTGATCATGAGTCCAAGCACAGCTGTAGAGCCAGCCCTACAACAGAAGTCATATTTAAATACTTACCAATGCACAGGGTACAGGGTGGTGTCAGATTTGCTCAATGGTCATGTGTCCACCTCAGTAAAAAGCTCATGGAGTTCAAGCCTCATTTCAGGACTTCAGTACCTAAACTCAGCCAACACTACCTTGACAATTAGTTGTTTCCTGCTCCTATTTTTCCAGTTCTTTTTCACAATCCTGTTCCACATTCTAATGTACATTGTCAGTGTTCTGTATGTTGGTGTGTAATTCTAACTTTGTGAAACTAACCATCAACCAAGAAGCTGGAAAACACTGGGGCTTCCCAGAGATTTGCTGTTGGTATTTAGTGCTTGCTGCTGGCCTGACTGAGTAAGAAGTGCCTGTTGAGGAAAAGAACCAAGACACAGGAGCAGGAGTAAACCACACATCCCCTCGAGCTGCTCCGCCATTCAATAAGATCAAAGTTGATCTTTAACTTCAGTTCCACTTTTCCATCCTATCTCCATATCCTTTGGTCCCTTAGTGCCCCAAAAGTATCAATCTTAGTCTTGAATAAACTCAACGATTGAGCATCCACAGCCCTCGGGATACAGAATTCCAAAGATTCAGTTCTCCGAGTAAAGAAATTTCTCATCTCAGTCCCAAGTGTCCAACCTGTAGTTCTAGACTCTCCAATGAAGGGAAACAGTCTCTCAGCATTCACCCTGTCAAGCTCTCTAAGAATGTACACATTTCATTGAGATCACCTGCTATTCTTATAAACTCCAGAAAATAGACCCATTCAATAGGCACCTGGAGAGAAATTTCCAGGGCTACTGGGAAAGGGGAGGGGAACTAACTGAATCACTCTTGCAGAGAGCTGGCACAGATTGGACTGGCTGAATGGCCTCCTTCTGTACTGTAATCATTCTATGATTCTATATGCTTCATATATTATGACAGGACAAATATTTTTCCACTCTGCTAGTCCAGAACAAGCACTGAATTAATCTTACTGCTCCAGAAATCAATGGACTTGTGTGCTAAACATACACAAAATAATTTAGATTTGTTTCCTGACTTATAATCAACAGTAAAACTGAACATTCCTTTGCAGAATTGAATTTCAAACTGTAATCTATAATTAAAATGCACTGAACTAAAGATAACACAATGGCACCTGCAGAGGCTTTTGTCTCAGTTCCTATATGTTAAAGTCTAACCTGTTATGTGACCAACGAGAGAGGCTGAGTAGGGGTTGGGTGGTTCCCAACAATGGACACAAGTCAATGGCAGGGTCAATGGAGTGCAGCTAAGCTAACTGAAGACTCAATTTGGAGAGAGGAGAGTTTAGCGAAGGCAGTGGGGGGTGCAAAGGATGTATTTGTATCCTTTTTCTATCTCTCATCCCATAAAAATTGGTTCTTGCTCTACCATGGGGAAATGAGCTAGGTGTTTGGTGAGCATCTGGTAAGTGGTTAAGTTATGTTCTATCCCTAATGTTTAGAATAGTACACATTGCTGGTAAAGTTAAAATATATAAGAAAGCAACATAAGTGATTAATATAACGATGCAATTATTTAAGACTCATTAAGGATAGCAGGACAGTTTGTGTCAAGGCTGCAGCATGTGGGAGCTCCTAGAGTGCTGCTTTGAGTTGCATTTGAGTGCTTCAATTAGAGTTTGGTGAGTGAGGGAGTTTGGTGAAGAGGAAAGGTGGTGATCCTTTCATTTTCTACCTTTCCTCAAAAAGAAGAATAAGTACAACTTGCTGAGGATTTCTACTGTCCTTAATATTCTCTAAACTAGAGAAAGTAAAAGTAAAGGGAGTAATTTAAGGGTAAGTCATGATAGGGCAGCTTGGTCATGTGGAATGCTCCTCCTGTGCGATATGGGAAGTCAGGGACACTTCCATGGTGACCACGAAGTGTCTCCAGCTGCAGCTACTTGAATTCTGTGTCTTGGATCTGGAGCAGCTGCTGGAGTCACTGTGGAGCATCTGCAGGGCTGAGATCTTAATGGATTGCACATAGTGAGGTGGTCACACTGCAGGTAAAGAGTGTACAGGCAGAAAGGAAATTGGTGACAGCCAGACAGTAAATGCACTAGGCAAGTAGTGCACGAGGCCCCTGGATCCATCTCCCTCTAACAGATTTTCCATTTTGGATACTGTTTGGGGGTGGGGGGGGGGGATTGTTTCTCAGGGCACCATGAGTGGCTCAGCTGCATGGGGTGGGGGACGGGATGAAAGAAAAGAGTGGGAGAGCAATAGTGATAGGGGATTCTATCATAAGGGGAACATAGACATTTCTGCCATTTGTGGCTGGTATGTTATCTCACTGGTCTCAGGGTCAAGGATGTCACTGAGCAGCTGCAGGACATTCTGAAGGGGGAGGGTGAATAGCCAGGGGTCATGGTCCATATCGATACCAATGACGTTAGAAGAGGGATGAGGTCCTGTGAGCGGAATATAGGGAGCTAGGAAATAAATTTAAAAACAGGACCTCAAAGATAGTAATCTCAGGATTACTCCCAGTGCCATCTGCTGGTGAGATCAGGAATAGGAGAATAGACCAGATGAATGCATGGCTGGAGAGATGGTGTCGGAAGGAGGGATTTAGATTCCTGAGGCATTGGGACAGATTCTCGGGAAGGTGGGACTTGTACAAGCTGGACGGGTTGCACCCCAGCAGGACTGGGACCAAAATCCTCGCAGGGGTACTCGCTAGTACAATGGGGGAAGTGTTTAAATTAGAGTGGCAGGGGGATGGGAACCCAAGTGGGAAAACACAAGAGGGAAACAAAGATCAGAATGAAAGACAAAAGTAATGAGCAAAAGTAGAAGGCAGAGGGAATGGGCTGGCAGCAAGTAGAGCCATTGGACAAAAAAAGGTGTAAAAAGACAAATCTAAAGGCACCATCTGAATGCATGGAGCATTTGCAATAAGGTAGACGAATTAACAGCATGTCAGAGATATTAATGTCTATTATGTTATTGGAAATTTTTAAATTGGAATTATAGTAGGATGTGTGTCGGTGTGGCTTAATTGGATTAAAGCCAGTTAGTCCTGGTGATTTGATGTATAGTAGTTTGAGGTGTTAATTGGGTAAACTGTAAGTAAAGATAGAAAGTAAAGAGTACATTTGCAGTTGTTGAATAAACCATTCAAAAGGATGGGTAAAATCTTGCACTTAACTGACAGATGCCAAGTAATGTGTTTATATTACTAAAAATTGGTGGAACGAAAGGATAATTGTAAGGAGAGAAAATTTAAAAACCTAGTAATACATTGGAAAATTTACATTCAAAAGGGGAAGCTAGGTATAAACAGAAAGATGTGTGTGTGTATATGTATGTGTGTGTGTATGTGTGTGTGTATATGTATGTGTATGTGTGTATGTGTGTGTGTGTGTGTATATGTGTGTATGTGTGTATGTGTGTATGTGTGTGTGTGTATGTGTATGTGTATGTGTATGTGTATGTGTATGTGTATGTGTATGTGTATGTGTATGTGTATGTGTATGTGTATGTGTATGTATATATATATATATATATATATATATATATATGTGTGTATGTGTGTGTGTGTATGTATATAAATAAAAGAGGCATTTAATATCCAACCAGCCTGAAAGCCTACAACTGTCTGCAAAGGAACCAAATTGCAAGGGACCTCCTTTTGAATTTGTACAGTGAAATGTGCTTTGCCTGGTGTCTGTTTGAAGTCTATGGGCAGAATTTCACCCATGTCGGGCAGGGATGGGCGGTGGTGGTCAGGAAGTCATGGCATTGTTGGGGATGAAATTAGTGCAATAGAGAGGATATTGGCTCAGAAAATCTAGATGTAGAATCAGACTGGGTGGAGCAAAGAAAAAACCAAGGTGGAAAATATGAGAGAGTTATAAATAGGCCCCCCAAACAGTAGTGGTAAGGTAAGGGACAGTATTAAACAGGAGATTAGAGATGCATGTAACAAGGGTGCTGTAGTATTCATGGGCGACTTTAATCTACGTTTCGACTGGGCAAACCAAATTCACAATAATATTGTGACAGATGAATTCTTGGAGTGTATGAGATGGTTTTTTTTTTTTTTAAAGACCTGTACGTTGAGGAACCAATTAGGGAACAGGCTATCCTAGATTTGGTTTTGTGCAATGAGAAGTGGTTAATAAATAATCTTGTTGTGCACCCCGCACAAGTGCACCGTTCAGTGAACAGTGACCATAACGTGATAGAATTCTTCATTAGGATGGAAAGTGAAGTAGTCTAATCTGAAACAAGGGTCCTAAATCTAAACAAAGGAAACTACAAAGGTATGAGGCATGACCTGGCTAAATTAGATTGGGAAACTTCATTAAAAAAGGCATGACAGCGGATAGGCAATGGCTAATACTTAAGGCATTGCAACAGTTATATATTCCTTTCTGGTGTAAAAACAGAACAGGAAGTGTGGCCCAACCATGGCTAACAAAAGAAATTAAGGATAGCATTAGATCCAAAGAGGAGTCATAAAATTGCCAGAATAAAAGTAATAAGCCTGAGGATTGGGAGCAGTTTAGAATTCAGCAAAAGGAGGACCAAGAGATTGATTAAGAGGGGAAAAAGGGCATGAGAATAAACTTGCAAGGAACATAAAAGTGCACTGTAAAAACTTATGTAAAAAAAAAATTAGTGAAGACAAATGTAGGTCCCTTACAGTCCGAAACAGGAGAATTTATAAGAGAACAGGATATGGCACAGCAATTAAACAAACAACTGCTTTAGTTTTGTCTTTACAAAGACATAACTTCCCAGAAATATTAGGGAACCAAAGGTCTTGTGAGGAGGAATTGAAGGAAATTAGTATTACAAAAAGGCTGGAGAAATGAATGGGATCAAAAGCCAATAAATCCCCAGGGCCTGATAATCTACATCCCAGGGTACTAAAGGAGGTGGTCATGGAAATAGTGGATGCATTGGTTGTCATCTTCCAAAATTCTGTAGATTCTGGAACAGTCCCAACAGATTAGAGGGTGGCAAGTGTAACCCCACTACAGACTGGTTAGTCTGACATCAGTGGTAGGGAAAATGCTAGAGCCTCTTATAAAGGATGTGATAACAGGACATTTAGAAAATATCAATGGGATTAGACAAAGTCATCATGGATTTATGAAAGGGAAATAGTGTTTGACAAACCTACTGGAGTTTTGAGGACATATCTAGCAGAATAGATGAAAACAGCAGTGGATGTGGTGTATTTTGATTTTCAGAAAGCTTTTGATAAAGTCCCACATAAGAGGTTAGTGTGTAAAATTAAAGCACATGGGATTGGGGGTAATATATTGGCATGGATTGAGAATTAGTTAGCAGATAGGAAACAGTGGGAATAATTGGGTAGTTTTCAGAATGGCATATGTGCGCTTGGGCCCCAGCTATTCACAATATATCAATAATTTGGATGAGGGAACTAAATGTAATATTTCCAAGTTTGTTGACAAAACGAGGTGGGAATGTGAGGGATGAGGAGGATGTTAAGAGGCTTCAAAGCAATTTAGACAAGCTGAGTGAGTTGGCAAATATGGCAGATGCAGTATAATGTGGATAAGTGTGAAGTTATCCACTTTGGTAGGAAAAACAAAATGGCAGAGTACTATTTAAGTGGTGATGGATTGGGAAATGTTGATGTACACAGGTACCTTGGTGTCTTTGTATACCAATCACTGAAAGCAAGCATGCAGGTGCAGCAAGCAGTTAAGAAGGCAAATGGTATGTTAGCTTTTATTGCGAGAGGACTTGAGTACAGGAGCAAGGATGTCTTACTGCAGCTGTACAGGGTCTTGGTGAGACCACACCTGGAGTAGTGTGTGCACTTTTGGTTTCCTTACCTATACTTGCCATAAGAGGGAGTGCAGTGAAGGTTCACTAGACTGATTCCTGGGATGGCAGGATTGTTGTATGACAAGAGATTGGGTTGACTAGGCCTGTATTCAGTGGAGTGAGGGGGGAGAATCTCATTGAAATGTATAAAATTGTGACAGGGTTGGACAGACCTTATGCAGGGGTGATGTTTCCTCTGGCTGGGGTGTCTAGAACAAGGGGTCACAATCTCAGGATACAGGGTAGGCCATTTAGGCCTGAGATGAGGAGAAACTTCTTCACTCAGAGGGTGGTGAACCTGTGGAATTCTCTACCACAGAAGGCTGTGGAGGCCAAGTCACTAAATATATTTAAGTAATAGATAGATTTCTAGACTCAGGGGTATGGGGAGAGAGCAGGAGTATGATGTTGAGATAGAGGATCAGCCATGATCATATTGAATGGAGGAGCAGGCACGAAGGGCTGAATGACCTACTGCTGCTTCTATGTTCCCTGGATAACATTGTAATCCAGGTTAAACACGTCTGAAGCGTTTGTAGCTTGAGGAACTTCGGCTCAAATCATTGAGCTGGAGGCTGAGCTGCAGACTCTGCAACACATCAGAGAAGAGGCAAGTTACCTGGCTGCTTTGTACCAGGAGGCAGTTGCACCATTTAATGATAGGGTCTTCTGATTTGGTCAGTGGCAAGGGACAGGAGGGTGTGACTGCAAGGGAACCCAGCAAGTAGGAGTGCAGGAGTGTGAGTCTCTGCAATTGTTGTCCAACAGGTTTGAGGTTCTCTCAGCTTGTTTGGATGAGAGCAGGTGCTGCAGGGTGGATGGGTAAACTGATCATGGCACTGTGGTACAGGAAGCCATTCAAGTCAGGGGGTTGTGGTGGTAGTAGGGGACTGTATAGTTGGGGGGGTGGGGGGGTTAAACACTCTTCTCTGCAGCAAAGAGCGAGACTCCAGATGGCTGTGTTGCCTGCCCAGTGCTAGGGTTTGGGACATCTGCTCAGGGCTGGAGAGGAACTTGCAGTGGGAGGGGGAGGATCCAGTGTTTGTGGTCCATGTAGGTATCAATGACATAGGCAGGATGCAGGAGGTGGCTCTACAGAGTCAATATGACAAGTTGGCACCAAATTAAGCAGAACCTCAAAAGTAATAATTTGAATTATTACCCAAGCCACTTGCAAATTGGCGTAGGACAAATAAGATTAGAGAAATGAATGTGTGGCTCAAAGACTGGTGTGGGAGAAGTGGGTTCAGGTTTGGGGGAGAAGTGGCACCAGTATTGGGGAAAGTGGGATCTGTACCATTCTGGGGCTGGTGTCCTCGCAAGTTGCATAACTAGGGAAGCAGAGGGGGGTTTAAACTGGATAGTGGGGGCAAGGGATCAAATTTAGGAAGATGTGGTAAACCAAAGAATAAAGACAAGGTGAGAGAGAAAAGGTACTAATATGGGAAATGATTAACAGCCTGTGACAAGGGACAGAGTGCAATTCTAAGAATAAATCAGCAGATAAGGCTCAACACTACAAAAATAAAAAGGACAAAACTAAGGGTTCTGTATCTAAACACACAGCATTCAAAAAAAAAAAAACAGGTGAACTGATAGCACAAATAAAAATAAATGAATACAATCTAATAGCCATTAGAGAGACATGGCTACAGGAAGACAGGTTGGGGCCTGAATATTGAAGGGTATATGACATTTAGGAAGGACAGGAAGTTAGGAAAAGGTGGACGGTGGCTCTGTTAATTAATGATGGTATTAACCTATGAGGGGGGAGGGGGGGTAGCGGATGACCTAAGTTCAGGAAACCAGGATGTAGAAGCATTTTGGGTTGAGATGAGGAATGATAAAGGCAAGAAGTCATTTGTGGGAGTGGTGTGCAGGCTTCCAGTTGTGACTACACAGTAGGGCAGAGTATAAGAGATGAAATAATAGGAGCTTGCCAGAAAAGGTACAGCAATCATCATGGGGGATTTTAATTTACATATAGACTGGAAAAATCAGATGGGCAAAGGTAGCGTAGGTGAGTTCATAGAATGTTTTCGGGATAGTTTCTTAGAACAGCACATTCTAAAGCCAACCAGACAGCAAACTATACCAGACCTGGTATTGAGCAACGAGATTGGATTAATTGTTAACTTCAGTAAAGGCACCCCTAGGTAGCAGCAATCATATGATTGAACTTTACATTCTGAGGGAGAAATGAGTGTCCCCAAAACTAGTATTTTAACCTTAAATAAGGGCAATTGAGGGCATGAAAGCAGAGCTAGCTAAAGTGGACTGGCAAATGAGATTAAGGGATAGGTCAATAGAGGTTCAGTGGCAGACATTTAAAGGGATATTTCAGAATACACAGGATAGATACATTCCAATGGAGAACAATTCCAAAGGGAGGGCCCACCATCTGTGGTTAACTAAAAACATTAAAGACAGTTTCAAACTTAAAGAAAAAAAGCATACAATTACACAAAGACAAGTGCCAGGTCAGAAGATTGGAAAGAATGTAAAGAACAGCAAAGAATGACAGAAAGATTAATAGGGAGGGAAAAATTAGAGTATGAGAAAGCTAGCTAGTAATATTTAGACTGATAGTAAGAGTTGCTATAGATATTTAAATAAGAAATGAGTTAAAAGTAATCATTGGTCCTATAGAAAGTGCGTCTGGGGAATTGATAATGGAAAGCCGGGAGATGGCAGATAAATTAAACAGGTATTTTGCTTTGGTCTTCACTATAGAGGATACAAGGGACATCCTAGAAATTGCTATAAATCATGAAATGGAAGGGAGGGAGAAAGGAACTTGGGAAAATTACAATCAATCACCAGGGAAATGGTATTAAGCAAGTTGTTGGGGCTGCGGGCTGACAAATCCCACCTCCAGATGGACGTCACCCTAAAGTATGAAAGAAGTGGCTAGTGAGACAGTTGATGCATTAGTTTTAATTTTCCAAGATTCCCTTGATTCAGGGAAGGTTCCATTAGATTGGAAAATAGCAAATGTAACTCCTTTATTCAAAAAAAGGAGTGAGACAAAGCAGGAAACTACAGTCCAGTTAGCTTAACATCTGTCATAGGGAAAATGTTAGAAGCTATTATTAAAGATGTTAGAGCAGGGCACTTGAATAAATTCAAGGCAATGAGGCAGAGTCAATGTGGTTTTGTAAGTGGGAAATCATGTTTAACCAATTTATTGGAGTTCTTTGAAGGAGTCACATGTTTTGTGGATTAAGGGGAACTGGTGGAAGTATTGTATTTAGATTTCCAGAAGGCATTTGATAAAGTGCCACATCAAAGATTATTGCACAAAATAAAAGCCAATGGTGTAGGGGGCAACACTGGCATGGATAAAAGATTGGCTAGCTAACAGGAAGCCAAGGGTTGGCATAAATGGGTCTTTCTGGTTGGCAGGATGTGACGAGTGGTGTGCCACAGGGATCAGTGCCAGGGCCTCAAATTTTTACAATTTATATAAATGACTTGGATGAAGGGGCTGAAGAAATGGTAGCCAAATTTGCTGATGACACAAGATAGGTAGGAAAGTAAATTGTGAAGAGGATGTAAGGAGGCTACAAAGTGACATAAATAGGTTAAGTGAGTGGCAAAGATCTGGCAAATGGAATAGTATAGCATGGACACGTGAAATCATTCATTTTGGTAAGAATAAAGAAAGCTGATTATCTAAATGGTGAGAGATTGCAGAGCTCCGAGATTGAGGGATCTGGGTGTCCTAGTGCATGAATCACAAAAAAGGTTAGTATGCAGGTTCAGCAGGTAATTAGGAAAACTAATAGAATGTTATCATTTATTGAGGGGGGAATTGATTACAAGTAGGGAGGTTATGCTTCAGTTGTATAGGGCATTGGTGAGACCACATCTGGAGTATTGCACAGTCTCCTTATTTAAAGGTATTAGAAGCTGTTCAGAGAAAGTTTACTAGAACTTTACTAGGTTGTCTTATGAGGAAAGGCTGGACAGGTTAGGCTTGGATCCACTCGAATTTAAGAGTAAGGGGTGATTTAATTGAAACCTTTAAGAACCGGAGGGGTCTTGACAGGGTGGAATAGGAGACAATGTTTCCTTTTGTGGGTTGCTGTTTAAAAGTAAGGGGTCACTCATTTAAGGCAGATGAGAATTTTATTTGAATTGAGCACATTTGGAACTCTTCCTCCAAAGGCGGTGGAAGCAGGGCCTTTGAATATTTAAAGGCAGAGCTAGATAGATTCTTGATTAACAAGGGGGTGACAGGAATGTGGGGTTGAGGTTACATTCAGATCAGCCATGATCTTATTGAATGATGGAGCAGGCTTGAGGGACCAAGTGGCCTACTCCTGCACCTAATTCGTATGTTTGTGGGGGTAAATCCAATCTGCTTTTACCACCTCCTACTGGCAGGAAATAACATTTCATAGAGGCAGGTTGGCTCCCAGGCAGAGACCACAAGCAGCATCTGACTAAGAGCAGGAAATAAAATCACTATTGGACATGGTTAGTAACGATGTAAATCGCAACCAGAGGTGTCTGCTTTTGGGAGCACTGCACCAGACCTTTGATGCGACAAAGCAGGCAGCATTTATTTAAGGGTGTATTTGTCCTCAGCTTTAGTGCCGACGGACAGGTTTCTGCTTCGCGCTCCTCAAAGTTGTACAGCTGCTGGCAAGGCAAGCAACTTAAACTGTTGACTGGCATGGTTACTCTGGACAGGTGCTGACAGCACACTGCATTTATTCAAGAGTATGAAGCCCAATTTCAGGTGAGCCTGGTTCTTCAAGTTTGACATGTGCACAGTGCACTCACCTATGATGGGAGGCATGATATTTTTGATGAGACAAACTTGGTCAGTTCATAAACATAGAAGATCCAATGGCACTGCACTTGGTCTCCTGGTTAACATTGGTCCCTCCAATGGCTATATTTTTGGCAGTTTGGCTGGTGTGTGTTTACATTGCTACTTTGAATACACAAAAATAATTGGCTGCAAGGCACAGCAGACATCAAAATAGTATGGATCCCAGTTCTTACTTTTCTTTCAAGTGATTTCCCCACCCAGGCAGGGAAGGAGTTAACAGGAAGATGCAAATCGATTAGTAAGAAATAGGGGTGACTTTAAAAAACCATTTTGCTGTCAAATCAAACTAGTATTGAAAATACTGAACGTCAGATGTGGAGTGAGAAACCATGTTCTGATGGAAGGTAATCAACCTGAAGTTAAAAACAAAAAGCTAAAAGCTACTGCGGATGCTGGAAATCCAAAACAAAACAAAAACAGAATTACCTGGAAAAACTCAGCAAGTCTGGCAGCATCGGCAGAGAAGAAATCAGTCAACGTTTCGAGCCCTCATGGCCCTTCGGCAGAACTGCAGCATAGTTTCAACAAGGGAGAAATATAAATTGGTTTAAGGTGGGTGGGGGGGGGGGGGGGGGAAGAGACACATTGAGGGTGTGGTGTGAGCAGATAATAATCAAAAGATGTCACAGACAAAAGGGTCAAAGAGGTGTTGAAGGTGGTGGTCTTTGTCTGAGAAAAGTGCTAATTAAGAATGGAAAACAGGATATTCAAAGTACAGCTCTAGTGGGGGTGGGGTGGAAAGACTAAAGGTTTTAGTTTTAGATTTAAAAATAATGGAAATAGGTGGGGAAAGAAGAATCTATATAAATTATTGAAAAAAAAGTGGGTGGGGGGGGGGAAGAAATGGGGTGGGGATGGGGGGAGGGGGAGTTTAAGATCTAAAGTTGTTGAATTCAATATTCAGCCCAGGGCTTTTACTGCCCTCTGGGCTGAATATTGAATTCAACAACTTTAGATCTTAAACTCCCCCTCCCCCCATCCCCACCCCATCCCCACCCCATTTCTTTCCCCCCCCCCACCCACTTTTTTTTCAATAATTTATATAGATTCTTCTTTCCCCACCTATTTCCATTATTTTTAAATCTAAAACTAAAACCTTTAGTCTTTCCACCCCACCCCCACTAGAGCTGTACTTTGAATATCCTATTTTCCATTCTTAATTAGCACTTTTCTCAAAGACCACCACCTTCAACACCTCTTTGACCCTTTTGTCTGTGACATCTTTTGATTATCTGCTCACACCACACCCTCAATGTGTCTCTTCCCCCCCCCCCCCACCCACCTTAAACCAATTTATATTTCTCCCTTGTTGAAACTATGCTGCAGTTCTGCCGAAGGGCCATGAGGGCTCGAAACGTTGACTGATTTCTTCTCTGCCGATGCTGCCAGACTTGCTGAGTTTTTCCAGGTAATTCTGTTTTTGTTTTGTAAATCAACCTGAAGTGTTGACTCTCTCTCCACAGATGCTGCCAGACCTGCTGAGTATTTCTGGAATTTTCTGCTTTTATTTCAGATTCAGCATCTGCAGTATTTTGCTTTGGGGACAGATATCTGCTTGCAGTACAAAAACAGAATTACCTGGAAAAACTCAGCAGGTCTGGCAGCATCGGCGGAGAAGAAAAGAGTTGACGTTTCGAGTCCTCATGACCCTTCAACAGAAGAGTGTAGTTAGGAGAGGGGTGAAATATAAGCTGGTTCAACGTTGTGGGGTGGGGGGGAGGAGGGGGGAAAAAAAAAAAAAGAGAAAAAAGGTGATTGTAGGGACAAGCAAGCATGATGGGAGGAGATCATCAAAAGATGTCACAGACAAAAGGATCAAAGACGTGTAAAATGTGGTGATATTATCTAAGAAAATGTGCTAATTAAGAATGGATGGCAGGACATCAGGTACAGCTCTAGTGGGGGTGAGGTGGAAAGACTGACAAGGTATTAGTTGTAGATTTTAAAATAATGGAAATAGGTGGGAAAAGAAAAATCTATAAATTTTTGAAAACAACAAAAGGGAGGGGGAGGTTTCTTCCCCCTCCCTTTTTTTTTCAAAAATTTATATAGATTCTTTTCCCACCTATTTCCAGTATTTTTAAACCTATAACTAATACCCTGTCGGTCTTTCCACCCCACCCCCACTAGAGCTGTACCTAGTGCCCTGCCATCCATTCTTAATTAGCACATTTTCTTAGATAATATCACCACCTTCAACACCTCTTTGATCCTTTTGTCTGTGACATCTTTTGATTATCTGCTCCTATCACTGCTTGCTTGTCCCTACAACCACCCCCCCTCAACTTCTTTCCTCCCTCCTCTCCTCCTCCTCCCCCCCCCCACTCTTAAACCAGCTTATATTTCACTTCTCTAACTATACTTCAGTTCTGCTGAAGGGTCATGAGGACTCGAAACGTCAACTCTTTTCTCCGCCGATGCTGCCAGACCTGCTGAGTTTTTCCAGGCAATTCTGTTTTTGTTTTGGATTTCCAGCATCCGCAGTAGTTTTTTGTTTTTATCTGCTTGCAGTAGCTGGTTACATAAGAGCATGCTGTCCTCTCTGGGCCTGAAAACATTAAATACTTGTACATTTTTCTCTATTGGGTTAAAAAATTGGACTAATTTAAAATTTAACCAGTGTACAATAGAGACACTGACTTCTCTTTTGGAAGATATGCACCTTCAGGTGAGCAGAGACAATATAGTAGGCACCAGAAATTGCCAATTACAACATGGCCAGCAGAGGGTGTCTGACCAACATTATCCTTTTGTAAATTGCTTCAATAAGTGAAGGTCAAGGAAAGACAATCAGCCCCATTAAGCTGACCTACCTTTTCAACGTTCATACATCCAGAAGATGACACTTATGGAATGGCCAAATACAACCCCAGGTACACCTGCAAATTCAGGGAAAGCTGAAAAATCTCTTTAAATAACCAGAGAAAATTGATTAGGAACCAGGACTTTTCAATTCTATCAACTACAAATGGAAATGTCCATTTGTTGGTACTAGACAAATTCACTTTTAAAGCACTGTATGGACTCCCCATCCACCATTGGAGATGTTCCAGAGGCTTGACTTTATCCATGCTACACTTTGGATTGAAATGCAATCATGTACTAAAGTTCCTACCTGGTTTGCTGTAGTCAGGTGACCTCTGCAATGAAGTACTGACAAGAATGCTTGTAACAAGGTTGCTCCCAAAGAAAAAAAAAAGTGTACAAGCAGCACTGTACACAGAGCTCGTAACACGGTATCAAACGTGGAGCTGAGATAGAGTTTGAAGACCTGTATAGAAGCAGCGTTCACAAAATCAGACAACTAGTGATGACAGTGCTGCAGTACTATGTTAATGAAGTCACATTGCAGTACCAGCAAGATGGGTCTTGTCGGTGCAGACTCGATGGGCTGAAGGGCCTCTTCTGCACTGATTGGAGCAACCCTAATGCAGCAAGGACAACCAGTCGCATTTGCATCCAAGGTGTTAATGCAAACTGGATGATGCTACTATGCTCTAAGTGCCTGGCTATTGTCTTTGCTTATGATCATTTTCACCAATACCTGCTTGGGAGAGATGAAGTGACTGGAGTCAGACCACAAGCCACTTCAAAACATTTTCCTCAAACCCATCTGCTTCAAAGTGTCTGCAAAGAATGTTATTAAATTTACAGGGATATAATCTGGACATGACATACAAGCATGGGAAACTGATTCACATTGTGGACATGCTATCGAGTTCAGTACTCCCATAAAGAAAGCGGAGGATGCTAAAACAAAATGAAATCTTCCAGGTTCAATGTAAAGCAGCAGCTCATGTTCTAGAAGTCATCAACCTTGCAGAGACATTGAACCTGACAGACAAGCACATTGATCAAATCAAGCGAGCTACACAAGATGCAACCCTCCAAGTGCTGCAAGAATGACCTGAAAGCACCAAGGACACCTGTGGTCATGTGTATTGAGCACAGATGACTTGACAGCTCATGATGGCATCCTGTACAAAAGGAAATAGAGTTATTATCTCCAAGGAGATGATGCTGAAATGCATCCATGCAAGCCAAAAGAATTGAATCAAGTCTGAGGAAGGCAAGAGAAGGGCTCTACTAGCCAAATATGAGCAATGAATTAAGGATTAGTCAGTGCAATGCTTATGACAAGTACCAAGCTAAGCAAGCTAGAGAGCTGCTGATGGCAGACCATGGATGAAGCTAGGAGTAGATCTCTATTTAGCAGAAACTGATTATCTTGTTACCACAGACTACTATTCTGTCTAGTGGGTGTTAGACCAGCACAACTACTGATTGATTTTAGAATGCCTGAAAAAGCACACTTTGGTTGTTACGGCATTCTAGACATTGATCAGTGACAGTGACAATGGTGCTCAAGTCACGAGTGAAGAGTTCAGCTGCTCCATAAAGGATTGGGAAATTCACTGTCTCCACACCATCCCAGTTGAATGGAGGTGGCAGTGAGAAAAAAAAAATCAGCTTAAGAATAAAATCAAGTAGGTCTAGCAGATATATTCAAAGCAATGAGTGGAGAAACATACTGAAGGCATGAAAAGTATGTCTTGTCTGAAGACTAATGTCACACCACACCCAAACTACTCTCCCAATAGCAACAAGCAACATAAGCAGTAACAGGCATGAGTGAAAAAAACCAAAGGTGAAACAGCAGAAAGCCAAATTTCATTTTGCTAAAACTGCCTAACCATTGCCAGAATTGAATATTGGAGAGTCACTCATGGTACAAACCTTCAATGCTTCCAACAGGTGTCAGTTCACATGGCAACTTGGGACATGATTAAGGTTATAACTGTTCTAAACATGTGGTGGATGTGAACCATCAAATATACCACAGGCATATATGCACAACCAGCTGTTCCTTCATTGTAGGTGGCCATCAGGAAGATGGGATCTCACCAGCTACACATGACCATCAGTCTGAGGTCCACCAGCCCCCAATGGAAATGGAACAGCTACCACAGCAACTAGTGCCATGGGAATAATACTCCTGAGGGGGAGCATCACCCAGACTAAAAAGCAAATGACAACATGCAGGTCTCTTAATGGCACACATGCATGATTTAATGATTATGTACTCAATGAAGTGCAGAGACTGACTAGAACAGATGCTGTATAGTGGGTAACTGGGGCACATGCATTCACAGGTACACATGGCTTTGCATGCAAATTTCTCACTTGTTATGAAAGGGTTGGGGGGGCGGTGGGGGTTTGGATTGAAATGCAATCATGTACTAAAAATCCCATCTGGCTTGCCATATTCAGATGGCCTCTGCCCTGAGGCATTGACTGGAAGCAGCCATGTATTATGACACAGCTGATCGTAAAGGTTGAGTTGTTCAAATCCTGGAGAGAAACTTGAAACAACTGTCATAACAATTGTACGTTGAGATGCAGGCTTTGAATTTAGTAATAAGACCACTGAGTCTCAAAAAAGATTTTTATAAAAAAGTTAAACATTAACAAGATTGTAAACACATACATCTACAAAATTACTATATTTACAAAAATCTCTTAATTCTGTTACATCCCTGTAAAGGCAACAGTAAAACTTAGGTTTAGCAGACCTCTGGCAAAGCATTTCCTGGACAGTTGCATTCAAAGTGAGTTTCAGCTCTGGGTCCTTGCAAACAGACTGAGGCTTATAGGCCGGAGACTCCTCACTTGTTGGATCTTAATGCCTCAGCCACATGTGCATGCACACACCTTTATACATATTTTTGTAAAGAAAATGTTTCACCCCACCAACTTTATTAGTAACCTAAAAAACACATTACTTGGCATCTTCTAGTAGGTGTAAGATTTCACCCAGTCTTGAATTTTTCTTTGTATTGGTTAAAAGAAACCACTTTACCTTCTACCCTCCTTATGTTTACCTAATTAACATCTCAAAACTACTACACATTAAAGCACTCAGACTAGTTGAGTTTAATCCAATTAAGCCAGACCCTACTAGAACTAAATTACATTCTTGACATCCCCTCAAAAATGAAGTCATAATTCTAAAAGGTGGCTTCATTTTTTATTAACCCATCATACAACATCTCCATGCTTAACACATTACATTACCAGATGCATGCCAAATACACACACCCAAGGATTGTGTGTATCAGCAGAAATCATTCCAGTTGTGTCCAGGTTTTAAAGTTTCCAATTTTCCCTTTATGCTTCAAACTCAATAACATCTGTAAACATTTTTTCTACCAGCAACATGTATAATCTGTAGATTAAATGGTTGCAGTAATAAACTGCATCGGAATAGCCTTGCACATCGGTCTTCAAATTTGTCCAGAAACTTAAGGATGGTGGTCTGTATAAAATTGTTTGCCAGATTTCAAAATGTGGAAATGCTAACATTAAACCCAATGTCTGCTTTTCAATCGTTGAATATCTTCTGTTGTGCATTCAACTGTCATGAAAAATACCCTATTGGTTTTTCAATTCCAGTGTCATTTTGTTAACAGTACAGCCCCAATACCTATCACTTGTGTCAATGGCCAATTTAAATTGCTTGGTGTAATTGAGTACTGCCAAATCTGGTTAATGCAGTTCTCAAACTATCAAATGAACTGACATGTGTCCATTGAAACTTGTTCTTGTTTAATGGTTCAGTCAGTGGAGCAACCACACTGCTCAAATAACCTGTTAAAACCCATTCATGCCCAGAAATCAATACTTGTAGGCACTGGGAAATCCATGATAGCTTTGACTTCATCTCTTGGAGCCACCTTACCATGTCCAATGGTATGGCCTGTAGACCTAGCCTGTGCTTTTGCAAATTCACTTTTAGCAAATTAGCTTCCTGTAGTTGAGTAAATAATTCTTCCAGATGCTGTTAAGTGCTTATCCCACATCCGACTGAAAATTATTAAATCAATATAAACAGCAGTTGCTTATACCTGCAATTACTTTTGCCTTTGAAATGTCACAGGTGCATTCATACCAAATGTGTCAAAATGAGATCTCCTTTGCTCTGATAACTTGCCAATATTCTTTTATCAAGTCAACCTTGGTGATAAATTTTGATTGTCCCATGTTCAATTCTCCAACCATGGTATAGGATATGAATCTGCTTTCGTCACTGAATTCACCTTTTGCTAGTCCACATGGTCTGTGTTCCATCTAGTTTCACTACCAGTGCAAGTAGGTGAATTCCAGTGACTGCAAGTTGACTAATATCATTTTGAAGCATGAAATCAATTTCTCTACTTGGTGATTTCCAGATTTAATCCAGATGGATGTTGCCTTACCAAAGATTAAACTGTTAGACATCATGTATAGCTAAATCTATCCTTCAACTTATTCCCACAAATGGGTGTGTGACTGCAATAGCTTTTCCAAATCACTGACAGTTTAATCAAATTAACTTAAATGTAATATTGACTTGAGGACAATCAATTTTAGAGTCTTGCATTTCTACCGCTATCTACCACCAGTAATACTTCTGAAGGAAGAACAAAGCACTTAAGCATATTTAAATGCCAAACCTCTGCTTTTATCTGGGAAAAGATAATTTACTTCATTCAATTTCTTTTCAATCCTGCGAGGCCCACTAAACCTCACCTTTAATGAGTCACCTGTGATATCTTTAAATGCTCCTAGTCAAATCATGCTGTCTAATCTTTGAAGTTTGACACTTAGTCCAGAAGAGCAGTTTGAATTTGGACCCATTTCCCTGGTCCCCTTACCTCATGATCATAAACTAGTTCAAAAGGACTAAAACCAGCTGATGCATTAGGAGCAAATAGCAAAAATGGAACTGTGATAGTCCTGACAGTACACCATCATAGTTTTTAAAGTTTGATGCCACCTTTCCAAAGCTCCTCGTGACTCTGGATAAGCTGTTGACTGTTTATTACTTCTTTAAAACAGTTGACAAAATTTGAACCCTGATCTGACTATCTCCTTAGTTAAACCATATCTTGTAAAGAAATTTAGCTAACTCTTCCACAATATTCTTTGTAATATTCCTTAAGGTTATCACTTCAGGCAAACTGGTAGACACACCCATTGTCAGTAGGCACTGATTTCTACTTTTAGCCTTAGGGAGGGGTCCTTCACAATCAATGACCCTAGTAAAATGTTCATCAAATGCTAGTATTGGTACGGGCTTAAATCACTGCTTATGGTTTCCCCATCACCAGATGTGTAACATGTTCTACAGAATTTGACTATATCCTATGCAATCTTGGCCAATAAAAAAGTGTTTATGTACTTTTGTCTGTGTCTTTAATTCCTAAATGCCCTCCATTGGAATTTCATGAGCAACCCTCAATCTCATTTCTATACCCTAATGGGATAACAAATCTGATGCAACTCCCTCCAGCTTTCATTTGCTGAAACATGATCTGGCCTCCATTTTCTCATTAAAATACCACCTTTAAAGGTAATGACATTCTGGAATACATTTGCCTGTTCGAGTAAGCTGTCTGATGTAACTTTTAATTGCAAATCCTTCTGCTGAAACTCTTCAGCTGAATGAGATGACACAGGACCAATGATATCAAAAACAGTGCCTGCTAATTGGATTTCATACCCTCTTCCTGCCTTTGAACTGCCTGTCCTTATTTTTCTTGCTTCAACTTGTGCCTGTGATCTTGTTATAACTCAATCTGGGAACAATCCAGGATGCTTTTGTAATACCCCCATTGAAAACACTACAGGCTGCTCAACTACCAGAGGCATCACCCACATTTGTGATCCAGCTACAAGACCCGGAATAAATTGAACCCCTGCAATGGGCAATTTTTCCACTAGCCCAATAGTCACTGCCAGCTTTCCCACTTATTCAATTTACCTTCCACAATGGAATAGTTTTAGCATGTCATGAACCCCACTTACCACCTGTTCCTGCATAAATATTACTATCCCACAACATTAAGGATTGACTAGCCTGTCTTAAGATCTTTACCTACTCCAACCTGTACACATGAAAGACTTCCCCTTTATGCACAACCTTTAAACATTTCTGCAACCTGCTCAAGAATTAGAGTAAACTGAACACATTCCCACTTTACCTATTACTGATTCTTCGTTTATACCTGTACACAAACCACTAGTTTCTCTTGTGCCTGAACCTCAGAACCCACAGTACTTCCAGAACTTTTCTGCACCGCAATAATTCCAAAGGATATTCCCTGTGATATCCAGACTTCGTGTGTCTCACTTTATTACAATGAAGATACCTCAACTTTTGAATGTCACTTCTCTCAGCACCTTCCTTTTCATTGAAAAAGCTTCCCGGGAATTTCCAGCTACTTCTGACTACCCACCTTCCCACTTTATCCTTTTTGGATTTAAAAGGGTGATGAGAAAAAGGTTTAGCTCTATGCACTAACTCAGCTATCCCTGCTGTTTGCCTTATAGAATAAACCCTCTGTTCCTCCACATGAGTTCTTACTACCGAAGGAATTGAATCTTAGAAGTAATTCTTGGAAGAATTTTTTTTAAAGAGCTGCAAAAGTTCTCAATGCCCATATTCACTGGCCAAAGTTACTGTTTTACTTTCAAACTCAATAAAAAAGGTGGCTGTGAAGAAGGTTCATATGGACTCAAAACATCAATTCTGTTTTTCTCTCTCCACAGATGCTGTCAGACCAGCTGAGTTTTTCCAGCATTTTCCGGTGTTTGTTATAAGTTTGTCCAGGCTGTTCTCATTCCTAAAATCCTGCCTGTATGCCTCAGGAACCAACTCATGCACTGAAAAGTAGTCTTTTTCACCATGTCATAATTCACCAATACTTCAGACAGAAAAGCATACACCCCATGCACTCACCACCACCCTGGATTGTAACCATAAAATGAGCAGTTCTCCTGTGGCCATTTCATCTGTTTAAGCTATCTTCTCAAATGATATAAAGAATGCTTCAACATCCTTTTCCTCAAACTTTGAAAGAGCTTGTACAAATTTAAACATCTCCCCACTGGGTTCCACCCTGGAGATAAGTCCTTCCACATACCTCCTGGTGTCCTTAGCTGCCAACATTCAGTTGGCATTCTTTCCTCCTCTATCTTCACAATTTCTAACTCCTTTGATTTTTCTCTCCTGCCTGTTCCTTTTGATTGCCTTTTTTCTCCCAAATTGTGGTTTTCATTTGCAACTGAATTTGAGCCCATTGCAATGAACCATCCCTTAGAGAACAGGTATTCCTTCCCATTTCAAATGCCTTGCCATCACTTCAATTATGTCCAATTTTTTAGCCCCTGCAGGTAACTTGTAATTTATCCACCAACTCATTAAAAAGAAACATTCTTGGATACTTTGAAGCCAAGAGTCATGACTCCAGATAAGTCTTAGCAATTCCCAAAGCCATCTTGCCATCTCACCACTTCAAAAATACCCCTCACCCATTCCTGAATTCAAAGTGCTTCTTGTAACCTTAAGATCCACCAATCAAAAAGCTCTCTTCTGCACCCCCTGCCCCCCCCTCCAAATTATGACAGTTGATGGTAAAGGCTGAATTGTTCAAATCCCAGAGAAACTTGAAGCAACTGTCATAACTCATTGTGGCAATTTGTATGTTTCAAGATGCAGGCTTTGAATTCAGTAGACCACCACCCAGTTGAGGTGTTTTTTTTTTTATAAAAAGTCAATACAAGATTGTAAACATATATGTGTCTACAAAAAAAAAAAAAAAAAAATCCCCTAATCGATTCAGCTACACCTCCCTTTAAGTCAACAGTAAAAACTCAGATTTACCAGACCTCGGTTAGAGCACACCTTGGACAGTCACATTCAGAATGATTTTCTTTCAGCTCTGGGTCCTTGTAGACAGGACTGGCTCACTTTTGAATGCGAATTTTCCACTTATCACTAGGCTTTTAACTCTAACATCCTTCAATTTTATTAGTAGGCTAAAATATAGCTAGAAGATGCAAGCTGGGTGTAAGATTTCATCTGTCATAAATGGTTTATTTTCACAAATGCAAATTTTTACAAAGCATCCAGACTAGCTGGCTTTAATCCAACTAAGACAGACCCCACTAGATCACCATTTTAAACTAATTTCTGATAACTATTATATCTTCTTGATACCATGTTACAAGCATTTGTAATAAAAAGAGTACAAGCAGCACTGTGCAGAGCTTTTAACACTAGTACTTCCATCCACATCAGAATCTAAACAATAGGCCAAGTCCAACCCTTCATTCTTCAGATCATATCCACACAAAGTATTTTTTTTCCTGGAGGGGAAGAAATGAGTTACCTGAAGGAACAAGTTGGCGATCTCATAGTTCAAAAAGGAACTAAAGGCAGTTGGATCTCATTCTCCCTCGTTGGTATCTTTTGCTGTTGGGACCTTTGAGCAGAGCTCAAAGACATGAGCAGGAATATAGACTGATCACAGTCAACAGAATATAGCAAGAGAGTGCCACAGTCAACTAGAGGATGAGCCAGAGAGAACTAATTGTATATCACTGCCTTTAAGTATCATTTTATTTGTCATTAAGTTTGCAACCAGCATACCTAGAATCCAATACCACCCCCAATGTTAATAGTCAGTGTTCATGGTAATACTTAGAATAACACCCCTATACTGATTAAAAAAGGATGTCAGATCTGGGGATAAATAACCCCTGTATCAGTTAGTCAAAACTGATAGTGTCCCTTTTTAAAAAAGGAGTACATATGCCTATTGCTTCCCGTGACTAGGTAGTAGATTCAGTGCCAAGGTCAACTTTATAGTGGGATCACATCTTGAGTTGAATATTGATTATGGGGAGGGCAGGGGGCAGCACACCCTAGAACTGAGTTGCCAGTTGAAATTAGACTATTTCACTCAAATCTGCAGGTTCAATACTCCAGATTGGTACTGTAAAAATACTGTACTGGTGCAATTGATATTAACCCAAAAAGAATGTTTACTAGTCTATTACTCCTATAATTTATGGGTGTATTGAGAGGGAGCTTCTTTTAAGTGGGAGATGGTACCAGTAGAAAGATTGATATAAATTCCAAAGTCACAACTCAAAAATCTCTTCAGTGCAAACATTAAGGTAATAGTTCACCTAGGAGTCAGCCAACAAATCCAATTCATTAGATGATATATTAAAGTAAATGGAAGGAATCTCAGACCAAATAAATGAGTTTGATACCAGCTGGTTAGTCTACCAACATTGTGCTTTTATAAACCCTGCTTTTACAGTATGTTATAAAGTCATTCATACAAGCAAATCTTCATAAAGTCTCATGTCTAGCATTTGCCCAAAAGGTATTAATCCTAAATTTGCCCATTAAGTCATGATTGGCTGAAATATCACTGACATAAGCATGAAGCAATTAAATTCATCTCATTCACTATCAAATGTCACTAAATCACAGCTTCCTTTCCAAACTTAATTTGAAACCAGCACCTTCCACAATATTAAACAAATTGCTCAAATAATTTGCTTTAAGCTACTTTTCACTCTGGTTAAGTACAGTTAAAGACAACATTTAACTAAAGTGTAACAAAATGTGCTCCAAATCAGGAGCAGTGATGACACATTAAATCTGTGAAGCCAGTGTCTTTCATAAATCAGCAAGGTATCCACTGCATGCTGATTGAAAGGTAAAGTTTGTATTATAGCAATGAACAATCTGATCTAGATCAGAGGATTGCAGTGAATATTAGAAGTCACACTTAGTTTCCTTAGGAGCAATAACACAGGAAATCTATTAGTAAATGAGGAACATCTTAAGTGTTTTGTTTCATGGACATGATTTGTGCAATGTTTCAGCGGAGAGTGAAGCAAGTTAAAGGATCAACATCAGAAGCATCCAAGAGATAAAAACAAAACTGCGGATGCTGGAATTCCAAAACAAAAACAGAAATACTTGGAAAAACGCAGATCTGGCAGCATCAGAGTTCTGTTGAAGGGTCATGAGGACTCGAAACGTCAACTTTGTTCTTCTCCGCCGATGCTGCCAGACCTGCTGAGTTTTTCCCAGGTATTTCGGTTTTTGTTTCAGAAGCACCCAATGCTGACGTAATAACATGGCTGTGTAACAGATCTGGAGGAAGAGAAGTCCAAAGATAGAGTTGTAAATAATTTAACTATAGTCTCAAACAGCTTTCAGAAAATAGTAAAAGCTCAGAAACCCATCTAGACCCTGAACACATGAGGAAACAGCTTACATGGAGTCAGACAAGTCATCATTAATATTACCAGTGAGCAGAGCCTTGTTTGGTTCCTATATCATGCATCTGAAGAATCTTTAGCCACGTCTTGATCATACTCAGGTCTACAGCACAGATAAGGCTGCTCAGCCCATCGAGTCTGCACCAGTCAAACAAGCACCTAACTATTCTAATCCCATTTTTCAGCGCTAGGCCCATAGCCTTGTATGCCGTGGCATCGCAAGTGCACATCCAAATAATTAAATGTTATGAGGGTTTCTGCCTTTCCCACCCTTTCAGGCAGTGAGTTCCAGATTCCCACCACCCTCTGGGTGAAAAAAATTCTTCCTCATCCCCTCTAAACCTCCTTCCCAATACCTTAAATCTATGCCCCCTGGTTATTGATCCCTCCACCAAAGGGGAAAGTTCCTTCCTATCTACCCTATTTATGCTCCTCAATTTTTATACACCTCAATCTCCTCTGCTCCAGGGAAAACAACCCCAGTCTATCCAATCTCTCCTCAACCAAAACTCTCCAGCCCAGGCAACATAAGGCAAATTAGCTGTGTGGCAGGAAGCAGAGGGTGATAGTGGAGGGTGTTTTTGTGACTGGATGCCTGTGTCCAGTGGGGTTTGACAGGGATCAGTGTTGGGTCCTTTGCTGTTTGTGGTGTATATATAAAAATGATTTAGACTTGAATGTAGGAGGGTTGATAGTAAGTTTGCAGATGACATGAAAATTGGTGGGGTGGTAAATAATGAGGATAGACCTCCTCTGCACTAGTGCAATCACATCCTTCCTATAAATAGATTCCAGAACTGGACACCTCTAGCTGTTGTTTAACCAGCATTTTACACAGTTCCAGCATAACCTCCCTGCTCTTATATTCTATGCCTTGGCTAATAAAGGCAAATATCTCATATACCTTCTTAACCACCATGTCTACCTGTCCTGCTATCTTAAGGGACAATTGGACATACACACCCAGGGTCCTACCATTTGTGTATTCCTGTGCCTCGTTTGTCCTGCCCCAGTGCATCGCCTCACTTATCTGGATTAAATTCCATTTACCACTGATCAGCCCAGCTCCTGCAATCAAAGGCTATCCTCATTTACCACCCTACCAAATTTTTATGTCATCTGTGACCTGGACCCAACACTGATCCCTATGGAACCCCACTGGACATAGGCATCCAGTCACAAAAACACCCCTTGACCATCACCCTTCACTTCCTGCCACAGTTAATTTGCCTTGCAACCCATGGGTTCTTGCCGTTATCAGTCTCCTATGTGGGAGCTTATCATAAGTCTTGCTGAAGACTGTCAAATGCACTGCCCTCATCTAGACACCCAAGTCAAAAATCATGAACTCCAAGTAGCTACATGGTTCGTCCAATTAAATAATCTGCATCTCCACTCCTGCAATTCTGAAGTTTTTAAATATATCAATTTATATTACACTTATCCAAGAGTGCCCCAAGGCATTAAAGAAACATTATAAAACAAATTGACTTCAAGTCACCCAAGCAGAAATACCATGGATACTGGAAATCAAATAAGTGGACACCTCAGTCTGGCAGCACTAGAGAAAGGAGCTAACAGTCAAATGTCACCTCAGAATTGGAGGGTAGAAATGAGATGGGTTTTATGCTGTTGAAGTGGGGAGAGAAAAAGGTAAAGGCCAAGAGACAAAACTTCAGATATCCAACATCCAAAGTATTTTACTTTAAATGCTTAATTCACCACTTCTCTCCAGGAATGCCTACCTTGAAGGTCTGCTCTTCAGTTCAGAAGAAAAAGGAAGCTAAAGAGTCTCTACAGATACTGCCAGAGAAGTCAGGTGCCCAAAAGCTTGGTGGGTTTTTAAAAAGAGCATCTAGAGGAGGAAGGCAAGATGTGGGGGGAGGAAAGAAGGTGTAGGAAGGGTAAACCAGAGATTAGAACCTAGGCACCTGAAAATGCAGCCACCAATGGTGGTGCAATTAAAGTTAGAGATGCTCAGGAGGCCAGAATTAGATGAATAGGAGGATGATTTTGGGTTTAGGAGGAGATTTTCAATATGAGAAACTAACAGAGAGATTGGAAAACAAAGATAATTTTAAAATGTTGCTGGACTGGGAGCCAATGCAGGTCAAACAGCTCAGTGATAAAGGAAGTTACACAAGTTTTGTATGAACTGCAGCAGAATGACACCAGCTAGGTAATGTTTTGGAAGAGTCAAATCTGGAGATGACAAAGGAATGGGGTTTCCACAGATAAATAGGGCAAACCTCAACCAGTTATTGGAACTAGGAAGCCTAGGTGACAGTACAAATGTCGATGCAAGCTCAACTCAATATCAAATATGATACCAAGATTGCAAACAGATGGTTCAGTCTCAGGCTGTTGTGGGGTGTGGGAAAACAGATGGTGTTTAGCTTGGGACTTAAAAAAGGGCTTTGGTTTGTCCAATATTGAATGGAGAATATTTCTACTCAGCTAGTACTGAATGTTGGGTAAACAAACAAACCCAACCTGATAATTAAGGAGGTGTCGAAGGTGGTGATACAGACAAAAGGATCAAAGAGGTGTTGAAGGTGGTGATATCCTTCAACACCTCTTTGATCCTTTTGTCTGTGACATCTTTTGATTATCTGCTCCTATCACTGCTTGCTTATCTCCACAATCACCACACCCTCAACTTCTCTCTCCCCCACCCCCCACCTTAGACCAGCTTATATTTCACTTTTCTCCTAACTATACTCAGTTCTGCCGAAGGGTCATGAAGACCCGAAACGTTAACTGATTTCTTCTCCACCGATCCTGCCATACCTGCTGAGTTTTTCCAGGCAATTCTGTTTTTGTTTTGGATTTCCAGCATCTGCAGTAGCTTTTAGCTTTGTTTTTATCTCTGATAATTAAGTGGAGGAATCAAATCACCACTTGATATTGATCATACTAAAGCTAACAATGCTTTCAGATCATGTCACAGGGACCAGCAAGGCAAAAAGATATTTGCAGTACACTAGAGATAATGGTACAGAAGAAAAATCATTTGGATGCAATTAGACAAGAATGGACTAAGGCAACAGCAACTCCATCCAACAGTCAAAGCTTGTGAATGCCATCATGTTCTGTAAATGGATATAGGATCAGTCAGGATGGAAGAAACATGGGTGACATACAAAAGCTGGGTTAGGTGGAGAGGTTGAATGCCTATGTTAATGGACTGGTTCAACAGGTTGCTGTTCATTTGTCAGAAGAGACCAGCCAAGATGAGATTTTGGTATCAAATTAGCAGGATTTTTTGACATAAGATGGGGACACCCCAGAGAATGTCCCTATCAGATTGTCACAATCTAGTACAAGGAGACCTGGCAAAAACTGTAGGCCCTATCCATTTTCAGCAAAATGTGTGTTTGGAAATATGCTCAACCACGTGTTTCCAGCCAAATTATGTACTTCAAATATAAGGAATTGGTACCAATTCAAAGCAATGTTAATAAGCAAACTAGCAATCATTTACAACTGGTTCCTTGCACATGAATTCAAGGATCAATAACACCAAAGTATGTGGCATTGTAAACTGCCAGCAATAAGGACTTGCATTACACTCAAGGCATTAAACTAGGATGCCAGATGAGGATGCTCCCTATAATTAAAGGGAGCCACCAAAAGGTACTACATAGAACACTTGGGACCATGCACAAATTTGCAAAATTTTAGTTTTATTTGACTCAATGCATCTTTTTGTACATTTGTCATCTACTTGCTTTAGTCCAGCACCTATTGCCTCTTCTCCAGTTAATGTACATGCTGGGTCTTCCATTTGTACAGGAATAAGAACAGGATCCCAAAAAAGCAAGCTAGCAGTGGGGTAGCCAAAAGGATTGCTCTTTGATTATCTGTGAAGAGAAAGGCTGTTAAGATTGTTCAATTCTCATTTTTTGTCACAAGACTAATTTGCATTGGACAAAAAGTTGCAGTTAACAAAGTAGTATCCACTTCTGGGCAAAGTTACCAATTTATAGTGAACAAGGCTACAGGTTGAAAAGTTAGAGTCCAGCATGATTTGACAATTCTTTAAATTAAGAGGCTTCTATTGCATTAGAAAGAATAGTCAAGTGGTCTGGATCCTTGCACTATAAATCAATGTAATTTGGTTAAGTCTCAGGATGTTTTGACTTCAGGCATATATAGTAAAAAAGTGGCTGTGTACTTCAAGTTTACCTGTTGGAATCTTGGCTGAAGTTCTGGGTTCAGATTGAACACTCCGCACTCTCAATGGACCAACTTTAATTGTTTGAGTAATGCCAGTTTTCAATTCTGAAGAGATTTTGAAAACAAAAATGAGCACAAAAGAAAGCTCTAGCATATATCTATTCAGCTATTTAATGGTATTTGTACCTGTAGCTCGTTTATGGCGAGATTGGATAGGCTGGCAGATTGTATTACAGCAGTCACACAGGGAACTTTGCAATGGAGCATCCAAAAGCTGCCAACTAAAGAACAGAATTTATACAGTTAATCAACATCTCACTAGAAGGGTAGTTAATTTTGTTCAATAGAATTACAGGGAATGGCTTCTCATGTAGGGACCAAATGGATGGCTGCTAAATTTGCTGATAAAAATTTAGGTAGGAAAATGAGTTGTGATGATGACGACAAGAGTTTGCAAAGGGACATAGTGGGCAGAAAGTTGGCAGATGGAGTGTGGGGGAAAATGTGAACCTGTCCACTTGGAAGAATAGAAGTGACTTATTAAATAGAGAGATTGCAGAACTGAGGAAGAGATCTGTATGTCCTAGTACATGAATCAGGAAAAGTTAGTCTGCAGGTACAGCAAGTGATTAGGAAGGCAAATGGAATGTTGTCATTTATTGAGATAAGTTGCTATAGCAGTACAGGAGAGGATAGGTTGCTATAGCTGTACAGGATATTGGTGAAACATGGAGTATGGTATTGGTCTGCTTGAGAAAGGATATGGAAGCAGTTCAGAGAAGGTTCACTAGACTGATACCTGGGATGGGGGTCGGGTTATTTTACAGTGAAAGGTTGGTCCTGTATCCATTGAAGTTAGGATCGAGAGGTGGTCTTATTGAAAGAGAAGATCCAAAGGGGACTGATAGGATGTTTTGAGGAAGAGACTAGAACTAGGAGATGGTTAAAAATAATGAGTTTCCCCATTTAAGATGAGGATAAGATTCTTTGGAACATTTCCTCAGAGAGCAATGGAGACAGTCATAAGGCAGAAAATGCAGAGATAGATAAATTCTTGACTAACAAGGGAGTCAATGTTAGGAGGGGCATAGGCAGAATGTGGAGCTGAGGCTACAATCTGATCAGCTATGATCTCATTGAATGGCAGAACAGGCTGGAGGTGAATGGCCTCCTCTGGGTCTTAATTGCTATGATATATTTAGGCAATTTTAGAAAATACTAGAAGATTATGGAAGCACAGTATTCTTTAAGGCAAGGCAATCAGCTGTATATTTGACAGTTAGGAATCCAAGTAGATTCACGTTACCAAGTGAATGTTCTCTATTCATCATCTTCATTGATGGAAGCAACATAGTTGATTCTGAGACTAGGGTCCTGAATCTTAAAAAGGAAACTACGATGGTATGAGGTGCAAGTTGGCTATGATGGATTGGGGGATGACAGTGGATAGGCAATGGCAAACATTCAAAGAGTACATGGGTGAACTGCAGCAATTGTTTATTCCTGTCTGGCGCAAAAGTAAAACAGGAAAAAGATGGCCAAACCATGGCTTGCAAGGGAAATTAGAGATAGTATTAGATCCAAGAAAGAGGCATACAAATTGGCCAGAAAAAACAACAGACCTGTGGATTGGGAGCAGTTTAGAATTCAGCAAAAGAGGACCAAGGGATTGATTAAGAAGGGGAAAATAGAGTATGACAGTAAGCTTGCGGGAACATAAAAACTGACTGTAGAAGTTTCTATAGGTATGTGAAGAGAAAAAGATTGGTGAAGACAAATGTAGGTCTCTTACAGTCTGAAAGATGGGAATTTATAATGGGGAGCAAAGAAATGGCTGACCAACTAAGTACATACTTTGGTTCTGTCTTCACAAAGGAGGACAGAAATAACATACCAGAAATGTTGGTTAACACATGGTTTAGAGAGGGAGGAACTCAAAGAAATCAGTTTTAGTAGGGAAATGGTGTTGGGGAAATTGATGGGATTGAAGGCTGATAAATCCCCAGGGCCTGATAATCTACATCCCAGAGTACTTAAGGAAGTGGCCCTAGAAATAGTGGATGCATTGGTGGTCATCTTCTGAGATTCTATAGACTCTGGAACAGTTCCTACAGATTGGAGGGTAGCTAATGTAACCCCACTATTTAAAAAAGGGAGGCAGAGAGAAAACAGGGAATTATAGTCAGTGGGGAAAATGCTAGAGTCCATTATAAAAGATTCAGTAGCAGAATCAGAGTCAGCATGCATTTATGAAAGGGAAATCATGCTTGACAAATCTACTGGAATTTTGAGGATGTAAAAAGTAGAGTTGCTGAGGGGCAACCAGTGGATGTGGTTTATTTGGACTTTCAGAAGGTTTTTGACAAAGTCCCACATAAGAGATTGGCATGTAAAATTAAACCACATGGGATTGGGGATAGTGTATTGAGATGGATAGAAAACTGGTTGGCAGACAGGAAACAAAGAATTAGGAACAAACAAGTCTTTTTCTGAATGGCAGGCAGTGACTAGTGGGATACCACAGGGATCAGTGCTGGGACCCCAACTATTCACAATATAAATTAATGATTTAGATGAGGGAACTAAATGTAATATCTCCAAATTTGCAGATGACACAAGGCTGGGTGGGAGGGTGAGCTGTGAGGAGGATGCAGAGATGCTTCAGTGTGATTTGGACAAGCTGAGTGAGTGGGCAAATGCAGTATAATGTGGATAAATGTGAGGTTATCCACTGGCAGCAAAAACAGGAAGGCAGATCATCTGAATGGCTATAAATTCAGAGAGGGGAATGTCCAACAAGACCTGGGTGTCCTTGTACACCAGTCACTGAAGGTAAGCATGTCGGTGCAGCAGACAGTAAAGGTGGCAAACGGTATGTTGGCTTTCATAGCCGGAGGATTCAAGTATAGGAACAGGAATGTCTTGCTGCAATTGTACAGGGCCTTGGTGGGAACACACCTGGAATATTGTGTGCAGTTTTGATCTCCTTATCTGAGGAAAGATGTACTTGCTATAGAGGGAGTGCAGTGAAGGTTTACCAGACTGATTCCTGTGATGGCAGGACTGACATAAGGAGAGAGAGATTGAGTCGATTAGGATTATATCTGCTGGAGTTCAAAAGAATGAGGGGAGGATCTCAAACCTATAAAATTCTAACAGGACTAGACAGGGTAGATGCAGGAAGGATGTTCCTGATGGTGGGAGAGTCCAGAACCAGGGGTCACAGTCTGAGGATATGGGGCAGACCATTTAGGACTGAGATGAGAAGAAATTTCTTCAGAGTGGTGAGCCTGTGGAATTCGTTACCACAGAAAGTAGTGAGACAAAAACATTGTATGCTTTCAAAGAGTTAGATATAGCTCTTGGGGTGAAAGGGATCAAAGGGTATGGGGAGAAAGCAGGAGCAGGCTATTGAGTTGGATGATCAGCCATGATCATAATGAATGGTGGATCAGGCTCAAAGTGCCAAATGGCCTGCTCCTAGTTTCTAGGTTTTTAACTAGGTGCAAACAGGTTCTGACAACAAATGATCAGGTTTGCAGGGCACTGGTGGGTTAGGAACATAAAAACTTGGGAGCAGGGGTAAGCCAGGAAGATTTAGCCATTAGAGTACTCAGGACACCATAAGCCCATTTAAGTACAGGACCCACCTGACTAAACTGTCAGGTCAGCATGAATTAAATAAAATCCTGCTCAAGCCAGGCACATTTTAAGGAAAGCTTTGGCTACCCACCTTTCAGTTTGTTGGTCAAAAGAACATGCTTTGTGCAACTGATGCACATCCCAATTAGGGTCCCATACTACAACTTTACAGTGTAAATAAATCTGTAAAAAAAGTGAAGATTAAATGCATTATTGTATTAAAAAGAGTTGACGTTTCGAGTCCTCATGACCCTTCAGCAGAACTGAGTATAGTAGTATAGTTAGGAGGGGGGTGAAATATAAGCTGGTTTAAGGTGGGGGGTGGGGGGGGGGGGAAAAGAGGGATGGTTGTAGGGACAAGCAAGCAGTGATCGGAGCAGATAATCAAAAGATGTCACAGACAAAAGGATCAAAGAGGTGTTGAAGGTGGTGATATTATCTAAGAAAATGTGCTAATTAAGAATGGATGGCAGGACACTAGGTACAGCTCTAGTGGGGGTGGGTGGAAAGACTGACAAGGTATTAGTTGTAGATTTTAAAATAATGGAAATAGGTGGGAAAAGAAAACTCTATATAAATTATTGAAAAAAACAAAAGGGAGGGGGAAGAAACGGGGTGGGGATGGGGGGGAGGGAGTTTAAGATCTAAAGTTGTTGAATTCAATATTCAGCCCAGAAGGCTGTAAAGTGCCTAGTCGGAAGATGAGGTGCTGTTCCTTCAGTTTGCGTTGGGCTTCACTGGAACAAGGCAGATAGATTGTACTATTTTGGTAAATATCAATTGCTAACAAGTCTGTCTATTTCACCAAATAAGCAGTGATGAGACAATAGGATCAAGGGATTTTTAAAAAAGGTGAGGGGCCAGATAGTTCAAGCCTATTGTTCCTAAACCATTTAGTAATGAAGCAAATAGCGGGTTTACATTTTAACCTATAATAGTCAATCATTTAAGTGAACTAAATGATTGACTATGCTCCAAGTATTTGCTTGTATTGGTATCTAATTTTTTGATGCATAGTTTCATCAGGACATTAACTCATTGCAATTTCCATAGACTTACATCAGCATCCTCCAGACTGATGAATTTAAATGCCTGCACAAAAAATTGAAGGTGTGACTCATCACTTCTGGGCAAGTACTTTGAATTTCCAGTTTTCCCATCAACAAGACATCTATAGGAACAGGGAAAAAAGTTTAACCCACAATCAAGTACAGTTTCTTAATAGTCTCCTTTCAGTCTCATACCCATAGTTGGTTATGATGGAATAATTCTCTGGAGAATTGGCCAATGAGCTGGATGGGGTGGCTGTACATTCTTCCATGTATAGGTGGAGGTCTTGATGATATGTAGCAATGACAGATGCTTCCAAGTTGATGGAAGCTCCCAGGAAAAACATAAAATCTGGCCTCTCAGTAGTCCAATCATCTGCAGCAGAAAGTTACATACATTAACTTCCAACAGCAACTGTGTTCAACTTAGTTTTGACAAGTTAACAGAAATGTGATGCTGCTTGTGGTTTACATTTACCTGGCTTCCAAAAATGCATTTGAAGAATTGTCAAGACTTGAACAAAGTTGGAACTCATGGAATAAACAAAGGATAGTAGCAACAACATTAATTTAAAATTGGCCATGTGGTTATTTTTCCAGTCTGGAAGAAGGTTTGTGGTAGGGTCCCCAAAGGCTGGGGTCATGACCCATATACATTAATGGCCTATATTTGTGTATTTCAAAATTTGCCAATGACAAAACACTGCCCTGAGTTAACTTCAGAAAGGAAGTGCAGGTTGTTAGAAAACTAGACATGTGGAAATTTACAGAAGTATTAAGTGATTAATTTTATTAGTAGGAAGACACAGAATTATACACTATTTTACATTTTCTAAGGTGGGGAGGGGATAAGAGCAGAGGGACCTGGGGTTCCACACAGATCATTGAAGGTGGCAGGAAAAGTTGAGCAGTTAAAGCAGAGGGAATACAAAAAGCAAGAAAGGTACAATTAACTTATATAAAATACTAGTTGCCTCAGTTGGAGGATTGCATCAAGTTCTAGGCACTTGGCAAATTAACCAAACAGGTATGGAAAAAAAAAGTGACCCCCCATAGGACCAAAGTGGGCATCCACAAGGTCTGCATCTTCAGCACATTGCTACTTGGCACTTACCAAGAGACAAGTTAGAGCCTTTTATCTCTGTCTTCACATGGAAAGACAATCACTGCAAGGTCAAAAATGCTAGTGTTAATCAAGCAAGTGGCTTCAGTCTGGGCATGTGCACAGGATGGATGATAGTCACATCCAAGGACATGCTACACAGGGAGGTAGCCTGTGCCAAGAGACTAGCAGGGCACCCAAAGCTCTGATTCAAGGATGCTGTCTGGACACATGAGTGGGAAACTGGCTGACAATGAAATAGTGACACCAGCAATGGCTAGGAATTTGCCAACATGACAATGCATGGTTTCAGAAGCTCCAAGTTTAAGTGGAGATAATCTCCACACTGATCTTCCTGCACTGTCAGAAGTGCAAACTGTGGCAGATTTTGCTTTTCCAAAATTGGCTTGTTCAGCCATCAAGAGTGCAGATGATCTCATCTGACATCAAGTGAGGCTGCATTCCCATAATCTTTTGGGAATTGAAGGATGCCAATATCTTGGCACCACACTAAGTGAAGGCATTAGGGTTCAGGAAGATTCACAAGAATGGTTCCAGGGATTAGGAACTTCAATATGTGGATAGTAGAGAAGCTGGGGTACTTGAAAAAAAATGAGGTATTCATGAGGGGTCTGGACACCTTGGTGGGAAATTCAAGAACCAGAGAACACAAATTTGGGAGGTTTGCCAAAGCCACATAGTGGTAGAAGGGTTTATTAAATGCAGCAAGTGATTAGGATTTGGAATGTACTATATGTTCCATGTGCTCAAGCAATCATGGCTTTGGGGTTACAAAGGTAGTGGGACTGGCAGACATGACAAGCCAAATGGCTTCCTGTGCCATAACCATTCTGATGTTTAGTCAGTAGTGAGTTTATCCTTATATTTTAGGATAACAACCTGACACCTAGACTTAATTGGTCTGACTATTAGTAGGCTAACTAGTTACCATGGTGTACTTAGAACACATCTTTTGAAACCAAGTCAGTCTATGCTAGAGATATGACTGGACTTGGTAGTCATGAATGAAGCCAGTGAATTTAAGTCAACACATCTATTCTTAGACAAGTTACCAAGGGCTGAGTACTAACATCATGAACTGAAGGTCAGTGTGGAAAGGTTCAGGTACATCCAAATCCTAGTATATAAAATAAGGTGTGGTCTTTACTGTGAAGCAATAAAGACCATTAATATGAATTGTCAGAAAAGAATTTTACACTGCATGGCTTACAATGAACTCAAATACTCGATGTGGCAGTGTGCTGAGAGATTGATATAAAAAAAAGGGAAGAGAACACATTGCTACATACAGCTTTCTCATCATAAGTAGTTGATACTCTTTCGAGTTATCAACAGTCACAGATTGCAACTCTCTTCGAGTACAATCACAGTTCTTGGTTTCCGGGAGTGGGACATAAACCCACAACCCTCTGATTCAAAGGTGAGGGTGCTATGAACGGAGCCACAGCTGACACCTCCCCTAAGCCTTAGGAAGTTGCAGTGCACACAATGCTGCCAGTTGTAAACAACTCAAATCAGCTATTGAAACAGCAATATAACTATTGCCAAGAGACATTCAATTCTGATTGGATATATTCCCGTTTGTATCATCACATGATCTCCTCCCTCCAATCACACCAGTGCTCTATGCCCACTGATTAAGAAAGCAAATAGACTATTATCTGATTGGATTATTTTGGGCAAGGCAAATAGTCAACCAAAAAGAGACCAAAAAATGATTTAAATACATTTAACATGCCGTTTCTCCTGGGCTTGGTAAAGTATCCCAGAGAGCAGGTACCCCTATAAGGGGGAAATTCATATGGACTGGACATGAGTTTATATCACATCATCTGCCATTCAGTATTAAAATAGAGATCAAGCCATCTTTAAAAATTAAAATTAACTTGCAGTGACTTGTGTAGAGGTGGGGTTTGAATAGAAAATTGGATTCATTATCCAATATACATGGAACAGGTAAACTGCATTCTGATGTTACTGCACAACAGTGTTCTTCCCTCAACACATTAGTGAGTAAATATCTTACCAGTCATTATTTTCATGGAAAAGACCAAGCTACTGTCTCCAACCAGAAAATCAATTAGAGGAAATGTTGTGGAAGGTACCGGTACTCCGTCCCTAGAGAAAGACCAGGAGTATTAGGCTTATTGTAGAGTTTCAGTATCCTGTGTTCAAGCCATATTTGGACACGGAAAGAGGTAATTATTTTAATTTGGGATTTTTAGCTAATCTGGGGGTCAGGTGGTGACAGTAGCCATGGAGCAAGTGGCCAAATACAGCGATTAAGATTGTTACTCTTTCGGGCCCAGTCCCATCAATTTAACTTCAGCTCAGGGATGAATTAAGTAGCCAATGGTATTTCTATATCCACAGAATTCTGTAACCGAGTTGAGGGCCACCATTTCGCCGGTAGAGCAAATGATGTGGATTTAAAACCGCATCCGGTGAGAATGCTGAGGCTTGGGTCAGATTCTTACACTGGATAGCGACATTCCAGGCGGGTATTGAGCTGTGGACCTTCCATTCCTGGGACGGGACTAGCTTCATATTTCAGGTAATTCCAGTAAATTCTCTCTTTATCGGTCACCTGAGAGAGAGAGAGAGAGAGAGAGAGAAAAGGACAGCAGATTAGGGTTAGGGTTAGAGTCAGGGCAGCCTAGAGAGTGAGCGGCTGTTAGAGTGGCACCCACCAGTCTTCCAGCCCGACAGTCCAGTAATCCATACTGGAAAGTAAGGAGCTGGGACGAACTGAAGCTTGGAGGACAGTTTCCCAGCTGGAAAACTGAGGCATCAAAACGACTGAAGAAATCCAACGATACATGTACAGTCAGGGTAGAATTACCGCAGGAGTGAACAATTCCATGTTGAAGAGCTGAAATATAGAGAAAATTAAAACTGGGGAAGCACATCAATTCAGGGCTACAACTTTTTTTTTTAAAAACACACACAAAGGACCTGTTTCGTGTTCTCCCAGCGCAGTGACCGCCACAAGTATCGCTAAACTCCAGAGCGAAATCATCTTTGAAGAAAGCTGGTCCACTAAACCCATGTAGGTACCCAAGAGCAGTTTTATAACAAGCCCAGTAAGTCTTTGACACCAGCTCATTCAGGGTCATTTAAACTCTCGAGCTAAACCATCACTCCAACACTTGATCCAATTTACCGGCCCATTAAAAATCTCGAGAATTTGTGGTTAAGTAACAAGGAGCCGGGGTGGTGGGGGAGTATTCAGGGATAGCGAGGCAAGGAGAAACACATGCCGATCCACCTTCAATTTTATTACATTGTGAGAAAAACTAATTTTAGAAAACAGCCCCTAACTATTCAACCTGAGATTTACAGAAACTTGCAAAGCCATAATTGTCACAATTCTGGGTGGTCAGGTAACCTTGAAATGAGACCATCTAGTGCCCACTGGTTTGTTCAAAGGGCACTCACTGATGGGCACTGACATAATAATGAGAACAATATTAACATTTAATTCACGCGTGCAATATTGATGTCTGGGCTGGGGCAGCACCAATCCTGGTGACATAGAGCTCAGGTAAAAATAGTACAAGGGAGCATAGGAAATAGGAGCAGGAGTAGGCCATTCAGCCCGTCAAACAGATCACAACTGATCATCTACATTTATGCCATTTCCCCCCACTATCCTCATATCCCTTGATGTCATTGGTATCCAGCAATCTATTGATCTCTGTCTTGAGCATGCTCAATGATTGAGCTTCCACAGCCCTCTGAGGTAGAGAACTTCAAAGATTCACCATCCTCTGAGTGAAGAAATTCCTCCTTATCTCAGTCTTAAATGGCCTACCCCTTATTCTGAGACTGTGTCCCCTGGTTCTAGATTCACCAGCCAGGGGAAACATCCTATCCACATCTACCCTGTCATGCCCTGTAAGAATTTTGTATGTTTCAATGAGATCACGTCTCATTTTTCCAAACTAAAGAGAATATGGGCCGAGTTTCCTTAATCTCTCCTCATAAAATAATCCTGCCATCCCAGGGATTAGTCTGGTGAAACTCCATTGCACTCCCTCAATGGCAAGTATATCCTTCCTTAGGTAAGAAGACCAAAACTGTATGCAATACTCCAGGTGCAGTGTTACCAAGGCTCTATACAATTGCAGCAAGGCATCTTTACTCCTGTACTCAACTCCTCTTGCAATGAAGGCAAATATATCATTTGCCTTCCTAATTACTTGCTGCACCTGCCTGCTAGTTTTTATTGACTCATGAACAAGGACACCCAGGTCCCTTTGGACATAAACACAACCTCTAACCATTTAAGAAGTACTCTGCCTTTCTATTTCTTCTACCAAAGTGGTCAACTTTATACTTATACACATTATATTACATCTGCCATGCCCTTGTCCATTCAGTTAGTCTGTCCAAATTCCCTGGAAACCTCCTTGCATCCTCCTCACAACTCACATTCCCACCTAGTGTCATTAGCAAATTTGGAAATATTACATTTGGCCCCCACACCCAAACCATTTTTATACATTGTGAGCAGCTCTGGTCCCAGCGCTGATCCTTATGGTACCCAAATAGTAACAGCCTGCCATCCTGAGAATTACCCATTTATTCCAACTCTCTGTTTTCTGTCTGTTAACCAATTCTAAATCCATGCCTGTATATTACTCCCAAACCCCTAAGCTGTAATTTTGTTTGATACCTTACAAAAGCCTTCTGAAAATCCAAATACCCCATAACCACTGGTTCTCCTTTATCAACATCCTCAAAAAAACTCTCAACAGGTTTGTAAAACATGATTTCCCTTTCATAAATCCATGTTGACTCCGCCCAATCATAGCATTATTTTCCAAGTGTCTAGTTATTACATCCTTTATAATAGATTCTAACATTTTCCCTACTGCTGACATCAAACTCTCGTTTTCTCTCTCCCTCCCTTCTTCAATAGTGAGGTTACATTTGTTACTTTCCAGTCTGCAGGAACCTTTCCAGAATCTGCAGAACTTTGAAAGATAACCACAATGCAACCATTATCTCTACAGCCACCTCCTTCAACACCCTGGGATGTAGATCATCAGGTCCAGGGGATTTATCAACCTTCAATCCAATTAATTTTTTGAGCACTACCTCTTTATTAATACTAATTTCTTTCAGTTCCTCATTTTCACAAGCCCCTTGATTCCCTAGTAATTCTGGGAGATTTTCTGTATCTTCTTCTGTGTAGACAGACACAAAGTAATTGTTTAGTTTCCCTGCCATTTCCCTACTCTCTTTGATAATTTCTCCCATCTCTGCCTGTAATGGACCCACATTTGTCCTTGCTAATCTTTTCCTTTTCACTTACCTAAACAAGCTTTTACAAACTGCCTTTATGTTTTTCGCTAGCTTGCATTCATATTCTCTTTTAACTTTATTATTTCTTGGTCCGCCTTTGCTGGATTCTGAATTGCTCCCAATCCCTATGTTTACCACTTTTTCTGGCAACCTTATAAGCCTCTTCCTTTTATCTAATGCAATCTTTAGCTTCTTTTGTTAGTCACAGTTGATTCACCTTTCCTGTTGGTTTTTTGTGTCTTAGAGGAATATATATTTGTTGTAGGCCATGTAATACTTTTTAAAATACTAGACATTGCCTGTCTACCATCAAATCTTTTAATGTATTGTCCAAAACCACCATAGCCAATTTGCCTTTCATATCTTCATAATTTCCTTTGTTCAGATTAACCCTAGTTTCAGAATGAGCTGCATCACTTTCAAACTTTGTGTAAAACTCTAACATATTATGGCCACTATTTCCTAATGGCCCCTTTACAGCACGGTTATTAATTAGCCCTTTCTCATTAGATAATACTAAATCTGAAATAGCCTGATCCCTCATTGGTTCCTTAACATACTGCTCCAAAAACTCATCTCGTACACACTCCAGGAATTCATCCTCCACACCATTAGTGCTAAATAGGTTTATCCTGCCTATATGTAATTTGAAGTCATCCATTATTACTGCATTACCCATGTTACATGCAGCTGTAATTTCCTGATTTATACCATGCCCACTATTACATTGTAACGTGGGGGATCATCAAGTGTGCTAAACCCTGTGATGTGAGATTCTTTGCAGAAGGTCTTCCTCGTTGGGTTGTTTTCACCCCTGCCTCAAGCTGCTTTTATATTGAATTTAGTCAGGTGCTGGGGGAAACTGGCTCCAGCAGATGGAACACACACAGCTGATGGCAACCCCAAAATAAACTTGCTGCGTTAGCTGAGATCAGAGGCTGGGATGACCTGGTAAATTCCAAACCCAATATAAAAGTAACATCAACCTCTAATTATCAGGTTATTTATCGCTGCCTGAGTACTTTGTTTGTTGGTTGCACACAATTAGCATGCTATAAGCTCTTTAGACTCATTGGCATATCTATTTACTTCTCAGTGCCATCTGTACCTTGTACAGTGTGGTGGCAACTATTATGTAACCAACAGGATACAGCTACCTGTTCTAACAATTAATAAATGCAGAGTAATTAACATTCCACCTTTTTTCTGAAAGGTTTCGTATATCATAATTAAAATAGGGGTAATTTTATCAAACCTTATCCCTTTTTGAGAGTGCTGATTTTTTTTTTGCCTTGTGTTTTAGTTTATTTTTGTGGTGTTCGTTCCTTTTTAAATCTGTCTGTAACACACGGCATTCATAGGTGAATGAATCAGTAAACATCCTGCTCACAGACATTCCCTTTAGCATGGGATGTCAGAACACTGTCATGCACTGCCATTCACCAGGTCATTGTTTAGTTTACAATAATCAATTCTTTTACCTTATCAATTCCACCTCCTCCCACCATTACTGGGCTGATACAATGATAAGAAACAAAAACTCAGCAGGTCTGGCTGGTACAATGATAAGGTTGATGCTAGAGAGCCAATTGTGTCTGTTCATGTACCATGTAGTACCTGGAGCTCATGGAGTCAGAGTGCAGATGGGAAGTGGCGTCTGCTGCAGGTTTTGAATGAATAACAATGCCAATGCATAGTTTGTTATTAACAACTGTGATAGATTGCAATATGAGTGATTTTAGTCCATCAGTTCTATGTTAAGGAATAACACTCCTTTGGCATTAGGAGTAAGAAAAAAACAGGAAACATATTGTCATGACAATGTAAAAGGCATTTCCTCAGAATGGTCCATGAGCTAAGAATTTGTGTGTGCGTGTATGTATGTAGCCCCCTTTTAGGTGTGAATGGTTCAATTTAAAAATGACCCAGTAGTAAAGCTTTAGTCTTAAACCAGAAAAGGTTAGTTTTTTTTACAAAACACTGCATTAAGTTACTTAAGTAAAAGTAATAAAGTTATTAAATACATACAAAGATTAATGAAGATAAGGATAAAAGATACTTATAAAGGTGAAATTTCACCTGTCCTTTAAGATATCATTGCAGGCCCATAGCTTGCAGTTGGTTGTCTGGATTGAAGGGGTGAAGTTGACGAGTTGTGTTCAGCAGCTGCAATGGCTTCTTTGGTTGAATAATTGGAGTTTTCCCTTGTAGGTGGACTCAGTAGGTAGAACAGCTTTGGGGAGCAAGTGAATGTCCTCTTTCTTTACTGGCTATGCTGGCATGACGCTTGACAACTACCTGGATTCCTTTTTCAGAAGGACACTGCTGATTTTATGGACACCTCCTTTGTGAATACCAGTGGCAGAGACAAATCCAACTCTCACATGCTGTTCATAGTTAGCATAGAGCTATGGGCTGGAACTGTCTTCTGGAGGTCTACTGGGTTCTCTGCGCACAAATGGCTGTTCTCAGCCAAACTTTATACAGTTCAAAACTCAAAATGGCTGCTATCTCAAACTGTAGAATCATGCCTCTCTATTAGGTATTGGGTTAGCCTAGGTCTGAAGGAAAAGTCCCATCAGTTGTCTTTTAGCCGAGGTAATTAACCTTTTAAATGTCTCAGCCATTAACTTGAATGGCTGTCATTCTTCCAGGTTTGGTGAGATAGGAAAGAGCTATTCACACCTTCAGGGAAGCCATTGTTAGTAAGTTCCTGTTTACCCTTGTGGAAATGCACATGGAATTTCAAATATCTTCACATATCTGCCTTTGCAATCCACTTGGAGCCTTCCAGAAGCTCGGCAAACATTGCAGTTGTAAAAGATCAGGTGATCTTTGGCAGCCATTTTCAAGGCTCCTTATGTTCAATTGAAAGAAAAAGTAGCTTTTTACAAAATCTATAATATTACAACTACACATTTGTGACACATATTCTTCCAACATTCATCCCAAGGAACTGGGCTTCAATTGATCAGTTCACACTGAAAAGAAAGTATTTGCATTTATTTACTACCTTTCATATTGTCATAGTGCTCCACAGGCAACAAAGTAGTTTCAAAGTGCAGTCGTGATTGTAACGTAAGTAAGCAGGAAGAGAGTCTCCTCGGGCTGTGGAGAGTCCTCAGTAAAATGAGATTGCACAATCTCTACTCACTCATTCAGGGACATGAATCCACCGCATATAACTGCCAATAATTGGTCACAGAATCACACTGAATTAGCAATCCAGTTGAAGGCAGAAAGGAAGATGGTGCATAGATGTAGAAGGGGGAATTTATCTAACAATTGAACCGGTTATATCCTTTAAAAGAAATCTTTCGCTGTCGCCTACTGGCTGGAAATGCTTGATTCTAATACTGGGTGAAGAACCTTTCTATTCCCCAGTAGCAGCATCACTTGATCAGTAGAGTCCGAATAAAGAAAAATCTTTTTAAAAAAATTGCATGGACCAGAAATTATGATTCTTCCCTTTTTGTTATCAGCAATACTCCTTTAGATGAAGCTATGTGATGTGAAAACTGTTGCACCTACGACTTAAGTTAGTGATGTTAGAATCAAATCACCGTGCCTACCTGACCTGAATGTGATGACTTCCTATCCTCTCCTTATTGTTTTTATGATCTTTTTTCTTACTATTCTGCATGTGTTACGTGCATGTTTCCAAATCCTGATTTGTGATTCCTTCCATACAGCATATTTTGTTTCCTGCATTTTTCTTCATGTATGTCAGGGTGAACTCATTGTGCAAATTATTGAAACAATGATACTTTTGAGATCATTTTATCTAAGTCACAAAGATTTGATAAATAATGAGGGACTATTTCCTTTGGTGGGACGATCTGTAACCAAGGGAAAGAGGTTTAAGATAATTGATAAATGTACCAGAGAGGGTGTGAAAAGAACTTTTTTTTTTACACATCATGTTAGGATCTGGAATGAGCTACCTGAAAGGGTGTTGGAAACAGATTCAATAGTAATGTCCAAAGAGGAACTGGATATATACTTGAAAAGGAAAAAGAGGAGGGTGGTCAGATTAATTGGATATCTTTCAAAGAGCTGGCACATGCACAATGGGCCAGGCGATTCCAGAGAGGAGTGGGGCAAACTGAATAACTCAAATAGCCAGCACAAACACAGCAGGCTGTATACTTTCATATTCTAAGTTTACTGCATTTGTATTTTATCACATCTTTAGGATTGTTTACAGTTTGCAAGTACCAAGCCTCGCTGTTCAAACATAACCATCCGGTTCAGTTCTGTTGGGGGACTGGCGAGTGTTGTTCTGGAACTTGTGATCAGCCACAGGAGGCTGACTCTGTCAGCTTTTCCTCTCCTTTGGCTATTAGGACTTAATAGGCACAAGCTAATGAAAACAGAAGCGAACTCTTGTGTCTTTACCAGGTACACAACCCTCAGCTCAAGCAGTCTGAATCTAAAATACAAGCAGCCTCAGTGACACAGGTGGCGGAGCTGGGGGGCATGAATGCTCCCAAAGGAATCTCTAAAGATCCTGACAACCTGGAGGCTGATTTTTTTTTTTGTTGAACGATTGAAGTCCTCACGTTGAGGGATTGCTATGCTGGGAGATGGAACATTTTTTCCAGTATTTTCAACCATTGTTTTCATCAAGCACTGTGTTCTAATACTGTGCCATAACTCCCAGTTCAAAGCGCGTTGCTGGTCGCACTAGAAAGGCTTCCTCATTTCCCACATTAACCGCACTGTTTGAATGGGGAGGTTAGATTAGCTCCAATCAGTGCTAGTTTAGCGATAGCTTTTCCTTTGGAACTTGCGTCCACTAAATCATTGATTAATTGAGGAGGTGTTAAAGGAGACTGAAAATGATAGTTGCAGCAATTAAAATGTTCACAAGTCAATGAGATGCACATGGAACTAAATATGGTCTCATTGCAGTAGGAAAACTGCAAGAGGCTGTACCTTTTAAACATGACAGATAGTATTTCATTTCATGTTTTTGATATCTCATTATTAAAATGGTTGTGTTTGCTCTCTATTAATAGGTTAATAAGTTGGCAGCGGAGGGCTTGTTCCCGTGCACCCCCCACCCCCCCAATATAAAATGCATTCTCTGAATGCACCCCCCACCAAAGAAAGGCACTGCTTATAAAATGCTAAAAGAAAAGCTAAAGGGCAGAATCATCCCAGGAATCGGCAAAGTCCGATACCGGGCAGGGAAAGTGGCTTTTGATCTGTTGACAGCCATGGCAGCATTTTCCACCGCACCGTGCGGCACTTTGTTTAAGACATTCACAGAGGGCACGGGTTTCAGCTTTGGATCACTGATGGGGCGGACTCTGATTCGCCTGCACCGAGGTGGCCTCAGGCCTTCAGTGACTAGGGCGCCCTGCACAGCACCAGTGCTCTCCAAGGATCAGAAGTCGCTGCAAAGTCATGGCTGCTAAAGGGAGGAAATGTGCTGCCCCCCCAAATTTAGGGACACCTCCAGCAGTGGAGGCCCGCCACAAAGTCCTCTACACCCACCCCCTGCTCTGAGTGAAGACCGGCAAGCAAGGTCACCAATCCAGCATGGGAGGTGGTGGGCAGCGCCAACCACCTGCAAAAGAGGACAGCCGCCACCCAGTGCCGAAAGGGGATGAGTGATCTCCTCCATTCCATCAGGGTACGTCACCCTTCTCGCCACCCTCAACTCACACACTCACAAACCCATCACACATCGCGCTCCCTGCCAGTTCAAGGGACATCACCATTCACTCCCCCACGCACACCTTCATCTGCCCTGCGGATCATGTCCTTATCCCACCCATGGCACCAGCCAGTACCCACACATGCCAGGCATCCTTATCATCTGGCATGGCAGGTGTCCTGCTTACACTCTCTCCATCTGCATTCAGCTGGCACACAAGAGGGAGAGGTCGCAGGCTGGTGGAGGAATTCCTGACATGAAGGTCCTCAGAGACTTTGAAAATAGAGTCATCCAGCTGGCCGGCAAGAATCTGGACCATTCCTGTGCTGATGGGGAGGTCATGATCCGCAGGGCAGATGAAGGTGTGCGTGAGAGAGTGAATGGTGATGTCCCTTGAACTGGCAGTGAGTGCGATGTGTGATTGTTTTGTGAGTGTGTGAGTTGAGGGTGAAGAGAAGGGTGACTTACCCTGATGGAACAGAGGAGATCATTCATCCTCTTTCGGCACTGGGTGGCAGCTGTCCTCTTTTGCAGGTCATTGGCGCTGACCACCGCTGTCACCGCCTCCCATGCTGGATTGGTGACCCTGCTAGTGAGGACCTAGCAGTGCATCATCCATCAGACAACCATGCTGTGAGTCAGTACCCCTGTTCTGCAGTCCTCTGCCATGCACTAATTATCTCTTCTTGCTTTCACAGGCACATCTGGGAAGCAGCCGAGGAGGCCCATGAGCCAGGTCCTTGACTTCAGCCCCAAGGACGGCACAGGAGAGGAATCTGCAGACACTGACATTGAAGACCTGTCACAGCACTCACCCACACTCTCCACCAGTGCAGAGACACCCCTTGGTGGGGACTAGTTCTAGAGTAGCCTCGGGGTCACAATCTGGTGAGCACATCGCATTGTCTGACCCACAGCAGGTAGAAGCAGGGAATTCCCAGGTTTCCAGCACTCGGAGGACTGCTGGAGGCCAGAAATCTGCTGAGCCCAAGTCAGATGAGGTGATACCTCAGGTGCTGGAGCTGCAAAGTCAAGCTCGGGAACATCAGGAAGGGATGTCCGCTGCACTCCTCAGATTGCAAGAAACGATGGAGGAGCCTGTCCGCCTTCAGGCTGAAATGATAGCGCCGGCATGCCAACTCACCAAGGCCAACACTGGCATGATGGCAGCTGCCAATGAGACCTTGGTTCAAGACATCAGTCCTGCACTGCTGCGCAGGTTGAACTCCGTTGCTAAGGCACTTGCAGGCAGCCAACAGTGTTAATGTGAGAGGGGATGGGGCATCTCGAGCTCACTCCAGCTGCCCCTACCTCTCCAGGGGTCAGTCAGGGGCCCTTGGGCACCCAAAGGGAGGAGGATCAGTCGGTGCATGCCCCAGGGCCATCCGCCCAGGTGACCCTGAGAGTGTCCAGCCCATTTGAATCCCCTCTTTCTGTGATCCCAGCAGCTCCAGCTCCACAGGCCAAGGAGGGTGCCACTGCCACGCAACAGGACCCCAAAAGCAGGCTGGGGCCCTCCAGGTCTCAGCCCTCCAGAGGATGTCTGTCAAGTTCATCACAGACAGGGCATAGCATCAGCAGGCTGCCTCCATCTCCGCTGTGAATACGGGGGTGGGCACCGAGACATAGTGGCAGGGTTAGAAAGGTCAGGAATATTTAGTTGCATAACGTGGGCACGGGTGTTAATCGCTTGTACTTAATGTTGACCATTGTAAATACACTTCCAAGAATGTCTCCTTGTCTATGGCTCCTTGTTATTTTGAGCAGCGCTCGTGTCAGTCAGATGTGAAACCTCGCTTCTTGCACAAAACGAAGGCTACTGTCGCAGTCCAGGGTCTCTCCCCTGCGCAGAGTGTAACCATTTGAGCACAGTGATTGTCCGGCTTCAAAGCCGCTGTCCAGATTAGTGATGCCTACACCACCATGTGGCTTGTGTTTGCTGCAAGAATCTTGTACTCAAGCATCACTGGGTTCCGTGATGTTCTCTGTGCTCAGCACCTTAGAGGTGGGGCTGTCCCGCACCCCCATCTCGACACCATTCCTCACAAGTGAAGATGTGGTGCTGAAGGGGACAGGTGATGAAGCCTGCCAAAGGATCAAGTTGTCTTAAAGTCCATGTGGCTACAGTTTGTCAGCAGCATCTCGATGATATGAACCTCTTCACAGAGCATTTGTGCTCTGCCCTCAGCCAGACAGGTGTCAGACATTCCCAGATGCAATGTGAAGATCTCAGGAGTGGTCTCACTGCATCTCATCATCATCCTCCTGGAATCTTGCAGCAATGAGGGCCTCACAACTACGCCTGCCTCGTCTGGCCTGTGCAACGGCCTCATCACATGCACCCTCACCTTCCAGGATCTCATCACCCTCACCCCCTTCGACTTCCTCCTCGTTGGAGGAGATGTGCAGCTCTTGCATCTCCTCATCATCCAGATCCTCCCTCCTTTGCATTGCCAGGTTGTGTAGCGTGCAGTAAGCCACTATGATGTGTGACATCCTCTGGGGAGTGTACTGCAGTGTTCCATCAGACCTGTCCAGGCACTGGAACCTCATTTTCAGGATGCCAATGGTGTGCTCAACCAAAACCTGAGTTGTGGCATGAGCCTTGTACCTTCTCTCACCAGGAGTCTGAAGCCGCAGTGCAGGCATCATCAGTCATGTCCTTTGTATGTAGCCCTTGTCCCCGAGGAGCTAACCTTGCATTCTTTGTAGGCCCTGGATGTCAGGGATCTGAGATTTGCTGAGAATGTATGGATTATGGATGCTTCCAGCATATCAACACAAACATGCATGATCCGTTTGTTATGGTCACAGACCAGCTGAACATTGAAAGAGTGGAAGCTTTTGTGGTTCACATACTGGGCTGCTTGTTGCCAGGGAGATTTAAGAACCACGTGGGTGTAGTCGATGGCACCCTGCACCTGTGGGAATCTGGCATGTGAGCAAACCCCAGCAGTCTTGCTTCCTGGCTCACCTGGTCCCAGTTGAAATTGACAAAGTGTGTGCCTTGGCAAAAAGGGTGTCCATGGCCTCCTGGATATATTTGTGGGTGGAGGCGCGCGAGATCCCACAAAGGTCCCTGGAAGGAGCCCCTGCTGAAGAAATTGAGCGCAGCAATGACTTTAACTGCCAATGGCAGTGGATGCCTTCCGAGCCCCCGTGGTGCCAAATCCTGCAGAAAGTGGCAGTTTCTGTCTGTGTGACAGTTCCCTTAACATGCGCAGGCGTCAGTGACACACACTTGTTCATCTTCAGGTAGCACATGCGTCTACGAACGACAGTTCTGTGGGGTTCATACTCTGCGTACGGAGGAGGCCGTGCCATCTCTCAGTCTTCAGGGTTTTGCTCCTCCCTTTGGTGAGCCAGGCGCCTCCGTCGCATTCTTCTCTCCGGCCTATAAGCATTCAGGCCGACAGCAAGATCACCAGGGCTCCATGTTCCTCATGGTCTCCTCACTGCAGTATCAAAGGGAGAGACGCGAAGGTCAGCGATTGTCTCCTAAGGACCACTCTTGGTGGCCACAATAATTAGATGAAAATTGATTACAATTAAGTTCCTGATATTCGATGGCAGCAAACGCAGCCCGCTATTAATGGGAGAGGAGAGAATCACATCTCCTGGATTTACACAGTCGGGAAATGTGACTAGGGCCTTTTTGTGAGATTTTCTGATCTTGCTACCGAACACACCTGCCACCAACCAGGACTGAAAATCCCAGCCAAAATCTATTAAATGACAACGTTGTGTGCACCTATTAGAATGCCCGTATCCACGGTGCCCACCAATGGATAGCTTCAAGTGTACCTGTGGACTCATTGTGATCCTGCTCAAAGACCTTCTGTGCAAAAGTCTTTAAAATGCCGCCTGACAGCAATAATATTGATGTAAGCTGTTTATTTACCCGTCAAACCAATTTAATGCAGATATAGATAGCTTATCTTTCTCAAACTGTGATCAGAGAGCAAAAGGACTCGAGCAGCTATTTGGTAAAATGTAAAAGGAGGCTAGAGACCTGTGGGTCAATGTTACTAATTCATGGGCAGAATTTTTCATCCTGCGGGTGGGCATGAGTGTGTCTGACCCAAACGGGAGTGAAATAGTGCGTGATGATGCTGAGCGAGCGTCCTGATGTCATCGCGCACTCGCGTGATAGTTCGCTCGGTAGGCGTGTGCGGTGCCGGAGCAGCACCCGTCATTAATTAAGCGGCCACTTAAGGCCCTTGACAGGACAATTGACTGTGATTTTCCTGGCCCATGTGACTTTCTGCTCGTCGCATGGGCAAAACGGGCAGGCGGCCAGCTGACATTTTCACAAACCTCATCCAAGGGCCAGATAAAAAGAGTCAGCAGCATTGCCAGTGTGAGTAGTGAAGAGTTTTGGAGATGGTTTGCAGCCGTTGCTGATCGGTACTTGGCAGCTTCATCTCTGTTCGAGGCATCATTCTTAGTATTTCCAGGCTTAATTTCAGGACTCATTGCTGTCTGCCAGGCCCCCGGAGGATTCAGGCTGTGTGGACCCTTCCAGGTATCAGACAGCCTGCCTTTACCCTGGTAATGGGGGTTGTGGTCTCCACTGGGGGCACTCCCTCTGAGGAGGAAGAGAGGGGCAGAAGGGAGAGGAGGCCAGGTGTCCCAGTGCAGCTCCTACGGGAGGGATCTGTGGGAGGAGAGGCAGAGCCACAAGGAGTGCAGGGCCAGCAGGGAGTCCAAGGTGGAAGGGGCTGCAGAAGATGCTCCCACCCTGCTGCCAGCGTTTACAGGCAGCGATGCAGCTACCTCAATATGTCCGGGGTGCAATGCCGAAGGTGGACCTGCCCCTCGAGGGAGACAGTGACCTCCGTTTGCCAGATGATTGGGCCTGAGATCAGCTCCAACTGAGTGGGTGGACACCCCATGCCAGTGGCTCTGAAGGTCACAGTGGCCCTCAATGTCTATGCCTCCGGCTCTTTTCAGGGGTCAGTGGGGGATCTGTGTGGAGTGTCCCAATCAACTGTCCACAGTTGGGTCAAGTTGGTGACAGAAGCTCTGTTCAGGTGGGTACTGACCTTTTATTCATTTCCGAATGGATGAGGCCAACCAGGCTGAGTGAGCCAGAGGGTTTGTAGCGATTTCTGACTTCCCCTGCGTCCAAAGGGTAATAGACTGCACACACATGGCCATCAAGGCGCCAGCGGGTCAGCTGGGAGCCTTCATCAACAGGAAGGGATTCCACTCCATGAACGTGCAGATTGTGTGTGACCAGATTCTACAAGTCTGTGCAAGGTACCCTGGCAACAGCCATGATGCTTATATCCTGAGACTCTCCCAGATGCCGAGGCTCTTCAGTGCTCCAGCCTGACTGGATGGATGGCTGCTGGGTTACAAGGGCTGTCTGTCTGCCAGAGTGGGTGTCACTGATAGTGGTTGCATGCTGCGCTCTCCACAATCTGGCACTGGCAAGGAAGGACCCACTGGAGGAAGAGGATCTTGACGCAGCTGCACAGGCCACAGATGATGAGTCCAGTAGTGAGTCCGAAGAGGAGCACGATGAGGAGAATGCTGAGGGCATGGACCCAAACCTCGGTAACCTGCAGGAAGGCAGGGACACCCGAGACACCTTGATCCAATGTCAACTAGGCTACCAAAGATCAGCTTCAAACGCAGCCAGGGCTGCTGCCTCCATCCCGGATATCTAATTGGACCCTTTCATTTGAACCCAAAGAGCACTCAGTGCCTGTGCAATAAAGTTCAGAGCCACCTGCGCCCAGCATTACATACTGGCGTACCCTGCACCAATAATATAAAAAGGTGAAGCATACTCATGCCACGATGACTAAAACAAAATTTATGTCATTCTGACCATTCAATAATCTTAACAGAAACGTTTCTGATATTCAACATCAGACCAGTATATGTAATTAAACAAAAATGAGCATAAAATCACCCATGACCTGTCCATCTTGTGTTCATGGTGCCTTTAACTTATGTTTGCGAGTGCTACGTCTAGGTACTCCCTCCTCACTGGCAGCAGCTTTGGAGACAGCTGCTGACTCTGCGTCTTTTTGGCCTTGATGACCTTGGCGGTCGTCCACTGGCCAGCGGAGCCTGTGCTGGCCTCACCTGGGAGGGAGTGGCCAGTGCCACGGCTGGCATCTCCCCAGTTGTCACAGCCTCATCAGATGCCACAGTCACTGGCGGAGGGGCAGAAGAACTGCTGATTCATTCAGAGCGCCCTGAGAGGAGCCCGCAGACAACAAGCAGCTCGTGCGCCAATGTGAGGTTGCTCTGGACCTCCCTGCACACCATTGATGGATGGGCACCAAGCTGGGATACTGGGTGCCGCATCCATCTCCCACGCTGTCACTGAGCACCTGAGGTCATTGCCTGTGTGAAGGGTTTTCAGGTCCGAGTGCAACCCCAGGAACCCCTCATTCTGTCCCTGGAGTTGCCTCTCTTGGAGGCAAGCATTGCGCTCGGCCATGAGGGTCAACGCAGTGTTCACGCTCCGCATGGACTTCTCCATCCCAGAGACTATGGCACGCAGACCCTCATGGATCTCCGCCAGATCCTCCCGCACATCTCCCTGGACATCCAGCATCTGCTGCCTAATGGGCGACTCCAGAGACTCATCATCTGCCTTCAACTGAGCATTGTCCTGGTCTCCAGCAGTCCTCCGACTGCCGTCGCCATGGGCATTCTCTGCCTCCGCCTGCACCTCAAGCGATTGTGAAGTGCCCTCACCTATGTGCACTGAGATACTAGCTGCCACTCTAATGCCCACCGAGGTGTGGTATATGCGCTGGTGCCTGCTTCAGAGAGCGGATGTGACGCAGGTGCAAATGGCGCCCGATGGTCCTCTGGTGTTGGGGGTGGCCCTTCAGGGTCCGGAGATCGAACGCCTGCTGGCGAACTTAAAAGGGAGAAGAAGGACCTGTCATTATTTAAAGTCAGCACACTGTCACTGTGCGTGCCAGGCACCCTAGTGAGACAATGGAGATCTGCATCATGGTGCAATCGTCTTTCAATGATCAATGGAGACACCAGGTTCGAGGCTCCCATCAATGAAAAGACTGCATTAGAATGGTCACACAAGCCAAAATTCTCATCTCCAGTGCACTGCACTCTTACTTTTGTCAGGCACCCCGCCTCTCCATGCCCAGTTGCACGTGGGGCGTGTCAGCTCTCGAGCCCTAGGGCATCTTGCTCATACCTAGAGAGGATTAGGAGGTTAGCGGGGCCTCCGACATTCTGTGACCTTTCAATATTGTTGTGGGCCATCTTCTCCTGAAACAACAGAGGAGCATTGATTAGTCCGCTCTGTACCTGCAGCACTATTGCAGCCTGGCCAACCCCAGCTGAGGAGCACCTGGCAGGGCACATCCAAGTTTTGGCCCTCGAGCCGCAAGGCACTCAGTCCAAGCAGACAGGGTTCACCCCCTAGGCCAGCTCCGGTGTCATTGACAGTTGGCACTCGGACTCAAGCACCCCTGAGATCCACAGGGGGACAGCCAGATCTTAACACATCTGCACACTGACCCATGCCAACATGGTACTCACCCTTCCTGAGCACTGCAGGTTATTGAAGCGCTTCCGACCCTGCACCCATGTGTGCCGCACCATGTCACGGCTGCTGACCAGGGTTGCCACCCCCCTCCCACGCCCTCCTGCTGAGGTGTGGTGGCCTCCTCCTCCCATCCCTGGGGACAAGGAGGACGGCGAGGCACCACCAGAGAAGCGGAGGGCTGAGTGCCCACCCGACCTGCTCTCCTGTCGGCCGTGTCCAGCTGCACTCGGGTCCATCGTGCCAGCTCAGCGAATGCCCTCCTTGGCAGCCTTCCAGGGGCTGCCTGGGCTGTTTTTAAATGGCCGCCGGGTCGCCATTGGGCGCAGGGGCTGATAGGTCCCTGCCCCTGCTCAACCCTTCCCGGCCAGTGCAGGGCCGCGTTTCACGCTGTGCGGGCCTTAATTGGCCCGCCAGCCTAAATTTGCAGTCGGGGCCTGATCATGGGTGGTGGTCCGCTTTGTGGCCTCTCCCGGGCCCATGTGCCGTGTCTGCCCGAGAAAGGGAAAATCCTGCCCTATGTTCTCAGTACAGAGATACCTGGACCGACTGGAGTACTGGTACAAATGGGAAAATCCTGGAAAACCCTCCATACTTAAATTCTAGATTGGAAACCGGCATCACTTAATGGGTTTTTGAAGTTCATGGTCTCTCTTAGAAACGGGGACAGGGGGATTGGGTGGCTAATTCAGTTGGCTAGACAACTAGCGTGTGGTTCAGAATGGTACCGACAGCTTAGGGTTCAATCCTTGTTCCAGCTAAGACAAACCAGGAGCCTGCCTCCTTGCCCTGCCCCTTAGTAAAACTGCAGCATAAGCTGTGGTTTGACGAGACTCATGGTTGAGAATGCTACCTAGAGAAGAGAGAGGGGGTCTCTCTGGTTTTTAGCTATGTTATTCCTATAAATGGAATGTGCATCCCCCTGTGAACAGGAGTGCATCGTTTACTATCCAGTATCTAGTTACACAATACCATGATATGGGAATTGTAACAACTAACCTGTACGTTGGGGTTATTTTGTATAAAACATATGAATAAACAGTTTAGTACTTCTACAGTAAATTTTCCAACACTTTTCACTTATGGTAAATAATAAGGATGCAATTTTTTTATCTTTCTAAATGTGGATTCACTTTTTTATCTAAGCTATCCAAAGTGGGTTGGCTTAGACCTTTAAAATATAGATAACATTGTGTTGTTGCCTTGGAGAGCATGGCTGACTGTCCATGAGTGATGCCCTCTGGCAATGACCAAACACGAGAGAGCAATCACACAAACAACAAAGCCCATCAGTTTCCAAAACAGTTGTATCAGCAATCTTTCTTCCTAAAGCCAATCCCACAATGGAACAAGATGCCAAAGGAAATAGTCACTGCCCTCATCACTTGAAATCTTCAAGACCCATCTCTAGATTATTTCCATTTATAACTTTTCACTATCAAAGCTTAAACTGATGAGCTTCAGCCTTCATTTCAGCAGGTCAAGCCTGGTTTAGCTAGCAGTACACAGATAAATGTTAGATCATGCCAACACAACCAATGCAAAAGCATTTGCCTTATGTCTGTGAGATGGGGTTGTTGCAGGGTGGGGTGGGGTGGGGGGTGGGCTGAGTGGTGTGGTCATCCCACCAACCATACAATAGCACTGCAATGTTTGAGATTGTGCATAATAACCCCTGTTGTAGTAACCGGCCTGGTTTCAGGCAGCTGGTTTACTGTGTTAAAGGCGCTACTTTAACGTTACAGAAATATAGGGGGAAAATTAGCTATAAAGTTGGAACAATGGACAAATAGTAATTTAGTAGTACAGAACTTCAGTATTGCTGAACAAAGACATACGCTATCTAGGCTTTTCGTCTTACACTCATAAGGATAACTCGTGAGAAATTACCAAACTACAACGGGGGAACAACAATTTATACTGCATGAGAAGAGTGTGCTTATTGGTTGGCAAGTTGACTCTTGATTGGTGGAGGTGTTGCCATGGAGAATGCAGCATGGAGAAGTTAGCTGCCAGGCTTTGTCCAAATTCAAACTGAGCAGCTCGACTCTCATTGGTCTGGGCATTACCCTGGGGAATGAACCAGGGAATGACTGTTCCCTAAGCTATTGTTTAGATGAAAAAGGTGCAAAATGTGGACATGTTCCTTCTGTCTGCAAAGGAGTTAAAAATGAACAAGTTAAAACAGAAGGCTGCTGTATTATGTTTACTCAATAAAAACCCCTCAGCAGACAGTAATCAGAAGTTAGCATGTCAGTCGATGAACCAGTGACTGAATGAGTCATGTACCTCTCCCAAAGGAATTTCTAAATATTTGACCTAACGTATACGTTTCTTTGTGCAGTTAAATTACTTTAGCTGCAGTACTCTGTACCTGCATGTTAACTGTCCCAGGGCTCTCAGAGCATTTTAGAAGTCCAAATGGGTTGTGACTTATTGAGCTAATGGTTGTAGTTCTGTAGCTGCAGCGTTGGTTCCAACCAGGGAATAACTCAGTACCCCCTGGAGCATTTTGGAGTGGCCTCTGTTCAATCACTCACTGCCTGATGCAATGTAGACAAAGTGCATGCAATTTTTGATTGGCTGCCTATTTTTCAGGTGCAAAACAGCTATAGTGTTTTTAATTTCTCCCACCCCCCTCCAGAAATCATTTTGGACCCTATATTTAGCTTTGTATGTGAGCTATGTTGCTGGTGTGCAGCAGAAACCAGTTTGTCGCATGTTGAATCATTGCTTTCTGGTTTACCTTATCTTCTCTTTTTAATCCTTGATGTTTGAGATTTTAATTAAGTTGACTCAGCTAGCTTCTGTGAACTCAGTGCAGATTGCTTGGGGTTTTCATCCTGAGACCTTCTAATCACTTTGCTGTGTTATGCATTATCTAATACATTTAACAGATGACCAATCGAGTGAGCACCACTGTGATTCTTTAAGTAGTAATTACACTGTGGTCAGAAAAGTGAAGAGAGCTGTTTTACCAGGACTTAAAATGGCTATGTAGTATTACTTAATAAAAATGTACACTCTAAATTGCTATAAAAAAATAATCCTCTAACAAAGTTCTTGTTATTGGAAAATATCACTTTTATTGAATAAATTACATTGCCTATATACATGCAAACAAAAAGTGCTTAAACAACAGCTGCTCACAAACATTAATACTGTTTACATGTTCTGTAATGAACTCTTGGATTATTATCATATAGCAGTTCATGGAAGTGCTGGGCACTGACCAGGCACAATCAAAAAGCTTTGTTTTCTTTGTTCATTAGCAAACAGGACGTCAGAATTTAAATGGAGTGAACTTAAAGCAGAGAAAATGTGACACAACCAATTGTTTACATCAACAAAAGCAGTGTGATTATGAATGGTTGAAAATAATTATCCTTTATGTGAAACTATACTGTTAGATTGCTGCCTGGTGTTAGAACTGATGTCACAATAACTAACATTCATTAAAAAGTTGGTTGTACTGTCACATGTATGAAGTGATATTTACATTCATGAATATGGTAAGGCAAATGGAATTGATACAATGTGATAATGGGTGCTGAGGTGAATGACAGTCTGTAGTTCCATGCTGGTATGAAACCAACCTATGCAAGAATAACGTAATCTGTGAGTGCAAGTGAAACTCTCAAATAAATCACCCCTCCTCTGCATTGTAATGTAATATAATCATAAATATCATTTCAGTACGGGAAAATAAATGATATACAGTATATTCATGCCTATAATGTCAGACACTAAGCATGAAATGTAGAATGAAATTGAAACTCATGATTATAAATTTACTCACCGTTACAGATTCTACATTGCAATGTTACATGCCCATTTAACATTCCATCAACATATGAACATATCAAAACTGAACACAGGACCTTCCTTACTTTTGTGAAATGTGGTGTATCAGTCACACCTTTGTCATATTTTGTGTCCGCTAAAAATAAGGGAAAAGCTTCTACACTGACACAACTTGTTGGGTTTAAGTGAAATGGCAAACACCAAATAGAACAATGACTTGTGCATAGCTGTGGCTTATACTTCTAGTACAGTTGCTATTTTTGGTCTTGTATGTTATTTATCTTTTTAAAATCATTACAACAATAATTGGTCACTACCCTAGTTACAGTTTGTTTGGGTGATCTGAAGGGCAGAGCAAACTTCGGGCAAAGCTTCTCATTGCAAATCAAATATTACATACAGTGCAATTATACTACAGTACTGTTTTGTAGCAGATGCACAATACTTCGCATTTCGACCATAGCTGCATTTACAGGAAATTAGATCCTCTTAATATTTACATTAAAGTTAAGTAATAGATACATTCAGTGCAGAAACATAAAATTACAAAATGTGCTAATTTTTTGAAATGTCTAGTGTGCATTTTGATAAATTATTGTTGCCTTTTGGTGCATTGTTTATTATCACAACATTTTGAAATATTTAAATTGGGCTGTAGATATCACTAAACTGACTATGTGTTGCTAGAAAAGCCAATTGCTCCAATATTTTTGCAGGGTTGTAAAGCTTTGCCAAGTCTTATATTTGCCAGTGTTGCAAACTAGTGCCAGGAAAGCTAGCTTTGGCCTTGGCAGGTACCCCTCACCTAGCCTTCCTTTCTGTTTATGTCACCAGTAGGGTTCTACAGATTAGGTATATTTCAGGGTTGGTTGGCAGAATGAGTGATCCACCAACTCAAATTCTTCTTCCCCTTGTAAGCTAACTGCAAATGGAGGTAAACCTAGAAAGAAAGTGGACTTGTCTTTGCTTCAAATTTGTTATCATTGCAATCTAAAGTTCAATACTTTAAATAAACGCAAAAGAATAGAATGTCAAATTTGAGGTGAAAATATTCACTATCACATTAATACAGTACATTTAAAGAGAAACCAGTGGATAAATTTACTGAATCAATGAACTAGCGATCTACTGAGGGAGTGGTGGGATTGAGGGATGAGTGGAACTTGAATCACTGACAAATACAAGCCACCCAACACAATACAATTGTCAACTATTACTGTTACTCGACCACATGCAATCCTAATCATTTCACAAGTTATTTGTGACTGCAATTTTTGTAAACTCCTTAAATGATCCTGACAATATAGATTCTCAACAGCAGTATTTATTATTCAATCAATTTTAACTATCCTCTGGCAAAACCTCATGCAGATTTTCAGCTGAACAGATTTCAAATGAGGTGGGACAGAGCATAATCTTTAACGTTAGTCCTTAATGGAAATTATTTCTTGTACCAAAAGCTGCAACATAATTGTACATGAGCAGCACATTGAACTCCTTAATGTCAATAAATGTTTTGTGATTCAACAGTAACCATATATAACATGTACATATATATTATGTATGTGTAATATATTTGTAGAAAGACATTTTACTGCCTTTTCGTTCCACTGTGATCATATTAAGGGATCATTTTCCCTTGTCACACATTTTTAAGTAATTGATCACCATCCATACAGTACAGCCATTACATTTTAAGACCGTTTTGGCATATCTACAACAGTATATCATCTTCTCAGAGTATTAATTAAACAAAATTCCAGTGTACTATATATTTACATAATCTAACTGTTGAACAGTGTGTAAGTTTCATTGATTAGCACCATATGTTTATATTTTTACAAAGACATTGTACAATTTTATTTATCAAAATGATAAATGCAACTTATTTAATTTTTAATTATCAAAATAAAAAAAATAAAGTCCATATGATTGACTCCCTGATCATATGGAAATGTTGAAGGTTTGCATCACAATCTATATCAAACTGCCTCATTCTGTTGTGTTATGTTCCACTTGTCTTAACGTTTAAATGTTGCGCTATTTCAAAGGGAGATGACTCAAATTAAATTAGCGAAATCTACTATGTTCTGACCAAAGGCCCACAAGTGGCAGCACAAACCACAAACAAGTGAATGGAATGTTTTCTCCATTATCCACCTATGGCAGACAATAGTGAAACCCACAGCCCAGGAACCACATCTGAACCGGAGACTTTTTATACGCTGTCCGCATTTATAAAGAAGAATAATTAGGTAAGGGTGGAGTTCAAGCTTTCATCAGGTCCCTTGATTGTGTAAAAGCCTTTTAACAGACTTCAAATCAACTGTCACATCACCAATGATATATTCGTTTCACGATGGTGTTCTCGTTTCCACCACAATTATTATATACAAATAATTAGTGCCTCTGCCTTTGAGGACAAAGTACTAAGGCTGGATACAGAACTGGTTAGCAGTGTGCTACTGTTGCAACAACTGGTTGTGTATTTTAACAGCATTCACGGAGAGCTCCCTTTGCTTAATTAGTTATATAAACACATTCGATAAGTGCACAGGAAAATGAATGCTTTTAAAATGATCTTTCTTCCCTTGGGTTACGCATCCTGGTCTCCAGCTGATAAGAGTATAGAGGTAACCATGTCTCTCTCTATTTGACGCCACAAGAATGTGCTTAAATTATCTCTAAGGTGAATGCCCTACTGATTTCTTTCCTACTGACTAGAAAATTCACCTCTGTGCAGAACTGACCTCTGATAACAATGTCTACATTTTTGTCTGATTATTCTCCTATGAAATGTAGTGCCTTGGGATATTTTACAATGTTGAAGACATGATATAGAACTGGAAGTTGTTGTTGTTGCAGACTGATAGCTTATCACAAGGAGAAAGCATGAATGAAAATACATCCTGTCTTCTTGCTAAATGTTTGCGAATAACCAGGCTGGAAGTACTTTATGAGAAGGGTCTACTCTATCTCGTATTATATTAATGAGTGTCACTACCTACAGGATCAAAAGATGATTTACCCCTGATATTAAGCCAATTCATCTCTCACCAGACACTTAGATAATCAAATAACTCTGAAAGGTTTGACAACATAGATAATAAGTACGTTTTGCTCTCAGTGTAACTTGGCAGTTAGGAAGCAACCGTTTTGTATTTTAATGAGATGCAGACAATCCTGAACATTCCCATTAAGCCAATTTGCATATATAAAAACAGTGTTATAACTGAGAGCTTTACAAATGAATGGGATATATATAAAAAAACAATTTTATTCAGAGGCCTATACAATCATCAGCTTGTTTTGCTCAGCCAAATTGTGAGAACTTCATGGTGACTATAAATGATGTAACTGTTGCAATGTTGCACAGGTTTGTTACCCTGCAATAACATAAAGCATTGCCATTGATATGGTCATGCACAGTAACAATATCAAGTCTCCAAAAGCATGGTTGTGCTTTTAAGAGCATAAGAAAACGCAGATGTGAATTCCTTAAAGTAATTTAAGACTATTGGATTTTTAAAGTACATTCTGGATTCTAGGGTCAGTAGGAGGTTTCTTATAAATATATAATAACTCATTATGTAGGTCATATGTTATTTGAGAAGCATCAAGTGGGCGATTAATTGCTGCCTTTCAGGAATAGTCCACATGGGCACACGGTAGCATTGGTCAGAGTTCTCTCAGCTCTTGGTCGATGTCCTGACTTCTGTGATCATGCTTCTAATTCACAGTAATTTCATTTGCAATCGTTCACAAATCATAATTGCAACTGGAAGTAGGGATTAGATATTTTACGGAATATTGTATGGTAAAACCTATAGCTTCAACTTAACGACAATTTTACTCATAGAAATTTAAAGATAAAAGCAAAATCTCGAACTAGGTGAGCTATATATTATACATTTGAACGATTGCCTGTGGTTGCATGGCAATCTGGAATGGCAGCAACGCAGTGCCCAAGATCTACTGGCCTGCGGCATTAATCAAATTCTGCTATTCCCCGTGGCTGTCATAATGACAGCAATGTGGATAGGAAGCCCATCGCATTTCAACATTGGCCAGCTACCATTTTAACAAATCCCTGATATAGGACCATAGTTTTGTTATCCATAGATTGACTCCTAATTCACTTAGATATTGGAGCTCAGGGGTGAGCATTTTCCTGCAGAGCTTCCTGTGCTTTCTGCTAATGTTCTTCTTGAGGTTGTAGCCCATGATGGAGTGTTCACCAAGTGGTTGCCATGGCTTCAAGGATGCCTCCTGAATGGCATTTGCATCCACTGGGCGCCCGCCATCAATGCAAATTGACTGCATGTTATCATTGCGCCTGCGCAATTCTTCCACATCACGCTCCATGCGTTTAAACCCATATCTCTCCACTTTTCTCCAGAAGGTAGCATTGAAGTATTGGTACAACATGGAGTCAATTTTGTTCCAGTTTGTTGCCTTTTCATATAATTCTCCAGTCATTCTTGATACAGTGGAATCTTTTCGTACATTTAATTTAAAATACAAAATATCGTCCAGGTCCCAGCACATGACATCCTTCAAAAGAATAAGGGACTCGTCAAAATGTTCTAGGAGCATGACCAGCTGGAATCTTTCATCTATAGTTTTAATGTGCTTCTTTACTTTGGGGTCATTGATATCCAAGTTATTATCATAGCCAAAGTCAAAAAATAGCAAATTTTTCAAGTAATGGGAGTTAAAACCACTCGGATCATAATATCTGTTGGGTTCCCTGAGGAATTCAGCCAGTTTGTCCTCTCCGCTTATTTTCCAGGTGAATGGGATCACTCGACCAAAATAATGGAAGGATGACTCAAATAAATAAGCAGGGTTCCTGAGGATGGTGAAATAAACAGTGTCTTCAGGGAGTAGCTTGTGAACTTCTTCATAGTTAAATCTCATATGATTACAGATGATATTGAAACACATGCCTGGCCTGTAATCCTTCACTTGGCTCCTGTCAAAGTAGGACGGGTAGTAAAAGTCATTCCTGCCATTGGGAAAGGCAAACTTCAGGCGGTGCTTCTGCCCAAAGCGGAAGAGGATGTTGAGGATAGTGCTACTGGCAGTCTTGTGTGTCTTCATGAACATGATATCTTCCTTAGGGGTGCAGATTTTGCTGAGCTCGGAGGTAAAATGGGAGCCATTTGTCCGGGGGACATTCCTGGCATGTGTAGGTTTGTAAGAGCAGGAATAAGGAACAGGAATTCTAATAAGAGAGGCAAAATACATTAGAGACACAGTGCTGATATTAACAATTTTAGTATTCAAGACTTTTTTTTAACATTTTGCTTATCTGCTAAGTGCTGTAAAGCTCCCATTCATTTCTGTGAAAGGATTTACTAATGTCTATAAACTATACAATATCATGGGTCCCTTGGGTCACTACCAGTAATCTTAATGCGCACTGATGTCACTATTCTTTGCGACCTCTCCCTGGGCTTCTAAGTATTCATTTATTGAAAATGAAGCATTTCATAAACTGATTCTTCTTTCCCCTCCTGACCTGAGAGTATGATTAATGAAATTAATTAAATAAAGATGCTCAGAGATAAGGTCTTAATGACCATTTCTCAAAATGGTGAGAGGGATATGTTACATAAACATGCATCTATCTGCATGGGAAACAATGCAACGCTAGGAAAAACTGCACAATAATACAAAGGATTATTCTTTCAGCAATAAGAACTGAATTGGAGATTGCAGAGCTAGCATTAATGCAACATTATGTTATCAAAATAACTTTAGTGTCCTAGGCCAGAAACTTATCGATGTCGGCTGGGCTGGGCAGGAGCGGGTGCCGTGCCGATCACTGCTTACGATCGGCTGCGTGCCGCCATTTTATGTGGGCGGGCCAATTAAGGCTCGCCCAGCATAATACGCGTTCCGTAGTGCTCAGCGCTACCTGTGCGGGCTTGGGGAAGAGGGAGAGTCGGAGCCTGCGCTTTTACACGCATGAATGAGAAAGAGTGCAGCAATCTCCCCGAGGCACGGAGCTGCCTCAGGGAGATTAAGTACATATTGAAATTTTTTAATAAGGAAAGAGAAAAATTATTTAGACATGTCTCCTCATGTGACAGTGTCACATGAGCTGGGACATGTTTGTCAATTTAGCAAAATTTATTTATTGATTTTATTAAACCTTCAGGAAACCTCATCCCCGCCCATGGATGAGGTTTCCTGAAAAGCGCGAAGGCCGCTTGGGCTCTTTGCCTGCCCGCCAACCTAAAGGTTGGACGGGCCCTGCTGTTATTTAGCTGAATTACTTTACTAATGGCCTTAGTAGGCCTTTGGCAGTTCAGCGGGTGAGCAGCCGCCTCCGGCACGCACCCGCCCGAATTAAATATCTAAATGACGCGCGATGGCGTCAGGACGCACGCCCGACGTCATCGCGCATCATTTTGTGCGTCGGCGTGTCAGGCCTGCCCCTGCACGCCATCAGCAATATTCTGGCCCTTGCGATGGTGTTAAAACCATGTGAGACAGCATCAAGTGAATTAGTGGTGAAGCTGCTGGACCTGTCCTTGTTAAATGGAAACTGCAGCAATGTAATTTTACATTTAACACATAACATCGCAGATGCAATTAAACACAGAATTGTGAAGTGATTCATTTTTGGTAGGAAGAATGAGAAGAGGCAATATAAACTAAAAATGGGCAGAATTTTACGCCTGCCAGATTTTACGGTCCCAACGAAGTCAATGGACTTTTGAACGGCTGGCCGCATTTTACAGCCCCACCCTCATCACCAAGGGGCCGTAAAATCCCATCCAATGGTACCATTTTAATAGGGGTGCAGGAACAAGGAGACCTGGAGTGTACGTACAGCGGGCTCGCCAATCCCACCATCTCAAATCAAATAAGAAACTCTTTAAATCAAGAGGGGCAGGAGTTTTTAAACATGATTAAAACTCTGGCTTTGATTATGTTCATAGAGTCACAGGCTGGGATTTTATGGAGCCCACACGAGTGGGGAATGTGTCGGGTGAGTTAATTAGGCAGGATGCGAAATTTCAATTTCCCGGCAGCAGGTTGAGATACAAAGGTAAAGTCAGCAGTGCATTCGAGGCATGTCGAGCATTGTGTAATACATATTCGTAATACACTGGCATGCCATTTAGCATAAAACTTTTAAAATTACATCCTACTTCAAGATAAAGTCAGTGGCGCACGAGAATCTCATTTGTTTAAAGGTGACATTCACCTGTCGACTTTGTTCAGTTGTGTGTAAGGTCAGCGGTTTTCCTTGTTTAACTCTACGGCACAAGGAAGGGGAGCAGGAGAATGGCGACTTGCATGGAGGCTCGGGGGAGGCAAGGGTGAGTCAGTGGTGACGGGGGTTGTGGAGTGGTGCTGCTGGCATGGAGGAGTGGAACTGGGATCCGGGGAGGACAGGGTGGGGGTGTGGGGGTGGGGGGGTTCAGTCACATGGAGGAGTGAAGTAGGAAGGGCCTGACGTCCAGGGTGTGGGGAGGGGGTAACAGTCAGTCAAGGTAAGAAAATGAAGGGCCTAAAGGGCGGTGTCAGTACTGTTCAAAGGTGTGCCCATCTCAGGGTGTGGCTGACAGAGTCCTTACAGGGCATTGAGTTCACCTACAACATTTAAATTATCCCCGCTGAGATTGCACTTGGACAAGGTGCTCCATAATGCATGGAAGGGAACGCCAGCCATGTCCCACAGAGTGATGAGTACAACAATGGACACTATCATGAACACTCAATAACAGAAAAAAAACACAACATTGTTTCTTCCACAATAAAGGATATGTCTCTAATTCTCCTGTAACCCTCAATGCGTGCCAACCATGAGTCACGCCAGTGCATTTAGCTCTCCGATGAGGGCTAGTCTCGACAAATAACGATGATGGACATATGAATAAAGTGAAACCAATGTAATGTGAAATATTTACAGGTGAATTCAATTTTGAAAAACACCCATGTCGCCTTTGTGCTCTCTTTATGTTAATGACAATTGGCAAGAAAGTTATGCCCATGATGCAGAGCCTCCCTGTTTGAGCAGGGAGGCTCCTTTATAGCCCACCCATACCTGGCTTCATTCCTTCATGGGATGCAGGTGTCATCAGCAAGGCCAGCATTTGTTGCCCATCCCAAATTGCCCTTGAACTGAGTGGCTTCCTAGGCCATTTAAGAGTCAGCCACATTGCTGTGGGTCTGATGTCACAACTAGACCAGACAAGGTAAGGATAGCAGATTTCAATGACGCTGTCATGGTCACAATTACTGAGAACAGCTTTTAATTCCAAATTTATTCATTGAATTTAAATTGCCATGGTGGGAATTGAGCCCAAGTCCCCAGAGTATTAACCTGGGCCTCTGGATTGCTAGTTCGGTGACATTACCACTACACCACCCTCTGCCCAGGGTTTCACCAATGAAAAGCTGTTGAATCGCACGTGTTTTTGTGCGCATGCCGCTGACACTCAGCATTTTCATTGTAATCACGTGGGAAAGGGGAAAAGAGGGAAAGTGTAGGTGCCGCACTGTGCTGGTTATGTCCGGACGGCACGCTGTTGACAAAATCCTGGCCAAAGAGTCAGAGGGCATTTCCAGCACAGAGCCATTCAGCCCCTTTTCCGCTCATAAAAAAAAACCCAGTGGACTGTGCAAAACATTTCCTCCTGGCTTAACCTGGGGTGGACAACAGCGACAACTTAAATTTCTATAGCACCCTGGAAGGTGGTAAAATAGCCCGAGGATGTTTTACAGATGGCAATTGGAAATTGAGGAGCAAGCCAAGGGAAACTCAGCCAGAAAGTAAGGTTTTCAGGAGAATTTCAGAATGCAACAAGGTCTAGAGAGAGGGAATTCCCAAGTGTCAAGTTGATGCACTGCGGCCGCAGACTTTCCCACCCTCTCCACCGCCAGCCTTTCAACACGATGATGTGCAGCAGAGAACAGAAACATCATGTTCGCTCCAATCTTACCCCAGGATAAACGCACTTTGAAAAATCCTGAGATTTTGAAGCCTTCTCGCGAGAGCATGAGAAGGGTTTAATTTTAAAATGAAATCGCGTCCCTTGTGATAAAATCACAAGAATTGGCGCCTGTGCATACACAAATCTTTGAAGGTGCCTGGACAGGCTGAGAAGGCAGTTAAAAAACATCTGGGACTCTAGGCTTTAAAAACACAAAGAGGCACAGAGTACAAAAGCAAGGAAGTTGTGCTTCACCTTGAAAAATCCAGCTGGAATATTGTGTCCAATTCTGAGCACCACATCTTATAGTCAAGGCCTTATGAAAGGGTGCAGAGGAGATTTTTTTGTAATAGTCCTAAGGATGTGAGACTAGAGAAGCTGGAGTTGCTCTCTTAGACAGAGACCATTATGGGATGATTTAATAGAGGTGTTCAAAAATTATTAAGGGTTTTGAGTAAATAATGAGAAACTGTGTCCCATAAGGGAAGGGTTGGTGAGCAGAGGACACAGGTTTTTCAAAAGGAGCAGAGACGAGATGAGGGGAATTTTTTAACACAGCGAGTTGTTATGATCTGGGATGCACTGCTTCAAAGGGTGGCAGAGGCAGGTTCAATAATAATTTTCCAAAGGGAGTTGGATAAATACTTGGAGTGGAAAATTTGCAGAATATGGGGAAAGAAAAAGGAGAGGGGAATGGGGTTAATTGGCTTGCTTTCCACAGAGCCAGTATAGGCACAGTGGACCGAACAGCCTCCTTGTCTATCATTTTATGATTCTACGTGCTGACAGCATTATCATAGAGGCTCATATGTACATTAAAAGAAAACTGTGGTCTACCCCAAAGACCCTAAAGACTGAGACAACATTGCTCATTTTGTTGCCTGCAACTCCATCTTATTGATCTTTGCAAACAGCATCAAACCAGTGCTGGAACAGAGAAGCTGAGCAATTGGAAATGGAAATGACAAGCTCACTCTCAGTTGAACTATTCTGTAGGGCTGCACTCACACTAAAGCTTTAGTACACTAGGGGCAGAATGTTCTGCCTGTTGGGCGGGCGGAGTGGGAGCAGGCGCGGACCCAATCAACACCCCTGATCGGGTCCACGCCGCCATTTTAACGCTGTGCGCTCCCTGTGCGGGTGGGGTGGGGGGGGGGGGGGGGGTGTCGCCTGAGTCCGGAGTGCACTCTTTTGTGAATGAGCACAGAAATCTCCCTGAGGAGATTAGTTTTAAGTCCAAAAAGTTTAATAAATTGGCGAGAAAGTTTTAATGACCTGTCCCCTCATGTGAAACTGGGACATGTGCATTAATTTCAATAAAAATTTTTGTCAAAATTTAAAATCATTCATGAAACCTCATCCCGCCCGTGGATGAGGTTCCATGAAAAATGTGAAGGCCGCCTGGGCTCTTCGCCTGCCCGCCAACCTTAAGGTTGGGCAGGCAGTTCCGTTAATTATTTTAATTGAGAGTTAATAGGCCTTTGATAGTTTGGCGGGCACACAGCTGACTCTGGTGCGCGCCCGGCGAACTGAAAGTCTGGATGATGCGTCGAGACGCACGCCCAACGTCACCATGCGTAATTTTACGCCTCGGCAAGTGGGCCCTGCCCCCATTCACCGAGCCGAAGATTCAGCCCTAGGAAATGATTCAAGCTTTGTACAAATATTAAAGCAGTGGTATAAATCCAAAGTTGGTGTAAGACTGACTTTCATGCATTCCCAACTTCCTTTACCATACCACTGGTGATCATTCCTCCAGCTGTCAAGGCTTTGGAATTCCCTACCTAAATCTCTCAGTCTCCTTCCTACCTCTTTGACCAAACTTTTGGTCACCTGTCCCACCGTTTCCTTCTTTGACTTAAGATAAATTTTTGTCTGATTACATTCCTGTGAAGCACCTTGGGACCTATAAACATCCTGGGGGTTACTATTGACCAGAAACTGAACTGGACTAACCATGTAAATACTGTGGCTACAGGAACAGGTCAGAGGCTGGGAATCCTGCGGTGAGTAAATCACCTCCTGACTTCCCAAAGCTTGTCCACTATCTACATGGCACAAGTCAGGAGTGTGATGCAATATTCTCTAATTGCCTGGATGAGTGCAGCTCCCACAACTCTCAAGAAGCTGGACACCGCCCAGGACAAAGCAGCTCACTTGATTGGCACCCCTTCCACAAACATTCACTCCCTCCACCACCAATGCACAGTGGCAGCAGTGTGTACCATCTACAAGATGCCCTGCAGGAATTCACCAAGTCTCCTTACACAGTACCTTCCAAACCCACGACCACTACCATCTAGAACGACAAGGGCAGCAGATAGAAGGGAACACCACCACCTGGATGTTCCCCTCCAAGCCACTCACCATCCTGACTTGGAAATATATCACCGTTCCTTCACTGTCACTAGGTCAAAATCCTGGAACTCCCTCCCTAACAGCACTGTGGGTGTACCTACACCACATGGACTGCAGCGGTTCAAGAAGGCAACTCACCACCACCTTCTCAAGGGCAATTAGGGATGGGCCATAAATGCTGGCCCAGCCAGTGATGCCCACATCCCATAAATAAATTTTTTTAAAGTTCCATTGCATGCCTGCGACACCCAGCTCTACCTCACCACCACTACTCTCAACCCCTCCACTATCTCTAATTTATCATTCTGTTTGTCCAACACTGAGTACTGGATGAGCAGAATGTTGAGAAGACTGAAGTCACTGTCCTCAGTCCATTCCACAAACTCCATTTCCTAGCCGATGATTCCTTTCCTCTCCCTGGCTATCATCTGAGTGGGGACTAGTCTAGGCTGTTCGCAGCCGAGTTATCCTATTTGACCCAGTGATAAGCTTCCAACCACATACCTGGTCCATGACCAAAACCACCTATTTTCACATCTGTACCATTGCCCATCTCCAACCCTGACTCTGCTTATTTGCTGCTGCACCCTGATCAATGCTTTATTACTTCTAGACTTATCTATTCCAATGCTCATTTGGCCGAACTCCCATTTTCCACCCTCCATAAACTTGAGCTCATCCAAAACTCTGCTGTCCCTACCCTAACTTGCGGTGTGCCATTCACTTGTCACCCCCCTGCTCACTGACCTACATCAGCTGCCGGCCTGGCAACGCCTTGATTTTAAAATTCTCACCCTTGTTTTCAAATCCTTCCATGGCTTTGCCCCTCCCCAACTCCGTAACCTGCTTCAGCCCTACAACCATCTTAGATCTCTGCCTTTTCCAACTCTGGTCCCTAGCACATCCCCGATTTTAATTGCTCCGCCACTGGCAGACATGCCTTCAACCGCCTAGGCCTTCAGCTTTGGAAATCCTTCTTCTCCACCCCTCTAGCTCACTTTTCTTTATTTAAGACGCTTCTTGAAACCTATCCTTCAGCCAGGTTTTTGGTGACCGATCTGAATAGCTCCTTTCTGATAGACGACCGCAGAGCTGAAACCTTAACTCTCTTTCTCTCCCCACAGATGCTGCCAGACCAGCCGAATATTTCCAGCATTTTCTGTTTTTATCTCCTTATCAGACTACATATTAAATGTTGTTTGCTAACACTCCTATGAAGAGTTTTGGGACTTTTTTTTTTTAACTACCCTACAGGCGCTATCTAAATGCAAGTTGGTGATTGTTGAGTGACTCAGGACCACACCGGAGGGCTCTTTTGCCCACTGAATTTTCGCAATGGTGGCACCAGGAGTTGTGTACACTGGTAAGTAGCATGGCAGATGTTAATTTAATGATTGGAGTAGAACTATGCTGGAATTTTTATCCGAAGTGAACAGTTTAAAATGCAAATTTAACGACAATTTCCTCAGAACATTCTGAAATATATGTCAGAAGGGGGCGCCCTCTGAGCATGTTCTTCAAGGTCGATAGACAATGAACAGCATCATAAAAACAAAAAGCTAAAAGCTACTGTGGATGCTGGAAATCCAAAACAAAAACAGAATTACCTGGAAAAACTCAGCAGGTCTGGCAGCATCGGTGGAGAAGAAATCAGTTAACGTTTCGAGTCTTCATGACCCTTCGGCAGAACTGAGTATAGTTAGGAGAAAGGTGAAATATAAGCTGGTCTAAGGTGGGTGGGGGGGGTGCGGGGGGAGAGAGAAGTTGAGGGTGGGATGATTGTGGAGATAAGCAAGCAGTGATAGGAGCAGATAATCAAAAGATGTCACAGACAAAAGGATCAAAGAGGTGTTGAAGGTGGTGATATTTGTCTAAGAAAAGTGCTAATTAAGAATGGAAGGCAGGATACTCAAGGTACAGCTCTAGTGGGGGTGGGGTGGAAAGACTAACAAAGTTTTAGTTTTAGATTTAAAAATAATGGAAATAGGTGGGAAAAGAAGAATCTATATAAATTATTGAAAAAAAAGGGAGGGGGGAGAAACGGGGTGGGGATGGGGGGAGGGGGAGTTTAAGATCTAAAGTTGTTGAATTCAATATTCAGCCCGGAAGGCTGTAAAGTGCCTAGTCGGAAGATAAGGTGCTGTTCCTTCAGTTTGCGTTGGGCTTCACTGGAACAATGCAGCAAGCCAAGGACAGACATGTGGGCAAGAGAACAGGGTGGAGTGTTAAAATGGCAAGCGACAGGGAGGTTTGGGTCTTTCTTGCGGACAGACCGCAGGTGTTCTGCAAAACGGTCGCCCAGTTTGCGTTTGGTCTCTCCAATGTAGAGGAGACCGCATTGGGAGCAACAGCATCTTCCTGCCGTGACAGAGGGAGAGCTTGGGATACATATTGGAGTCACATTCTCATTAATCTCATTGAAAGAAAAGTTAGCGGTGAGATATATATTGTGCAAATAAAGTAATTGGGACACACTTCCTTGACGCCTCCTGTTTATGAGTAAATGTCGCCTTGCTGCATCACCCAGAAACTTTAGCCTCATGAATTTTGCGTGTTACATCGCACTTAAAACTGTAATGACATTGCAAGCAAAGCCTGCAGGTAGAGAAGACCAAATGCTAACAGGAAGACTTACTCTTGCAAGCTGAACTGGTGAGGAGGCGTTGCATACGAGTAGAGTAGGATCATGCACGTTGTCAACAGAGTCCCCAGGACGAGCCCCTTGCACATTGACTTCCATTGCTTCGCCTGCTTCAACATGACCTGCAGTAGTCCTTTGCCTGACTGGTGAAAAGATGACAGCCCAAAGGTCAGTATCTTGGAAGCCACGCAACCGAAACCCAGCAGCGAGCTGGACGGGTCTGCAGGTCTCTTCCTTAGCTGCCCACGTCCCATCTCCCACCCTTTAGAATAAAACAAAAGCCCCCCCCACCCCTCTCCAGCTCAGGAAGGAGAATCTCCGGGTCACAACGCTGGGTACGGTTATCCGTGAGAGCACAAAGCTCGCCCTCCCTGCTTCCAACCAGAGTCTCTGCGCTCAGGTGGCCGCTTCTAATTGTTTGTGCTGCTGGGAGCTGGCCCGGTTACACAGCGACATCGAACCGCTAGAGACCCACGGCTCACATCTCGGCGCCTTCGCATTTCTGCTCCAGTGATCCCAAATCGCAACTTTTCATCAATTAACACATCAGAAATTAAACAGGGCGTGTGCAGCCCCCGGGGGGGGGTGAGTGAGCAATGATGTGGCACTTTAATATGTGTCCAACCGAGGATAAGTTCCTTTGGAAGTTATATTATTGTTTTTTTTAACCCCTTAAACCAATTGACTCTAACCCAGAGCCACCCGGCTTGGGTTGTGGGTTCATGTCCCACTCCTGGAAACCAAGAACTGTGATTGTACTCGAAAGAGTTGCAATCTGTGACTGTTGGTAACTCGAAAGAGTTTCCCGACAACAGGTAACTCTCACACACTAACTAAATACTGCGGGATGCCAGAAATAGCTGGAAATACCAGCCAGGGTTGCAAAAAAGGTCATCGCCCGGAAACGTTAACACTTTTGTTTTTTGCTCTCTCCATAAACGCTGCCTGATCTGCTGGACATTTCCAGTTTTATCCAACTTTCTCCCCGAACTATTTGACCCGGGAGCCCTGTAGAAGAGGCAATTGCTCTGTTTTTGAACCGGATTGTATTTACTGTTATCTGACCATGTTCTGGCTCCCGTTGAAGTGGAATCTCAAACTTAACACCTGGAAATTAGAAATCCCAAAACACATCCCGATATTCAGTCTTTAAAGCGCCCCCTCTCCTGATGTGCCCGTTATATAACACAGCGGGATAGAGTGTAAATGAGATAATAATATGCTTTTTAATGCATGAAATATTCACAAAATTGAAACCAGCAATAATAGATATTCTGCAGTTTGTTTTAAACCGCCACAGTATAAATTTGCCACAGATTGCACCTTTTTAATTTACTTGAAACTTTCCCCTACTGGGCTTTTCTGCCTTTAACAAATTGGGATGAATCAGGTTGGTTTTGCCTCGGAGGCGGTTTGATCATTAATGCCCGAATGTAGCAACAACTGGGATGGTCCATGTTAGCTACATTGAGGACTCAATCGATTAAGCCCGTGGTTAGCTACATAAAATGTTCCATCCCCGGTTTATGCTGACTTGACTGATCTCAGCCTGGGGAGCAGTTGGGAATATACAGCTTGCCTTGGCACCTTTCTTCTCTACAATCCCCTCCTCTCCCCCCTCACCCAAGCATTAGGAAGATGGGGGGTGGGGGCGGAGGGGCGGTGGCGGATATGCGTGTCATCCTAATGACTGTTTGGCGATCCCTTCTGGGAGTATCTGTGTGTGTGTGAGTACCCCACGTGTGTGTGTGTGGAAGTATATGTGTGTGTGTACCATACATATGTGTGTGTATGTTTGTGTGGGTACCCCATGTGTGTGTGTGTGGAAGTATTTGTGTGTGTGGGTACCCCACGTGTGTGTGTGGAAGTATATGTGTGTGTGTGAGTACCCCACGTGTGTGTGTGGAAGTATATGAGTGTGTGTGGGTACCCCACGTGTGTGTGTGTGGAAGTATTTGTGTGTGTGGGTACCCCACGTGTGTGTGTGGAAGTATATGTGTGTGTGTGGGTACCCCACGTGTGTGTGTGTGGAAGTATATGTGTGTGTGTGTGTGTGTGTGTACCCCACGTGTGTGTGTGGAATGATATGTGTGTGTGTGGGTACCCCACGTGTGTGTGTGTGTGGAAGTATATGAGTGTGTGTGGGTACCCCACGTGTGTGTGTGTGTGTGGAAGTATATGTGTGTGTGTGGGTACCCCACGTGTGTGTGTGTGTGTGGAAGTATATGAGTGTGTGTGGAAGTATATGTGTGTGTGGGTACCCCACATGTGTGTGTGGAAGTATATGTGTGTGTGGGTACCCCACGTGTGTGTGTGGAAGTATATGTGTGTGTGGGTACCCCACGTGTGTGTGTGGAAGTATATGTGTGTGTGGGTACCCCACGTGTGTGTGTGGAAGTATATGTGTGTGTGTGGAAGTATATGTGTGTGTGTGGGTACCCCACGTGTGTGTGTGGAAGTATATGTGTGGGTACCCCACATGTGTGTGTGGAAGTATATGTGTGTGTGTACCCCACGTGTGAGTGTGTGGAAGTATATGTGTGTGTGTGAGTACCCCACATGCCTGTTATTTCCCCACACATATTGAAGAAATTGCTAACATTCATTGACTTCACCGTGTAAATGGGCAATTGGTATCTGATACAAACAGCGATGGAAGCCTTTCACTGCGGGGTGGAAAAATGTGTAAAAAAAAACGAGAGAAGTGTTACTTATACAAAGAAAAGACTAGTATGATAAAGTAATGGCAGTAATATGCGTGTCATCCTAATAACTGTTTGGCGATCCCTTCTGGGAGTATCTGAGTGTGTGTGGGTACCCCATGTGTGTGTGTGTGGAAGTATATGTGTGTGTGTGGGTACCGCACGTGTGTGTGTGTGGAAGTATGTGTGTGTGTGTGGGTACCCCACGTGTGTGTGTGGAAGTATTTGTGTGTGTGGGTACCCCACGTGTGTGTGTGGAAGTATATGAGTGTGTGTGGGTATCCCATGTGTGTGTGTGGAAGTATATGAGTGTGTGTGGGTACCCCATGTGTGTGTGTGTGGAAGTATATGTGTGTGTGGAAGTATATGTGTGTGTGTGGGTACCCCACGTGTGTGTGTGTGGAAGTATATGTGTGTATGTGGAAGTATATGTGTGTGTGTGAGTACCCCACATGCCTGTTATTTCCCCACACATATTGAAGAAATTGCTAACATTCATTGACCTCACCGTGTAAATGGGCAATTGGTATCTGATACAAACAGCGATGGAAGCCTTTCACTGCGGGGTGGAAAAATGTGTGAAAAAAAACGAGAAAAGTGTTACTTACACAAAGAAAAGACTAGTATGATAAAGTAATGTCAGTTATGATTACAAAACATTGCAGTCAGTGTCGGAAATTCGGGGCGAGCCTTTTAATTCACAAAGACACTGACAAAGAAAGGGATATTTGTGGATCATCCGGAGGATGCAGGTATAGACAATCAGTTTCATGGTTACAACGGGAAGTCCCTAATGTGTTCCATCAGCAGGTTTTAGTGCCCAGGGCAACATCTTCTCCAGGATGCCAGACGTAACAACCATCTGTTAAAAATGATCTTGAGTCAATCTTGTTTTACTCCTTTCAGCTCACATGTCTCTCTACACGAGCTGCTTCAGATATCGACAACTCAACGATTTGTGGCCATTCCATGACCCCCCCCCCTCTAATCTTCAGCATAAAACGTGCTGCCAATAATCGTTTGTCGAAATGATTTGGTGTGGTAAAGGCAGGTTAGAGGATTCGGAATTCGAAGATTCACGAGAAATAAAAACGACTAGTGAAAAATGGAACATTTGGGCCATGGAGTGTGATCATGCGGCTGTGTAGAAATTACAGGTGCATTCTTACCATGAATGGTGATCACAGCGTGAACATCCGAGGACCTGGAGACATATCCTCAGGCCGACTCCCGGGGCTCCTGGCGTCCTTTGGTCACGGAGCAGAGACTGTGGAACAGGAGAGTGAACTGTGACCCAGACAGATCTTTGCAACGGGAGAAGCCACATTGCCCTTTCTGGAGAGCCATGGCTCTATAAATTATACATGCTACCCTGTAAATGGAAACCTTTTGGATTACACACGACCCCGAAGTGTGACATAGAAACTGAAGTCATGACTACACGTAACACGTCAGAAAGGCCTGAGCCTTAATTTCAATGACCAAAAACTACTGCAAACATCACCACAGCCCTTTTATCCATCTCCTGCCACTGTCACTGATACAAACATCTCCCCTGGACCAAACTACACAAGTGCGCAGCGCATAACAAAATGATTAGCGAGGAAACATCTATTAAATATTATGAAACGAGATAAAAGATGCTTAATTTTTAATTTCAATTCTTACTTGTCTTTTACCCATTCTAATAATTGGCGGCTGTCTTTCGGCCCAGAATGAAAATAAGACATTTCAGAATGGAGATAGAATATCTGGGATAAAAGCAAAATACTGCGGATGCTGGAAATCTGAAACAAAAACAAAAATACCTGGAAAAACTCAGCAGGTCTGACAGCATCTGCGGAGAGGAACACAGTTAACGTTTCGAGTCGGTATGACTCTTCATCAGAATTAAAGAAAAATAAAAATGAGGTGACATATAAGCTGTTTAAGGGGGTGTGGGGGGGTGGGGGGACAGGTGGAGCTGGATGGAGGGCCAGGGATAGGTGGAGGCAAAGGAGAGATTGCCAAAGATGTCATAGACAAAAGGACAAAGGGGTGTTGACGTGGTGATATTAGCTAAAGGATGTGCTAATGGTGACATTAAGGGCAGAAAGCAGGACGAGCAAGTGGCAGATGGCCCTAGTGGGGGAGGGGTGGGGGGAAGGGATCAAAATAGGCTAAAAAGTGGAGATAGAACAATGGATGGAAATAAATTTAAAAATAATAATAGAAATAGGTGGGAAAAGAAAAATATATTTAAAAAATATATAAATTACGAGAGAAAAGGGGGATCGGAAAGGGGGTGGGGATGGAGGAGAGAGTTCATGATCTGAAGTTGTTGAACTCAATGTTAAGTCCGGAAGGCTGTAAAGTGCCTAATCGGAAGATGAAGTGCTGTTCCTCCAGTTTGCGTTGAGCTGGAATATCTGGGAGCTCAGCACTGACCACTGGGACAAGCCCTGAATTTCTGCAGCTTTGTGGAGATTGTATGGCTTCCAGCCCTTTGTCTTCGACTGAATGCTTTATATAACCAGCACTGAAGTCAGTGCGCTTTCCAGCCAAGGCACAATATAAAATATATCATCTATAACTATTCCACATTGCTGCCTGTGACGGAAGCCATTTCGATACGAGACCCCGGGTACCAGAGGGGGTAAAGCTCCCCAGCAAATCTAGCTGAGAAACCACCGGTGCCCAACCCACTCATCCCTCCCATACCCCCCAGCCCCGCAGAGCTCAATGTTGAGCTTGGCTTTCCAAGGTGCTTCAATCATTGCCTTCCAAATAGAACCTCAGTGATTTACAGCTTAGGCTTAAGTGGGATGGGGTGAGAGAGAGAAGTGGGAGAATGTTCCCAAAGCTTCGAAGAAAGGCTGCTAGCTGGAGAGGTATGTGAGGTTATGAGCATGTATTTAGAATATTGTTTTAAAAAAAACCAGAGAGTACTGGAATTCCTCAAGGGGTCTGGAATATCTGTGGAGAGAAAGGGGAAGTTTATGTTATTGTGTGGTTGAAACTCGTTTCAAACCCCAAAAACAGAAAATGCTGGGAATACTCAGCAGGTCTGGCAGTATCTGTGGAGAAAGAAACAGGGTTAACGTTTCGAGTCCAATATGACTCTAGTTGGGAACCTGAAACGTTAATCTATCCTTCCTCTTCACGGATACTGACTGGCCCACTGAGCATGTTTCAGGTTGCCCGCAGCCACGGGGATCTTTGCTGTGTTCATGTTGATGGCGTATTTGCACCCAACTCAGTTCAGGAATCACTCGCCACTAATGTGTGAAATAAACATCAAATGAACATAATTATGAAATTTCAATCTATGGATCCCAGATTCCCTTATTGACAGAGGGCATGTTGCACAGTAATGAGTTAATTAGGGCAGGCGGTGGTGCAGTCACTGGACTGGACCCAGAGTAATGCTCCAGAGCCTGGGTTTGAATCCCACCAGGGCAGATGGTGGAATTTAATAGATGACCATTGTCGATTGTGGAAAAACCCATCTGGTTCACTAATACCCTTTAGGGGAGGAAATCTGACTCCAGACCCACAGCAATGTGGTTGACTCTGAAATGGCCAAGCAAACCACTCAGTTCAAGGGCAATTAGGGATGGGCAATAAATGCTGACCTAGCCAACGACGCCCACATCCCATGAACGAATAATTGAAAAAATAATAAAAGCCAAGTGCTGAGCTCTCGTTCGCTGCCCCAGTGCTTCAGTGTCAGAGCGGCAGCTCCGCCCGGCAAACCCGGGCAGCTTCAGCGGTTTAAACCTGAGCCGAAAATGATCCATTTTATCCCAGGTTGCAAACTTCAGAAAATGGCAGGTTACATTTAAAATCTCAAAGTGGGATTTGCTCCCTTGTGACCAGTGGGAGACATTTTCACAAGTTTTCAAATGGCACGCCCGGGCTCTTTTGCATTAAAGATTTCAGACAAACTTAGGAGGAGAAAACAAAACCAAAAATACCTGGAAAAACTCAGCAGGTTTGGCAGCATCTGCGGGGAGGGACACGGTTAACGTTTCGAGTCCGAATGGCCCTTTAACAGTTCTGTTACAAACGTTAACTGTGCTCCAGGTTTTTCCAGGTATTTTTGTTGTTGTTTTGGATTTCCAGCATCCGCAGTTTTTTGCTTTTATCTTAGGAGGAGAAAACATCCTCCAGACTATCAGAGAGAGACCTGTTAGACCCTGTTAGAGCGCAGCCGCATTCTCAACACCACTTATTGTCTTTATCAGATCATTCCCAATGTTTCTCATTCTGATTTAACCGTTCTTTGCTAACATTCAAAGGTAATCTTCACTCATTTAAAATTATCCACCTACCCACCCCAGCCCCCTCCCTATCTTAATGTCAAGTCATATTCGGTTCTGATTATTCCGCTTATGATTTTTACGGCTCTATGAAGACCTCTCTCTAACTGTCTTCTCTTCCGACTATGCAGCTCCATTTATTCCTGCACGGTTTCCCCCCCCTTTGTCCTTGCGATGTTCTTCGGTGCTGCCCTTTCCAATCATTTCTGTCAGGCGCAGTGACCAGAACTGAACAGTTTACTGACTCTGGCCTGAACTGTGCATTGCAAAGCTCCCCACACCCGGCACCACTGGCGAGGAGGGATAGATAGTGCACAGTTCTGGTTATATACCCCAGTATCTCATGTACTATTCAAAAAAATGTCAACCCCACAATGTGTCCGGGCATTCAAAACTGCAATCCACTTGATTTATAGTCAATTTATTCGATGCTTTGAAATGTACATTTTAATATCAATGATCAGGTGTCAAGGCATCGTGACTCGAGAGCTACACCGATACCTGCAATGCCGCGGAAGGGTTGGACATTGGTATGAATGTCCTGAATTCACTGTTAATGTATCTCCCAGCAGCGGTCAAGACGGGGAGGCCGGCGAGTGCCTTATTGGAACTAACATTTACCTTGTGGGTTGGCTGTAGGTCGGGCTGGTGGCTGGTGAAGTTTTGCAGCCCACCCTCGATGTTCTCCCAGGCACGGCTGAATCCTGGCGCCCAGTGCAGCGTTCTCGGTGGCACCTTTATTGGCGAGCTGCCCCTTCTCCAGTCGCCAGCAACAGCATGGTCCCCCTATCACAGTCAGTGAAGCCGCGCTCCCCAAGCTGGAGCCGACTTGGGCACGACGCAGGCAATGCCGTTGCAGAATTCGATCCAAAGTTCAATGAAAACTGGTACAACATGTCACCAGATCTGTTTGCCGGTCCGTGAACTGAGACCTCCTCCCCCCCCCTTCCACACCCCCCCGCCCAGTGCCACCTACTGACTCATTGACAGGCACAACGACCGGCAAATCAATGAAGCTTTCTTTCCTTCCTCGCCCGGAGCAAGGCGACGCTGACTCCATTTGCATCGAGTCCCAATTGTTTCCATCAAACCCCCCCCCACCCCACTGATCGCTCACTCACATCTCAGCTCCCGACCTGAATTCATAGTTCCTCCCCGCTTTAAAATTCAGCGTGGTTTCCGCCCGTTCCCGGCTCGGTACAATGCTAAAATTCACATATGTACTGCAGCTCCTAGCTTACAGTGTGTACCCACTGAGACTGACAAAGGTAAATGAAAACAAAAAGCTACCTGCGGATGCTGGAAATCCAAAACAAAAACAGAATTACCTGGAAACACTCAGCAGGTCTGGCAGCATCGGTGGAGAAGAAAAGAGTTGACGTTTCCAGTCCTCATGACCCTTCAACAGAACTGAAGTATAGTTAGGAGAGGGGTGAAATATAAATGAAACTCCAGTAGAACACAACTCATTTCTCAAAGCATTAAGGGAGATGGAGGAGGAAACCAACATTTAGCATCCCCTTTACAGGTTGTAGACCAGCTCCCCAACCCAAAAATTCCCTTTAAAAGGGTGCCCACAATGCGCCAGCGTTCTGCCCCAGCTCCCACCCGCTGAGGGCTTTCAGGGAAACACAGCATAGCAAACTCATACCACAAATCCAGCTGGTCCCACCTCTAGGTCCAGTTGGTGCGGACTCTCCATGTTCCCTGTTGTCCTAACGCACCAACTTAGCTTGAAGCAACTTTAGGCTGTAGAGACAAAGGGAACTGCGGAGACAGAAAAACCTTCAAAAGTCGTAACACTTACGACTTGCTAATTAACGTAAGAAATGGGAGTAAAAGTGGGCTAAAAACAAAAAAACTACTGCGGATGCTGGAAATCCAAAACAAAAACAGAATTACCTGGAAAAACTCAGCAGGTCTGGCAGCATCGGCGGAGAAGAAAAGAAAAGTTCTGCTGAAGGGTCGTGAGGACTCGAAACGTCAACTCTTTTCTTCTCCGCCGATGCTGCCAGACCTGCTGAGTTTTTCCAGGTAATTCTGTTTTTGCAGTAAAAGTGGGGCTATCAGGCTCCTTGAGTCATCTCTGCCATTTAATAAGATCATGGCTGACACTTGACCTCAACTCCACTTTCCTGCCAGATCCTCATGTCCCCTCCATTCCCTTAAGAGTCCAATAATCTCAGTCTCAGTTTTGAATATAGAACTGAGCCCCCCGCTGGTGTTGAATTTCAAAGATTCACAGTCCTTGCGAGTTCTCCTCCTCTCAGTCCAAAATGGCCACCCCCTTATCCTGAGAGGGTGCCTTCCATTTTTTAGACTCTCCAAGCCAGAGGAACAGACTTCTCAGCATCTACCCTGTCAAGCCCCTCAGAATCTCATACATGTCGATGAGATCACCTCTCATTCTTCAAAACTCGGGCGGGGTTTGGGCCCTTTCTACTCACCCTCTCCTCACAAAATAACCCTCATCACAGAAATCTATCGCGTAAACCTTTGTTGTATCCTTTCTAAGGCAAGTATATCCTTCACTAGGTACAGTGCTCAAACTGTACACAGTGCTCAAACTGTACACAGTGGTCCGGGTGTGGTTGGACCAAAGCCCTGAGCAATTGCAGTAAGACTTCCTCACTTTTGTCATCTGCCTTCCAAATTGCTTGCTGTAGCTGGACATTAACTTTCTGTGCTTCTTGCACACGGACACTAAAATCAGCCTGAACAGCAACGTTTAACGGGTTCTCAACCATTGTGTAAAAAAAAAATCAGTTTTCCTATTCTACCAAAGCATTGGTTATAGAATGAAGGAAATGCAATTCCTCTGCCACTAACTCTTCGGGCGGGGTTTTGAGGTCGTTGGGTGGACGCAGGCACCGGGCCCAGGAGCAGCCAGGAAATGGTCCACCGCCCGCAATCAGCCCCCGACCGAGATTTCACACTGGCGGGCCACCAGCGTGAAACGCGGCTTGTCACTGGTTGGGGACGGCCGTGCAGAGGTGGGTGCCTGTCGGGCCCCAGGTCCAATGGTGACCCGGCGGGCGGTTTAGAAACAGCCCAGGCAGCTCCTGGAAGGCTGCCATGGAAGAACGTCAGTTGTGCGTTAGCAAACTCAAGTGATGGAGTCGAGTGCGGCTGGAGACGCCAGGCGGGACGGCAAGCCGGGTGGGCACTCAACCCCCCCACTTTTCAGATGAGCGCCTTGCTGTCCTGCTAGAGGAGGCGGGTGCCAGGAGGGACACCCTTGTCCCCAGAGATGGGAGGAGGAGGCCACCGCACCTCACCAAGAGGGCACGGCAGGAGGTGACAGCGCTGGTGAGCAGCCATGATGTGGTGCAGCGCAGATGGGTGCAGTGCCGGAAGCAGTTTAATCACCTGCTGCGCTCAGGAAGGGTGAGTACCATCTTGGCATGGATCAGTATGCAGAAGTGTTAAGGTGTGGCCGTCCCCCTGTGGAGCTCAGGGGTGCTAGAGTCTGAGTGCCAACTGTCACTGGCACCAGCGCTGGCCAAGGGGGTGAGCCCTGTCTGCTTGGATTGAGTGCCTTGTGGCTCGAGGGCCACCACTCAGATGTGCCCTGTGAGGGGTTCCTCAGCTGGGGTTGGTCAGGCTGCAATGGCGTTGCAGGTAGAGAGTGGACTAATCAATGTTCCTCTGCCCTTTCAGGAGAAGACGAGCTATAACCAAGCTTGGAGGGCACGTACAGGCAGCGGCCTGCCCAACCTGCTGCTGCTCAGCATGTTCGAGAAGGACGCCTTTGAGCTGGAGAGCTGGCATGGTCCCCATGCAACCAGGTGTGGAGAGGTGGGGGTGCCAGATGAAGGTAAGAGCGCAGTGCACAGAGGTGAGAGTTTCGGATTGTGCAACCTTTCTAGTGTAGTCCCTTCATTGATGTGAGTCTTGAACCTGGAGTCCTCATTGATCATTGAAAGACGATGGCACCATGATGCAGATCTCCATTGTCTCACCAGGGTGCCTGGCATGCACAGTGAAAGTGTGGTTACTTTAACTAATGACAGGTCCTTGTTCTCCCTTTTAGGTTCACCAGCATGCACTCACTCTCTGGATCCCGAAGAACCACCCCCGAGGCCGGAGAACTACCGAGCTTCACTTGCACCAGCATCACACCCGCTCGCTGAAGCAGGCACCAGCGCAGATACCAGCACCTAGGTGGGCATTAGATTGGCGGCTAGAATGTCAGTGCACAGTGGTGAGGGCACTTTGTACTTACTTGAGATGCAAGCAGAGGCAGAGAGTGCCCAGGGCGCCGGCAGTTGGAGGACTGCTCGGGACCAGGACAATGCTCAGTCAAAGGCAGATGTTGAGCCTCTGGAGTCATCCATTAGGCGGCAGGTGCTGGATGTCCAGCTGGGTTTGGAGGAGGATCTGCCGGAGATTCATGTAAGGGTCTGCATGCCATGGTCTCCATTGTAGAGGAGTTCATGACCTGCACTGCGTCCTCCATTGAGAAAGTGGCAACTCTCATGGAGAGACAACTTTAGGGACAGAATGAGGGGTTCCTGGGGTTGTGCTCAGACCTGCAAGCCCTCACACAGGTACTGACCTCAGGTAGTCAGTGTCAGTATGGGAGATCGATGAGGCACCCAGTATCCCAGGTAGGTCCCCGTGCATCAATAGTGAGCAGGGAGGTCCAGACCAACCTCATGTTGGCGCACGAGCTGCTTGTTGTCTTTGCGGGTTCCTGTCAGGGCGCTCCGGATGACAGCAGCAGCTCCTCCGCCCATCTGCCCAACTATCTTCAGCTGCTGCATCAATGACCTTCCTTCCATCATAAGGTCAGAATTGGAGAAGTTCGTTGATGATTGCACAATGTTCAGCACTATTCGGGACTCCTCAGATACTGAAGCAGCCCATGCCCATATGTAGCAAGACCTGCAGAGTGTAACTCATCTTCTGATTCTCTAAAGCCTGTCCACCATCTATGAAGCACAAGGCAGGAGTGTGATGGAATACTCTCCACCTGCCTGATTGAGTGCAGCTCCAACAACACTCAAGAAGCTTGACACCAAACCACTAAAAACAAGTCAATAAGGAATGAAACTGGATGGACCACCCGGCATTGACCTAGGCACTGGAAACGACAGTGGCAAACTCAGACCTGTTGACCCTGCAAGGCCCTCCTTGCTAAAATCTGGGGGCTTGTGCCAAAAATGGGAGAGCTGATTCACAGACTAGTCAAGCATCAGCCTGACATAGTCATTCTCATGGATTCATATCTTACAGATAATGTCCCAGACAGCATCATCACCATCCCTGGATATGTCCTGTCCAACTGACAGGACAGGCCCAGCAGAGGTGGTGTCACAATGGTATGCAGTTGGAAGGGAGTTGCCCTGCGAGTCTTCAACATTGACTCTGGACTCCATGAAGTTTCATGGCATCAGGTCAAACATGGGCAAAGAAACCTTCTGCTGATTACCAAAAACTGTATCCCCTCAGCTGATGAATCAGTGCTCCTCCATGTTGAGCACCACTTGGAGGAAGCACGGAGTGTGGCAAGGGCTCAGAATGTACTTGGGGTGGGGGACTTAAATGTCCATCACCAAGAGTGGCTCAGTAGCGCCACCACAAACCAAACTGGCTGAGTCCTAAAGGACATAACTGCTAGACTGAGGCATGTGGTGAGGGAACCAACAAGAGGGAAAAACATACCTGACCACATCCTCAACGACTTGCCTGCCGCAGATGCATCTGTCCATGAACGTATCGGTAGGAGTGGCAACACTCAACTCCTTGTGGAGACCAAGTCCCGTCTTCACATTGAGGATACCCCCCATTGTGTTGTGTGGCAATATCACTGTGCTAAATGGGATAGATTTCAAACAGACCTAGCAACCCAAGACTGAGCAAACATGAGGCACTGTGGGCCATCAGCAGCAGCAGAATTGTACTCAGCCACAATCTGTAACCCGGTGGCCCATCATATCCCACGCTCTACCATTACCACCTAGCCAAGGGATCAACCCTGGTTCAATGAAGAGTGCAGGAGCGCATGCCATGAGCAGCACCAGGTATACCTAAAAATGAGGTGTCAACCTGGTGAAGCTACAATACAGGACTGCTTGTGTGCCAAACAGCATAAGCAGCAAGTGAGTGGTAGACAGAGCTAAGCGATTTCACAACCAATGGATCAGATCTAAGCTCTGCAGTCCTGCCACATCCAGTCATGAATGATGCTGGCCAAATAAACAACTCACTGGAGGAAGAGGGTCTACAAATTTCCACATTCTGAACAATCTTCAGCCAGAAGTGCTGAGTGGATGATACATCTCGTCCTCCTCCGGAGGTCCCCAGCATCACAGATGTCAGTCTTCAGCCAATTCAATTCACTCCACGAGATATCAAGAAATGGCCGAAGGCGCTGGATACTGCAAAGGTTATGGGCCCTGACAACATTCCGGCAATAGTACTGAAAACTTGTGCCTCCAGAACTTGCTGAGCCCCTAGCCAAGCTGTTCCAGTACAGCTATGTCTACCCAGCTATGTGGAAAATTGCCCAGGTATGTCCTGTACACAAAAAAAGCAGGACAAATCCAACCCAGCCAATTACTGCCCCATCAGTCTACCCTTGATCATCAGTAAAGTGGTGGAAGAGGTCATCAACTGTGCTATCAAGCGGCACTTGCTTAGCAATAACCTGCTTACTGACGTTCAGTTTGCATTCCACCAGGGCCACTCAGCTCCTGACCTCATTACAGCCTTGGTTCAAACATGGACAAAAGAGCTTAACTCCCGAAGTGAGGTGAGGTGACATCAAGACAGCATTTGATCGAGTGTGGCATCAAGAAACCCGAGCAAAACTGGAGTCAACGGGAATCAGGGGGATAACTCTCCACTGGTTGTAGTCATACCTAGCACAAAGGAAGATGGTTGTGGTTGTTGGAAGTTGATCAGCTCAGTGCCAAGATATCACTCCTCAGGGTGGTGTCCTAGGCCCGACCATCTTCAGCTGCTTCATCAATGATCTTCCTTCCATCATAAAGTCAGAAGTGGGGATGTTCACTGATGACTGTACAATGTTCAGCACCATTCACAACTCCTCAGATACTGAAGCAGTCCATTTGCAAGTGCAGCAAGACCTGGACAATATCCAGGCTTGAGCTGACAAGTGGAAAGTAACATTTGCACCACACAAGTGGCAGGCAATGACCATCTCCAACAAGAGAGAATCTAACCATCACCCTTTGACCTTCAATGGCATTACCATTGCTGAGTCCTGCACCATCAACATCCTGGGGTTTGCCATTGACCAGAAAATGAACTGGACTAGTCATATAAATACTGTGGCTGCAAGAGCAGATCAGAGGCTGGAATCCTGCGGCGAGTAACTACCTCCTGACTCTTCAAAGTCTGTCCACCATCTACAAGGCACCAGTCGGGAGTGTGATGGAATACTCCCCACTTGCCTGGATGAGTGCAGCTCCCACAACACTCAAGAAGCTTGACAACATCCAGGACAAAGCAGCCTGCTTGTTTGACACCCCATCCACAAACATTCACTCCCTCCACCATCGAAGCAAAGTGGCAGCAGTGTGTACCATCTACAAGATGCTCTGCAGGAACTCAACAAGATTCCTTAGACAGAACCTTCTAAACCCTGCTACCATCTAGAAGGACAAGGGCAGCAGCCACATGGGAACACAGCTACCTGGAAGCTCCCCTCCAAGTCACTCACTATCCTGACTTGGAAGTATATCACTGTTCCTTCACTGTCGCTGGGTCAGAATCCTGGAACTCCCACCCTAACAGCATTGTTGGTGTACCTACAGCACATGAAATGCAGCAGTTCAAGAAGGCAGCTCACCACCACCTTCTCGAGGGCAATTAGGGAAGGGCAATAAATGCTGGCCTAGCCAGCGACGTCCATATCCCATGAATGAATAAAAAATAACCATCCAGGAAAAAGCAGCCTGCTTGATTGGCACCCCATTCACCACTTTAAAGATGTGCTCCCTCCACCACTGACACAGAGTGGCAGCAGTGTGTACCATATACAAGATGCATTGTATCGACTCACCAAGGCTCCTTCGGCAGCACCTTCCAAACCTGCGACCTCTACCATCAATAAGGACAAGGACAGCAGATGCATGGGAACACCACCACCTGGTTCCTCTCCAAGTCACGCACCATCCTGACTTGGAAATATATCACCGTTCCTTCACTGTCGCTGGGTCAAAATCCTGGAATTCCCTCCCTAGTAGCACTCCACACCACATGGATTGCAGCAGTTCAAGAAGGCGGCTCACCACCACCATCTCAAGGGCAATTAGGGATGGGCAATAAATGCTGGCCTAGCCAGTGAAGCCCACATCCCGCGAAAGAATTAAAAGAGAAAAGGAGGGGACTTGAATAGGAGTGGAACAGAGCCCATGAGAAAGCAGGCATAGCTAGAACCCAAAAACAAAAATAGCTGGAAAAACTCAGCAGGTCTGACAGCATCTGCAGAGAGGAATACAGTTAACATTTCGAGCTCGTATGACTCATCATCAGAACATAGCTAGAACCCATATGGGTTCTTATGGGAAGAACTTTAATTTGGATACTTGATCCTCCCCTCAACTACATGTTGTTTCTTTATTTGTCTCATTTCCATCTTCTTTGCCTTGCACCATCACCCTTTTTGTCATTTAATCTCTTCTGCCTTCCACCTTATCCAGCGCTTCCCTTTGATTATTTCCTCCTCTGCCCCCTTTCCCTGAACCAGTATTTGCATAAAACCCGTTTCATCTTTAACTTTTTCCAGCACTGATGAAAGGTCACCCAAAATATTAACTCTGTTTCACTCGTCAAAGATGCTGCCTGACCTGCTGGATATTTCCAGCATTTTGCTTCTATCTACTTGCATGTTATCTATTCCTTTGATTATTTGAAACAGTTGAATCAAAATCCCTCTAGCTCTGCATAAGCCCGAGGCATCAAGCCCTCCTTCATAGTTCACTTATCTCAGGCTGAAAAATCATTCATTTTTCCCCTTTTTGCCTCTTGTCTAAAATAACAATACCCTTTCTGAGCTGGGGATCAAAATTGTACACAGTACTCCAAATGATTTTTTTAATCAAAAGTCCTACATAACCTTGCTACTGTGTTCTTGCTTTCCTACTGAACACACAGAGCGGTACAATCCAGAATCCTGTTTATTTTGGCTAGTTTGCTTGAACTTTAAGGGAATGGTCAACGATCATTCCCTATGTTTCTCCCTCTATTTACTTTAACCTCCATCCACTCATGCTAAGTTCTATGGGTGGAATTTTCCCATCCAGCCCGTGGTGAGTTTTGTGGTGGGTGGGGCTGGAAAATTTGGAGTGAGGCCAAAAATCTGAACCCTGCCTCCCAGCCCTGCTGGGAAAGCAGTTTTGAATGATCCCCTCACCACTCTCATAGCAGATGGAAGGCAGGTCAGGTTTCCTGATTCATGGCAGGGATCCATTTGCATGCGTTACCGTGTCACGAATGCTTATTAAAAATGCTACATGCCGGAATCATGAAGTGACTGTCAGCATTTCTCAGCAGCTGTATCCCTTTCTGTTGCCACTCTCCGATTCACAGAAAGAGTCAAATCAGATACTTTCTTCCTGGAAGGTAACTCCTTAGACCTTGTTTTTCTTGTCTCTACGCCTTCTTGCCCAGTTCATACATCGATGCCGTTGGTCAGCTCCGAGGAACTTGGCAGCTCTGAAGTCTCTTAAATTTTACCTCCCCTCTTCGATGAAGATACTATTTGTTGCAAATGTTCTTCGTTCACAGACAATAACAATAGTGGCTTATTGTTTTAGAGTGCTTTGACACAGAAATTACCCTTTGGTAGGAAACAGGAACTGTGCATTAGCATTATTATACACTCTTACAGCTAATTGCTAATAAGAAGGAAACATGAAGGATTTGTATTTTATACAATGAGACATCAAACCAAGGTTGGTCTTCTCTCTCAGGCGAACAACAAAGATTGGTGACACTATTTGAAAAAGATCAGGAGAGTACAATCCTGGCCAATATTTATTTCTCAGCCAACAATATCTTGCATTTATATAGCCTCCTGAATGTAAAACTTTCCAGACTAACGTCACTAAAACATTTTATCTGCTCATTCTTCTCATTGTTGTTTGTGGAACCTTGCCGTATACAAATTGGCTTTTGCATTTCTTACAACAGTAACTACATTTTAAAAACACTTAATTAGCTGTAAAGTGCTTTTGGACACTTTTGCTGGTGAAAAGGTGCTATATAAATGCAGTCTTTCTCAATAATCACCATTGGCAAATTAAGAACATGAGAAATGCAAGCATGAGTAGATCACTTGTCCCCTCAAGCCTGCTTCATCATTCAATACAAACATGGCTGTTTCTCTACCTCATCTCCACTTTCCTGCCTGCCCTCCATTTCCACTGATTCCCCGAGACATCAAAAATCTATCAGTCTGAGCCTCGAATAAACTCAATGATGGAGAATCCACACCCTCAGGGTTGACACTTCCAAAGACGCACAACCCTCTGAGTGAAAACATTTCTCCTCACGTGGGTCCTAAATGATCGACCTCTCATCCTGAGACTATACCCCTGTGTTCTAGATTCCCCAGCCAGGCGCAACAGCCTCTCAGTGTCTAGGTGAAGGATCATCAACCTGAAACGTAACTTTGTTTTGATCCACAGATGGTGCCAGACCACCTGAGTATTTTCAGCATTTTCTGTTTCATTTCAGATTTCAACCATCTGCAGCGCATATTTGGCTTTTGCCCTTGGTGTCAACCCTGTCAAGCCCCCTCAGAACCTTTCGTTTGAGGTCTTGACTTCATTATGTTACCACTGCTTAATGCTGAAGCACTTACATAAAATAATTTGCTGAATCCTAAGTCTAAATATATGTTTGAAGAATTTAAGGCAATTGAAGCAAATAACTAGAAGCATGCATACAAATCAATTAAGCTCGAAAATTTCCCAATTGAGTTTGAAATTTTGTTTTAATGAAAGCTGGAGAATGCCTGTTTCCTCCTTAAATAATAGGTCAGTAACAAAATCGCTGAAAAGTCCGGCTTTGTAACATGTGAATTGTGAGAAAGTGATTTTGCTGATGTGGCATTAATTGCAGTGGAAAAATAGGTACCCTCCCACTGTTCAGTAAAAGAATCTTTATCCATGACCCTGTTACTCCTAATTTGAAAATAAGCAGTACAATCACAGCAACTAGTTTATATAACTGGTAAGAAATTATTCCAACTGAACCTCAGAGGCCAAAAATCTCCTTTCAGTAGCTTTCGCTGGAGCTCTGAAAAGGGTGGGGGATGGGTTGGCGAGGATCGTATGACACCTTAGCCTGCTGTAAACACATGTTTCAAATCTTCAGACTTGAATCAAAAATCAAAAGTAGTCAAAGTGATGCCCAGACAATGTAAGACCTCTTGGTGCCAGAACTCAGCTGTGAATCCCTCCTGACAAACTCTGGAGGATTTAATTCAGCTCATATCAGGATGATCACTGGAGTTGAAGGCATAGCCACTGAGTCAAAATAATTTAGAAGAGGACACACTATAATCGATTTTTTTGTTTTCTTTTATCTGAATATATTCACTGAGGTAAATAAAATACAGCACATTTTTTGTTATCATAATAAGCAGTTAACCTTTGATTATTTGTGCTCTTAATCTTGGAAATTCTGACACTGAAGGAACAATTCTGTTCCTTAATTGGCCAATAATATTTCTTTACTGGTGTGCAGACAGTACAATGTTTTGAAGGAGGCGGGTAAACCCACACCTGCGGAGTTAAATCAATCCAATTAACAGGCACTAACCTGTGCAGACAGCTATATTCTTTATTCATACATGTGTCTGTCATAGTCTTTAGTGAGTTCCAATTAACAGGATAATATTGTAATAATAAATTGAACAATTTCTCCAGTGCTATTCTCATTCTGCTCATATATAAATCATCAATGGCAGACTTCTAACATAATTGGGATATTACTCTCTAAATATGCAAAGCAACTATCATACTATCAAACCTAGTCTATATTTTACTTCAAACTTGCAGACCTATCATTTACATCTCAAAGCAGTGTCATAATTTAGCCTTGTGGGTATTTAATTGGGGGTTTTGATACTTTGATGATGTTCTGCCTCTTAGTTTATCTCCCATATTCATACTTTGGCCCTTGGTTAAGAGGGCTCTTCCATCCAGCCTTTGGACATCTCAAAGTTATTACTGGGACCATCTATCAGGAGATAAAGATATTACTACCCCAGTAGAGGTTCCTATTGCTTCAACTCAGCCAGGCGATCTTCCTACATTAATTAAAATGGAGTGACTGCACTACTCCATTGGTTGTAAAGTGCCATGGGATATACTGAGGTTGTGAAAGTTGCTGAATAAAAACACAAATCTTTTAGAGAAATCCTCTGTGAATGTTGCTTTAAAATTGTGCAACTGAGTCAGAATCCCCAAAGCTCTAATAGACTACTCTGTGGAAACACCATTTCACAGTATCACTTGCTGTAAACTATTGGGAGCGAAAAGTCAAACACATGAAATTAATTAGATTTTATATAGTTTGCAGTTATTACTACCTGGATTTTAAAATGGTGATGTTGATTGAAAGTTGAGGTTTCTTTTTAAAATGCAGTGCATGCATGTGTATATGTGCGTGTGCATGCGTGAACTTGTGTGCGTGTACGCTTATGGTAGTCTTGTCTATTGCTGCTTTAAAATAGAGATTAAGGAATAAAACAAAACATTCCCACCGGTAGGAGGTTTGGTAACCAAACTAATCATAGAAGAGAAGATAATTATTTTTAGGCAGGAATTATAACCTGGGATGCATTGCCTGAAAGGGTGGTGTTATCAGATTCAATAGTTAGAAAGAATTAGATATATATTAGAAAGGGAAAAAATTGCAGGGCTATTTGGAAAGAGCAGGAGAGTGGGACTAATTGGATAGGCATGATAGGCTGAATGGCCTCCTTCTGTGCTGTATGATTCTATACTGTTTTTCAAATAAACCTCCATGTTCTCATAAATTCTAAAGGTCTTTTGTCGGCTGGTTTGTTGTAACAGAATAACTTTGTGCAGGGCATGATCCTTTTCATAAATTGGGTACGTTTCTTCTCATGCACTGTGCACTTTACATGCGAAAGGTTAGGAATGCTGGAAATGCAATAACTCGACTCAATGGTGCTCCGACAAACTGCGACAAGGGGACTGTGGAGTTTCACAAGGCAAGTTCCAGCTGCAATTGCCTTCCTCATCTTAATTACACATCACTTCTGATTGATCGGGTATACTGCTCCCAGGCTGCCCTGTAAATGACTGTCTGGAGGGTTGCCTTGCCATCTGCGTTCCTTTTTACCCCTGTCACCTGTAGGGAATCGCACCGCCTGCTCAGCTCCTCGTGCTTATAGGACTGCACACGGCATAAACTATACCTTTTATTAGAGTTTCTTTGTAAAGAAGGTTATAATTACATTTTCAAACCATTTGTTAAACTATGAAACAGGCACCTTTTTAAAACTCATTGTTGCAGCTAACAGATTAAAGTGAATGCTTGTTAAAAGTTCAACATCGGAACAGTAAGGAAAAAATGAAGCATTATAGGCAAAGACACAATGTGCTCTACCATTCCATGCTCTTCCTCATGCACTATTTGTATATTCTACACGTCAAAGGTTAGGAATACAGGCAATGTAGTAACACAAAAAAAGTGCATGTTTGAATTCTGCTTGCTTCCCCGTTTTTGGTAAATTGTATGAAAGAATGAACTATATAATACCCTGTGTCTTCCGTCTGCATGTAATTTCCCATTATCCACAAAGGACTGTAGGCATCTCTCTCTGTTTTAGAGAGAGAAAATGGTTATAGTTTGAGGGGTACCACTCCATATCAAGTATGGCTGACTGACCAGGAATCTCTCCTGCACTTACTGCCTGCCTGTTTGCCTTAGCAACCTGTTTGGCTGCATCATGAACTCATCTTACATGGCCAACAAGTCCTGGAATGGACTTGAACCCAGAGCTTCTGGCTCAGAGGCAGGGGCAATACCTACTAAGCCTTATGACCTCCTCTGTGTCATCAGGACATCTCACAGTGCTTTACAACCAATGGATTATGCTCTTAAGGTGCAGGTATTGTTGTCATAGAGAAAATGCAGTGGCCAATTTGAAAACAGCAAGGTATCATAAAGTGCAAATGAACAGATAATTTCATGTAAAAACAAAAATAGCTGGAAAAACTCAGCAGGTCTGACAGCATCTGCGGAGAGGAATACAGTTAACGTTTTGAGTCCGTATGACACTTTAGCAGAAATTGGATTGCCCTAAATCAATGGAATTTGATGTACTGGTTAGGGAGGAAAGTCGGTCAGGCACCATTCAAACTCTTTGCTGCTCTTCAAATAGTACCATGTAATCTTTTGCCTTCACCCGAGCCTCAACCAAAAGATAGCAGTCCAGAAATTTGGCTGGGCAACATCCATGGTGGGGTGCACGTAATGAGGGCATGAAGAGGTTTAAACAGGAGAAGGTGAATTTTTAAATTGAAGCTTTTGGAACAAGACAGCAGTGTAAGTGAGCAAGCACAGAGATGATGGGCGAATGAGACTTGGTGTGGGTTAGGGTACAGGCAGCAGAATTCTGTTAGTAGAGGGTGAAAGATGAGAAGCCAGTCAGGAGAACACTGGACTAGTTGAATCTGGAGGTAACAAATGAATGGATGAAGGTTTCAGCAGTGGGCTAAGGCAGAGGCACAGGCAAGCGATAATATGGAGGTGGAAGTCACGATCTTTTTGATGGAGAAGATATGGGATTGGAAACTCGACTCACACCTGTTTGAGGCACACACTGCAAAATTGGATTGCCCTAAATCAATCGAATTGAGAATAGAGTGGAGCATTACACAGTGTAAATGTTTAGTTATCTCCTGTATTGTGCTGCTGCTCAAGACCAAGCACACCCCCTTAGCTTTGATGTTGAAGAACTCTTTTGATCTCCATGGACTGGGAAGGGAGGCTTTTAAAATTCAAAATACCAACACTAAAATAGTCAGTTGAATGACAAAGTGTTGCAAAGAAAGCAAATCACTGCCTGTAGAATGAGGTACAGAGCGATTTCACTTTTAAATTGAGTTAGATGATCCACTGGAATGGGCTAGTGCTAGTGTTTAATTTTATGTTTATAAAAGTACCCAAACAGAAGTTACCCCAATGGTATCAAACACCTCTCATCAATCTATTATTCTATATGTTTTTTTTTACTATGAAAGCTTGCAATGCAAACTAGACTACATATCATCCAATATTAGTGTGGTCTGTCTTAAAAAAGATTGAAGGAATAAGAAATTCAGTTCAGAACACATTTCATTGTCATATTCCTGGGTTCCACATGCACACAAATTGATGAAGGTCAGCAAGAATTAGATTTCAGAAAAATTAATCACTCAGGGAATGGATGACACCATTGCATTGGAGAAGAGATCTACAAGTAAACCCAAATTTGTAACATTTGAGCTGATCTGTATATTCAGTTTAACATATAGTAGCGGATCATTCTAGTAATTGAAAATTTTAGCCTAGTAATTGGTGTCCACTCGATATGGCATGTGATCCCAGTGATGCTCATGAATCTGTTCCATTTGCCTTTCCAGTAGTGCCTGGACAAATTGCCTGGACAGTGCCTTAACATGGAGTTTCAGCAAACCATGTTGCACAGAACATGCTGAAGAAGTGGCAGGGAACTGAGGAAGAGAGGGGTAGAGCGGCTCTGGTAACTAGTAAGAGGGTGAGAAATTCTGTTTAAAAGGGGGCAGAGAGCATTTGTGAATGGGAAAGAGAAAGGCAGAGAGAGTGACTTTTAAAGCTATTATTGGATAATTCATCAAGTTGACATTCTGTTGGACCTCTTAGAAACATATACTGGGGGGATGGGGCAGGATTTGGATGGAGTGTGCACAAGTCAAAATTTGCTCCCAACAGCATGAGGTGCTTTCTTAAAAAATGATATATTTGCTAATTTAGAGATCAACAACAGAAAAATCTTCAGAAGGCAAAGGGATAATTTTCACATCCTATCCAATCCCTTTGAAAATCTGACCCAAGCACTGAAAACTTTGAGAAGTCTCCTTTGGTTTTATGCTTATGCTGTGAGCAATGCACAGTTGTTTGCAGCTAAAGGCTATAAACATTAGTGGCTCAATCATTAACATAGGTTTATGTAGCCAGTATAAGTTTCCTTCGGCTTCAGATATGGGATATCAGAACTGTACCATTCCCTTGAATTCAACACAGAAACTGCCAACAATGAATTGTTTTACACTGTATTGTGGTAAAGACAGTTTTGTTTGAGCTGAAGAGTATGGCAAGACCCAATTATTCGGTAACTGTCAGGTTTAAGATGTGAATGTACCATCTCAGTTTTAAATATACACCTCTCTCCCCCTGAAAATGTTTGGCAGAAAACTTCAAGGTTGCCAGTGGTACACTCATTTACAGTGTGGTCAGTTGTCTCAGTCGGCTGGACAGCTGGTGAGCGGTGCCAACAGTGTGGGTTCAATTCCTGTACTAGCTGAGGTCATCCATGAAGGCCCTGCCTTCTCAACCTCTCCCCTTGCCTGAGGTGTGGTGACCCTCAGGTTAAACTCACCACCAGTTGTCTCTCTCTCTCTAATGGGAGAGCAGCCTATGGTGACTTTCATTCATATTTACAGCGTACAAGTACCTCCTCACTATAGGGAACATTTAATTAGAATGGAGGGGGGATCCTTTTGAACCCTTCAGCCATTTGCTTTCATTTAAAAAAGAGCCGATAAGAGCTATTGTTGATTGAAGAAAGCAATTTGCATAGAATTACAATTCAATCCTTTCAGCGCATAGGGACATGCACTTTAAACAGACTTTAACTCATATCAGTGCCAACACCAAAACAACACATAGTTCTACGTCACATGTTCATTGGGTGATACTAAGTACAAGGTCATGCTGCCAAGATTCCAATAAAATAATTGAATTTGCATTCCAGCGTGTCTGTTTTAGTTAGTGGTTATAATTACAACTGAATGTCAGGGAAGCAGCAGGATGAAAAAATTAAAAGGGCTATTTCCCTTTCAGTTCTGACCCTGGAGGTGGGGGGTGGGGGAATCCTAACATTACAGCACTAAGGAAAAACTGGTAATCAAATCACACAGGTTATTCTTCTACACTTCCTAGTGACCACTCACAGAACAGCGCAATTCGGGACCTGAGGAGAAACATGACAGAATAGTATCAGTGATCTAAAAACAGAAACTCTGGAAACGCCCAGCAGATCAGGCAGCAGCCATGGAGAAATCGTCAGATTGGAGAAAGGTCACTGACCTGAAACGTTAACCGTTTCTCTCTCTGCAGATGCTGCCTGGCCTGATCAATGTTTGCAGCATTTTCTGCAACTATTTCAGATTTCCCGCATCTGCAGTGTTTTGCTTTAAACACCAATGATATATTGCTTCTGGGTGCCACTACTGAAAGAAAAAAAAAATTGTCTAATGCCCCTCTCAGTCAGAATGTCCCAGAGCACTTCATAGCCAATTAATTACTTTCGAAATGCATTGCGTATTGTTTTGTAGGGAAACCCGGCAGCCAATTGGGAACAGCAAGGTCCCTCTAACAGCATATGAGATAAATACCAGCTGATCTATTTTGGTGGCAAAGATTGAGGGTTGAATGCTGGCCAGGGCGCAAGATGAACTCCCTGCTCTTCTTTTGAATATTGCTTTGGGATTTTATTTTACACCCAACAGTCCTCAGTTTAACGTTTCACCCATTAGGTTTGCTGACTGAAGCCTGTGCGCCGCAACAAAATTCTGCAGGTTGGCATGGAAACAACACGAGTGCCATATTAAAGCTGTCTCCTTCTGTTTCATAGTGGGCCCTATGAGAACCCTGCACAGCTTCTAACGGGGGTGCAAAACAAGAATCATGTTAAACCGATTTAACAGGAGTGTGATACCAATAAGATATAACCTAAAGTTTCCGTAATATTTTAACGTAAAATAAATTAGTGAAGTTTTACATGTATATCATGTGGAGCAGTTGTGGTTCAGTCGGTAGCACTCTTGCTTCTGCGTCAGAAGCTTGTGAGTTAAGTCCCATTCCAGCACAAAAATCAAGGCTGACACTCCAGTGCAGTACTGAGGCAGAAGTGCTGTCTTTTGGATGAGGCTTTAAACCGAAGCCCCACCTGCTCGCTAAGGTAAAAGGTCCCAGAATACTATTTTTGGAGAAGAGCCGGTGAGTTATTCCTGACGCCCTGGTCAATATTTATTCCTCAATTAACATCACAAAAACAGATTATCTGGTAATTATTGGTGGATAGGGAGCAGCTGTTCCCCTTAGTTGACGGGTCTGTCACAAGGGGACATAAGTTCAAGGTGAGGGGCAGGAGGTTTAGGGGGGATGTGAGGAAAAACTTATTTACCCAGAGGGTGGTGACGGTCTGGAATGCGCTGCCTGGGAGGGTGGTGGAGGCGGGTTGCCTCACATCCTTTAAAAAGTACCTGGATGAGCACTTGGCACGTCATAACATTCTAGGCTATGGGCCAAGTGCTGATAAATGGGATTAGGTAGGTAGGTCAGGCGTTTCTCACGTGTCGGTGCAGACTCGATGGGCCGAAGGGCCTCTTCTGCATTGTGTGGTTCTGTGATTATCACATTCCTGTTTGTGGGAGCTTGTTGTGCACAAATTGGCTGCTGTGTTTTCTACATTACAAAAGTGACTGCACTTCAAATGTACTTCATCTCTTGTAAAGAGCTTTGGGACATGCTGAGGTCATAAAGGGCACTATATAAATGCATGGCTTTCGTCCATTATATTTATATGGGAATTTTAATTTAGGTACATGGAATAATAAAGAATTTATGAGCTAGCCTTTAGACTTATGCCATTGATTTTACACAGTTATATAGCTTGTTAAATCACATTCAAAGTTCAAATTTGCCTTTATAAAAAAGGCTTATATATTCGCCGAAGGAATCAAGGAGAAACAAGTAAATTGCTATAAAAACAAAAAACTGCGGATGCTGGAAATCCAAAACAAAAACAGAAACAGAAATACCTGGAAATACTCAGCATCGGCGGAGAAGAGTACAGTTGACGTTTCGAGTCCTCATGACCCTTCAACAGAACTAAGTAAAATTAGGAAAGGGGTGAAATATAAGCTGGTTTAAGTGGTGGGGGGGGGAGGTTTTGTTGGGACAAGCAGCCAGTGATAGGTGGAGATAACCAAAAGATGTCACAGACAAAAGGACAAAGAGGTGTTGAAGGTGGTGATATTATCTAAAGGAATGTGCTAATTAAGACAGGACAGATAAGGTACGGATAGCTCTAGTGGGGGTGGGGGAATACTAAAAGGTAGAACTAAACAATGGTGGAAATACATTTAAAAATAATGGAAATAGGTGGGAAAAGAAAAAATCTATATAAATTATAGGAAAAAACAAAAAGGAGGGGGAAGAAACGGGAAGGGGGTGGGGATGGAGGAGAGAGTTCAAGATCTAAAATTGTTGAACTCAATATTCAGTCCGGAAGGCTGTAAAGTGCCTAGTCGGAAGATGAGGTGCTGTTCCTCCAGTTTGCGTTGAGCTTCACTGGAACAATTCAGCAAGCCAAAGACAGACATGTGGGCAAGAGAGCAGGGTGGATCCGCCCTCACGCCTTCTCCTCCCTCCCAGAAACATGATAGGGTCCCCCTTGTCCTTACTTATCACCCCACCAGCCTCCGCATTCAAAGGATCATCCTCCACCATTTCCGCCAACTCCAGCATGATGCCACCACCAAACACAGCTTTCCTTCACCCCCCCCGGCGGCATTCCGTAGGGATCATTCCCTCCGTGACATCCTGGTCCAATCCTCCATCACCCCCTACTCTTCCTCCCACGGCACCTCCCCATGCAAACGCAGAAGATGCAACACCTGCCCCTTCACTTCCTCTCTCCTCACCGTCCAAGGGCCCAAACGCTCATTTCAAGTGAAGCAGCATTTCACTTGCATTTCCCTCAACTTAGTCTACTGCATTCGTTGCTCCCAATGCGGTTTCCTCTACATTGGAGAGACCAAACGCAGACTGGGTGACCGCTTTGCAGAACACCTTCGGTCTGTCCGCAAGCATGACCCAGACCTCCCTGTCGCTTGCCATTTCTACACACCATCCTGCTCTCATGCCCACATGTCCATTCTTGACCTGTTGCAAAGTTCTAGTGAAGCCCAATGCAAACTGGAGGAACAGCACCTCATCTTCCGATTAGGCACTTTACAGTTTCCGGACTTAACATTGAGTTCAACAACTTCAGACCATGAACTCTCTCCTCTATCTTTACTCCTTTTTAAATCCAATTTTTAAATTTGTATTTATTTTTATTTGCTTGTTTATTTATTTATTCATTTTTAATTTTTTATATATATATTTTTTATTCTTTTTCCCTAGCCCCCTTCCACCCCACAAACCCCCCTCAACCAACTCCGCCATGCCCTGACACAGGGCCACCTGTCACTTGTTTCCATGTTATGCTATCTAAGAGTGCCGACCCTTGTTCTGCTATTAACACATGCTGCCATTTTATCTTAATGCCACTATCAGCACCTGCTTTAGTCTTTAACATTACCATTAACTCTCCCTTTGTCTTGTGTCCATGACATCTTTGTCAATCTCTCTTTAGCTTCCACTTGACCTTCTATCTTTCTCCACCTGCTCCGCCCCCTCTTAAACAGTATAAAATCCATCACTTTTCCACTTCTCTTTAGCTCTGAGGAAGAGTCATACGGACTTGAAACATTAACTCTGTTTCTATCTCACAGATGCTGCTCGACTGCTGAGTTTTTCCAGAATTTTCTGTTTTTATTCCATAAATTCAGGGTTTACTGAAGGCCTCTTGTGTCATAACTGGCTCACCAACCTGTTTGTACTGTGTACTGTCTCTCAGCTACACAAGTTGCATGCACAAACTACAGCTGATGTAAGGGTTTAATTCCCAGGCAGTAGGATGTCATTGTTCCATTCTGTGGATGTTTAATTCAACTTTGACAGGGGTGCCATACAGGCAGTAACAGAATAGTGGAAAGGAAAATACAGCTGAGGTTATAATGGACGGCCAATCCAATATTGGGAGTTTATTGTACATCCAACAGTCCTCGGTTTAACGTTTCATCCAACAGATTTGCTGACCGAAGCCTGTGCACCACAACAAAATTCTGCAGGTTGGCATGGAAACAACATGAGTACCGTATTAAAGCTGTCTCCTTCTGTTTCATAGTGGGCTCTGAGAACCCTGCACAGCTTCTAATGGGGGAAGAAAAACAAGAATCATGCTAAACCGATTTAACAGGAGTGTGATACCAATATGATTTAACCTAAAGTTTCCGTAATATTTTAATGTAAAATAAATTAGTAAAGTTTTATATGTAGATCATGTGGGGCAGTTGATGTCAGTTGTGGCTCAATGTTGAATTTCACCCCCATGTGTTCCTTACCCCCAACAATTCCATCCATCTTTGACTAGAGAAAGTGAAGTGTCATTTGGGGCTCATTGCACCTCAGGAACTCAAAAGGATGAACTGCAAATGCAGCTTGTGACTAATTGTGGTGTGGAGAGGTTCCCACATCAGACTGGAAGCTGATGCCTCAGTTTTCCACGGATACAAAGCTCATCCAAAGCTCTGCTGCCCATATTCTAATTGGCATCAGGTTCCATTCATCAACCACTCCAGTGCTTACCACATTGGCTTCTGGTCCAGCACGGCGTTGATTTTGGAATTTCCATCCTCATAGTTAAATCCTTCCATATCCTCACTCTGGTGCCTATCTCTGTTGCCTCTTCCGGCCCATAACCCTCCGAGAACTCTATGTTTGTCTAATCGTTCCTCGTATGCATTCTCCATCTCCTTTGCCTCATCAGCCATCTAACTCAATCAGTAACTAAGAATGGGACATATCAAGTGTACCTGCTCCCAGGATCAGCCAAAACTGGTGGAAGTGAGGGACCTCTAAGTCTAAGGAGTGCTGGGGATTCACTATGGAATTCCTGGGCCTGGAAAATAACTTTTGGGGTGTTTTATTTTTGCTTCTTCTCTGCACCGCACCCCCCAAACTCCCAAACAGCACTAAACTTGCCTGTTTAGATGAATCATCTGGATATTTTTGCCACCACCAGTGGTGAGCTGCTCTGAGAATCAGGTGCTGTATGGGATTTCTAATCGACATTCCTTTGCTCACCATTCTAAAGGTGATATAGCAGGAGAGGATGACGGAAAGAAGAGAGGCAGCAGATACGGAAGATGCACCCCTGCTGCCTGATGGATTGACAGGCCACACAAACCCTGTGCAGTACAAAATGAGACCATAGTCAGGACTGGGAAGTTTAAGGTGGGTGCTGAAGATGATGGTCATGACTTTCCCAATGTTTAGCTGAGGGTTAGTTGAATTTCAACCAAGACTGGGTGTAGGGGGTGGTGGTGTATGAGTCTGCTTCACCTCTGACTTCTGAGCGGTCCGAATTGCTCCCACTCCCTGGGTTCTAGACCTTGGACTTATTTGGGGGTTGTGACAAAGTGCAGCAGACAACTGGTTTTGGTGCAAGAAAAAAACTGGGTTTATTGAAGTCACAAATGAACTTATAACATTAGGATTACATTGAGATTATACAGACCTACAAAGTACACTTAGTTAAGAATGGGGAACACACGGCATAACGAGGGAAAATCATGCTATTAATCCCCTTACTCTTGTTCCACCCCCAAAACCTAACTAAATTGAACTAGGAGAGGTCAGGGATCATCCTCACCAACCAGGGTTCCTTGACAGTTTGAAATCCAGCCAGGTAAGCCGGTTGCAGTTTTGGGGTACGCTCTTTGTAACTAGTCTTGAACTGAAAGCCATTGTATATGTGGAGTATTGATAGGTTCGCATAATTGCATTGATTGCTGCCTTCCTGCCTTAGTAGTAGCGATTATTTATGCAAGATTTTGATGGGTTTTAGTTTCGTGTAAGATGAAGTCTTTCTCTGGGTTGATTGTTTTAAAGGGAAGAATGCGTATTCTGTCTCCTCTCGTTGTCTGGTTCCAGGCAACAATCCACACTGCACTCAACAAGCCCGGGCATGTCCAGACCCAGGCCTTCATGGGCCTAGCCTCCTGTCTGCAGGGTTCTACACTTAACTCAGCAGTTGGGTCCTCTGCCATAAAAGTCCAAAAGTCATATCCTTGTTGATGATATGAAAAATGTGGGAATTTTGAGAACCATTCAGCCCCCCCCGTGATACTTAAACCGTGTTTCAAGTATCATACTGGAAAAAAAACCAAAATTCCCGACCCTCCATAGTCAATCTTCCCCTGTAATTACCGATCTAAAATCTCATGACACGTACATTCCCCATTCTTTAAAATGTGGTGTACGTAAGCATGCATGGGCAAAATACAGTTATTTACATACATCCAAACATTCAGGGGGTCCAACACCCCACTTGGTGCACATACATCTTTATTAAAAGAAAACAACACGTAAAAGTCTTTCTTAAAAATAACCGATCACAAAAAACAACAACAATCTTTATTCAGGAACACAAAAAAAAAATGAAAGGTTCAAACAGGTGTTTCTCTCTCCACCTTAGCATAATGCTTCTTCCAGGACCTTTCGTTTTGGAACTCTAGGATTTTGCCTTTTCCCTTGCACTGAGAGCACAACAGGTACAACACTATTCCCAGCTGGCAAACCACGAGGATGTGGGAAGCCACTCTGACCCATGAAGGGACCTCTATGTTTTCCAAAATGTCCCACCAGGGTGGGACTGTGATACCTTGAATCTCTCCCTCTATCTCGTGTGTTTTCTGTTCCAAAGTATAGAAATACTTTTGTGATAACTCTACAGCTTTTAGTAGTTTAGTAAGATGTTCTGGTAGAGGGGGAATTTCGTAACCGAAATGTGTGACAGAGCTCTGCAGGTTGGTAATGTTTTCCCTAACAATGAGGTGAACAGTGGAGGGTTCAGGAATGGGGACAATCCGTTCCTGGGCCACTTAAACTTCTGCCTCGGGTTTAAAACAAAAACCCGATGTGCTGTCCAAGCTGGTAGTGGGGCGCACTTGTGGTGACACAACATGTCCCACCCCCTATATATGCTACCTGTAGGGGAACATGGCCTTGTGCCATTACCTCCATGGTACAGTTTATAGGCCGTGCACCAGCAGTTTTAAACCCGCACTGTGGTCTGGAGTAGGCATTCAAGTGCTGGGGACACAGTACTACGTGTGCACCCTGGCTCCGGCACCCAGAGAGGTCTGTACTTGTCATCATGTGCTCCCACTTTATGACGTAAGGTGGGACCGCTGCGAAATGGACGTGTGCACCCCCTTGAATGACTCCAATGTTCTCCACCCTATATACCGGTGCAGGTCGGGCTGTCCCACCCATGACCCGCATCCTCACTACTATACCCATGATGGTGTAGTTGGAGCACCCACAATCTACTGGGACAGGGTAGGCTTCAGAGGCTAGGCGGAACTGACACGGGCTTAGTGAATTCTCAAATGGGTGGAGGGCTGTGAGGTGCTTGTTGCTGATCCAGGAGGGGGCTAAACCTTGCTTTAAATCCTCATTCTGTGCAGCCTGGTCTGATGCATTCCTATCCTCTCGAATGAGTGCATTCACTGTTTTGGTGTGCCTTTCCAACTCAGCAATAATCTCCTTTAAATGGACCGTCATGGCCTGGTCCTCGTGTAGCTCTTGAGCCTATCACTGTATTCTCCTCTGTTAAGATTTTTCGTAATTGTGTTTTTAAACCATTTATTTGTGTCTGCAATTCTGTGTCATCCAGACTGTTTATCACAGAGGATCCTGTATTATATGCTGTGAAAACATCATTCCAGGTTCCCTTTCTTTGTCTTCCCGCATTGCTAAAGTACTCAGTGTGGGTAGTGTATAGTTCTGTTTTGTCCACATTGGCAAAATCGAACTCGTTGAATTTCCTGAACATTTCCCTTAACAGGGCCTGATGTAGCTGTTCTGTCTCCTTGGGGCACCACTCAGATAAGTGTACTATGTGAGGTTTAGAATCACGGAAGCTACCGCGTAGTGTACCCCCTGGTATAGCACCCTTCCGGTCGGCACTCGTACCAGCCCATTCCCTGGTCCCTTGGTGATGGCGGGCACTTCTCCATATGTGTCCTCACTGTCGGGGCCGTGGGGAGGGGCTTTTGGGTTCGTGCCATGAGTTCAGTGGCCTTAACTGAGGCTGGAGAGGATGGGGTTATGCAAGTGTGTAGGTGGGAATGCCATTCCACCCCTTCCCCTTGTCCAGCCATGCTGCGGAAAAGATAATGGATACGCCCATGGGGCAGGTCTTCCGCGATCCCCACATGCAGACATAGATTCCCTGTTCCGATTTCCACCACTTGTCCCAGCACACGCTCACCCCCCCATGGTTCCCGGTAATGGTCCAATGGGTGTCGTTCCCCAGTCGCTCCCAGTCAGCTGTACCATCCCCCATGTCTCTGCTCAGCTTCCTGAGCCACCACCACCTTCCCAGGGGAATCTGTCCTCTGCAGGTCAGGCACACGCATTTCCCCTCAGTGACCCCGACCCGTGTGGCCACAGCCTGTATGCTGGGGCAGGGGAGGGAGGCCTCCCTGTAGGTGAACCCGGTCTGACTGGAGTATCGGGTGGAGTTAGATCCCAGCCACCCTGGCCATCTTCCCAAATGGGAATAGGTAGTGATCTCCTCCACGTTACCTTCGCTGCCCCTCGCAGCCACAACCGGTGCTCTCTCCCCTGAGCACCCAAATATGTGGGAGTTCTCCACGTCACCTTGCCTCCCAGCGGCCATTCCTATCAGGGCAAGTAGGAGTATGCCCCCCATCCGAGCGAAATCCTTTCTGTAGGGAGACATAAGAACTTATAGCCAGGTCCCGATCAGATTCGCTGGCTTGGGTAAAGTAGAGTCGAGTCTTGCGACCTTGACTCAACACAAACACTCTTAAACAATAATACTTAAACTACCAACCACCTTATTTAAAATTTAACTAAAACACCCAAGCTTAACAATCTCAAAATTAAATAACAGAAGCTATGTACATCAGCCGCCCATCCCCGGGCGGCCAGGTTAATCCCTGTTCGGGCTACAGCCTGAACTACTCCCTTCGGTGTGGCCGCCCTGTCCTGTACCTTTGGTCCCTCACAGCCTGCGGCTGCTGGCTGGGGTCCTCTGTCCTCAGATCGATCCCTGACTTGAGGGGCTGCCCTTTTAAACTGGGGAGCCGGAGACCACGGTTTCTTTGGCCGTGGCGTTCGTGGGGACCTTCTAGGGAATCAGGCTGGTGGGGGTTTTCTGGCTGGTGGGTCTTCAACCCGAGCCACTGTCCCCTCTTGTGCGGCCTGTGGAATCTCCACTGCCGCTGGCTGGGGATTTCTATCCTCAGGCTGTACCTCTTCTAAACCTGTGTCAGGGGCAGGTCCCAGAGGGTGGGTGGGATGGCCTTTCCCTTAAAACAAGCCACTGCACCAGCTTGTGCAGTTTGTGAGTTTGCTCCTGCTGCAGGCTGAGGATTTTTATGCCCCAACTGGCTGTTCCCTTATCTCGGATTTAAACAACTTACATTGGTTAATGTGGAACCATTTGGTGCACCGAGGCAGCTTTGTGGTGTATACCATGGGGCTTGCCTTATCTACAATGCTGTAGGGCCCCATGTATAATGGTTCTAGACTGCCTACCCGAGCAAAATTCCTAACCATAACCCGATCCCCTATCTCCCACTCGTGGTGCGTACGGGGTTCTAGCAGCAGTCGGTTACTCCGATGCTGTTTTCCCATGTTGCTAGCAGCCTGCCAGTGAACCTGTTTAAGGTGTTCAAACAGATTCCTGACCAAGCTGTCCCGGTTCACCTCTCTGAGCTGACCCTCCGTGAGCACCGGGGCTAGCACATGGGTGGGGGTCTGCATAACCCTACCAGTCATGAGCTCGTGTGGGGAATACCCCGTGCTTTTTGATGGCTGACTTGGATCCCCATTAGGACCAACTTCTACCCACTTTCTAGGTGAGTCTACCGTCTCTTTCCTCAGCCTTTCTTTCAAGGTACTGTTCATCCTCTCTACAATCCCTGAGGACTGTGGGTTGTGTGTAATGCGCCATTTCCCCTCTATGCCGAGTACCATAAGGGTATTCTGCATGACCTGCCCGGTAAAGTGGCTCCCTTGGTCGGACTCCATGTATGGTGGTAGCCCCCATCGTGAGAACACCTCCCTGACCAGGATCCTGGCTGTACTCAGAGCCATGGCTGTTCGGCAGGGGAAGGCTTCTACCCACTTTGTGAACACATCCACCAGGACTAGGCAGTACTTATAGCCTCCCTGGGCGGTGGGTAGGGGCCCGATGTAGTCGACCTGGATCGATTGCCATGGTCCCTCTACCCTACTGATGTGTCCCATAGGTACCTTCCTTTTGTGCGGGTCAGGGTTGTTAGCAGCACACACCAGACAGCTGGCACAGAACTCGCGGACATCTTCCCTGAGTCCTGGCCACCATCCTGCCTGTTCCACCCGCTGCCAGGAGGTCTCTGGCCCGGGATGCCCCGCTCCTGGACCCTCATGGGCTAGTTGAAGGAATTCCCTCCTGTGCTGCTGTGGTACTTCCCATTGCTCTCCCTTAAACAGCATGCCTCCCTTTACAGAGAGGGCTGCTGTGCTGTAAGGCCCCTCTACCCTTTTCCCTTCTGCCACTGCACTGAGGACTGCCTTGAGGACGGGGTCTTGGGTTTGGACCGTCTTAAGGCCCGGGGTTAAAGCTACCCCTGCACTCCCCCGTGTCCCATTCCTACCCGTGACTGCTGCTATAGGACGGGACCCATATGGGTCCCAGAAAATGCCTGTGCGGGCACCCTCCTTAGCTAGCATGTCGGCCTGCCGGTTGCCCTCACTCCGGGGTTCTGCGGAGGAATGGGCTCTCACCTTATGGATGAAAACCTCCCCTTCCTCCCCCACTGCTGCTAAGATTTTCTCCAGCAAGGGTTTCACTGTGAGGGGTCTCCCGTCAGCGGAGGTGTATCCATGGCGGGACCAGATGGCCAGGTACCCCATGCACGAACTGCATGTGAACATGCTGTCCGAGCAAATCGTGTATGGGGTGGGGAAGATCTCTGGGTGTGTAACCACGTACACTACCGCGCACAGTTCAGCCTGCTGGGCACTCATGGTGCTGGGGAGTTTCATTGCCAGGGCAAGGTTTGCCGCTGGGTCATAAACTCCACACCCCGTGTGTCGCTCACCAGCAGATACTGTGCTAGAGCCATCCACATAGATTTCATGGCCTGTGGGGTGTATCCCAGCCCGTAAACCTATGTCTACTTCCCAAACCCCTTCTATGGAACACCGGTGGGCTGTTACATGATATACCAGGTTAGCTGCGAGCTTTGGCTCACAGAGCCCTTTTACTTTTACGTCCATCTGTGAGAGAAGCAGGGTCCAGTGAGCAATGCGGGCACTGCTCACTGTCCCATCCTTGATTCTCCCATCCAGGAGCATCTGTGTGGGCGTGTGATAGGTGAGGAGGGTGATGGGAGAGGTGCCTGTGAAGATCAGCGATCTTTTCACAGCCCAATGCGTGGCCAAGAGGGGTAGCTCTTTTCCACATCTGTGAGTATCCTGGAGGAGTAGACCACCGGTCTCAGCTTGCCATGCCGTTCTTGGAGCAGCACAGCACTCAGGCTGTCCCCGCTGGCTGCTGCCTCCAGGAAGAACTCTTTCCCTCCATCTATGGCCCCTAGAGCTGGTGCGATCTGCAGATCTTTCTTGAGCCTGACAAATGCTGCCTGGCACCCCTCATCCCAAAACCACTCCACTCCCTTAGGCAGGAGTCGGAGCAGAGGGGCTGCTGTGGCTGCATAGTCCTCAATGAAGTCTCTGCAGTACCTGGTTAGCCCTAGAAACGATCTCACTCCCGTGACTGTGTTGGGGACTGGTAACTCCTGCACTGCTGCCCGTCTAGCTTTATCGATGGCCCTTTCCCCAGCGCGTATTGTCAGGCCCAGGAATTTCACCTCCTGCTGGCCGATCTGCGGTTCACTTTAAAACCTTCCTGCCCGATCAGTTCCAGCAGTTCGGCCAGAAGTGGGCCATGCTCCTCTCTCGAATCGGTGAACAGGAGCAGGTCATCCACGTATTGTACCAGCCGCCTAGGCTGGCTGAAGCCCTTTAAATTGTTTGCCATGCATTGGTGGAAAATGCTGGGGCTATTGTGGAAGCCCTGAGGCAGACAGTTCCAGGTGTACTGTTGCCCTTTAAAGGTAAAGGCAAACTTGTGCTGATCCTCTCTCCTTAAAGGGATGGACCAAAACCCGTTGGAGATATCCAGCACCGTGAAAGTGGTCGTGGATGCTGGGATACTTCCTATCAGGTCGGCAATTGCTGCTATCGTGGGTACACAGGCTGGGATGTTACTGTTGAGCAGCCGATAGTCCACTGTGGCCCTCCAGGAGTTGTCCGGTTTTCTAACTGGCCACAGTGGAGAGTTCACGTGGGTGGCTATCGGTCTCAGGACCCCCTGTTGCACTAAGGAGGACATGGCTGCTTCCATGTCTGGCTCCACTTTCCTGGGGAAGTTATATTGCTTTTGTGGTCGGGCCATAGGGTCCCCATCTACACTGACCTCGAACACATTGACCTTCCCACAGTCATGTTTGTGTGTGGCAAATGTGGCTAGGTGGGCTCACACAAATGCCTGGAACTCCCTTGGGGTATTACTGACCATGAGTTCGAGGTTATAACCCTCTTTAGGCTTCATGGTGCACTTCCCCTGTTTCCCTGGGATGACTACTACTCCGCCTTCCTTTCCTGTTTTTGCCCCCCATAGGCAGTGATTCCTCAAATCCACTAGGATCCCGTGGCCTACAATAAAGTCGGCTCCTAGGATCCCTTTTCCACCCACCACTTCCCCTTCATTAGGATACAGATCCATTTAGAGCAGAGTGTTCCTAAACGAATGGTCAGCGGGATGGAAAATGAGCCAGCCTGTTCTTTACCTGTGAATCCCGACAGACTGTATGGGACCCCGTTAGATAGAGGTGAGGTGGTGGGGTTGGCTGAAGGGATCACGGTACATGATGCTCCCATGTCCAACAGATAGGTCCCCTTTACCTCTTCTACCTCCATCTCAATAAGGGGTCTCTTCCATAAGTCGTAGGTAAGGGAACACAGATAAACTGGCTGTGCTGGCTCTAGTCAGGGTTGTGGGTTAGATGGGGCCGATGGTGGCTGCTCTCCTCACTGGGCCAGTCAATAGGGTTCTCATGGCATCCAAAAATGACCCGACCGTGGTGGGAGGGATCCTTGTCTCTGCCTTTTGGGCTGGGGTTGAGGAATTCTTTCCCACGTTATCTTTCCAAGGATTCTTACGTTCCTTCCTCCAGTGTCCATTCTTCCCACACCCATAACAGTTGAGCTTTGTGCTGGAAGGGTTATTCCCTTCTTGATGTCACTCCTTCCTACCCTGGCCGGGTTTCATTTCATGCACTTTCCCTTTAGGTGGGTGTGCATCGGTTCCTTTACCATTACGGTAAGCTATGGTCAATTGTCTGATCACTGTGAGTTTGGTAGTCAGGGGATTCTTTGGGTCAAACCACATTCCTGCTGCGGCCTTGACCTGTGGCAAGCTGTTTGCCACCAGGCAACGGAGCCAGTGGGCCCGCTGATCCTGGTCCAGGTTAGCCCGGTTAGGCGTCCCACTGCATGTGCTCCTATACACCGGCCACAACCTGTCTGCAAAAGCCTGCGGGGGTTCTCCTACGAGCTGCACTTTTTTCCACCCGGGAGAAAGGACTTCCCTCATTCATCCCCATGGCCTCAAGAACTTCCTCCTTGAGCTCCCCATAATCACACTGTCCCATCTTACATTGGTCAGAGAGGGGGACTGGAAGAGCTTACTCTCCAGGGAGAATAGCAGCATTTTGGCCTGTTCAGCATCATTGCACTCGTTGATGCTTGCTGCTTGTTCCACTTCCCTGAAGTGGACCGAGGGATCCCCATTTGCCGCAAGTTTAGGTAAATGGCTTACCATGGCCCTAAGCTGTTGGGTGCCATAGGGAGCTACAAACTGGTTTTGGAGGGGTCCCTCATCCCCGTTATCAGCGGGTGGGCCGAACCTTTGCTGCCGGACCGGGCACATCAGCCCCGGTCCTCGCCTCTCTTGCTGGGGGTTTTCCTCCTCAGCTTCTGCCCCTAATTCCACCCTGCCTCCCCCACCGCCAGATTTCGCTAAAGCTTGGCGCTACAGGTGGTGGTCATGGGCCCTCCTGCTCCTGAACCGGGTAGTCCCTTGGCACTACCTGTGGTGTCTGAACCGTCCTCCCCAGGTTCTCTGTGAAGTCGACCTGGGCTGCACTAGGGCTTATGAGGCACACCATGCCTTTTGCCGTCCTTAGAGCAAGGTTCAGACTCTCTATCTGCTTCTGGCAGGGGCCATGGTCTGCATCCTCCAACCCCTGTGTGCTCACTATCTTATAGGCTGCCTGTAAGCCTTTTAGTTTCTCCTCCTGCTCTCTTACTTGTCTTGTTAGGTGGGCATTCTTTTCCTGCAACCCCAGCTCATTGTTCTTGGCCTCGGTGACCTGACACTGTAAATATTCCTGCTGGGTCTTATGCTCCCCCACTAACTGCACCCTTTCCTGGTTCAGAGCCTGCAATGCTGACAGAAACTTCTCCCCTGCTAGGGCCTTTGTTTGGACTTCCAGGGCTGGCTCCCAAATCTCAGCTGCCTGTGCTTCAACGAGCCTGTCCAAAAGCTGGATCTGTGTCTTGAAGCACATCAGCCAGACGGCCTTTTCTATGGATTTTTTATGATCCTTCCCTTCTGTCCATTTAGCTGCAGCATCTACCGGGTGCCCAGCCTTTAACAGATTAGTGACCCATTTTTTTTCCATATTCACCTTACTGAACACATAAGTTGAAATCCTCTCTTCCATTACAGTTCTCTCTTCCAAATCAGCATCCACTGCATCGCATCCCTTTTGCCAAGGTCCTGCCGCGGTCTCCATTATGTCGGGGGTTGTGGTGTGTGTCAGCTTCACCTCTGACTTCTGAGCAGTCCGAATCTCTCCCACTCCCTGGGTTCTAGACCTTGGACTTATTTGGGGGTTGTGATAAAGTGCAGCAGACAACTGGTTTTGGTGCAAGAAAAAAAACTGGGTTTATTGAAGTCACAAATGAATTTATAACATTAGGATTACACTGAGGTTATACAGACCTACAAAGTACACTTAGTTAAGAATGGGGAACACACGGCATAACGAGGGAAAATCATGCTACTAATCCCCTTACTCTTGTCCCACCCCCAAAACCTAACTAAATTGAACTAGGAGGTCAGGGATCATCCTCACCAACCAGGGTTCCTTGACAGTTTGAAATCCAGCCAGGTAAACCGGTTGCAGTTTTGGGGTACGCTCTTTGTGTCCTCTGGGGCCTGCCGTCCCCATGTGATCCTGGTCTGTGGAATCTGCGAAGGTTCTTCAGTTGGGTGGAGGGTGTGGTTGTGGGTGGTCGATCTTCGTGGAGGGCTGTGGTTGCGGCCTTGTTGTCTTCGATTGAGCCTGCCACCCCATGACCCTCGTCGTGATGTTGCCTGTGGGCCTGCAAACCTCCAGATCTCCTTCCTCCGCTTGGCTCAGCTACCTCTCCCTGCTTAAACTCCGCTTCAACCATTCCAAAACTGCTCACACGCCCCCCCACTCCCCCTTCGTAACTGGTGGCCCAGTTATACTGTTTTTTGAATTTCTTATGAGTCCAAATCAAAGTTAGTTCTTTGTCTGATTTTGGTGGGCTTTTTCAGGTGATTGTTGTCTCATTGTTCTTAATGGGCTCGCATGATGTTTATCGTTGTCTTCCTGTCCCCGTAACTAGTCTTGAACTGAAAGCCATTGTATATGTGGAGTATTGATAGGTTCGCATAATTGCATTGATTGCTGCCTTCCTGCCTTAGTAGTTAGTAGCGATTATTTATGCAAGATTTTGATGGGTTTTAGTTTCGTGTAAGATGAAGTCTTTCTCTGGGTTGATTGTTTTAAAGGGAAGAATGCGTATTTTGTCTTTTCTCGTTGTCTGGTTTCAGGCAAACAATCCACACTGCGCTCAACAAGCCCGGGCATGTCCAGTCCCAGGCCTTCATGGGCCTCGCCTCCTGTCTGCAGGGTTCTACACTTAACTCAGCAGTTGGGTCCTCTGCCATAAAAGTTCAAAAGTCATATCCTTGTTGATGATATGAAAAATGTGGGAATTTTGAGAACCCTTCATGGATGTTGAACAATCATGTGACTGCACAGAAACAGCACAGGAGTCAGGAGAGATGGTGGAAAAGCAGAGCTAGATATCATGGGGAAACTGATCCAACGTCTGCAGGTGATGTCACTGAGGTGCAGTATGTAAATGAGGTAGTGTAGAGGCCAATCAAAGAGTCAAGACAAGCAAGGAGATTCCTGCAGACCTAAACAACAGAGTAATGCCATCAGAGAGGATACTGATTTTAACTGTACTGAAGGCTGCAGAGAGGTCAAAGAGGATAATGCACCATGATCAGGGTTACAGAGAATGCCATTCGTGATCTTGATTCAGGTTGTTTCAGAGATGTGGAAGAAATTTGAGGAATGCAACAGGGGATTTCAGGAGATCTGCACAGAATTGGGAGGTGACAATGCATTCATTTCAGTGCTGGCTCTGGGTTTTACTTGTGACCTCCATCTTCACTGCCCATTTCTACTGAAATTGCATTCTCTTTTGTACTGTCTCGAATCCAGCACTTCGACTGCGTCTGAGGGCTCAATTTTCTGCTCCTGTGCTGGGAACATTTTATTATGTTGAACTAAATTTGATCTGTTCTTGATGGTTCAAACCAGACTCCCAATTCACAGGAGTTTATTCTGCTTTGCCAGCTTTCATTCTCTTCTTTCTACTCTTCAGCTATTCACACATTGTGTCTCAGATGTCTTCTTTCTTTCATTAGGCCTAATTTTGTCTACTAATATTGCTCTGCTATTCAACCTGTTCTCCACCCAAACACTTATGAGTCACTTGATTTCTTTTCCTACATGTGCTCTTTTTCATTTTCCCTCCCCCTAACTGTTCTGCTCCCTTTGAAACATTGTACACCAGCAATTCTGTCCAGTCCTGAGGAGGGGGCTTGGATCTGAAATGTGGCTAACTGACTTTCTCACTGATGCTGCTTAACCCATCAAGTAATGCATGTAGCAATAACATTCAGTACAGAAAATAGTTACAGGAGGGGACATTATCTGGATGAATCATATTTAGAAAAATATCTTCCTGATGACAAATGTGACATTTGTAGTTTGTATGTCACATTATGTAAAGACAGAGATCACAGAATCAGCACTCAGAGGTAGCATGTGTAAACAACTTTCTTCCAGTCAGGATTAATGACCCGTGAACCATTCATTGCTATTTTTGCCAACCTGTTATAAATAAATGAGATTGTGAACACAATACTCATCACTATCAACAGCACATGCAACACACACCTAATGATTAGACTGAAATTCTCTGATGTAAATTAGACAAAATGAAAGATTATTAGGCTATACTGCCTTCCAGTATTTTTAAATAAAAAATAAACTAAAGCTTTCCAAAGAGACATATCCTCCCCATTTCCATAGTTTAATATGACAGTGCATGTTACATTCTATCACTAAACCACTAAAAACTATGAATCTTCAGTTTTATCCATGGCACAGCTACGGTAGATTTAGTGTGTGGCGCATTGCACTTCGATAATTTAGGATATTCATTAAGACAGGTTAAAGAGGAAATAACAGAAGTATACAAAATCAGCGCTTGTGAAATGTTCCAGTCTTACATCTTTGATTTCTCTTAATTCAACTTTCAGATCAGTTTTGCATCAATAAATTAATAGTTTCAAGATGCTTGAATTCATAAACTTTAAGAGTGCAGCTAACTAGAACACGCGTGACTTGACTTGACACGTCTGAGGTAATGTTACAAGTTTGCATTCTCAACAAGGAGTTTTGCCTGCAGTGGGCAGAGTGGAAACTTGAGCATGCACATCTGACTATTTTATTGATCGAAAAATCATTGACAATACTCACTCAAATTTCCAAGATGCGCAGGTCTGACCAGATTAATACATCTAATCCTTTGAATAAATAGAGACATGCACCATCTAGTCACAGTCTGATAGTCATCCCATGCAGACCAGTAAGATCTCAGGTCTGATCCCTTCTGCCAAATTTTATGTTAGCTGAAGCTGTTCCAATTGATCTTTTGGTGGTAGAGGCAGGGTGGGTGGGAGAAAAAGATAGAAGCAGCTCCTGCTTTCAAGTGACCACTCCTGGTGCATGTGTGGTGTATGCATATTAATATAAAGAACAATGGGCTGGCTCACTGTAATGCTGTCCAGGTCCAATAGCTTGCAGATACATTACATAAGCCAAGTCATGGAGAATGATCACTTGGGTAGGCCCACAACAAAGCAGCCCATTTGATTGACATCCCCTTCATCACCGATGCAGTGGCAGCAGTGTGTACTGTATACAAGATGGACTGCAGCAACTCGTCTTTGCTTCTGCAACAGCACTTTCCAAACCTATGACCTCTACCACCTAGAAGGACCAGGGCATCAGATGCATGGGAACACCACCACCTGCAAGTTAATCTGAAAGCCACACACCATCCTGATTTGGAACTATATCAACGTTCCTTCACTGTGGCTGGGTCAAAATCCTGGAACTCTCTTCCAAACAGCACCGTGGATGTACCTACACCAATGGACTGCAGCAGCTCACCATCAACTTCTCAAGGGCAACTAGGGATGGGGAACAAATGCTGGCCTTGCCAGTGACAGTCATATCCCATAAAAAAAGGTACTGCAGAGCTGCCAGTTCCTGTGGAAATGTATCCAAGTATGAATCAGTGCCTTCAGATGTGAAGGAAAAACCTGTTAAAAATGGATGTCAATAGGATAAGGCCATTCTATTTTGTAATGTGTGTAATTTCTCTGGACTAACTTGTGTTCCGGGCAGTTGGGGTAGAGATAGCATTGAAGACAATAATGCTGATGTACTTTTCTTCTGCAAAACCACACTTACCGAAATACAAAACAATTACATCAGTTCTACTGTTATGTAAAAACACAATCCATGTATCTAACCATGAAATCTGAAATAGTTTAGAAGCTGCCAGAAATTTTCCAGTTTCTCCATTTCACAAGTTTGGATTATTTTTATCATGCGGCAATATAGGATTCAATTTCACAACATCTGAATATGTCGAATGACAACCTTGTGCAGATTGTTACTAACTTTAGAAGTTGTGAAGCAAATGAAGACGAGAGCTTAATTAGCATTAAACTAAATGAACATGCTCATATGACTCAAAATGTTTTCTTGAGTTATATACTTGATACATTGGCTGCCAACACAAGTAGTAGTAGTACAGGGTTTTGAAGGAAGTGTTCAATCTAAAGATTGTGCTTGATGAAGTGAAATTTGTTGACTATCTGGTGATAGAGCTTAATTTGGCTCTGGAGGAGCAGCTGGCCTGAATATGCCCCCACTTTCGATTTAAGTTAATTTGGGACAAGTGTGACTGTGAGCTCCTACTGGAAAGGTTTGGATGAAGGCTAATGGATATGAAGAATCATCAGGAAAGTTTTTTTTTAATTCATTCATGGGATTTGGGTGTCACTGGCTAGGTCAGCATTTGTTCCCCATCTCTAATTTCCCATAAGAAGGTGGTGGTTAACTGCCTTCTGGAACTGCTGCAGTCCATGTGGTGCAGGTACACCCACAGTACTATTCGGGAGGGAGTTACAGGATTTTGACCCAGTACGGACCTAGATGGGATCAGAATAACAATGGAGTGCAGCTGCGCCCTCATTTGTCTTCTGACAGCAGAAGTTTTGGTGGGGAGACCCTGTTCTTTTGGTTTCAATCTACATTATTATTATCATTGGCTGCATTTTGCAATTACATAGCATGATTTTTAAACTAGAACAAAGAACAAAGAAAAGTACAGCACAGGAACAGGCCCTTCGGCCCTCCAAGCCTGCACCGATCATATTGCCCGTCAACTAAAACATTTTGCACTTCTGGGATCCGTATCCCTCTATTCCCATCCTACTCATGTGTGGAGGCAGAGGAAATGGGAGATATACTAAACTAGCAGTAGTTAGGCTTTCTGAATAAGTTGGTGTAATACACTTGATCAAATTATAAAATCGTGGGAGAGGATTGAAGATAAAAAACAGTGTGGCAGCAGCAGCAGAGATATAAGAACTGTTGGAGAGGACTGAAAATATAGAAACAGAGTGACAAGCAGCAACAGCAACCACAGGAGTGAAGGACTCAAAAGGATCATAGTGATAAAAAAAAGAGGAATAATTTTCACGGGAGAGCAGCCAACCGATTGGTTGGTGAGTACTGCAGCTTTATTATTTTTCTTTAAGCTAGGGAGGTGTATCAAACTCAACTATTAATCTGTAACTTACTTTATTAAGTAATAAACTATATAAGTTATTGAAATCCTATGTTAAACTTTAACAGAAATAACCAGAGATTTTAGATAGTATAATAAACAGAGTCCTGTGGAGTGCACATCCTGTGCCATGTGGCACTTCCCATGTCCAGACAATTGTGTGTACAGGAAGTGACATCAACTGGAGGAGCGCGAGCTCTGGGTTTCAGAGCTTGAAAAACTGTTGATGCCACTGCCGTGCACTCACAAGGCTGAGAGCTACGTGAATAGCATGTTTCTGGGTTTTGTCATCCCCACTTTAAGGATGCAGCAGAGCCAGGCAGTCACAAAGGACCAGACAGGTTTTAAGAAGGCCCCTGCATACATCTCATTCTCCAACTGGTATCCCGTTCTGAATACTGGTGAGGGTGATGGTTTCTCCGGGGCGTGCAGCCAAGGCAAAGTCCACAGCAGCAAGGGTGGCTTAGCAGTACTGGCGGCAGAAGGAAGAATAGGAAAGCAATAGTGATAGCGATTTCACAGTTAGGGGAACAGGCAACTGTTTCTGTGGTCACAGACCTGAACCCTTTCCTCCCTGGTGCCACAATCAAGGATGTCACTGAGAACTCTGATGGGGGAAGAGTGAACAGCCAGAGGGTGTGGTCCATATCAGAACCAATGACAAAGGTTGAAAGAGGGTTGAAGTCCTGCAATCAGATTTTAGGGAGCCAGGATGGAGACTAGTAAAAAGGACCTCAAAGGTAATAATCTCCAGATTATTCCTGGTGCCATGTGATAATGAGCATAGAAGGAGGAGGATAGAATGGATGAATGCATGGCAGGAGAGGCGGTACGGGAGGAAGGGCTGAAGATTGCTGGGACATTGGAACTGGTTCTGGGGGAGGAGGGACCTGTACAGACTGGATCTCAACAGGGGCAGGACCAATGTTCTCCCAGGGTGGTTTGCTAGTGCAGTTGGAGAAGGTTTAAACTCATTTGGTAGGGAAATGAGAACCAGGATGAAGCTTTAGGAAGGATAAACAAGATGCACAAAGGAGTAGGAGAGGCAGATAGCACTAAAGTTAAGAAATAATAAGGAATTAGGTGGGGTCAGACTTAGAAAAAACGCAATATCTAATTAGATTTACAGTGCATGTATGTAAATAGATGGAGCCTGGTAAATAAGGTTGGTGAGCTGCAGGGACAAATAACCACAAAGGAATATGTTTTGGCAATATTGAAGATCTGGCTCATAAAAGGAGGAGGACTGCATACTAAATATCCCTGGATACAAAGAGTTCAGGAAAGAAAGGAGGTGTGGTACTGATTAAAGAGAATATTACAGTGCTGGAGAGAGAAAATGTCTTGGAGCAGTCAAGTGAATTGATTTGGTTAGAGCTAAGAAACAATCGCTCTACTGGATGTATTCTATAGGCTACTGAATAGTGGAAACGTGCAAATTTGCTGGGAAATTAGAGAGAGAGCGTAGTGATAATGGGTACTTTATATTATCCTAATATAAACTTGGATACCAATAGCATACAGAGCAGAGAGGGAGAAGAGTTTCTGAAATTTAGGAGAATTTTCTTGGTCAGTAAACATTGCTGTATCTGGTTCTGGAGAATGAGGTGGGTTAAATGGATCGTGTCAGTAGGGGAACATTTAGCAAATAGTGATAATAGTGTCATAAATAGTTAGTTGGTAGTACAGAACTTGAGTGTTGCTGAAAAAAGAGACATGTCTAAGCTTTTCGTCTTGCGCTCATCAAAATGCTTGCAAGAATACCAATATAAGGGAGAAAACAACAATTTATACTGTTTGTGAAGAGAGTGCTGATTGGTTGGCAATTGGCATTGCCACGGAGAATGCACCACTGATGGTGACTGACAATTAATTGCCAAAGACATTGCCTGAGAGGGTGGTCGAGACAGATTCAATTGTGACTTTCAAAAGGGAATTGTACAAGTACCCAAAGATAAAAATGTTCACGGTTACAGAGAAAGGGCAGTGTAGTAGGACTAAATGAATTGCTCTTGCAGAGAGCCCACAAGCATTCGAAGGGCCAAATGACCTCCTTCTGTGCTGTAACCATTCCATGACTTTATTCTGTGTATAAGTGCAAAATCTTAACTTGTACTTTATTTTAATATTGTAATATTTATAATGATGGTTTTGTACAATTTTTGGCATGAGCCTACAGCCAAAGTATTGTGTAACCAAAATTTTAATGGACCACTGGCCTACATTTCACACAGGGAATTTGTATTTTGCTATGTATAGACAGCAGAATTGCTCAGTGCTTCAGGTGAAACAGCAGCAGAGAGGGATCATACGGTTATGTTTTTTTCTCCAATTAAACAGCGCAAATGGACTATGCACACATTCACAATGCTTGGTTTTCTCTCAGATGTACAAGTGTCAAGAGAACGGAATTTAGGATTTTTCAGTGGGATGAACAGCAACAAGTTATTCAACATGTCCCAAGTGTGATGTGTGCAAATTTGTAAACACAAAATATGAAAAAAAAAAAAATTGCTAACATTTGCTGTCTATTTTCCAGGGGTGAATGAACTGTTGACAGTGAAATGGGTGCCTTTTTAGACGCAAGCTGCTAGACAATAAAATATACACAAGTAGCCACAAGACACGACCATGTTTTAAAATAAAAGGACCGTTTCAAATTAATTTTCAAATGACAAATTTTGCAATTCTGTCTAATACCGTCCGGTGAAGCAGTGTGGGTCATGTTATTTTCTTAAAGATGCTATACAGAAGCAAGTAATGGCATTATCTCAGCAGATATCATGAAGTTTCAAACCCATATTATAAAACCTGTTAAAATTCACATCATACATAAATAAATACACATTTGTTGAACAATACGTATGTAATTATTAATAAGAACTTGCTATTTGTCATGTAATTAGGGAGTCTGATTTTTGCTAAATTTTAGCAACCAATTTAAAAACATCAGGAGGCTGTTCCTTACTTAACCACAGCTGGGAATTATATTAGTCTGGATGGTGGGTGCCTCAATTATCCTGGGGATTTTGCAGTTTAGTTGTAATGAGGATTGGGTATAAACAGTTTTCACCTTTAAGGCTGCTGCACAACTATGTAGGGTAAATAGGTGATTAAAAACTCCACAGATGTAAGATCATTATACATTCATTCTATTTATATTGGAAAATAGATACTAGAAGCACACCCGTTATTCATTTACATCATCACAAAGGTGATATGTAGTGCATCATATCTAAAACAGAATGCAGTCTCACGTTTTTCTGATATCTATTACTAAATTGCTAATAATTGCTTAAAACGATTCATAGAACTAAATTAATGCAAAAGATATCAGAGACAAATTTCTTGCTCAACTCCTGACAATTGTCTCACTCGAACCTTATGTGAAAGTTATGTATCTATTGTCACTTTCAAATTCAAACAGAGCACTTTCTAGTAATACTCTGACTAGTATTTGTATAATCATTAGAGATTGGCTTGCCATACGTATTGTTCAGCAAAGGCATATTTAATACACAAGACCACTCCTTACACCAGTACTATCCAAATAATTAACCACTAGCCTCACGTGGCTTATTGAGAATCCAAATATGTCTAATTGGCTTTTTAATTAGTAAATAAAAATGAAGTAATAGACCATTATTGGGCATGTGATCTCAATACTCATCTGCATGGTATGGACATATTACTTTAACCTTTTGTTAGTTGGTAAAATAATATGGACAGAATGCAAGTTTTTGATCATTGTGTGCTTTACTGTTGGTTCCTGCTTATTACTTAGCTGCTAGAACAAAAAGCATAACAAGGATAAAAATGCAGGGCTTCATCAATACTGTTTGAATAAGGGAGTTTTATTAGGCTTAGTGACCTTTTACAGTTATTAAAATATTATCCATGATATAAAAATTCACAAGTAGGGTTGTCCATTCCAGCTGCAATATTCCAGGAAACCAGATGTCAGACAGTAGACAGATGATGATGTGGCAGGATAGCACAAGGTTTAAGACTAGGCAATATGGTTATCCATCTAAGCTTGCAGAAACCTATTGGAAATCTTCAACGTAACTGTATGAGATAGGACTGCTTAATTTTGCATCAACAGCAATGGCTTTGCAGCTCGTACTAATCTGGAATAAGATTCATCCAGCTGAGACACTAATTTCAAGATTGGAATTGGAAATGGTATTCTTGGCAACATAATTCGGTCCCCATGGCACCACAGTAGTTTAGTACAGAAACAAGTTACAAAAAAACTGAAAGACCTGAAAATACTTCAACAAACATAAATTTGAGAGATTGCCTTGCATTTATTAATACAAGAGTCTAAATAAATCATTCCAATGCTTTTAGTTAGGTATCCGGGGATAGGAAATCGAGATAACTTAATAGTATGTGAAAATACTGCATTAGGCTAAAAGAAAATTTAGCAAGACATTCCCAATTGAAGTATTTTAATTATTCAAGGTATAGTGTATTTGAAACCTCAGTAAATAATTTAAAATGTCAGTTAAGCCAAGTGTTGTTGATTGATTTAATTAATTATATTGCAGTGCCAACACTAAAAATAATTAAATTCTAATAAAACACTCCATCTTTATATTGACACTTCATAACAACCAGGCATTTTGGAGCAATGTCTCTTGATTTTTCTTTATTTACACAGGGATTAAATGGCACCAAGTTGTATCTTCCAGAAAGCATGACAATAGTTTAAAAGGTTCAAACTAATTTCTGCTTCATCAGTTACACAGAAATTACCTTGCATTTGTATTCATTATTGGCAGGCTGATTACAACAAAGGTCAAAAGGCTATTATGACACCGATAGCCATTATTGTTTGGCCAATAAAAGTAAGCTGTCTTGGAAGATATTTCAAAGTAACCACCACCCAAAAGCATACATTAAAAAATCTGTCAATGCAATTTCTTGTGCAGTTCATCAAATGCTTTCCCCTCTGTACTGGATGTTGTAGGGAGATTTGCATTTTCCACCTCTCTCCCCGACGACAACAGTACATTGGGGCATTGCATCCCCATACATGCACACATAATCCAACAAAAACCATTAAAAAATCCAGCAAACAAGTGAATGCAAGGGCAGTAGATTTAGATCTCAGCACTTAATTGTCCACTTCTAGCTTCTTTCGGTTGAGAGAATTGAAAATAACTAGATTAAGATACATGGAATCAACTAAGTTCTTGTGGAACCAGAGTAAAGGTTATTTTGGTGTTTGACATCTCTTTAAGGTCCTAGGCAGAGCTTACTCATAGTATTATGTGCAAGACTTACAAGTATGAGAGGTATCAACTGGGGTTTTCCACTTCTAAGTGAAAGAGAGGAAAATCAAAGCGAGGATCTCCAAGCGTAACTAATTTATTCAAAGCAGTTATGAACATGGCATGAAAGGGTGCTCCTTTAAGCAAAGAAACCAAATATCATAAAATTCAAAACTATATGTACAAGCCTGTCACAAAACCTCTCACACCAGGTGATTGCTTGTACACTGGGACTTAATGAGAAGCTCAAACATATCAACAGATAGTGCCATTCAAAAATTGGATCTCAAGTCAATGTTTTATACTTGAAGCTCAAGCTGCACTACATTGGGCACATGTATTCTCTTTGGAATCTGTTTTTTAATCCAGATGGACGAAGGTTTCATTCTCTGTTAGAAGCAAGGATGCTGAAATATGAAATAAACTTGGGTAGTGAAACAGCCCAAACCCCAGCAGTTAAGAGTTACAGCACAAATTAACCCAATTGCCAATTCCATGCCAATTTTACACAACAATTACAAAAGGGGTTAATGGAAGGAATGGAAATATTCAAAATGATACATTAAGGGCAGAGTGGTGAGAATTCAACAATGCAATTGGAAGTGCTCACTGCTGTTCTTGAAATGAAAAAAAAAACCGTTCCATTCTCTGGTGCTGATATTCCATGCCCCAAACAGCATGAGAAAATAAGAACTTTTTTAAATATACAGTGTATTGGCTAACATTTTGGAAAGAACACCATAAAAATGGCTGCCATTTTTCCTTTAAAGTTAAAAAAACAAGTAGGCAGGCAGTGTCTTTTTATACATGATGTTTCTTTGCAGATTAAAAACAAGTTTCATTCCAAGGATTTTGATACTAGCCTTGATGTAAATGATAATGATCAGGAAAAGGGAAATTCCAGCTCACCTGCAATGGGTTTGAGATTTTAAAGTTCATTAAAAGTTTCTACAGTTTTGATTATGCTTTTTGATGACTATAATTTGCTTTTTGATGGCTATAATTTTACTAGTTTACTTATCTGACTTACAAATTTTCAATTAGAAAAAGTCACTAAATAAAAAAAGCTTCAAATTAAATGAAGTGAACTGAAATCTTTTAATCTGATGACTGTACAAGAAACAAACTTGGAATTACAAAATGTACATTATCAGATCACACTGCTTTTTAAATTATGATTCCACTTTTGACTTTTCCCATTCTTCAGTGCGAGTTTATGCTGCACTCAATGTGGTACATATTTCTGCAGGCCTTCGTTGTTCTGCTTACAGTAGGTCTACAATGCCAAAATGGGACTTTTAGATTTTAAAAATAGAGCACTCTATACAATAGGGCAAGAAATCGACAAGCCTAAGGCATGCTCTGTAAGGACAACAGTTCAATCTTGCATTGCTCAAGTACTCTTGTAGCGAAGTCTTAAATAACTTTTTACAGACAGAGTTCTTTCTATTTAGCTAGGTAGTAACTCATGAAATCTAGCACACAATGAAACTGCCTCAGAAGAGGGGGCAGTGAAAGAACAGTATCTTGAAGCTCATCACCGTTCAAGGAATCTGTACTGCCAAACTTATTGGAATTTAGTTTAAAATCTCAAATATGCAATGTTTTCAGTATTTTATTGTAACTTAACTTTCTTGCTCTTCTTTTTCTTAGCTTTAAGTACATCGTCATGAGCCTTCCTCTTAGCTGCCAACTTGTTTTTCTGCAGAGGGAGGTAAAAAAAGATGCAGGTTGGATAGTGCAATAATGGTGTGAAAATACAAGTCTTCAAATATTAAACAATTCAAATAATCCTCCAAATAAATGAGAAAAATGGAAGGTTTCACTTCATAAATCTAGAAATCAAGTTGATCCCCTAGGCTACCTTAATTCAAACTTCCTGATCACAACTCAACAAACCTTTATCTTTAATCAGTTTTTTAACATGCAATTTATCTGGATTTCCAAAAGGCCTTCGATAAGATGCCCCATAATAGACTAATGAATAGGGTCAGAGAATGTGAAGTCAGGGGGTAAGAATGGATTGCTATCTGGCTTGAAGACAGAAAGCAGAGAGGAGGAATAAAGTGTAGTTATTCAGAGTGGCAGAAGGTGGGTAGTAGTTCCACAAGGATCAGTGCTGGGACCACTGCTGTTCACAATTTACATTAACGATTTGGACTTTGGAATCAAAAACAATTTCTAAATCTGCAGATGACACCAAATGTGTGTGTGTGGGGGGGCGGGGCAGGTGAGGGGAGGCGGAGAGAGGTAGGGAATAGTCAATACTCAGGAGGACTGCAACAAATTATAGGACATTAATAAACTTGCAGATTGGTAAATGAAGTTCAACACAGATACATGTGAGATAGTACATTTTAATAGAAAGAATAGGGTGGTCACTTATCACTTGGAAGATGCAAATCTACGTGGGGTACAGGAACAGAGGGATCTCGGAGTCCAAATTCATCAATCACTAAAAGTTGCACCATCACAAATTTACAGGCCATAAAAAAAGCAAACCAAGCACCAGGCTTAATGTTAAAGGGATAGAATGGAAAAATATGGAAGTTATATTGAACCAGTATCAAACCTTGGTTAGGCCACACTTGAAGTACTGCATGCAGTTCTCATTGCTATATTATGAGAAGGATATAGAGGTACTAGATAGGGTGCAGAGAAGATTTACAAGGATCATATAAGAAATGTGTGGGTATGTAGAGACAAGATCGACAGGCTGGGCCTCCCCTCTTGGATAAAAAGGTTGAGGGTGACCTAATAGAGAGATCTTTATGAAATGTTTTGAATGAGTGAATAGAGAGAGAATGTTTTCTCTTGTGGGGAAGGGCATAATTAGAGGTTATCAATATAAGATACTCACCAAGAAATCCAATAGGGAATTCAGAAGAAATTTCTTCACCAAAGAGTGGTGAGAATATGGAACTCACTAGCACAAGGAATGGTTGAAGCAAATAGCATAAATGCATTTAACGGTAGATTTAGATGAAAAAAGAAAAGATGGAAGGAAGCTTGAGTGGAACAGAAACACTAGCAGCACTGGTTGGGCCAAATGGTCTGTTACTGTGTTGTATATCCTATGTAATCTTATGCTTATGCTATTCAGATACTGGCCAATATCCTTTAGAAAAAGCAGCCATGAGTATCTCTCTTCCCAGCAATCAGCTAGCCTTATAAAAAAAAGTCATATTTTGGAGCGGAGGGAGGGAAGAGAAGAAAAGGAATGTGAATTGAACGTAGTGAATATGAAAGACTGTTTTATTCCCACTAATTGGGTCCCTTATGGCTTAAGAATCATAAGAATTTCAATTATTCCCAATAAGAATGTGGGCATGTGCTTTTTTAAAAAAGAATAAATGCATAAAGACTTTATTTTATGCAAAAATAAACTTCAGGTATTGTGTTGCAAAAGGTTACATGAAGGTCAAACAGCACCTAGTTCGACTCCCCAGTTGAAGCTTTCAACTGAATTTAAATAGAACACTAGAGTTAAAAGTTGCAGCACAAAATCAGTATTGAGAAGACTGAGAAATCTCTTGTGGTTTTTGACTGGCTTGGTCAATAAAGTCACATCTTTGCTCCCATTTATTTTGTACGCTAAAACCATAGTGTGCTCCAGTCAATGTACACAAGGAAGGCATTCAAGCCTGGAGGCAGTGCAAACAAGGAAAATGAGCTATTCAGTCTCAAAAAAGCGACTTACAGCGCGTTCCCATATTAGCTCGGTCTTGGTACAGAGCCATTTCAGTTAAATTGATCCCTTAGTATTAGCTTGTACTCCCTTGCTCTATTGTCATGTCTTGATCTTATAGGCTCATGATTTAGTTTACCAATACAATAATATTTCATACAGCTTTATAAGCCTCCCTTCCTCAGTCTTGAGGGTTTTCTTTGACTCACTTTATTCCCTCTGTCCCTTTCACTGGGTGATCAAAACCAGCCAAATAGCAGACATATTGAAGGATTGAACCAAAAATACCTTGTAATTTAAATCAAATCCTCATTAGCCCTCAACACTAAGTAAACTCAATTCCCCATTTCTGTGTAACAGTTTCATTCCCTCCCAAATTTGCTAACAAACAGAAACTAAGCTTCAAGTCTTAAACAGAACCCATCTATTACCTTTTAAGAAAATCCTAAAGATTTGTAAAATTATAACTTCTTTCATAATCCAAACTTAAAATACAGAACCGCTAGCATTTTAGATAATAGAAATAAGAACAGATTTAAACACAAACCTCACGAACTTTCCTCTTCTTGCCAAACATGATTTTATTGTACAAATACTTCTCCTTTTTCTTCATCATCATGATAGCCAGGCGCTTTTCCTCAGCTTGTTCTCGTTGGGACACCTCGGTTTTGTTCTCCACCTTGACAGTCCCTGGAGTTACTTTCACACTTAGTTGCTGTGGAAACAGCATCAACACTGAATCAGTGACTCAAGGAATATACCAAAGGGCTGTTAACTTGTGACATTCGCAAATAATCAATGCACAGCTCAACACTTCATAAGGATATTCGGGAAGATGCTGAAAGGCCCAAGTATAATTGCAACAATTTTACATCCCTTGAACTCTTTATCAGAAAAATCTGCAACAAAAGCAAAGCATCTTTCACTTGCCTTGCAGCAATTCTGTCTTCAAGGACCTAGTGTATTTTGACTACTTGCCTATGACAAAGCTGCACCTTAAAACCAACTTTTTGCTCCTCGGCCGTTTATATTTCTAGGGGAAAAAAATCTCAACTTTCAGGAGGTACTATTTATCTAAATTATATGGGTTAAAATTATTTGCAAAAATTTAGAAAACACTGTCGTTCCAAACAGTGAGCAATTCCTTTTCAATTTATCACCTTCTCTAGAAGTCATTTGATTTACCTTTTGCTGTGCAACTGCCAGTTCTTGCCTGGACCACAGAACTGAAGAATGTTGATGCAAGACAATCTGAGGGGAAAATTAGTTTGCATCGGACCACATCAAGTGGCGTTACATAGACCTGCATTGATTCTGCAGGAGCAGACAGCACCCCTGGCCGATAGCACCGCAAGCTGTGCAGGTATCGGCCAGCGGTGCTGTCTGCCCCTGAAATATTTATGTGCTCTTCACAGTACTGAAAAATGGGGCTACTCGAACTAATTTCTTTCCCCTATAGTTCATAACACAAAGTCTCGCATTTGAATTTGAACTCCACATGCTGGAGTTAGAAAATAAATTTCTTTATCCTTTCACAGGGTGTGGACGCTGTGTTGGCAAGGCCAGTATTTGTTGCCATCTCTAATTGCCACCTTGAGCTTACCGGCTTGCTAAGGCCATTCCATAGGGGCAGTTAAGTGTCAACCACATTGCCGTGGGTCTGCAGTCACATGTAGGTCAGACTGGGTAAGGATGGCAGATTTCCTTTCCTAAGGATATCAGTGAACCAGATGGGTTTTTATGACAATGAATAGTTTCATGGTTACCATTACTGAGGCTAGCTTTCAATTTCAGATTTTATTAAAGTGAATTTTAATTCCACCAATTGCCATGGTGGGATTTGAACTTGTGTTCCCAGAGACTGGGTCTCTGGTTTACTAGTTCAGTGACATTACCACTATACCGCCATCTCCCTTAATGTGAAGTAAATATAAATAATGGCATAATGAAACATGGAATTTTACATAAATTTAAATTAAAGCGGTTTCTATTGGAACTCACTTTGCTTTTCACCTTCTCAGCCTCCATATTCTTCAGTCTTTTCTCATCTTGCTTTTCTATTTCATCCATATCTTCATCTTCTTCATCCTCAGACTCTTCATCACTCTGTTCATCCTCTTCAGATTCATCTTTGTTTTCATCTGTAATAAACACAAAGGTTATGATATAAGTGATTATTCAGAACAAGTTACATAAAAGGCCTCGACATTGTTGTTGTAATTAGATCCAATCTTCTATTCATGCTCACAAAAGGTTGGTAGTTTAATTCTGCTATCTAAGAAAACTGCTGGCCTTTGTCTCAGAGATATCAGAGGGTCACAGGTATCCAGTGACACTATTACCTTCTGTAATCACCTTGGGTAAAGTTAAACACTTCAAAATGCTTTTGTTTTTTGACTCCAAATCATTACTAGCACTCAGGAAAGTAAATTTTAATTATTCTATTTTTTAAAATATACTCTTTCTCACTTTTTACCAACCATATACTTTCCCTTCCATTTCAATTCCTCCTAAATTATCACCCTTTGCCTTTTAAAAAAATTAACCCCAACTATCCCATTCTTGGTTAGACAAAACATGATACTAGCAGAGCTTTTTCATCAGGAGTTTGACATGGAGGTCAGAAAATGTAAGTTTGGTATTAATAACTTGCATTTGTATATAATAAAACATCCTAAGGTGCTTCACAGAAGCAATACAAAATAAAATGTGATACTAAACCACACAAGGAAATATTAGGTCAGATCAGCAAAAGCTTGGTTATAAGGACTGTCTTAAAGGAGGAAAATGGGATGGAAAGATAGAGATGTAGGGAGGGAATTCCAAGCTTAGGGCCTTGGGCAACTGAAAATACAGCAACCAATGGTGGAGTGATTAAAATCAGGGATGCTCAAGTGAACACAAGAATTAGGGGCAGGAGTAGGCCATTCAGCCCCTTGAGCCTGGTCCACCATTTGATAAGATCATGGCTGATCTGATTGTAGCCTCAACTCTACTTTCCTCTCGACCCCCTATACCCGTTGACTCCCTTGCCAATGAAGAATCTATCTAACTCAGCCTTAAAAATATGCTATTAACCTGCATCCACAGCTCTCTGGGAAAGAGAATGCCACGGAAAAAAATTCTCATCTCCATCTTAAATGGGAAGCCCCTTATTTTTAAACCATGTCCTCTGGTTCTAGACTCTCCCATAAGTAGAAACATCCTTTCAGCATCTACCCTGTCAAGTCCCCTCAGGATCTTAGATGTTTCTATATCACCTCTCATTCTTCTGAACTGTAATGTACACATCTAACCTGTCCAGCCTTTCCTCATAAGATAACCCTTTCACAGGAATCAATCGAATGAACCTTCTCTAAAATGCTTCTAATGCAATTATATCCTTTCTTAAAGTAGGGAGACCAAAACTGTTCATAGTACTCCAGGTTAGTTTCACCAATGCCCTGTACAACTGATCCAAAAATTCCCTACTTATATATTCCATTTCCTTTGCAACATATGACAATATTCCATTTGCCTTCCTAATCATTTTCTGTACCTGCATACTAACTTTTTGTGATTCATGTACCGGGACACCTAGATACCTCTGTACAACAGAGTTCTGCAATATCTCTCTTTAAATAATATAGTGCTTTTCTATTCTTCCTGCCAAAGTGGACAAGTTCACATTTTCCCACATTATACTCCATCTGCCAAATTTTTGCCCACTCACTTAACCTATCTATATCCCTTTGCAGACTTTATGTCCCCTTCACAACTTACACCCCGAGACCTTATTTTGTGTGGTAACTTTTGATGTCGCACCATATCAATTGCCTTTTGGAAATCCAAATACACCACATCTGCAGGTTCCCCTTTATCCATGTTGCTTGTTACTCCTTCAAAGAACTCTCGAAAACGGTCAAACACAATTTCCCTTTCACAAAACCATGTTGACTGATAATTTTAAGAGTTCCTAAGTGCCTTTATATAACCTCGTTAATAATAGATTCTAGCATTTTCCCTAAGAAATGTTAAGCTATCTGGCCTGTAGTTTCCTGATTTCTGTCTCCCCTCTTGAATAGAGAAGTTATCTTTGCTATTTTCTAATCTGAAGTGGCCAGGTTTATATGAGCGCAGATAACTTGTAGGGTTGTGGGGTTGGAGGAGATTACAGAGCAGAGGTGAAGCCATCGAAAGATTTAAAAACAAGAGGGAAAATTTTTACATCAAGACGTTGCTTGACCAAGAGCCAATATAAGCCAGCGAGCATAGGAGTGATAGGCAGGATCAAATTAAACATTGCAAACTGTTGGGTGCGACTCATCAGACGTCTGGTCCAACCCATTGTGTCGCAAATAAATTCTGCCTATTTAAAATAAATACATGTAGAAAAACATCCCAAGGAGCTTCACATAGGTACAATCAAAACTCCTCCTTTGGCTCAGCATCCAGTTATCAGGAGGAGTGACAAAATGCTTGGACAAAGAAATAAGTTATAAGGAAGGTCATTAAGGGAGAAAGTGAAGGTGGAATTTAGGGAGGGTATTCTAGAACATGAGGTCAGTGTTAAGAGGAATGAAGAATTCTGGGATGAGGCAGCAGGAGAAGGTTACAGAGACAAGGAGGGACAAGACCATGAAGGGATTTAAATACTAGAATGAGAATTTTAAATTGAGGAACCAGGAGCCAATGTAGGCCAGGAGAAATGGATGAACGCGATGTTTAACAGGACATGGTCAGCAGAAGGTGGTAGAAACGAGGCTGGTTGGCTAGAGGTTTGCAATAGTCAGGTCTGGAGATGATCCTTATGGAGGAAAGTTTCAGCAACAGCTGGGCTGAAACTGGGGAGGAGGCAGGCAACATTATGGAAATGGGGAAAGGTGATCTTTGTAATGGAAAGGACATAGGGTTGGAAGCTCATCAAAGGGTTAAATAGGATGCAGAAGTTGCAAACAGTCTGGTTTTATCAGAGATGGTGCCTGAGGAGGATGGAATTGGTGGCATGTGTATGGAGTTTGTCTTGGGGAGCGGAGGACAATGTTTACACCTTCCCAATATGTAGGTGGAGGAAACTGGGACTCATCCAATACTGAATGTCAGATAAGTATATGAAAGCACAGTGGCAGTGGAGGGGCTGAGAATGGTGATGAATAGGTAGAGCTGGATACTTTCACCATTCACATGGAAGCTGGCCCCATGTCTGTAGCTGTCAGGAAACAAGCAAACGAAGATGAAGAGGGTGCCATGGAACCCTCGGGGGATGCCAGGGCTGGAAAAGAAACCAATGCTGGGGATCAATTGGATACATGAGAATTGAGCCATGTAAGTGCAGTCTCATTCAGAAAAAGTGTTGGAGATTGGTTGTGCAGGAACCACATCAACAGCTGCAGAGGCTGAGGAGTGAAAATAGATCACTTCACAATCACAGTGACTGTCACTTGTGATGCTGACAGGGGCCACTTAAGCGCTTGAGAAATTCCAACAGGAAGTTATAAGAATGATGGGTGCAGATTTGAGATGCGCCAACAGAATGAAGTACCTTAGAGGGGAAAGTATCTTCTAGATTGGAGGGTGGTGGTTTGTTTTAACAGAACCCAAGCTGATTGGTGAAGTCAAAACATGGAGCTTTTCTTTACCAAGAGAGTTTATTGCCTTTGTTCAGTGTCATATCTCTCCTCCAACCCCCAGTGTCTAAGCTGTCTCCGACTTATAATTGAACTGTTGTTCATTTATCTAATAATTTGCAAGTCATCTGCAGTTAAACTTATGTCCCTATGTGATCAAAGTACTTAATTAAACAATGTCATTCACCTGTGTATCTTAACACTATAAAAAATATAATTAACACACTATTAACAGTTTTCAAGGACAGAAGAACTGATGTGGGTTTTCTATTGGGGGTGGTGGTGATGTTGATGGTGCTTTTAAAAAAGGGAGGGTGGGACAGTACTTGAGAAGAATGAACCAGTGCATTAATAGTGTAATTACAGGCCAAGTATGCAGTACAGGTTTTGTGGCTCATCAGTCACTGGAAACATTTCCTAAAGGAGTTTATATGAATTAACACCTGTCAGAGTTACATGAAGTCATAGTTTAGTCCACTGTATTTGCTGCTCACAACGTCTACATTGGGAAGACCAAATGCAGATAGGGTGACTGCTTTGCAGAACTCGCTCGCTCACTCCATCAGCATGGCCCCAACCTTCTGGTCGCTTGCCATTTCAATTCAACATCTTGCTCTCACGCTCACATTTCTGTCCTCAGTGTGCTACAATGTTCCATCGAAACCCAACACAAGTTGGAGGAACAGCACCTCAGCTCCTGATTAGGCACTTTGCAGCCTTCTGGACTGAACATTGAGTTCAACAACTTCAGACCATGAACTCTGTCCCCCATTTTGAATTTTTTTTTAACCCTTGGCGCAAGTCTCTATCTTGTTCTATGCTTTTGCTTTCAGTCAGTGCTGACCTTTATTCTGCTATTCACACCCACTCTGAACCAATCTTTTGTTTCTTTAATACTATAATTACCACTCCCTTAAATGCCATCTTTGTCATGTAATCTCCCCTGTCTTCTAACCTATCCCTGGCCTTCTATTTTACTACACTTGCCTGTTCCCTCTTTTTCAACAGCATAAAACCGATCACACTCCTACCTCTCTTCGGTTCCGCATAAGTCATATTGGACTCAGTTAACTCTGTTTCTCTCTCTCCACAGATGCTGCCGGACCTGCTGAGTTTTTCCATCACTTTGTTTTTATTTCAGATCTCCAGCATCCTCAGGATTTTGCTTTTATTATTATGAAGTCATCCAAAATAGGCAAGCGTTATAAGAAAGGCTGCTTTTGTTTTTTAGGTCAACCAATTTCAGCTATTTTTTCCTAATTCAGGCATATGGCACAACCCTCAGGGAATTTCATATTCTGTAAACTTTAAATCATAAATCTATTAAGACTGAGAAAGATTTGTGTTTTAAATATTGCATCCCAAAGATCTGTGACTCTTAAGAAAACAGGATACATTTAAGTGCTCTGTCAGGATACTTGCATTTGGAAATGAACTAAACATAAATTAATGTATCAACCGGCTTACATGTATTCTCGCCTCTCTGAATGGCCAAGAGTTTGAGTTTCTCTGGTGGAATGTAATCTCCATCTTTCTCCTCCACAAACGGAGACAGATGAGGTGGTAAAGTCACTCCCAGAAAATAATCTTCTACAGGAAGAAGTGTTTTGGCATTAACACAGTCAAAAATCCACTGCGGCTGGATATAATACCTGCAAGTTTAAAAATAGAGTGCTGAGCAATGATAAAAATAATTTGCACCAGAGGGCAATTACACATTGGTATTTAGCTAGTTATAGTTTTGCAGACCAGAAGGAAAGTAGGCATATCAAACAGATTCTGCAATATCTCACTTTAATTTTTCACACAATCTCAGTGCAGAAGAGGCCCTTCGGCCCATCGAATCTGCTCTGACACGTGAGAAACACCTGACCTACCTAACTAATCCCATTTACCAGCACTTGGCCCATAGCCTTGAATGTTATGATGTGCTAAGTGCTCATCAAGGTACTTTTTAAATGATGTGAGGGAACCCGCCTCCACCACCCTCCCAGGGCAGCGCATTTCAGACCGTCACCACCCTCTGGGTAAATAAGTTTTTCCCCACATCCCCCCTAAACCTCCTGCCCCTCACCTTGAACTTATGGCCCCTTGTGACTGACTCTTCAACTAAGGGGAACAGCTGCTCCCTATCCACCCTGTCCATGCCCCTCATAATCTTGTACACCTCGTCCCCGATCAGGTCGCCCCTCAGTCTTCTCTGCTCCAACGAAAACAACCCAAGTCTATCCAACCTCTCTTCATAACTTAAATGTTTCATCCCAGGCAACATCCTGGTGAATCTCCTCTGCACCCACTCCAATGCAATCACATCCTTCCAATAATGTGGCGACCAGAACTGCACACAGTACTCCAGCTGTGGCCTCACCAAGGTTCTATACAGCTCCAACATGACCTCCCTACTTTTGTAATCTACGCCTCGATTGATAAAGGCAAGTGTTCCATATGCCTTTTTCACCACCCAACTAACATGCCCCTCCGCCTTCAGAGATCTATGGACACACATGCCAAGGTTTCTTTGTTCCTCAGAACTTCCTAGTGTCATGCCGTTCATTGAATACTTCCTTGTCAAACTACTCCTTCCAAAGTGTATCATCTCACACTTTTCAGGGTTAAATTCCATCTGCCACTTATCTGCCCGTTTGACCATCCCGTCTATATCTTCCCGTAGCCCAAGACATTCAACCTCACTGTTAACCACCTGGCCAATCTTTGTTTCATCCGCAAACTTACTAATCCTACCCCCCACATAGTCATCTATGTCGTTTATATAAATGACGAATAATAGGGGACCCAGCACAGATCCCTGTGGTATGCCACTGGATACTGGCTTCCAGTCACTAAAGCGGCCTTCTGTCATCACCCTCTGTCTCCTACAAGTAAACCAATTTTGAATCCACCTTATCAAATTACCCTGTATCCCATGTGCATTTGCCTTCTTCATAAGTCTCCCATGTGGGACCTTGTCAAAGGCTTTGCTGAAATCCATATAAACTATATCAACTGCACTACCCTCATCTACACACCTGGTCACCTCCTCAAAAAATCCAATCAAATTTGTTAGGCATGACCTCCCTCTGACAAAGCCATACTGACTATCCCAGATCAAACCTTGCCTCTCCAAGTGGAGATAGATTCTCTCCTTCAGAATTTTCTCCAATAGTTTCCCTACCACTGACGTGAGACTCACCAGTCTGTAGTTCCCTGGCTTATCTCTACAACCCTTCTTAAATAGCAGAACCACATTAGCTGTTATCCAGTCCTCTGGCACCTCTCCCATGGCCAGAGAGGAATTAAAAATTTGGGTCAGAGCCCCTGCGATCTCCTCCCTTGCCTCCCTCAGCAGTCTGGAACACAAATCATCCTTTAAGCCTGCCAACACCTCCAATACCTTGTCACTCCCTATATCAATTTGCTCAAGAACCTTGCAGTCTCTCTCTCTGAGTTCCATACCTTCATCCTCATTCTCTTGGGTGAAGATGGATGTGAAGTATTCGTTCAACACTCTACCGATGTCCTCTGGCTCCACCCATAGATTGCCCCCTTGGTCCCTAATGGGCCCTACTCTTTCCCTGGTTATCCTCTTCCCTTCTATACTTATAGAATATCTTGGGATTTTTCCTACTTTTTAAATGACTTATTTCAAAGCCTCTCATCACTTGTAATGGTGGAATGTCAGAATCAAATGGAGGGACAGAGATTTAAATTCCAACCCAATATGTCTTACGTTATGATGTGGCAGATGATGTGTGCCAGGCGGACCAAATCCACAAGAGAAAATTGGCCATGCTATCACAATGGTTTTGCTATTTGTATTTATTATGAGATGTGTGCATGAATTCATAAGTAATGAGTCAATCAAGACCTTAACAGGTTTTAAAAATTAAACTAAAATATTTATTTACAAAATAAAAGATTTCAAGCGCACACATAAGACTATGATTACTTAATTTTCATCATATCACAAACAAGAATTTAGCTATTTTTTCAGAAATTAAAAATTGCAGGCATTTATCAAATTACTAAATTACCCTGAAAGGTCAAGGAAAATAGTTTATGCTGAAGAATCAGTAAGTGTATAATAAACATATTTTGCATTATATTTTAAAGTGATGTATTAAATCTCAGTTAAAACAATGGATAAAATTGTTCAAAGACAAGTAATAATTATTTTCTAACCAAGTTCAGCTTCGCCAGTCAACTTATAATCTAAGCCAACATCATTTATTGTATATTATTTTGGTGTGGGGTTGGGTACGGAAAAGAAAGAACTTGCTCTTAACTTGAGTGTTCCTAGGGCATGCAGCCAACATCTAAAGTTATGTGACTGCTTCTGGAATGCAAAAATGGAGCAGGTTAACATGCCCTGACACTGGGAAATGCAAGTACGTTCTGTGATCAGGAACTACTTTTGTTTTAGACTGCCAGCATCTGCAGTGTTTAGTACTTGCGTTCATTAACCTAGCAAGTGAGACTCTACTCCTATGCCATGAGGAAGACATATAATGAATTTTTCACTTCCAGGCTTAACAGCGATAGAATAGTCGACACCAGTAACAAAATATAACTCATGCTTACTGAACCTAAAATTTAATTTCATATAAAATCATACCTGTTGATAAACTGTTTATCAAGATTTGGCCTGTCCACTACCTGGTGAGTAATAGTTTCATCAGTAACAGGATAAGGAGCACCTATACAAAGTGACTTATCCCATGATGCCATGCCTCCAAAACACCTAAAAAAGAAATTGATAAAGCAAATTGGTTGAAAATGGTTTAGAAAAGGTTATTTTTTCCTAAAGCAGAATTCTCTTGAGTAATGAATAAGTATAGAAAGACAGGAATGTCAACCACAGTTCCCATTTCACCCTGCTATCCAGTCACTCCTGCTGCAAATTGTGCATTTGCGAATATTGAGCAAGAACCAGTTTGGGCTCAATTACGCTCCCCTTCATTGTCATATAATCCACCGATGTACAGAGTCTGGACCCACTCACATATAAAAATGGCAAGACTACGGAATTGCACCTTAACAAAATGCAAGAGGAGGGGACCAAAAGAGGGTAAATAGCATTGAAATTAGTAAAAAATGATTTAGTCATTACAGCCATCAACTTCAATGGTTGAACAGACAAATATTTATCAGACAAATAGCAGAGCCCCACAGACCAGGAAGGTACCAGGTTTGATGCGCTACATTTGGCCTTGTGCACAAGGTGGGACAGAGAGGTGAAGAAAATGTCAGTGAGTGTTCCTACTCAACATCACTATCCAGCAATACAGCAATACATATATGCAGGCGAGAACAGAATTGGTCATTCAGCCTAGCAAAAGTAATCACTAGAGTTGACAAATGAATATTGGTCATCTGTATGAAGTACCAGCAAGTGTACAGCACTTATTTAACTCTATCCTGGCAGCAATGTGTTGACAACATCAGTAACAATAGAGGGGGCTGAAGGACCAATGCTTATCCATTATACAACCTGGTACACGTACCTTATGACAAATGCCAGTGATTCACGTGGCACTTCTCTGTTCAAGAAAAACTTCATCCCCTCAAACAGCTTCTTCTGTTTTTCTAATATTTGTTGCTCTTTTTGCTTCTCTTCAAGCAGCACTGCATTTTCCTGAATAAATTAAAGAAGTTACTCCAGGGTACCTTATTTATTTTGCCACTGAGAATAATCTCCTATGCACAAATAACAGTCTCAAACGAGTTGTTCGTGCAACCTGGTAAATAGTCTGCTTTACCAGACCGACATACACTTAAAATTTATACCTCAAATATCAATTTATACTTAAACTGAAAGAGGAATAAAGGTGCCATAAAATTTGTATGGGTAGAGAAGTATCACTTCTTAACACATCAATTTGGCAACAAAATTTGACATATACTTAGTATTTCTTTCCCTAGTAACAACACGTAAATACCTAAATGATATGAATGCTAATAGAATACTAAGGGAAGGTTAAACGCGTGCTGAAAGCAGATTTTTAATAAACAATCTGGTTCAGTGCACAAAAACAAATGAAAATGTGGATGCTCATAAAAAAGTCTAATCTAGGTGGTTTTGCAAATCATTCAAAACATCACAGGGTCACATAAAGGATATGTAAATTTTCTTTGGCAATAAAAAGGCCATTTTTAAAAGTACTATTTTGGGAGTAAGCATGCTTGTTTGTGCACTATTCTGTTGTGTTTTTGTGCCCAGGGGAAATTAAACATAATTTTTTATTTTTCTTTAAATTTCCCTCCCACTTCTCCTGAAGGTTCGAATTCATGGTCTGTTATGGCTCCTTAGTCAAATGGCTGCTGGTTGCATTCAACTCTCAACAGTGAACATCAACCAACTTTTGTGACATAAGCCCACAGATTTCAAAAATCTTTAAGTCTTAAACTAAGTTTTCCTTTCCTTGGCACTTCCATGCCCACTTGAGAGAAGGACAAATTAAAGCAGTTTTGTCTTGATCCTATAGTATTTAATGTATCAAAGTCATCAGTATCCTCTACAAGTAAATTTAGGCCCTTTGCAATTTAACAATGAAAAGCTAGAAAGGGAAAGATTCAAACAGAGTAACTCAAAGCTGATTAAATTCTGTGCTAATTGCACTATGTTACATTAATGTTTTATAGCTGGTGTAATATTTCCCCTATCTGCATGCAATTGGTGTATTTGGTAAGGATACATTCCAGCAATTTAGAGAATCACTGTTGGGTGATGGCCTACATCCCCAGCAAATCAATGATCCTTTATTTTCCATTTTGAATGTCACCTACACAATAGTGACAATTAGCCCTGCGGATATAAACATATTTGCTGACTGCACTAATACAAAGGGGTCTGTGCTACAGCTATAGAAATGATGACAGTTCTTATGGTCACCCATGGAGCAGTTCAGTTTGTACCAAGCCACCCAATTTTCCATCGTGAAAATAAGAGCGAAGCAGAAGTCAAACCTATAACGAAAATGTTAAAAAATCTAAAGGAGCAACAAAGAAGTTCCCTTCTCATTGAAAAACACACTGTTCAATAATGATGAGCAACACAGCTTTATACTTACTCCATCTGCAGGGAATTCATCTGGTGCCACATCATCCTCTTCATTTGAAGATACCACACGAGCTAAGCTTGCACCCAAGGCAGCAAGTTTCTACAAGAATCATAAAATTCAAATTAGCACAATGAATAACATGAAGGTCAGACTTTTTTTGAAGGTTAGACTTCAGTCAGGCTCACCACTTACCTCCATATAACTTTCAGAGTCCATTGCATATTTCTCTTCATTGTCTTGCTTCAGTTCACTTTCTTCAGGTTTGTTTTCAAGCTGAAGATAAATTTTCAATTTAGTTAGTGATGCTAAACAAATAAAAGGACATTAATCTTAGATTCATCAGACTTTTTGGACCACAAATCTTTAGTGAATTGTGGAATCACAATGGTAGTTACAACATGATCTGCAGCATGTAAAATATATGATAGCATGTGACAATGATACATAGACATAGTAAAGCAACCATAAACAAAGAAACTTTCTGCTTTGTGGGAAAAACCTGCAACGAAGAGTGAATAGTGTTGCTTACACAAACTAGCCATACTTATGGGGTATCTGTAGGGCAGTGAAATAAGTCACAAATACCTCACAAGCAACATACAGCATTGCTAAAAAGTTCCTTAAGCACAAAAATATTTGATATTGTTATGCAGCTTACAACTTTTTAGACATTTCTCTTGTTTGCAAACATTAGTTCAAAGTTTCATTTCAATGGTTTGAGTTCTTTTTGGACTGCAGTGATTAGTTTCCCAAACTGAGGTAGTGTTTCTACTGGCCAGATCAGATTTATTTTCCTTCCAGTCTTTAGTTTATTTAACGACCTCTAATATGACTGAGTTATTGCGATAACTGAACACATTCTGAATTTAGAAATAAACTTTAATTTACCAAACTTTTACAATTCATTTAAGTAGTCCATAAGTTATAGATGAATGAGTTTGGAAATATGAAAGCTATGTATTCAATCCTTTCAAGTATTTTGGATCAAAACTGTTTCAGCTGGCATGTAAATTAGATAGCAATTTCTCCAAAGGTGGGGTTTATTAAGAAATAAGCCTCATTAGTTAAAAGTGCCATTATAGTGTTTGCTAAAATAAATATAAATCAGTTCTGATTTATTTTACGACAGACATTTCAAAGGGCATATGACTTGACCAAGCATCAGCAGCGGTATATTACTAATTTATGAATGTGGACAGCTCATAATTCAAAAGGTCACAAATGCAAGTGAAACAAGAATATTTAGTGTAAGAGGAGGAATGTGCATACATCCAACAAGGGGGCTGAAATGCATCATGTTCGAACAGAACAGTATTTGTATGTGCTACCCAATAGTTCAACGTGAAAACAAAGCACTTTTACTTAACCAGGTCAGGCAGTGTGTTTCAAGGGGTTATTTCACAAAGCAGCAGAATACTACTCATGCTTAAGATTCCCTACATAGTGGGTTATCGAATTCTGCACAGATGAGGATGTTTCTTACAAAGTAGCAAGCAATTTTCCACAGGGAGAGTCCCTTGCCTCTCAGACCACACTACTCATTTGTTATATCAGCTGCCAATTTACAGGCAGTGCTGGAAGTGTTTTGCTGGATGATTACCAACGAGCTTTCTCAAGGTGTCAAATACCATGTCTACCTGGCAAATACAACTATAATTAGCATTCCAAAAGGGTTTATTCTGGAAAAATGGACAACATTAGAAAAATATAATTACATCACATGCTTTTATCAGCTCTAGGTGAACTAGCTCAGTGTTAAATACCACAGTAGACCCATTATGAACAGTATAGTTAATGGCTAACCAATCATTGTGTGAAAAGTCAAGGTTGGACCTTGGCTTTTGTTAATTTATTAGAGTTCTCCAATTTTTTTTTTGAGTAAAGGGTTTTACTTTTATTATTTTACACTAGTAAAATAGCGTAATATTCACTCAACAGGAGCATTACTATTATGGCCTTCAAGCTACTGAAATGGAGAACAAAATTATTTTATATACTTGATGATGCACAATGATTTAACAATAGAAGTTGTGCAGAGCCAGCAACACTTTCTCTGTCCTAAATGGGCCTTCATCAAATTAGGCCTACAAAACAAAACAGTGAAAAGAAATTCGAAGAAGGGGAAAACAAGATGTTGCATAATCTGAATCAGATTGTACGCATACTGCACATAACAAATAAGAGGAGTCTGAAGAAGAGTCGTTTGGACTCGAAACGTTAATTCTGTCTTTCTCTCCACAGATGCTGTTAGACCTGCTGAGTTTTCCCAGCATTTTCCGTTTTTGTTTCAGATTTCCAGCATCTGCAGTATTTTGCTTTTAACAAATATGAAGTTTCAAACCAGCTCCAGGACACTTGCAAAGATGTTAAATTTACTTAACAGAAATGTAATCTACCTTTGGAGGATAAAGAAGATTGAGGCTCTGGTAGAGCCTAAAATTGACAAAACCGAGAAGAGTTGTGAAAAACTCTGTGAAGGTTGCCATCACTCTGTAGTCCACGTCTGTTGGATGCTGGAAACACATACATCATTTTAGAGGTCAGGTTAACAAGCTTATCAAGCCACAAGAATAATCATTTCTATGAATAATTTCTAGGATGAAACTGTTGTTAAATTGTATAACTTAAAACTGGATAATGCAGAAAGCCTTTCAAAGTATTGGTATTGAAAAAACACAACAGTATACTTGATTCCACTTGGGAACTGCGAAATCCAAAAACGAAAAGGGATTTTCATTACAAGTTCAGCTGTGTGTAATTTTTACAACATAATGAAATGGGCAATACATCCAAAGCATGTGCATGACTTTGCTGTAAACCAAACCAAATCATATTCAGATATCAAAACGCGTCACACTTTAGACAAGCGTGACAAGCAAAAGGACAGGGAAGTTAGCAGTTTTCCACGTAGACAACTATACTGGTGGCTCAGAATAAACCACTTGAACATATGCAGATACAACACTTATTTTGTTCAAAAAGTCAAATGAATCAAAAAATTGCACATAATCTAAAAATATCAGTCTTAACAGATTGCTGTCATGTTCTCAAATTAAAAATAATTCTAACAAGCCGATGATAATTCATTTCTTATTGAATTTTTGTGCTAATCAGGACAAAGAAAAAAAAATGCAGTCATTTTGGGCATCCGGTGCCAACATCCAAGTTTTTCCTAAGCAATTTACAGCTCAACTAAATGCAGACTAAAGCTCCATTTATGCCTCAGCCACTTCACAGAAGAATGCCCTCATTCTACCAAGAAGGATTTTTCTGATCGTAACACTAGCCATCCTTTTGGCCTGAATGAAATAGCTAAGTAAGCACAAAAATGTGGTCAGCTTTGCTACAAGTCCATACACATTAGGAACTGGTTTCAAGTTGGACAAAGTCATTTCATGCAGAAGCCCTGAAGTCAGAGAGAAGACATTCATCCCGTCAGTCCTGGCTGGATTTTAACCTGGATTGCAAAAGCAAACATGCTGAGCCACTGCATTATCTGGCCCCTCAGAATAATTTATAATTTGAGAAGTGTTATCAAAGAGCAGCCCCCACAGTTAGCAGCAAACAACACGATTCACAAACTTTAATTATTTGAAATTATCAGAGAAATGGAAAGGTTATTTCCAATACAAGGATTGGAAGTAACATGTTTGCAGCTTTCTCAAACCTTATTGCAGAACAAAACTTTTTACTTTTAAATCTGGTTGCTGCAGATATTTGCTGCTTTGGTGTGTTTTAAATAGTTATAATTGTAAAGAAGAGGCATGACCTGGAGCTAGGAATTTACAAACCCTTGCCAATCAGCAAACTTACCTTACTAATAGCAGTTAAATTGACATCAAGATCTACTTGAATATAGTCAGTACTGAGCAGTGGCAGATTAACAGCCAAACATCACAACTGCACTCCAAACCCCAATCGACCCATGAGCAATGCCACAAAATTAGCTAATGCTGCTTTAAAAAAATCTATTCCAGCAAATTGATTGATTACCATTTTTCAGCTGTGCAACTATGATAAACACTTCATGTGGGGCAGAAGCAACTTGAAACATCTTTACTCATAACTAGCTTTATCCTTTGGTCTTGCCAGATGGCACCAACTTATTTAGCACTGTTTTAACAATTTCAGAAATGTTCACTTTCAAACTTGACTTCTGCGATTTATGATGGCGAGCATATAAATGATTTTTTGTGTCTTTCTTCAATGACAGTAAAATCAGGATGGATTTGTGGTGTATATGACATGTGACCAACAATGCTCCCTCATGATTCAAAACTCCTAGGTATGCATTAAGAGACCTTTCTCTGGCCCACTTTGAGACCCAAAGCCATGAGTGTTTCAGCCCATCATTACATAACCTGGAGGTAGAGTCAGCCTTAAGGCAGGCAAACCCTTATCAAAGCATGACAATTGCAACTAAGCATTTGGTAACGAGCAAGTATGACATTGCACTGAACTACAGATTCAGCTAGTGGTAATGGTTAAACAAGGGCAGGTGGGTAGACAATGCAATCCAATCCCCTAAAGAAAAACATACTATGTCAATTTCAGTGAAATACTATTCATTCTACTGGACTTCAATTTGGTAGATGGGGACGTTAGAGCTAGGCTGCCAGAAACAGACTGCTCATTTTTGGAACAGCAGTTCCATCAAGGTTAAGAAATATTATACGATTTACATATTGGACCATTTAAACAATGAATAGAAGGAATTACAAAGTTCTTTGTTCATCTACCACCAGGGCATAATGGAGGCTTTATTGCTAGAAGCCAGCTGCAGTGCCCCATTCCAATGTTACAAGGGACCCTTTTCAGTAAATGAAAGCTTTTAAAATATTAAGAAACGCCTACAGCATTGCAGTTGGCTAAACAAATGACAGTCAAGCAGTGGTCTGAGCCCAGTAGCTGTCCAACACTCTGAAGAATGCAACACAAGAATTTGATTTCCCAGTAGTTTTAGGCAAAGAATTAATTTAAATTAAAACTTTGCCATGCCACTTGTACAAGTAGTTCTTGCTTTAATTGCAAAAATCCCTGTATGTAGGCCTAATATAGAGAGATCTCAAAGTGTACATAGGCTTCTAATTAAATCCTTTTCCAAAAAAAAAGAAAAACAATTCAGCTCAATTTTATTATTAGTGTTTCTTTGTCAAAATCACCTGAAGTCAACTTTACAAAATTGCTCATACTTTGAAGGTCAACTGAGAATCCCAGATTCCTAACAAGAAGGCTGCAGTGCATTTTACTTGGTACAATTGTAGTTCTTAGAAAGAAAATGTCAGCTTCAAGACATTGTGGTAGCCTTTTGTATCTAGATGATGAAAACTGAGAGATCTCCCACTCAGCCCACAGACAGCATATCTGCAAGTTTGTAGGGAGACTGTAGTTTCTCCTGAATCAAAAGAAATTCATTAATCAGCACCTCTCAGGCATCTGGTAGCAGGCATAACAGCGGTACTGCTAGGCTACTTTAAGACACCGCAGTTCGAATGCTTCCCCCTTCATGTACAAAGCAAAGCTACAGCTCAGTACCATAAGTGCAGTTGGGAAAGGTTTGGAAAAAAATTCAATCAAAACATTTATGCTTGTCGTAAATTTGAGTTAAAATGAATTAACCAAACTTTCCCCATTCGTTCAACTTTACAATACACTGGTTTGGTTTTCCTAATTTTTAAACAACATTTGGACTCATTGCATTGAGCTGAAGAGATTACCGAAGCATGATGGGCTGATATAGTGTGGTTTTCAGCCTCAGAGAAAGATGAGTTTTGACATACGCAGGCCTAAAACTATATTTGATGAGTGAAACCACTATGTTGCTGTGTTTGTCTGTTTAAAAACTTCAAGAAAAAATAGTTTAGGTTTAGGAGTAAGGCAGCAAATGCCTACCATGTGCAGCATCAGTGGATACATTTTTCGAAAAAGGAGTTTAGGGGATGGGAATGAACAGATAGTTCTTTCAGTGATCTGGTGCAAGCAGCACGATGAGCTGAAAAGCCTCCTGTAAATTCTATGATCGCAATCAAATTTGAACTTCCCTTCAAAATTAATTTTGTGCAAGTTTTTTATTCTTTGTGACCATGCAACTTTAGCAGCAGAGTGCCAAATGATATTTAGCCAGTCTGGGTTTTTGAACTTGGATTGAGCTGTGATATAATATAGAATCTGAACTCATTCACAATTACACTGCCTTGCCCTATAAGGTAACATGAAACCTGAATAAGAACAGCTGCCCTCATAACACATCACTACCTGATGTGAAGTAGCTTTGCTTTCCAAATTCCATGCTTAAAGCAGAAAGATTAATTTTCTACAAAACAAGAACATTGGCTTAACGCTTTTTTAAAAAAATGTAGTGCTTAATCTCACAGTGCACAATGTGTGAGGCAAACATGTTCCCTTGAAAAACATTTAGACCAAGGATGAGACTCCCTATTTAAAGGTGGAAGGGTATGCTAACAAAGATATTTGTCCTGTCCTTTGTCACTATGCAATTACCCCAATTTTTCCCCCAAAGGAAACATTTCTGAGGCTATTAATTAGCCAAACTTGGCTAAAAGATGACTTAAAATTTTGTTTAAAAATTAGGAAAAACAAACCAGTGTATTATAAAGTTGAATGAATGGGAAAAGTTTGGTTAATTCATTTTGGCTAATTCAAAATTATTGCAACATTTGGAATTTACAAGGTCATATAGAAACTGAACTAATATTGAGTGTTGACAAACATTAGCAATGGATTCTTATTATGTTACAGCCATTCAGCAATAACACTGGTTGCCTGAAACAATAATACACACAATATTTTTGCATATTCACTAGCTATTGCTTCAAGGATCTATCAAGAGCTACTGAATAGCAAGACTGCAATCTGCTAGCATGCTGTCTTGATACTTACATCATGTGAAAATGAATAGGGCACAATCCAGGTTATCAGTTGACCAAGAACTTCAGCCTGGTAATAAATTCCTTTGATAGACAGGAATACCTGGCAAGAAATTATATTTCATTAAGTTAAAACCCACAGGAGAAAAGCTTGCATCAGTAAAAAAGGGAAAGACAGGATAGAGTAGGTGAATTACAACAACTTTGTTTTTCATTGTTTGCATTATGTACTATGTGCTTGCAGCTGTGCAATTAAATTGGCACGATGAATTCTTGAAAACACAATACAACTGAACCCCCAACATTTTACTTTTCTTACAGTATGTAATTATAGCTTTTTAAAAAAATATTCGGTTTGGCAGAACAAAGAATAATTGATCGCCGTAAACAATTTTCATTATTTGAGTGAATGGGACAATTAAGCTGAAGTGTACAAGTTGAGTTGCTTATCTTTAAATTTTATCTTGTGTTATTTTCTTAAAACGATCTCCACATCCTATTACATTGCTCTGATCTTCCAGCTCCAGTTTTCTGCTAGCTAACTAATTGATTGTCCATCTATTGATGTTAAATTCTGTTGTTACGGAATGCAAGCTTCCCAATTTGGAGCATCAGGAGAGCTAGTCAACACTTTTTAATTCTTTTGGCAATTTTATGTCCTTAGCTTCTGAAGGCATTGACCATTTTCTGCATACAGTTTCACAGCTGTCATGCACTTGATCCTAACAGAGCACAGCAGGTTATTTCATCACATTACACATGAGCATCCATGGTAAGCTGTAGTTCCACAGCCATAGCCTTAAGCAACAGCTTTATAGAACACTAGCCCAGTCTGGACAGTGAGCACCTGCTATTCACCTGTAGCAGCTGGGTCTGACTGACCAATATAAGCAATGTTAGCCAAATGACTCCTACAAAGTGATTCTCTGGCTAGCCTGAAGTCTGATCCCCCCCCCCCAAGTTTGCAATGGAAAATCTCATAATAGCCCCCATCAAAGTAATGTATGAAGGCGGCAAAAACTACTCAATGTGCTCTGTTGCCAATACTGGAGCAGACCAGGAGTCTTCAGGGTAGTGATAACTGTTTTTAAAAGAATCACAAAAAATACTGTTTTAACTTATTCTTTCCCTTTCTTCCCCTTCAAACATCTTTAGTTCTTCCATCAAATCGTTATCCTTTACCCTTGGGATCAGTTTTATTGCTCTTTTTTGCACCTCTTCTAATGTAAATCTATTTATTTTTTTCTGGCATAGTGAAAAAATAATAATGCAATAGTCTAAGATCTGACCACTAAGCCACCTAACTCCTACATTTTTATAACTTGCTTCATCTAGCATTTCATCTATGAAGCTCTTTGGGCCATCCTGAGATTGCAAGAAAAGCCCTATATAAAGTCAAGTTTTCTTTCTTTCCATATGGTTTAACATTCTGTTAGTATCTTTTTAGATTTCTTCACCACAATGGACAGCGGGATCTGTGTTAATTCAGCACTTATACTTTTGTCTTTACACTGTCATGTATCTCTTTTACCATGTATCTGCCCTATTAGATCTAAAACCTGCTGCAATTCCCTTTGTTATTTTTGTGTTGCTGTGTGACCATCTCAGGTTTTTCTGTGGGATCATGTTGCTATTCATAATCATATGATAACATACTGAATCTTAGCTGGTAAAACTATGGTTTACCAAGTAGTTTCAATACAAAAATTATAAAATATGAATAAATAAAGCCTTTCAGCTTTTCCATCTTTATTAATTGTTTGAAATTGACATTCCGAATCAATGCATTTTCATTTCTTGCTTAGTAGCCAATATTTTTTTTTTGTATAAAAATTTGGCATGAGTTTGAGTGCTTTCTGTCAGCATTCAAAGCACTAGCTCTGTACAGTGGTTCTTCAGCAGGGAAGTGGAGTTGAAGCCCAAGATTAGCCATGATTGTATTGAATGGCAGAGCAGGATCGAAAGGCCACATGGTCTACTCCTGCTCCTATTTATTGTGTTCTCAGCTTGGTATTGTCGCTGATAATCATGACCCAATATTTCTCTAGACCTATCCCACTATACAAATTACTTACAAGGTTTCCTTATGGTACAGTCAGAACTCTTCCACCCTCTCAATACATCTTAATGTTGTTAATCTTGGAAACATGCACCCAGCCAGGCCTTGTATTGTGCATGGTCAAACTGGCAGCGAAAGTGGAAAATTGCTACATTTACCATCTTGCTGAATATAAATGTTCCCCTTTTCACCATGCCTACATTCCAGGAAACCATCTCATACCACGTCAGTTTAGCGAAGACTCACCTTTCGGAGCGACCTGGAGGCAATAACAAAATTCATAAACTCCACAGTTAGGCGCCGACATAACTGAATTGTCTGTACATGGCATTTACCCGTGCGAGGGAACGTGGCAAATAGGAAGCACATGGACAACGCATCATCCAGGTCACGGAGTGCATCTATGAAGGTAGGATATCTTGAAGGAGAAAGGGAAAAAAAATTAAAACTTTTAATTTTGAAAAAATTGTCACTGGGAAAAACAGGAGCCATGAAATTCAAAGAGTTTAGTGAAGAACATGCAGATCACCAAATCAGATAGTTAAGATTTTTACAAGGCCTTATTATAACCTGGGTCACAGAATGGCATTTCTCTTAGCTAAAGCACCTTCCTTAAAAAAAAATGCACATCTAATTTCCTGAAGAACATTGACTATTCTGAGATATTTCTGACCTCATACAGACAATGCACCAGAGGAACGGGTGGTGGGGAAAGGAGCAACTTGAATAGGCTTATTGGGGTGGGGGATGAGGAGAGATAAGTGTCACTGCTTAAGTCAAATTGTAATCCAAGTCTGCGTGCTGCTGATTATACACCCCAAGGCAGTAAAGCATAACTGAAGTCTCAGAGTAGGATGAGGAATTGTTCTGAGGACTAAAAACTGTGGTCTACGTATCCATTACTTGTTAATGTTAAGTAAAATAAAGCAGGGTTGCTCTTTAGAAAGGATTCACTGTTTAATCCACCAATTGAAGCCATTGTGAGTTTATCAGTAACAACCTTACATTTATATTACAATTGTCAAAGTAGCACACTATCCTGAGTCTGACACGTGTTGTCATTCCTTCATTGTCACTAAGTCAGAATTAACAACATTGTGCAAGCACTTTCACCATATAGACTTAAGTGGTCCAAAGAGCAGGCCCATGGCCACCTTATCGAAAGGTAACTAGAAATGGGCAATGAATCCTGGCCTTGCCAGCGATGTACTCATCCAGAAAGATTGATTCAAAAATTATGGGGAGACAGGTTGCATATTGGGTAGTGGCATCAGGGCCAGAGTGTACAGTGTATCTGTTTGTGTGGAGGGAACGCGAGTCTTGGTCTGAAGTTAGGAAGGGGAGGGTGGAATGGAGAGAGCAGGAATGCAAAGCTGCTGCAGGAGGGTGCAGAGTGGACAGCACATGTAGTTTTCTACAAAGGGGCTAGAAGCCGAATCCCTCTTCCTAGGATAGGGCACTTGTAAACCCAGACTGGGCAGACAGAGGCAGAGGTGGGATGAGATGCAAAATCAGTTGCCAATACTGGAAGAAATCTAGCAAGCCTGTGTCTCTTGTGAATCATGTGATTTCCATTGGCCAGATGATAAAGGTGAAGATGAGCTCCAGATCACATGATTTCAATAAAAAAATACATTGTTAGAAGAGTGAGGGAAGTACAGGACAAGTGATTTCCACAGGCCAGGTCACTGGAAAACAAGAACTCAATGTTTGAATGATGAGAAGCTGAGATAAGTAAGAGTTTCAGAGCCAAAAGGATTTGTGGACATAACTATAAGATACAGCTACTATTAGCATTTATATAGGCTGTGGCATCTCAAAATGTTTCACGGATAGGAGGAAGAATTGCGCCAAATTTGGAAGACAGTGATGGGGAAATTAAGGAGTTAAAGTTTTGAGAAGGCTTTTAAAAGACAAAGACTGGGGTGAAAGCTTTGCAAAGGGGTGTGGAAAAAGATATAGGTCAAAATCAGAGGGAAGGTGCGGCTAGAGGAGATTGCAGAGCAAAGGGTAGGACAAGGTCATGGATGGAATTACATGTGAGGATTTTGGTTTTAATGCACTGGGAAACCGGAGATGTCTGTGTTTCTAAAAGGTTTGAAATACTTACAAATCCTTTTGTCTGAAATGTAAACAGAAACCAAGATAACCGTGCAAATGTAGAATATATTAACAGATGGCTCGTCAATCATTAACAGTTATAAGAGCACCTTGAATTGAAACAATACTCCCCTTTAAAACAAAGATACAATTTTGAACAGGTCCTTTAAACATATGAAATATACATGAGGTATGAAGTATCCAGAAAGAGTTGCTTTTAAAAAAACATGATTCCGCATTAGCTAACACCATGAGACGCTTGTTCTAGCATCAAAATCACTTTTTGGAAAAACAAAAACACCTTCTGCATCAAGTAATCTAATACCACATGGGAAAAATTCAGTGGTAAAGAAGAGCTGGTTAACAGAAGATGCAAATTCCCAATAAAAATTAAAAAGGGAAAGCTCACTGTTTGTGGGGCAGTGGCAATGATGGGGGATACAGGGACGGGGAGGCAAGAGAGATGAAAGCTCAGAGATTATGAATACACAATCTGGAACAGGCAGTGTGCTGCAACCTGTGGCAGTACAGAGCAGTGGAACTAAAGTACACACCACTGGTATGCTACTTGCTGCATTTTCAATTGTAACTAAGCTGTTGGTGAAGTTTCATGTTGAGTGAGAGTTGAGGTGGAGGGGGTGGAGGGAAGAGATAGAGAAATGAAAAAAAAACACAAAGGAGATAATTAGATTTTCCAAAAATGGAATGAATTTGAGGGCACCTGATTGATGTGATTTGAGCTTCGCTCTTTTGCAAAACCCCTGAGATTATTGCAGCTTTTTAACATTCCCAGCCACCTTGATTTGTTTTTTTTAGATCAGAACATTGTGTATGTAACAAGTTAATAGCGTTTTCATGACTGAACTAAAGGAGAACACAAAAATATAGGATTCAAAAGGAGAATCACAAATGTCAGAAATCTCAAATGGATGAAGGGTTGCAGGTAAAGTGTTAACTTAAATTTCTCCTTAAGCACTAATCAATTGCTTCCATTTCAACCGTTCCTGTTTTAATTATCAAAAACAGCCAGTTCTGAAACTTAAGGTGCAGTTTTTCCTCCCACCTTAAGCATCATGCCTTTTCATAGCTGACTTGTCAACTTATTGGATACTAGATAGTGGAGTGCAATACGGCAGTATTTATTGCAATAAGACGGGGAGTCAGGGACAGGGGGCAGGGATGGTAGTGCAGATAAAAAAGAGAGAAAAAAAACTTTAGGTATATTGATCAATGAGAATAGATACTCCCAATTAAATGAGTGGATCCTTCAAGCAATCACACAGACACCATATAGTGATATCCTGAGGGTACAGAAGTGACTGTAATACTAACTTTATCCATGTTCATTTTGCTAGTACTAAATCGCTATTTTTTTAAGCTGGTGGGTAGGAACAGTAATGGATGGAGATAATGGTTATCAAAATGAGTTATGGTAAGAAAATTTCCCATCTCTTCTTCCAGGCTGAAGACTTCCTCTAAAGTTATACCAAATAATCCATGACAATTGAGTGCTCACAATGAATTTACCTACGTCATTAAAAATCTTGACTATGTTTGCAGCACATGAGAAAATGAATGTCACACTCATTAGTTTGTCAAACACAAGCAGTATATTTGTCCAATTACAAGCAGATAGGAAAAGCTATCATGGCCAATCACAAAGCAGTAGCTAACTAGGAAAAGCTAATCATAAATCAGCAACCAAGTTGTCCTTTCTTCCTCCCCACAACCCCCCCAAAGATACCCACCGAGTACAATACAAGCCCAGTTCCCTCAATTTAAAAAAAAATTGGTTTTAATTATTTTCCTTCCTCATTTAGATCCATATACACAGTTAAAAACATTTACAAAATTGTGTGTATGGAGGGGAGGGAACAAACTTACCCATAAATGTTGTCACTTATGACTAGATATGAATGCAAGGAGGTCCCCTTGCACAGGCTCGCCCTTTGAAGCTTGGGCCTCAATTCAGCTTTAGTCTCTGAATTAGGAATTTCTTTTGAGCCATTAAAAAGTTTTTAGTGAAGCCAACAGTGTTGTTTGGGCTTTTTATTTCAGGTGGGGGACTAATGTCTATGCATGGGCTGTGAAAGGAATTTTTAAAGGGGTTCTTTACTATCAAGTTTGGAAACTGTGCCAAGAGTCAGTAAGTTAGTATCAGTGATGGTGATCAGATTGTCTTAAAAACCAATGTGGGTCATGAATGTCCTATTGGAAAGGAAATCTGCTGTCCTCACCTGATCTGGCCTATGTGTAACTCCAGACTCACAGCAATGTGGTTGACTCTTAGCTGCCCTCTGAAATGACCTAGCAAGGTGCTCAGTTAAGGGCAAACAGAAAGTCTTCATTGATAAGATGCTATAAACTCTAAACAAGTGCTTCAGCAGGAACTGTAAATCCACTATGTTAAGGGGAGACAAAGTAGACACAATAAATAAAAGCATTTGTAACTTAAGCAAATTGCCCTGCTCCCAAATTGAATTTGCAAAGAATTGCACTGAAAAATCGAGAGAATTAATAAAGTGCAGATGAAGAAAATACACACGTTATTTGAATCTTAGGCAAGTTTTCTAAGGTGGTAGTTGTGAGGCATCAATAATATACTAAGTTTTCAATTTCACATCAGCCATGTGGTATAGGATTTGGGTAAATGCCCTGTTTTAAAGTGGTGGGGTTTTGTGTTTAAGCTACTGTAGAACCACAATGAGTGTGAATAGCCAGTGTCACGTCACACTCTGTTTTAAGCAGTGATGCACAACAGTTTGGGATACTGAACAAGAGTAATGTTAGACATGATATGACAAGCGTAGCTAGTTTGGTAGGAACAGGTGGCTCTGGACTAAGTGTTGCCAAAACTCTCCACTACTGGGGCTTTCTGCATGTCATATCTGGGTCTGTTGTGCACTAACTGATAAGAGACAGCTATGATGAATTAACAACTCTATTCTCATTGTATCGTGCAACCACCTGGACGGCAAAAGGCAAAGCAGACGCACGTGGTCTTTTCTCGACTGGCAATTCCCGGAGTCAAATACAGATCAGATTAAAAGTGCAGGGAGATAAAACAAGGCCCAATAGCATTTTGGGTATATAAACAACTTGAGAGCAAAAAGAGAACAATACAATTCTATAAAGCAATGATTAATCCATGTCAGTGTGCAGTTTTGGGTACTGCTTAGAGAAAGGGCATAAAGGCTACAGAAAGCATTCAGTATAGATTTATTAAGGTGTAACCAGGAATTGGAAACTATTGTTTTCAGGAAAATGATACTGGGACTAAACCATAAGATGCAGGAGCAGAAGTAGGCCATTCGGTCCATCGAGTCTGCTCCACAATTCAATGAGATCATGGCTGATCTGATAATCCTCAACTCCACTTTCCTGCCCTTTTCCCATAACCCTCGATACCCTTACTGATTAAAAATCTGTCTGTCTCAGCCTTGAATATACTTAACGACCCAGCCTCTACAGCCCTCTGCGGTAAAGAATTCCACAGATTAACTACCCTCTGAGAGAAGAAATTCCTCCTCATTTCTGGCCGACCCCTTACTCTGAGATTATGCCCTCTGGTCCTACATTCTCCCACAAGGGAAAGCCTCTCAGCATTCTACCCTGTCAAGCCTCCTAAAAATCTTATATGTTTCAATAAGGTTGCCTCTCATTCTTCTATACTCCAAAGAGTACAGGCCCAACCTACTCAACCTCTCCTCATACGAAAATCCCTCCATTGCTGGGATCAACCTAGTGAACCTATTTCCACTCCACAGATGAGAAGTTCAAAGAATTTAATGAAGGCTTTGATATAATAGATGGGCTGCAGTGATTCAACTAGGTGTCTCACCACCATCTTCTCAAGGGCAATTAAAGATGTGAATCAAATGCTGGCCTTGCCAATGACCCTCACATTCCATGAAAGAATGAAAAAAAAAAAATTTTGAATGGGGAAAGAATTTTCTGATTTTGTAATCAGTGAAAAGAGGTCATCAATTTAAAATGATCAGAGACTTGTGTGGGTTGGAAAAATTTCCAGCGAGGATTGATGGTGCGTGGAATGCTTTGCCAAGAGTGTGGTTTAGCCAGAACCAATTCCATCTTTCAAAAGTGTAGGCAATTATTTGAAGCAGAGGAAGATACAGAGCCATGGGGAAAAGCAGGATAGTGGGAGTCCTTTTACGTTGCAAAGAGCTGGCTGAAATAATTGCTGAAAACTCTTCTTCTATGTTTCTTTCTGTTAAACAGTTCTGGTTCTGGAGGTCATGTGGGCAAGTTATAAATGCTTTAAACTGTAGGCTCTGTTAATTTAAGAATCACTGGATCAGAGGTACAAATGTGCACTCCAGGTAGTAGAAATTATGTTATTCCACCTGTAACAGCGCCACACCATGACCTAACTGAGGTACTACAGCAGATATAAATTAAATAGCTAACAAAAAAATGGCTGATTTTAAAAAAAGCTTCAAAAATTTAGAAGACATTTTTAAATTCACCCTATTCTGATGCAAGGATATGAAGGTCTGCACTATGTCCAGAGCTTTGTTCTTGAAAACTTTGTGTTATTATTGCTTTGCCATCTCCAACAGATTCTAACAAGTTAGAAGTCACGTGGTTCCCTCTCCAATTCTTCCATAGTTTGAAAGCAAATTACTGTGAATGCTGGAAATCTGAAATAAAAACAGAAATGCTGGAAAAACTCAGCACGTCTAGCAGCATCTGTGGAGAGATAAATAGAATTAATATTTTGAGTCCGTATGACTCTTCTTCAGGGCTAAAGAGAAGCAGAAACGTGATGGATTTTATACTCTGTTGAAGGGTCATGAGGACTCGAAACGTCAACTGTGCTCTTCTCCGCTGATGCTGCCAGACCAGCTGATTTTTTCCAGGTATTTCTGTTTCTGTTTTTGTTATGGATTTTATACTGTTTAAGAGGGGGTGGAGCAGGTGAAACAAGATAGAAGGTTAGGGACAGGTGGGAGCTAAGGAGAAATTTGACAAGAGTGTCATGGACAGAGGACAAAGGGAATGTTAATGGTCGTGGTAAGGACCAAAGAAGGTGCTGATAGTGGCAGAATGTGTTAATAGCAGAACAAGGGTCAGTGCTCTGTGAAAGCACAAAATAGAAACAAGTGACAGATGGCTCTGTTTGGGGGGCGGGGGCGGAAATAAGGATAAAAAATTTAGTTTGTTTCCTTTCATTTGTGATGGACTACCTGGCCTATCTATTTACACTTTGTCCATTAACTTGGGGGTGCATTTCCCAAGAGTCTTGCCCTCTCCCACTCTGTTCCTTCTAAATAATAACCTCCTCCAAACCTATCCAATCTTTTGGATTTATTAATTTCAGATAGCGTCCTCTCAGTTCTCACAATCTCCATTATTGTTGCAACTTACTGGCTGAAGGAACATATCCTAACCTCATCCACACCCTTCAAATGGCAATAAAAATTTCACCGCTCAATTTGTCAACTCCACAGTTTCTCCATGCAAAAATTTACATTTAAAAAAAATCTTATTAGAAAGTTCAAATCAATCCATTAAGTGAAGACTGCTCCAGTATCTGAAAAGGCTTTTCCAGCAACTCTCTTGCACTTTCAGACAGGATACAAGACAATAAAGCATAATAGAAAATTATTTTTTTTATTACTGCAAGACTACAATCTCTTCTCTCTCTATTTTAAAAGTTTTAATAGTTCCAAAGCAGTCCATGTCCAAATGCAGCAAGACCTGGACAATATCCAAGCTTGGGCTGACAAGTGGCAAGTAACATTCGCGCCACACAAGTGCCAGGCAATGACCATCTCCGACAAGAGAGAATCTAACCATCGCCCCTTGACATTCAATGGCTTTACCATTGCTGAATCCCCCACTATCATATTGGGGGTTACCATTGACCAGAAATTGAACTGGACCAACCATGTAAATACGGTGGCTACAACAGCAAATCAGAGGTTAGGAATCCTGCAGCGAGTAACTCACCTACCCAAAGCCTGTCCACCATCCACAAGGCACAAGTCAGGAATGTGATGGAATACTCCCCACTTGTCTGGATGAGTGCAGCTCCAACAACACTCAAAAAGCTTGACACCATCCAGGGCAAAGCAGCTTGCTTGTTCAGCACCCCATCCACAAACATTCACTCCCTCCACCACCGATGCACAGTGGCAGCAGAATGTACCATCTACAAGATGCACTGCAGAAATTCATCAAGGCTCCTTAGACAGCTTCTTCCAAATCCACAACTGCTGCCATTTAGAAGGACAAGGGCAGCAGACACATGGGAACACCACCGCCTGGAAGTTCTTCTCCAAACCACTCACCATCCTGACTTGGAAACATATCGCCGTTCCTTCACTGTCGCTGGGTCGAAATCCTGGAACTCCCTCCCTTAAACCACTGTGGCTGTACCTACACCACATGGACTGCAGCGGTTCAAGAAGGTAGATCACCACCACCACCTTCTCGAGGGCAATTAGGGATAGGGAATAAATGGTGGCCAAGCCATTGACGCCCGCATCCCATGAATAAATAAAAAAAATAACATGGCAATATCCAGGGTGAGCCAGTTTTTGAACACCAGTTCTAAAAGAAACCCTATACATTTCAGTGACATTTAGGTTATCCCCATACTTTCGAGGACCAAAACAATGAGTGTGCACTGTATACACATCAGTTATTACACATAAAGAAAACTAAGATTACCGTGAGATTTTTCATAGTCGTGTTCTCCTCAAACTCTTAACTTTATTGAGACTCAACATGGAGGCAAAAAACACCCTGAAAAGTAGATTACTATTCAGTTCAAAGCTAACAAATGAACAGTATCTCATCAGCGACACGTTTGCCCAAAGAGTAAATGGCTCCAGACCAGCACCCCAACCCCACCTCACCACTCCCCTTCCCCAGGCAGATCTGAAATGTGGTCCTGTAATGCTTTATTGGCTTCAGCTGTGGTTCAGTGGACAGCAGTCTCACCTGAGTCAGAAGGTTGTGGGCTTAAGTTCCACTCTAGGGACCTGAACACAAAAATCTAGCCAGGCACTCCAGTGGAGTACTGAAGGAGTGCTGCACAGTCATTCGGATGAGACTTTAAACCAAGGCCTCACCCATCCAAGAACTCATGGCACTATTTTAAAGAACAGGGGAGTACTCCCAGGTGTCCTGACCAATATTTATGCCTCAGCCAGCATCATAAAACAGATTATCTGGTCATTACCTTATTGTTGTTTGCGGGGCTTCACTGTGCGTAAATTGGCTGTTATGTTTCCGTAACTACACAGAAGAAGTACTTCACTGGCTATGAAGCACATTGGGACAATGCTTCTCCATTGTTCATTTAGAACAATTTCATTAAATGCTGTACCACTTTGAGAAATGTGGTAATTTCTCAATAATGAAAATGAATGCAAGTTTATAGGGTCTGGGGGAAAACACAGAATTCTAAATTTCAGAGTGTGTAAACCCAAAAATACTTTGAAATACAGGCTGCAATTTCTAAATTTTTCTTAAGAGTTCCTCCAAGGTCAATCTATTAAATGTGCATGAAACACAAAAGATTGGAGAGACCATTATTTATCTAATTGGATCCAAAAATATATCTTTGAAAATTTTGCAGTTCTGGATAACCATCATACCAGTTTATTTAGTTCTCAAGCAAAAAAAGGGAAAATTTAACCCATTTAACTGTGATGAGATTCCTTGAGTGGCTGTCAACCAGCTTTTGAATTTTACTGTATCTAACATACCCAAGGGGCACATCTCTCAAGTCATTTGAAATACATTTAATGTACAATAGGAACAATGCAAATGATAGAAAGAGATCGCCTTTATGAACATGAATGAATTGCTCCAGAAATTACCTTTCTTTGACCACATGATCCAGTTTGTACACAGGTTTATTGTCCTTAAGCCTTTCAACTGTACTCCATTCAGCTTTTCCATAGGCCTTACGGAGTTTCCTGACAAATACCTGAAAAAGCATAACCATTTTCTCATAATCAGTGTACAAAACAATCAGGATGTCAGTTTCCTGTGAAATGGCTACATAATGTAACTTAATCCAGAGTATCAATAGAGTTGTATAATGGAAATAGAATTTGAAGAAAATGGAAGGTAAAACTAAAATGTTCTTGGAACAGTTGTTCCTTTGTTTTGAAATTTGCCTTCAGAGTTTATTACTTTGCTGTTAAAGAAATTGTAAATCCATTTATAAAGGTGTTTCAAGGGTAGCTACAGGATGAATAACTGGTCTTACAGAAACAACTTGAAAGAGTTCCTTGCCGTAGTTAAATTCCATTAGATGCATAGAACCATCATAACCAGCTGAATTAAAATAGACATGGCACTGGGTGTTGGAGGAATGGAGAGTTGTTGGGCGATGAGGTTTCCATAAGCATGTACATGCAGGGATGAAGGTGATAGGGAAGGGAGAGGGATTTAAATACACGTCTGAGAATTTTAAATTGGAGACACTGAGGGACCAGGAGCTAATGCAGGACAGGGATGTTGGATGAACATGGCCTGGTGTAGATCGGATATGGGCAGCAGAGTTTTAGATGCACTAAAGCTTACACAATGTGGTGAGTGGGAGTTTGGCCAGGAGAGAGTTGGACTAGTTGAGCCTTGAAATAGCAAAGGTATGGTTAGTATTTAAGCAACAGGTCGGTCAAGGCAGTTGATGCTATGGATGGAAGTAGGTTGTCTTCGGAAAGAAGATTACAAGGTCAGAACCTCAGCCTGGGTCTAAGAGGATGCTGATGTTCTGCACAATCTGGTACATCCCGAGATAACAGCCATGAAAAAGATGGAATCAGTGGCAAGAGTACTGGGGGCCACAGACAAAATCTTCAATCTTAATGTTTAACTGGAAGAAATTGCACCTCAAAGACTGGATATCAGACAAGTAGTCTGACAACACAGAAGCTATAGAAGGATCGAGAAGAGTGGTGGAGGGGTACAGCCGAATGCTATCAATGTACATGTGGAAGCTGACTTTGCCCCCATTTAAAAAAAAAGATAATGTTTCTAAGGGGCAGCAGCTAGATGAGGTAGAGGGGAGTCTGGAGGAACAGAGCAGAAGTAACAACCAAAGCCATTGCCAGAGATACTCTGGCTATTGTTGTGAATATCTAGTTTGTGATTTGTATATTTTAGAATATAATTTTTAGTATTAGAAATATCACTTTTAGGTTGGAGGTTAAAGTGTTAAATGTAAGATAAATGTAAAATCCTGATGGAGAAACTGGTAATAATCCTGAAGTGAATGCAATGCAAACAAGCTGGGAATTAATTACAGTCAAAAGCTACCCTATGTTTATCTTACAAGGTCAGAGGGAGATGTGTAAATGCTTGAATAATTAATGACCCATTTCTGGACCTTTGGGTGGAGCTAGGGTGTCCATTGTTAGCTCAATAAAAGCTAGAAGCTAGCAATTCCATTTGAGATATAAATTATTCATATGGGATGCAGAATCAAAGAGTAGCCTTGAAGGTAAATTAATTTGTTTGCATTTCTGGTTGTATCATCCCAAAGCAGATCATGTTGCCATGGAGAAAGTAATTCAGGGTGCAGCCTTGGTTAGAATGTTCTTTTATTTAATTTGTATGTGTGTGTTTGCTGATAGACACAAGCAGTTCAACCTAGGAACAGAGGGAGTTGTAACTTTGCTGTGGTGAAGATTGCATCTCATTGGATTGAGAGCGCCAACAGGAGATAACAGTCAGTTATTATTTTTTGCTTGAAATGCAGGCCTAACTTAATTGTACGCTACATGGAATGAGGGTGAGACTCTATCTCAGTTTAGATTTTCTGAGGGAAAGCAGCTGGAAAATTTTCCTAGTTTGCAGCTAGTGTAAAAAAAATTTACAGCAGTCCTCACAGAGAAAAGAGTTAGCAGAATTAGCTTGGGAAGCTGTGGGAAAGCAGTTGGCTATCTGCTGGCAACGTGAACAAGGAACTGAGGCACCTACAGTTGTGAGGTCAATAGAGTAAAAAGGTGGAGGGTCACATAGCCAAAAAGATAATGGAAGGACCTCCGTAAAATCTTACCTCAGAGGAACAGCTGGAATACTAAGGAGAATTAGAGGAAATTCTGGAGGGCTGTGGCATGCCTTTTGGATTGATCCCAAGAAAAGTGAAATGAACCTTAAAGATTTTGCAAGATATGGGAACTCTTGGGGGTGGGGGGGAAAGAGATAGTAGAACTGAGTTTATGGCATAAGTCTTTATAAGTTATAGTGTTAAGTAAGTGGCATTTGCTTTGTTTAATTCCTTTTTGTATACAATAAAGTTTGTTTTTGTTTAAATGTGAAATCTAATGGCACAGTTCTGTCAGTTAATTACTCAGCATTTGGATTTCTTGTTTAAACGTTAGCAGTCCCTAACACGATTGTAACACGACGTGTGTGGACTAAGTGAGAACAAACTCACTGATCTGGACAAGGGTGTTGTTGAGAAGGTTCATGGGGTCGACCATCTCAAAAGGTGTAGAAGCCAAGGAGGGGTAACGCCCAATGGTCACAGTCACAGACAATGCCACCTGCTGCTTTAGTTGTTGTTGTTTCAGAGAAATGGCAGTATTGGGTGTAAGGACACATTCAAGAACTTTGGAGAGGGGAAAGAAAGATTGGAAGTGGGCAGTAGTTTGCAAGGATAGTTGAGTCAAGAATGTTATTTTTGAGGAGGTCATGATGGCAATTTTGAAAGGGGTGGTGATGATGTCTTTGAAAAGGAAACCATTTACACTTTCATTTGGTGGGGACAGAGGGTTGCAGGAGGGAAAGCTGGGTGATCAACAGCTTACTGCAACTGGGCTGAATGGAACAGAAGCAGGATCTCATGGATAAGAAGAGATGACGGGGGAAAAGGATAGAAAATAGAAAAAGACAAGAGTTCAGGGCTGGGGCAGGTTTTTTTTGTGGGTTAGAGGAGAGGGTTGTGGCTCAATGATGGTCTCAATCTTAAGGACAGACGTCCAGAACCTCTTTGCACTTGCTATTGGAAGGGCAGGTGGAGGAGAGGGATTTAAGGAGACAGTTGCTTGTGAAGAGATGCTATGGGTTACCTTGGATTTCCAGGGTCATCCTGGAATAGTGGACAGTTTTGGGAGAAGAGTTAAGAATAACAGAGCAATTGTGCTCTTCAAGACCCAAGGAACTTTAGGAGAAATTAGAAATTTCAAATGAAAATATATTCAAGATGTAGGCTGAAGAAAAACAACGCTTCAAGTTTCTATCAGAAAACAAAAAAATTACAATATTTTAAACTCGCATTTACAATAAAACTACAGTTGCGTTAAAAGTCTAGGCAATCTATATCTGAACATGTTTGAGACTTTTGAATGGACAAATGGAACAATGGGCAGTGAAAATACAAATAACTGCTGTACTTTGAATAATTTGCCTAATGGCTTCATACCAAGCCTAAGATCAGAAAGCCTGCTATCACAGCCTATCATAACATTACACAAAAAAATTCCCTGCAGGAATTGCAACTTACTACTGATCTGAAGATAGGAGGCACAAAGGTAACATGTCCTTAGATTGCAGAGAAGCCAAGCATTCTCAGATTAACGAATTTAAAAGAAAACATGAGCAAGAACAGGCCTCATAATTTTGGTAATGCAGCGAGAAAGTGATGCAGCAGCCATAAAATAGAAAAAGTGGATCACAAATTAATGTTTAGAGACTTGCCATAGAATTTCAAGATTCATTCATCCAGAAAACAATCTTATGCATGGTGTTTCTAAAATATGCAAATTCCACATTATGCACTTAAGAATAAAATTGGAAACAAGAGAATGTAAACTTACTTTATAAGCACGAAACTTGTTCACAATAGGCTCATGCAACAAGAACCTGATATCTTTGACGAGATAGAAAGTACGTGCAGCAGTTGAGCCTTTGTTAACCTTTTTCTTGTGTTTAGGTTCATGAGGATAAATACCCTTCAGAATGCATAATCGCCTGTTGAAAGAAATAAAGCATACTTGATGCAACTGTTTTTTAGAAATAGAGGAGAGTAACTGCAAAAACTAATTAGCTCAATAAGCCAATCGTTTTTTGATGGGCTTTTGCAATAATTACTGCTGAAACACTCATTAATGTCTTTGTCTACACCATTCCAATACTCCCCTTGCTATCATCTCAGCTTCCACCCTGTTGTAAATATGAGCTCAAACAAAACTCTGCTGCCCATATCCCAGTTTGCACCAAGTCGCATTCATTCCACACCCATGTGCCAGCTGACTTTCATTGGCTCCAGCTCCAGTAAACTTTCATTTTAAAATTCTCATCCTTATTTTCAAATCGCTCCATGGTCTTGCCCTTTACTATCGCTGTGATCTCCTCAAGTCACATTTCCACTTATTTTAGTGGAGCTGCTCCTGCAAGCTCAAAGAAAGGAGAGCAGTGCAAACACATTGTGTGTCTATTCCATTCTCCTCCAGGACATATACATAAATTTTGAAAAGCGCCCTCACAGAAAGTAATATCCTACCAACAGCACGATGACCAGTATTAGTCACAATACTCTAGAAGTGGTTTCAATGCTGTTATACAATGTCACCTATCTTGATTTAGAATAGGAAAAACATTGCCATAATCTTTTCTTCGGAGGAATAAACAACGCAGTCTTCCGAATAACTGTCCACCCTCTTCTAAACACGTAACTAACTCTGCAAGATATTTTACCTGAAATCTGCAAGACTGAGCTGCAGCTTCTTCCTGGCTTTATTTCTGGTAATGTAGTTTGTGGCAGCTCCTCTTTCAAACTGATAAAAAAAAAAGCATTTTATCTTCATTCAGAACACAAATCTTAAGTCACATCGTCAGTATACCAGCTGCAGGAGCCCAGGCACCGAGTATATCAACTGCAGGGTATTTCTGGGGGAAACACGGTCAGTATACTGGCTGCAGGGGTCACATAGTCAGTATACCAGTCACTGGGGTGCACAGGTAATGTGTCAGTTATCATGGATCAGAGTCAAAATGTGAGACCTGAAACAGGGGGCAAGGGGTCCAGTACACCAGCTGCTAGTCAGGGGTGGGGAAGAGGGCTGTCGGGATGCCGGCTGCCGGGGGAAGGGGTGGTCAGCATGCCGGCTGTGGAGGGAAGGGGTGGTCAGCCTGTCAGTTGACGGGGGAGTGCTTCAGTATATCAGTTGCCAGATTTTTGGGGGGGGGGGGGGGGGTCAGTGTGACCAGTTGCCGGGGCAGGGGGGGGTCAGTGTGACCAGTTGCCGGGGCAGGGGGGGGTCAGTGTGACCAGTTGCCGGGGCAGGGGGGGGTCAGTGTGACCAGTTGCCGGGGCAGGGGGGGGTCAGTGTGACCAGTTGCCGGGGCAGGGGGGGGTCAGTGTGACCAGTTGCCGGGGCAGGGGGGGGTCAGTGTGACCAGTTGCCGGGGCAGGGGGGGTCAGTGTGACCAGTTGCCGGGGCAGGGGGGGGGTCAGTGTGACCAGTTGCCGGGGCAGGGGGGGGTCAGTGTGACCAGTTGCCGGGGCAGGGGGGGGTCAGTGTGACCAGTTGCCGGGGCAGGGGGGGTTCAGTGTGACCAGTTGCTGGGGCAGGGGGGGTCAGTGTGACCAGTTGCTGGGGCAGGGGGGGTCAGTGTGACCAGTTGCTGGGGCAGGGGGGGTCAGTGTGACCAGTTGCTGGGGCAGGGGGGGGGGGGGGGGGGTCAGTGTGACCAGTTGCTGGGGGTGGGGGTCAGTGTGACCAGTTGCTGGGGCGGGTCAGTGTAACCAGTTGCTGGGGCGGGTCAGTGTAACCAGTTGCTGGGGCAGGGGGGGTCAGTGTGACCAGTTGCTGGGGGTGGGGGTCAGTGTAACCAGTTGCTGGGGGATGGGGTCAGTGTGACCAGTTGCTGGGGCAGGGGGTGGTCAGTGTAACCAGTTGCTGGGGGTGGGGGTCAGTGTAACCAGTTGCTGGGGGTGGGGGTCAGTGTGACCAGTTGCTGGGGGTGGGGGTCAGTGTGACCAGTTGCTGGGGCAGGGAGGGGGTCAGTGTGACCAGTTGCTGGGGCAGGGAGGGGGTCAGTGTGACCAGTTGCTGGGGCAGGGGGGGTCAGTGTGACCAGTTGCTGGGGCAGGGGGGGTCAGTGTGACCAGTTGCTGGGGCAGGGGGGGGGGGGGGGGGGGGGTCAGTGTGACCAGTTGCTGGGGGTGGGGGTCAGTGTGACCAGTTGCTGGGGCGGGTCAGTGTAACCAGTTGCTGGGGCGGGTCAGTGTAACCAGTTGCTGGGGCAGGGGGGGTCAGTGTGACCAGTTGCTGGGGGTGGGGGTCAGTGTGACCAGTTGCTGGGGGTGGGGGTCAGTGTAACCAGTTGCTGGGGGATGGGGTCAGTGTGACCAGTTGCTGGGGCAGGGGGGGGTCAGTGTAACCAGTTGCTGGGGGTGGGGGTCAGTGTAACCAGTTGCTGGGGCAGGGAGGGGGTCAGTGTGACCAGTTGCTGGGGCAGGGAGGGGGTCAGTGTGACCAGTTGCTGGGGCAGGGAGGGGGTCAGTGTGACCAGTTGCTGGGGCAGGGAGGGGGTCAGTGTGACCAGTTGCTGGGGCAGGGGGGGGGGTCAGTGTGACCAGTTGCCGGGGCAGGGGGGGGGGTCAGTGTGACCAGTTGCCGGGGCAGGGGGGGGGGGTCAGTGTGACCAGTTGCCGGGGCAGGGGGGGGGGTCAGTGTGACCAGTTGCTGGGGCGGGGGGGGTCAGTGTGACCAGTTGCCGGGGCAGGGGGGGGGGTCAGTGTGACCAGTTGCTGGGGCAGGGGGGGGGGTCAGTGTGACCAGTTGCTGGGGCAGGGGGGGGGGTCAGTGTGACCAGTTGCTGGGGCAGGGGGCCCGGTTACCGGCTGCTGGGCTGAGGCCTGTCACGATTAAAAGCCGCGTAAGTGCCGGAACAAAGTTGCAAACGGAGGGGGTGCGCGGCGAGGCTGATAGATACCGGGCTCCCGGTAATCACCGTCCCCAACAGCTTTCCTCTTTCTCCCTTCTCCCACCCAGTCGGGTCCCTCTCTCCCCCCGCCGCCCCGGTACCTTCTTCTTCTCCAATCCACCCATCGCCGCCGACTCACTCCGCACGTGGACAACAAGGAAAGACCCCGTGACCCAGTCAGAGCTGACTGCCTCACGCCACTCTCTAATCGTGCACTAATACAGCTTTCAGAAACAACATTACAAATTCATATAATAGATCATTGTTTTTAATTAGAAAAAAAATAAATAAAATGGCTTTGAAAAGAATCAGTTGTCATGAATTATTTGCAGGCAGTCCGTGGGCTCCTGAAATGTGGCCAAGCGCTGCCGGACCTGTGACAGGGAGCTCGGGGACTTGGGTCCCTTTGATTTTAACAGCTGTTAATGGTTGAGATGTTTAAAATGTTCAAGCAATTCCAAAGGGGCAGATATCGAGAGATTATTTTCTCTGGTGGGTATAGGGTGACCAGATTTTCAAAGGGTCAAAATCGGGACACGTTGAAAAGCCTTGGGAAGGCGAGGATCCATGATGATTGACATGTCGGGTGACCAATGGGGAGGGGGGGGAGGCGGGGGGTGGACTTCTTTTCCATCAGCTCAATGCCTGGTTTACCGATAGGTGGGATCGTGGAGAGAGGATCCTTTGTGTTTTGCAAACTTCTGCAGCAAAAGGTGCGCTTTAGGCTGTGAGTCCGCACCACATGGTCAGTGTTTGAATGGTATTACTCGCAGCAAGCTGGTGTTAAACTTGCAAAGCCACAACCTCTTTTGCCAGCATTTAGCTTGTCTTTTCTGATGTTACAGCCTGGGACAGCCCTCAATGGCCTTGTAGTTTTGCCCATATCCCACTATGGAATTCAGAGAATGTGTCTCTAAACAACGCACACACTTGCTTCTTTGTATTTCAAGATTTTCCTGGCTCTCGTTGCCAGTGGCACTTGATTTCAATTGTGGTCCAAATAATTAGCAATTACATGCCATGGATAATCTAGTATTTCGAACGCAGGCAGATGCTTGTTGCTGGTGTCAGTTTTTTTTTTAAAAGAGGGCTGAACTGTGTCAGCAGGGTCTTGACATATTAACAGTGTTTAAAATTGTATTCTGTTGCAGCTCCCTCCCCCCCAGCCCCCCGCCCCCCGCCCCAGTTGCAAACTCACATCGCATACACAGAGGCACATACAGATGTACCACTCACGAATAATCAAAAGAGTGAAAAAAGCTTGTGACCAAACTGGCATAATTGTTGCTGCTTGCATTACTTTTTGCTAATTTTTGAAAAGGCACTAGGACAGATTTTTTTTTCCATCTTATTTTCAAGGGGTGGTGGGGGTGGTGGGGAGAGTGGGGGGGGAGTAGAGGGGGTGGTGGGGAGAGTGGGGGGGAGTAGAGGGGGTGGGGAGGAAGGGGAAAGGGGGGGAGGGGGGAATCAGTGAAATGAATGTTCCAGATGTGAATCACAAAGTTAACTTGATCCCCTACCCATCTCCTAATCAGCACCCCTCTGTTTGCCCATAAAAATAGATTAATCACCCACGTATATCATAATGTAATGAAAAACTTTTCAATGAGTTTCTGTCACAAATGGGTTTAAACGAAAATGTCTGCTGTTGTTCAACTGAAAATCACAAACAGTTCTTTAAAGACAAATTCAAAAGTGCTTGAATACCTTTTGACCTTGACTGCCTCACTCTGCAACATTCAATTTTCTTCTGACCCTCAAAGCATTATTATTATATGGCTTATCAGTGTGACTTTTCACTTACCACACAGCCATTCTATTGGCATCATGAGTAGGTTTACCAATTAGCACCAATTTATGAGCAATTTTATACTATAAACGCACATCTGCTTAGCTCTCCCCTGATTGGCTAATCAGGGCATTCTGACAGTATAGCCAATCAAGGTACTAAAAGGCAAACCATGTGTGAGTAAATGAAACGTGAGGGGTGGGGAAAAGTGGAGGGGCCTCAGTACAACTGGAAATCTAGACATTTGAGCAATTTTCAGAAAACTGTCAGGACACCCGGTCACTTAGTGAAAAACCTGGATGGTCCCAGCCAAACCGGGATATCTGTTTACTGTACTGATGGGGAAATGCAGAACAAGGTGATTCCAGCTTGGATTATGGGAATTATGAGCACCTTTTCCTATTACAGCACAGGAGCAATGATGTCTTGCAGTCCCATACCTCAGATGTTAGCAGCTGTCTTAAATGTTGTTTTCCATGTATCATTTTGCTCAGGGTTAACTTGGAGAATGAGAATGAATTGAAATATCCCATATGACTGAGTCTCATACATTCAGCGGGCCATTGTGTGGGACAATGCCTTACTTTTTTTTCGGGGATAGAGGACATCACAGTGGGCCTCCACAGCGTACAAAGGGTGCTCAAGGGCTGCAGTCTTGCTGCTGCAGTCCTGGGTTGGAAGCACTGAGCGTGGCTGTACTTTAAATGTGTTGCCTGACGTGAAGTGGTGAGGTGAGGGTGTGGCAGGTGAATCGGAGCCTGCCTGCCATGGAAACGGCGTGTTTCCCAGGAATGTATAAATAATGTGGCGGGTTTGGGATGATGCGGCGTGCAAACCCGCCATTGCAGCCAGCGGTTAAAATGTTGTTTTACCATCCCGCTGTCGCACTTAGTGTACCCTGGGACAATTCAGCCACAGGTGTAAAATAGCCTGATCCCTGGTTGCTTCCGCATCATATTGTTCTGAGAAACTGTTCTAAGAAACTGTCCTGAATACATCCTATGAATTCATCCTCCAGGCTACTTTTGCCAATTTGATTCGTCCTATGTATATGAAGATTAAAAACTCATTATTGCAAGCCTGGTGCTGCCCTTTTACACTCTGCATTGAACTAATATTGGTTACTATCTTAATAAAAGCAAAATACTGCAGATGCTGCCATCAAGATAGGAAACCAAAATAAAAACAGAAAATGCTGGAAAAGCTCAGCAGGTCTGGCATCATCTGTACAGAAAGAGAAACAGAGTTAATGTTTTGAGTCTATGACTTTTCTTCAGAGCTGAGGAAGTGTCATACGGACTCGAAACGTTAACTCTGTTTCTCTCTCTCTCCACAGATGCTGCCAGACCTGCTGAGCCTTTCCAGCGTTTTCTGTTTTTATTTTGGTTTCCTATCTTGATGGCAATGGAGGAGTGAGGTATGTGCTGGGTCATGAGATTACAGATTATGATTATATACAATTTTCCAGCCACTGATGACCTATGAGAGTCATTGCCTTAACAATATTATGGAGTGATTAGTCCTATCAAGTGCTATTATGGACAAATGTGTAGGTTTGTGAGAATGACGTCAAGCAGGTTACTCCTTCGTGTTGGTTTCCTCACCACCTGAAACACGCCCAACCTGACAGCTAGTTTGGTCAGTGATGGTACAACTGAGTCATTCTTACTGGGGAGCACTGATGTTCCCTGATCCAGATACATTCTTTGCTCTTGCTTCCCTTGTTGCTTCCTGCAAGTGATGTTCAACAGTTGGAGGGGAAGTAGGTGGTGATCAGCAGAAGATTCTGTTGGTCTTGTTTAACCTGAAGCCTTCAGACTTAATAGAGTTTTGTTCAGGGCTACTGTAAACCACTGTGTCCACACTTCTGATAGAGCCTTGTGTTATAACACAGAAGTTGGTAAAGGCAGAGTTGTTTAAATCCCAGAGGGAAACTTGAAACAACTATCATAACCTATATTTTCAATTGGTATGTTTGAGATGCAGATCTGAATTCAGGAATAAGACCACTGAACCCCAAGAGGCTTTTTATATATAACTAAATTAAATATTTATTTATTTATAACAAATTAAACACATACACATTTCTACAAATTACTACCGCAATAACTTTTAAACAAGTCCCCAAATTAATCACTCCCAGGTAAATCTCCACCAAGGCAACAGTAACCCATAGATTTTAAACAGACACCAGGCAAAGCACATTTGACCTTACGAATACAAAGTGACGTACCTTGCAATTTAGTTCCTTTGCAGACATAGTTGTAGGCTTACAGGCTGGTTAGGTGCAAGAATTTACTCCCACTCATGAATGCTTTATTCAACAAATGTACACGTTACCTTTTAACTTCTTTACTATTTACCCAATTAACATCTCATATTGCTATACATCAAAGCACCCAGACTAGCTGGCTTTAATCCAATTAAGATACACACAGTCAAACACATAGACACAGACCCCACTACAACTCCATTTTAAAAATAATTTCCAATAACATTAGAGGTATTAATATTCTTCATGACACTTGAATGGTGGCCGGTCGATATAATTCTATGAAAACAGCTATGTCAGGCTGTTGACTAGTCCTAGGGATATTTCTGCTAATTTAGGCACCAGGAGTTTGCAGTGCCAACGGGGCTGAGATTGTTGATATCAAATACATTTCCGATGAATCCAGTCTGATTGGTATCCCCCTTATTTTTTAATGTTGTAATGATTCTTTATAACCAGTATGTCACACTGGATAGGGCTGTCAGGTCACACCCCCTAAACAACATTATTGAATCATTTGAGATATTATGACGTTATTACAGTTTTCACAGTCATTTTTCTGATTCATGTAGCAATTTTCCATATTAAGCCTATCCCTAGCAACAGACCATATAGACTTTCTCCAATTTATTGAGATCGTTGGATAACCATAGGTTAAACCTTCAAGGAGATAAAAAATTGAAAATTTTCCTTGACTTCTGATAAACATACAAAAACTTCCAGGTATCAAACATTACAATAGCTGACTGGATATGTTAATGTATTCAATGGAATTAAGCCCAAGCAGGTACATAAATGCATGCTGGATAAGGTTCCAAGTGATATAAATGATATATGACAGAAATAATTAAAAGTAGTGAATATACTGATAAAATAGATTGAAATCTGACAGCACGAGTACAGTTCCAAACAATAATACATCAAGGATGATTAGGTCAGATAGCATTGATCGGCCTTTCAAGTTTTGTTCTCTCAATTTACAACATGACCTGAACCTCTTGATATATTACTGCCCTAAGTTCTCTTGGATTACGAATATGACCAGCAACACAAATTTTTAAATGCCTTAGTCTAGAAAGAGCACAAAGAGCAATTACAGGCTGAGAAATGAGAGCAGAATTAATTTCAGTTGAACTTTTCTTAAAAACATTGGGCCAAATCTTCCAATATCCAGATTGTTGGAGTTGATAAAAGCTTGTTTGTATCATAAACAAACAAGATGGCCCAGGAAATGGCAGTGATGATTGGATTGTCACTGTGCTCAAAAATTTCCCCCAACTCAACGCTGCTGCGCACTTCTTTTGAGGTCTTCTGATCCTGGCTTTCACAGAAATAAGCAGCGCAGTGCTCCTCAGGGAACTCCTTCGGAGCAGAGCAGATTTGGGAGAAGACAGGGCACGCCCCTATTAGGGACCTAGCTGCTGTATGGGAAGTTTCAATGTCCAGTCTTAATGTTAGTGAATGGATTAGCGAAAGGGTGAGTAAATGAATGAGGTGAGTAAGGGGGTGAGAAAGTGGTTGAGGTGGGTAAATGGGTAGGTGGTGAGATGGGCAGGTGGGTGAGGTGGTAGGTTGGTGAGTGGATAGTTGGTTCTGGGGATAGTTGGGTCAAGTTGGGAATGGTTGTCAGGTTGGGGGTGGGGATATTTGGGTGGGTAGGAGGATAGCTGGGTGGTCAGGAGGGGTAGACAGGTTGGCTGGGGGTGTTGGGTGGCAGGGAGGGGCAGTCAGATATGATCGGGGGGTAGTTGGGTGGTCAGGGGTAGTCGGGTGGTTGGAGGTAATCTTGTGGTCAGGAGGGGTAGTTATGTTGGTTCGAGTGGGTAATTGGGTTGTCAGGGTAGTCAGGTTGAGTGGGGGGGGTTGTTGGGCCAGGTCAGGAGGACAGTCAGGTTGTCAGGGCATAATAGCCAGAGAGGCTGGGGGACTAGTTGGGTTGAGCTGGAGGTTGTCAGGTGGTCAGGGGGAGAAGTGGTGGGGGGTCGGAAGGGGTGGAAGGGATGGGGTGGTTGGTGGTCAAATGGGTGATTGGGGAGTTGGTCGTGGTTACCCAGGAGTTAAACTAGGTTTTAATCTGTCCAACATTTCCTGGGTAACTACCCAGGTAAGTACCATGGATCTCTCCCAAGTTTCTGACTTCAGCTCAGTGTCAGAGACAGCTCAGAATTGGAGGGTCCTAGAGAACAGGAGAATTGCCCAGGGGAAGTTTACCCTATCCATAGAATGGCCGCTTATGTAAATGACACAGGGGGAAACGTGAACTCTGGAATTCACTGCCTCCGAATGTAGTGGAGAAAGATTCAATTGAAGCATTCAGAAGAGAATTAGACTGTTCTGTGAAAAGGAAGAATCTGCAGGGTTACAGTGAATTGCTCATTCGGAGAGCCAGTGCAGACACAATGGGCTAAGTAGCCTCCTGCGCTTAACTTTTGGAGATATTAAAACCTGTAGAACATTAAACGTTTAAGTAGGTCTGCTGTGAGTTGCAACAATGTGTGTTATTCTAATGCCATCATGTGGCTTTAATGGTAATAACAAACACACTTATCCAAATGCTAATGCAGTCACAAGCATGCACACCCGGCAGTTCATTTAATATTTTCTCAGGTGCTCCAATCAATGCACCTTATTAAAATTGAACCTCACAATTTATACCTTTTTTGTACTCATCCTGAAAGAAATAAAGATAGAAAGAGGTGCAGTGTTGTAGAGTTGTTGAATCTGTCTTTATTTGGAAGTTTTCTTCCTTGCATCTGGGGAATTGGTGCTCCCGTAGGGTAGGGAAAAAGGGTGGAACTTGTAATGTCAGTTCTTTAAAAAAAATCATTCCTGTGAAATGCATGCTGCAGGCAAGGCTGGCATTTATTTTACATCTCCAAATGCCTTGAGAAGGTGGAGGTGGGCTGGCTTCCTGAATCACTGTGGTTTTCCTTGTAGCAAGTTTGACAAAACTGAATGGGTGACTAGGCCACTTCAGAGAACAGTTAAGAATCTACCACGTTGGTGTGGAGTCACAAATGGACCAGCCCACGTAAGAACAGCAGGCTCCCTTCCCTAAAGGACATTGGTGAACTGGTCAGGTTTTAACTACAGTCCAATTGCTTCATGATCACTCTTTATTGATACCAGCTTTTTATTTCCAGTATTCTTTTAAACTGTACTCGAATCCTTAAACTGCTATTCTGGGATTTGAACTTGTGTTCACTAGATTTATTACTCCAGGTCATTCGACTGGGGTGTCGGGGGTGTCCTGGCCTAATTTTCCAGGGGCTATGTTTATTGGGTGCCCTAGCAGAGAGCTGACACAAAAATCTGGAGGAATGGCCTGCCTTTGGAGCTCTGTATACTGAGGGGTCTGTACAGATACTGAAAAAAAGCTGAAGGCATAACAGGTATGTGAAAACTTTTCATCTAAGAATGCCAAGCAGCAATCCAAAAGGTTACAATCTCAGCAGTCAGGTCTGAAGCTGTGCTGCAATTTTCTCCAGGATTCTGCACATGGAAATATCTGGGCAATGCCAATGACCTGAGGCAGGAAGACTGTCTCCTCTCAGGCAAAAAGCACCTGAAATGCACTATTGTATACCCAATGGATGGCAATTGAGGAAAATCTCCTCCATGGCCTATATCTATAACCATGTTTGGAATTTTGCCTTTAAGTTTAAGTCCTTGAATGCTTCCCAAATCCATGCCCATCTTCCTAACAACTCCCTGTTGAATCTCTTCAGTCAGGTTTTCGCCCCTGCCACAGCACTGAAACAACTTTAACCAAAGTCACAAACTACATTCTCTGTGATTGTGGTTAATTATCCCTTCTCATCCTCCTCATCATCTCTTTATCTATTGACGTGATTGATCTCTTTTGTTATCCAACTCAGAGTGATTATCTTTACATGGTTCCATTCTTAACTATTCAGTTGTAGCCAGAGCAATGGCAGCAATGGACTCAACTTCCACCTCTGCACCACGATCTCAGAGGTCCTCCAAGGATCTATCCTTGGCCTCCTCCTTTTCCTCATCTACATGCTTTCCCTTGGTAACATCATCTGAAGGTATGGGGTGAGCTTCAACATATATGCTGGCAACATCCAATTCTAACCCTCCACATCATCCAAAACTGCCAGCAATCAGATAGGAACAGAATAATGAAATACAGATATATTTAATGCCTTTACCATGGTAAAAGATGATTAAACAGATCCATAATTTACAATAATAATAGATATACATGCCATATCCTCAGCATGTACTTGATATTCTAAGGTTAATCATTAGACATCATGTTGGGGTCAACGCTTTCAAGTAGTGAATTCAATGAGACCTAGACCCATTTGAACAGGAATCAAAATTTGAACACCAGTCAGAGTCAGGACTTCACATTAAATGAAAATTTGTCAACACTTTTTTCTGCTAGGCTGTAATGCTAGGCATGAAGATGAGGTCACGATTGTCTGTATGCAATTCAATAAATATTGGCCTAAAGCGATTATAGTGAAAGGAAAGCTTCTTAGAGACAAGTTTGAGTAAGACAGAAACTTGTACAACAACAATGTGCACTTATATTGCACCTTAACTTAATAAAACATCATAAGGCTCTTCAACAAAGTGCTTTCAAACAAAGTTTGACAACCAGTCACTCAAGGAGATATTAGGGCAGGTGACCAAAAACCCAGTCAAAGTTTAAGGAGTGCCTTAAAGGACGAATGAGGGGATGCCAGGTTTAGGTAGGAAATTTCAGACTTTAGGTTAGGGCCAAGGCAGCATTGCCGCCAATGGTGGAGAGATTAAAATCGAGGATGCACAAGAGGCCAGAAATGGAAGGGATAAATATCTTGGAGGGTTGTAGGGCTGGAGGAGCTCACAGAGCTAAGGAGCAGTGAGGCCATTGAGGAATTTGAAAACAAGGTTGAAAATTTTAAAATTGAGGCGAAGCTTAATTGGGAGCCTATTTAGGTAATTGAGCACGGGGTGATGGGTCAACATGACTTGATGCGAGTAAGGACATGAGCAGCAAAGTTTTGGATGACCTTATGTTTACAGAGGGTGGAAGATGAGAGGCCAACCAGGAATGCATTGGAATGGTCGAGTCTAGGGTAATAAAGGCATAGATGGGGGTTTCAGCAGCAGATGATCTGAGGCAGGGTCGGTATCAAGTTACATTACTGAAATGGAAATATAAAATCATAGTGATGGCACAGTCATGTAGTCGGAAGCTCATCACAGGGTCAAATACAACATCAAGGTTGAGACCAGTTTGGTCAGCCTCAGGCAGTTGCCAGAGAGAGGGATGGAGTCAGTGGCCAGGAAACAGAGTTTGTGATTGTGGCCAAAGACAATGGCTTTGGTCTTCCCAATATTTAGTTGGAGGAAATTTCTGCTCATCCAGTACTATATATCGGTCAAGCAGTTTGACAATTTAGAGTTGGTGGAGTGGTTGAGAGAGATGGAGATGGGGGATGGTTACTGTACATGTGGAATCTGACATTGTTTTCTTGTCAAGAGGCAGTATATAGATGAGAAATAAGAGGGGCCCAAGAATAGATCCTTGAGGGCCACCAGAGGTAACAATCTGAGAGTGGATTTAGAAGCAATTGCAGCTATTTCTCTGGTCACGACTGGACAGATAAGATTGGAACTGTAATGGCTTCACCAGAACCGTAGAATCCCTGCCTGTGTTTGTTCTTGCAACAGATGGGAGATACATAAAGTAAGGTAGCTAGGCAATTATTTGTAACATGACTTCAGCCAAGGAAGTTTGCAGAACAGTGTAAATTAAATTAATTGCTGATTGGCATACACTGACATGATTAAATGTTATATTGATATAGAGGCTGCTCCCATTGACTTTACCTATTGTTGCACATCACGGTCAAAAGGAACATCATAGCCAGAGGATGCTATCAGATGATGTTACTGAACTAACCTAATGTCCAAGGGTGTTTCCTGTGGTCCATGCCAGGGCGGTTATTAACATGCAGTGTGGTTAATCAACTAAGATCTTATGCAGCATCTCATCAATCATCGCATGATTCTTTTCACGGAGTCCGTTGCTGAAAGGGCTTTCAGCTGCAGTTTGTGATCACCATGTTCATGTTTTACACATTTCTGTGAACTCATCATTGACAAATTCACCTCTATTATCAGTCAGAAACTTCACTGGTGCTCCAAATCTGGTTCCTATCCATTTTTCCATTATTTTGTCTATAATAATCCTTTCGTCCTTCCTAAATATTATTGTAAAAAGACTAAATCTGGTCGCCAGCTCTACAAAATGTAGAATGAAAATATTTCTGTCTTTGTTCCATATTTTGGTCCATGGTAATTACCTCATTAAAGTCACGTGCTAATGAAAGGCTTGAATAGCTCATGTCAGTAGTGCAACAACACTAAGGCCATACATTGTTTCCTGTTTGGTAGGGACGTAACTTGTGTCTACATGTCCACTTTATTCTTCCACTGGTTATTTGTTCAAACACTGGGAACATTGCGGGATAATCGTACCATGACAATAATAGACTAGGTCAGAGAATGTGGAGTCAGGGGACAAATGACAGAATGGATTGCTATCTTGTTTCGAGACAGAAAGCAGAGAGTGGGAATAAAGGATAGTTATTCAGAGTTGAAGAAGGTGGAAAGTGGTATTCCACAAGGATCAGTACTGGGACCACTGCTATTCACAATTTATATTAACGATTTGGACTTTGGAATCAAAAACATGATTTCTAAATCGTGGATGACACCAAATTTGGTGGGGGGTGGTGGTGGCAGGGAATAGTCAATATTGAGAAGGAATGCAAGAAATTACAGGACAATATTAATAAATGCAAAATAGATAAATAATTGACAAAAGAAGTTCAACACAGACAAATGTGAGATGCTACAGTTTATTGGGAAGAATAGTGCATTACTTATTACTTGGAAGATGCAAGACTGGGTGGAGTAGAGGAACAAAGGGATCTTGGAGTACAAATACATTAATCACAGAAGGTCAGTTCACAGGTTAGCAAGCCCATAAAAAAAGCAAACCAAGAACTAGGTTTTATTTCTAAAAGGATGGAATTGAAAAATAGGTGAATTCAAAAGTAATCTTCAAAAATATTATTTCAATGAACGAATGATAAATCGATGGAACAGGAAATGGTGGAAGCTGATGAGTGTTCATTCATTTGAATTTAAATTAGATCTCTTTCAGAAAATAACATTTGGGGATCCAGTTTATGAATAATTTGAGACATGACATGTGGTAAGTGTGGCAGATTGAGAGGAGTAGGTGACTTAAGCACCTATTGTTCCCAAAGGTTTCCACCACTGGGACCTTGTTCCATCTGTGTCTGTTTAGACTACTAATGTAGTAATTATGGTTTTATTTAGTGTGTAATGCACCTTTAAGAATAATACTTATTAAGGAAGATCACATGATCTAGAGTAACCAATAGAAGAGTAGCTCAGGCTACCTCAGCAGTTAGTATAGAGATAGAGTTGGAGTTGAAAGCACACGTGTCGTTGCTGCTGAGTATATTGTAAATAAACTTCATGTTTCCACCTAATAAGTGTCTGCAGATCAATTCTATCATTAATAGAACAACTTGGCCTCCCTACAACAAACTGGCGATGAGGATAAAACAGGATTGAACAGAAGAAATCAAGTTAGAAAGAAATCTGCACTGTACCTCACCCAGTGATTGTAAGTAGCAAGCTCCGTTAGAATTAAAGAAGTTATCCTCTCTTAAAATGCCCCAATTTTGGAAAATTGATCCTTTTGAACCTGTCACAGACAATTGGTCTCAACACATAGAACGCCTCACGTTCTTTTTTCAAGCGAACAAGATTATGGGGGAAGAGAAGAGGCAAGCGATCCTCTTGAGTACTTGCGGGAACAAAACCTACAGTCTGATTCGAAGTTTGATGGGAACCCAGTGCCCCAGATTCGAAGAATTTCGATGAATTGGTGGACCTCGTGAAGGGTCACTTTCAACCAAAGCTCTCAGTCACGATGCAGAAGTTCAGGTTTAATTCGTAAAATAGAGCCCCGAGTGAGACAATTAATTGTGTGCTATGTGGCAAATTTGAAGCAGCTAATGGAACATTGTGAATTTGGTACGACTCTGAACGACATGCTCAGAGATCAATTAGTGTGCAGTGTGAAAGAGGACTCTATACAGAAAATATTATTGTCCGAAGTGAAAATGGATTTCAAGAAGGCACTAGAAATAGCGCTGGCCATGGAAAGCGCAGTAAGAGAGTCAAAAGCAATACAGGGTGCACAAAATGGTGCCGTCCTCCACATTGGGCAGGAAACTTCAGCCGAAAGAGGCGTGAGAAAGCGAGACTCTGTTGAGAAGCGGGAAACAGCCTCTGCTAGCTGGAAAAAACTTAGCAGCGAAATTGAACAATAATTTTAATAGAGGTGGAAACAATCAGTCTTTTAGCGATTGGCAGTTTAAAAAATTCGAATGCTAATATTGTCATAGAATTGGATATATGATGAGGCAGTACAAGGAAAGATTCAAGCAGGCTCATAAACAAAAGAAGAAGCCCAATGAAATCTACAATGTAAAAGAGCCTGAATCAAGAAATTCAGACATTTACTCGTTTAATCTGAAAATTGGAAAGACAGAACCAATTTGTCACTGTGAAAGTAAATGGCAAACCTGTTAGAATGGAAGTGGACACGGGAGCTTCCACTACAGTAATTGGGGAACATGCCTTCAGATATTTCAATAACGGTGAACATCAATTAAGTTTAGAAGAAACAGCTGCCAAGCTAAAAACATATACGGGTGAAGACAGTCAGGTAAAAGGCATAAGCAGAGTAACTCTCCATTATTGACACTAATTGGCAAAGCTACCAGTGATAGTTAAAAGCAAATACTGTGGATGCTGGAAATCTGAAACAAAAACAGAAAATGCTGGAAAAACTCAGCAGGTCTAACAGCATCTGTGGAGAGAAAAAAAACAGTTAACGTTTCGAGTCCGTGTGACTCTTCTTCAGAGCTAAAGAGAATTCTTCAGAGCTAAAAATAATTCTTTGGCTCTGAAGAAGAGTCATACGGACTCGAAACGTTAACTCTGTTTTTTTCTCTCCACAGATGCTGTTAGACCTGCTGAGCTTTTCTACCAGTGTTAGTATTGAGAGGCAGAGGACCAAGCCTTCTAGGGCAAAATTGGCTAAGGGAAATCAACCTTGATTGGCCATTGGGATTCCAAAAGGAAGCTGGAAGTGTTCCTGTTTTGAAAAAGGACTGTATAAGGACTCAACAACCTGAAGAAATGCAGGCTGTCTTAAGTCAAACCTGGAAGAACAGCAGAAGAAACTTGAAGAGACCCTGCTTGATGACAGAGTTTGAGACGAGGTGAGCAACCTTTGAAGGGAAAAAGAAAACCTGTTGAAAGACCTTCACACACTACAAGATTCCCTCAGGTAAAAGTTTGTACCTCTGGAAAAGCATGAAGAGAAACAGAAAGAATTCAGCACTTCTCTGAACAAACTGAAGAATGAGTTAGCAGAGAAGACACAACAATGCTCAATTTTCCAGGAGGCAGCAAACAAAAATGAAAAAGAGACAGAAGAGCTGAAGAATCAGCTAAATGAAGCCAAAGGGACTTGGAAGCGAAAGCCTCAGGAATTTCCAAAAAGCAGACAGATAATGAATTTTGGGAGACTCACCCACTGAACTCAGACAAGTTGAGTTTGCATCCAAGAGAAGTCTGGCCAACAGTGAAGTCAAAAAGAAGGCCGAAATTAAAGTCTGCGCTAATTCTGGCTGCATATGAATACACTTTCGTACATAGGCCTGGCAATCAAATCGCAAATGCCGATACCCTTAGTTGTTTGCCTTTACAAGAAAATGATGACATGTCCCAGTTCCACAGGGACCTGTTTTAATGTTAAATTTCTTCAACAGAAGACATGAAATAACCAGCCAGGGTGGCATCTTATTGTGGGGAGTGATTTCGTCCAAAGGGAAGGGAACCGCTTTTAATTGAACTACACAGTGCCCATCCAGGAATTTCCCGAATGAAGACCATAGCTTTCCTGTAATGACCTGGGATGGATGGCATAATAGAGAGTTTAGTAAAACACTCTGTGCAATGTCAGCAACTGCAAAAGTTGCAACAGCTCCAATATACCCATGGGAGTGGCCTGGTAGATCCTGGGTGTGGTTACACATTAACTACGCTGGACCTTTACTGGGAACAATGTTTCTGCTCATTGTCAATGCCTATTCAAGATGGCTGGACATGTATGAGATGAAGTCATCAAGGTCGGCTGCTTCAATTGAGAAACTATATCAGTTTTGCCATTCACGGACTACCAGAAGTAGTCATTTCCGATAATGGCACAGCATTTACGAGTGCTGAGTTTCAACGTTTATCAGCCTCAACAGTGAAAACTGCACTGTACCGCCCTTCCTCTAGTGGACTGGCCAAAAGGGCGGTTCAAACGTTCAAGGCAGGCATGAAAAAGCTAACTGGCAATTCCTTGGCAACAAACTAGCATGCTTTCTTTTTCATTACAGGACTACCCCTCATACAACAACATATGTCACACCTGTGGAGTTATTGTTGAAATGTCATCTCAGGACGAGATTGAGCTTATTAATGCTGAACTTAGAAGGGAAGGTGGAAAGGAGTCAGGGAAGCCAGAAAACTAGACACGTAGTCCTGAGAGGAAATTTACAGTGAGAGAGATGGTATATGTGAAAAACTTTGGGGAAGGACCAAAGTGGTTACCGGGTGAAATAAGTGCGGTGACTGGACCTCTATCTTACCACATGGAGGTGGGAGGCCGGATCATCTATAAACATGTGGATCATTTAAGGAAGAGAGAGACAAATCACCAAGATTTGGTTCCACCAGTGACCATGACCGGGTCTGCATTTCCTATTGAGAATACTCAACCCAGGACTGACATGTCTGATGTTCCTGTAAGAGTTGAGAATACAGAACTGCAGATGCCCACTGAAGCACCTGATGTTCAGGCAACTCTGGAAAAGGAGGCTCCAGACAAGGAATCAGAAGTTTGTCAGAAAATCACCTGAAAGACTGAACTTGTAAATTCCTTACCCAGTGTAAATATTATGTTGTCTTGAAAAATATGTACTTGTAAATATAATATGTATAGCCGAGTTAAATGGGGAGGAATGTAGTAATTATGGTTTTATTTGGTGTATAATATTCCCTTAAGAATAATACTTGTTAAGGAAGATCACATAATCTGTAGTAGCCAATAGAGGAGAGTAGCTTGGGCTATCTCAGCAGTCAGTGTGGAGCTGGAGTTGAAAGCACACATGTAGTTGCTGCTGAGTATATTGTAAATAAACTTAATGCTTCCACCCAAGAAGTACCTGCAGATCAACTCTATCATTAATAGCACAACTTGGCCACCCTACAAGAAATTGATAAGAGATTGATTGCCATGATTAACCATTAACTCCTTTATGAACAGGATAGCAGAATGTGAACTAGATGGACCACTATATTTTGTCTAGCAATTCTTATGTTCCTAAGTGAGAAAATGCATGCTTGGGAATGGGAAAGGATAATTCATGACAGTAACTGCTGGTAAAATGTTGTCGTAGTCCCTGGCCTTGCCCTTCTGGGTGAGGTTATTGAATTTCTTGTGACGTGCAGCCACATCCCTGGATATTGCTACTGGCTTTTATGGACTTTGGCACCACTTATCAAGCTCTGTACCCCACTATGTGGGTGATTCAAAGCCTATTGCATGGAAAGAGTATGTCTGAGCTACAGCAAGATTTCTATTACTTTACACAAAAGTAGGGGCCTTGCTTTTGCCTTGATAGCTGCCAATCGTCTCTTCAACTATACAGTGAAACTAATGTTCCAAACAGCAATATCCACTTAAAGTTACTGCAGGCTTTAAATTCTGTCCTTCGATGGGGGTTGTGTCTAATTCTTAGGCACTAAGCATGCTGAGAACCTGCAGATCATCCTGGATGTACAGATGGTCTCAGATGTGTACCACATGGGCACATTTTAGCTGCGTGCTGCCTGACTTGCACCCAGAAAGAAGGGGGCAGGGGTGAAAAATCAATCCCTTTTACTTTGTGCCCCACATTAGCTATAATTTTACATACTGCCTCTGGCAGGTTTTACATTAATTTGCTTTTACATTCCTTCATGTAATGAGAGGGCCAGAAAATACAAGAAGGCACTTTATTCGATAGGGATGCAGCAGCACTTCTTTTTACATCTGTTATAATGATGAATGCTGTGTTAAGTATGGATGAGAACCCTTACAAGCACTTATGACTGTTTCAAATAATAATAAGTCGCAGTCAACTGATTAAAAAGAACAAAATGCTTCTGGTATTACCTTAATTCATTTTTAAAGGGCTCAGCAACAGTGATTACAAAACAACAAGACTAAATAACTGGTGTAAGTTTCTCCTGTGCTGGGTAAGATGTTTTAATTAGCACAAAGGCTTTTACAAACCTATTGTGTCCACTGGAAACATTTTGTATGTACCTAATTCTATGCTGCCATGGAATTATGTTTAATTTTGTCTGTTGCATTCTAGATGGTAGATTTTTTTAATACAGTGAAATCCTGTTGGATTAGACAATAAAGTTTCTTATAATGCGAGTTGCATTTATCGAGAAATATCGTACCGATAGACTTCAGAACAGTTTGGAAATTTGTTTAAATATAACCAGATGAATTACTTTAAATTGTATTTGTTTCACACACAAAATGACCAAAAGACAGATGAACTCCGTAAAGTTTTTTTTTGGTCAGTTTTGTGATCAACAATTTGGGAGATTTAGTGCTGGGGAACGAAATGCTTGCCCATTTTGGTCACTTATTGTCAGCATAAAAAATTCCCAATTCTGACGTAACATGGTTGAGATACGGAGCGCGTGTCCCAGCAATGTGTTTTAACTCTAACAGCACTAGAGCACCCCCTACTGCAGCATCATGACATTGTCATTTTCAACAGGAGCCAACCTCGAGGCTTCTCTGAGGGAGATTGAAAATTTGGCGCCAAAATGGTAGCAAGCTTGTGTTTTGCGCCATGCTCACTGGTTTGTAAGAATTGGGTTGAGATTATCTGAACTCATTTCAGTGAAGGGAAACTTTGTGGTCAACCAAAGCCTGGTAAATTCCATGGAATTCCTGACACCCACCGAGTTTTGCTTTATTTGTGCTAGGGATACGGATGACACTGCAGAGCCATATTTTATTCCCCATAAAACAGCAAAATACCGGGGAAGCTGAAAATATGAAACAAAGGCAGAAAATGCTGGAAATAGTCATCAGGTCTGGCAGCAACAGTGGAGGGAGAAACAGAGTTAACCTTTCAGGTTGACAACCTTTCATCAGAACTGATGAACTGAGTTCTGATGAGAAGCCCTTGCCCTGAAACATTAACTCAGTTTCTCTACCCATGGATGCTGCCTGATCTGCTGAGTATTTCTAGCATTTTATGTTTTTTATTTTTATTGCCCACCCCAAGTAGGCCTAAGAAGATGGTGGACCCTCTCCTTGAGCTGCTACAGTCCTTGTACCGATGATGCTCCCATCATGGTGTTAGGTAGGGAATTCGAGGATTTTGATCTAGCAAGAATTAACAAGGCAGGCATAACTTGGAGGTGATGACTTTTCTATAATCCTGTTATTTTGCAGGATACAAAAGGAAATTACTACTGAGCTGAATTTTCTGAACTCTGCCCCCCCTCCCAACCACCACCCCCACCCCATTGAAGAAAATTTGTGCGACTTCAACAGAAGGCTGCGATATTACACTGCTGGCAGCCTTGCCAAGCTGAAGGCTGGACTTACGTCCTTCAGTGGAAGGAAGTCCCACCCTCAAGAGTTGCTGACCAATCTGATTGCTCTTCCAGTCTCAACAGAGCCAGAAGACAGTAGTGGGTGCTGCTGGGACTGAAAGGAGTCCCATGAAGATCGAAGATGGACACCGGATTGAGGTAAGTCCAGGATGCTTTGGTGGTGAGGGATCAGGCACCCCATGGAGGGGGCAAGAGGGGTGAGGCTGCAGATTTCAGAAACCTGGCGAGGAGGCACAAAAGAGGGGTACGATATTAGGGGGTGCCCTGATGTGCAAAGAGTACCCCCCAAAGTAGGTACCCCCTATCCCTTCCCACCCTTTCACCGACTTTGGTGAAAAAGTAGGATGGCTACTTTTGCCTGCCTTCCACTGCCCAGCGTCATATACCAGTGGAGGCAGAATGAGGCCTTTAATTGCTGCTCAGTTGGGCAGTTAAGGGCCTCAATAGGTCTAAGGACTGGCGAGCTGGCTGATGCCTTACCCACCCACTGTATTAGAGGGGTCAGCTTTGAGATGGGCAGTAAGGTGGTGGGCTAGCCACCCGTCCTATTTTACATGCCACCACCACCTCAAATAGGGGTGGGGGTGGGGGGCATAAAAGTACCCCCCAAAAAAAAGTTTCACAAAAAATAGACATTTGAAGTAGCTGATGTCTGCATTATTCTCAAACCAAAGTCCATTGACTTTTTAGAATGTTTTACTGTGTTATTCTGTATTTTAGCCTCCCAGGATAGCCACCACGAATGTATAATTTGAAAACAAAGGTGAGTTTTTAAAAAATATGTGATTTATAACATTAGTTTTTTTGCCTAGGAAACTTGCATCTCTCCCCACCCACACCCCTCCCCCCCAAGCCCCCACTATGCTTCTTTCAAAGATGTATATCAACAGCATGGTAAATTCCATGATGTGCTGTGTGATGGACCATTAGTTTCCAAGAGATACTGAGCAGATATTAGTGCAGCTCTGAAACTAGAGCCACAGCCTGATCGCTTCTCTCCTTATCTGAGCCTGACAGTTGCACAAAATGATGCAGTTTCCCAGTGAGCCTTCTTCTGTTCTTTCTTCACTTTTGCTGACAGCTGTAAATTGACTTGACAATCACTTTAGGAACTAACTTGGCAATTAAGAAACAATGTTTTCTTTCAGTTTAAGCCAACGTTACTCCCTTGGCAAGCAATTTTTTTATCGAAATGTATGAGTCAAGTATGTTTTCATTTATTACAGGTTTTAAAAAGAATCAAGTGCTGAAATATAAAACACATCCGGACAATGGGTTGGATTTTAACTGAGAAAAATTGGGCAGGTGTGGGTCAGGTGGTAGGCATTGTTAAAGTGTCAGTAGCCTGTTCCCAACTCCAACCCGGCCATTTTCAGTTCACTGAGTCTCATTGCCGCGCAGGTTTTGAAATTTAACAACTGTCGTCTGGGTTCCTCGAGCGTCCAAACACCTAGCAGCTTCCTTGAAGCGAGGACTTGGTTTGTTCGAGTGAAGTTCCTTCACATTTACCTCCTGAATCCAGGTGTCTGCCTGAGCAGTCTCCACAATTGATTCCCTTCCCACCAACTCCCTTCCCCCCCCCCCCCCCCCCACTACCCACCTCCCCTGAGGTTTCTGATCCCCTCATCCCGAGGCCTCTGACCTGCTACCCACACCCCCTGAAGACTCCAACTCTCCTTAGAACAGGCGGCCTCGTTGGGTTGCTATCCCCTCCCATTGCCTCTCCCTCTGAGTGCCCCTCCTCCCCTCTGGTTGAGACACCTCCCCACTGTGGCTGCCTCTCACCCCCCCACCCCGCAACGGTTCCCAGTGCAAATTTAGCTGCGTTGTGACCGTCAGCGAATGGTTCTCCACCTGATTGAAGGCCCAGATGTCAATCAAACCCCAACTCAGGGTCAGGAGCCAATTCATTAAGTCACAAACACTCCACATTAAAACTCCACAACATGTGGGCAGCGGGTGGAATCCAATGATGGGTTCCACCAACCTTCTGATTCACCCACTCCCAGTGGGTCAAGTCAGTGAAAATTCTGCTAAATGCAGGTCAGGCAGTGTCTGTGGAGAGAGAAAAACATCTTTGAGTTCTGGTGAAAAGTCACAGATCTGAAACAATAACCGATTTTCTCTCCATAGATGCTGCCTGACCTGCTGAATGTTTCCAGCATTTTCTGTTTTTATTTAAGAGTTCCAGGATCTGCAGTATTTAGGTTCTGTCTCAGAATATGAATGCAATCTAGCAAAAAACATAAAAATGCACTGTAAAAGCTTCTATGGGAAGAATTTTCTCCCCGTCGGGAGCGAAGTTCAGGAGCGGGTACGTGCGAGCGTGCTTCCAATCAGCGCCCCAATTGGGAGGGCGCCGCCATTTTACGTGGGCGGGCCAATTAAGGCCTGCCCAGCGTGACATCTGCCAGGAAGTGTTTTGCGCTCCCTGTATGCAGGGGGGGGCGGTTCCCTAAGCCAGGAGTGCTGCCTCAGGGAGATCAGCGCCAAATTTAAAAATGGTACAAATAGAGAAACGAAATTTCCCTCACATGTCCCCTCATGTGACACTGTCACATGAGTTGGGACATGTCAATCACTTTTAAGTAAACTTTTATTAAATTTTTAAAAACCTACATGAAACCTCATCTCGCCCGTGGATGAGGTTTTATGCTTTTTCTGAAGCCCGTCAGGGCTCCTGGCCTGCCCGCCAACCTTAAGGCCTTAAGGTTGGACGGGCAGGTCCATTAACTAGTCTAATTACTTTTTTAAATGGCCTCAATTGGCCGTTGACAGGTTGGCGGGCGCACAGCTGATTTGGCTGAGCCCCTGCTGACCTGAAAATTGAAATGACGCGTGATGACGTTGGGTGTTCCGCCCGACGTCATCCCAAGTAATTTTACACGTCAGCGAGTGGGCCCGCCCGCCACTCGCTGACCTCAATGTCCTGCTCTATAGGTATGTAAAAAGGAAGTGTTTGGCTAAGACAAATGTGGGTCCATTATAGGCAGAGTCAGGAGAATTCATAATGAGGAATAGAGAAATGGCAGAGAAGCTAAATGATTACTTTGTGTCAGTTTTCACTGAGGAAGATACAGGAAATCTCCCAGACTTAGGGATCCAAGGGACAAGTGAGAATGAGGAGTTGAAGGAAATTAGTATAAGTAAGAAGGTTGTATTGGAGAAATTAATGGGGCTGAAAGTTGATAAGTCCCCGGGACCTGATACTCTCCATCCCAGAGTGTTGAAAGAGGTTGCTATAGAGATAGTGGATGCATTGGTGATCATTTTCCAAAATTCTATAGGTTCTGGAATAGTTCCTGAAGATTGGAAGGTAGCAAATGTCACCCCACTATTTAAGAATGGAGGGAGAGAGAAAACAGGGAACTACAGACCTGTTAGTTTTACATCAGTAGTAGGAAAAATGCTAGAATGTATTATTAAGGATGTGATAAATGGATACTTGGATAATCATGATCTGATTGGGCATAGTCAGCATGGATTTATGAATGGGAAATCATATTTGACAAACTTATTGGAGTTTTTTGAAGATGTTACTAACAAAATTGATAAAGGAGAGTCAATGGACGTACTGTACTTGGATTTTCAGAAGGCTTTTGATAAAGTCCCCCACAGGAGGTTGATTAGCAAAATAAAAGCACATGGGATAGGAGGCAATTTACTGGCATGGATTAAGGATTGGCTAACAGGCAGAAAACAGAGAGTAGGAATAAGTGGGTCATTCTCGCGTTGGCAGGCTGTGACTAGTGGGGTACAGCAAGGATCAGTACTCGGGCTCCAGCTGTTCACAATACATATCAATGATTTGGATGTGGGGACCAAATGTAGTATTTCCAAGTTCACAGATGATACAAAGCTAGGCAGGAATATGTGTTGTGAGGAAGATGTAAAGCGGCTACAGGAGGATTTGGACAGGCTTAGTGAGTGGGCAAGAACATGGCAGATGGAATATAATGTGGAAAAATGTGAGGTTATCCACTTTGGTAGAAAGAACAGATGTTCAGAGTATTTCCTAAAGGAGAAGAGATTAGAAAGTGTAGATGTACAAAGGGACCTGGGTGTCCTTGTCCATAAGTCACTGAAAGCTAACATGCACATGCAGGTGCAGCAGGCAGTTAGGAAGGCTAATGGAATGTTAGCCTTTATCACAAGAGGACTTGAGTAAAGAAGTAATGAAGTCTTGCTTCAATTGTATAGAAGCTTGGTTAGACCGCACCTGGAGTAGTGTGCACAGTTTTGGTCCCCTTACCTCAGAAAAGATATTATTGCCATAGAATGAGTGCAACGAAGGTTCACCAGATTTGTTCTGGGAATGGCGGGACTGTCTTACGAAGAGAGATTGGGGAAACTGGGCCTGTATTCTCTAGAGTTTTGAAGAATGAGAGGTGATCTCATTGAAACCTACAAAACACTTAAAGGAATAGACAGGGTCGATGCAGGTAAGATGTTTTCCCTGGTTGGTGAGTCTAGAACCAGGGGACACAATTTCAAAATAAGGGGGAAGCCATTTAGGACCCAGATGAGGAGAAATTTCTTTACTGAGAGGGTTGTGAATCTTCGGAATTCTCTACCTCAGAGGGCCGTGGAAGCGCAGTCATTGAGTTTGTTTAAGGTAGAGATAGATAGATTTCTGATTAACAATAACATAAAGGGTTATGGGGATAGTATGGGTAAAAGGTATTGAAGTGTTCGATCAGCCATGATCGTATTGAATGGCGGAGCAGGCTCGACGGGCTGAATGGCCTTCTCCTGTTCCTGTGTTCCTAGAAAATTTCTCTAATGGTCTATCTGCAACTCAAAGAGAAAGCCAACCAAAGATTTCATGTGCAATCCTTTGTTAGAACCGGCAAAATCTTCTAAGAAGTGAGTTTTATAAGATTGACGAGGACAAGTCAAGACATGGACAGACAAAGGGGAAATTGGAGAATTATCAGGAGGCCGAGAATGCAAAAACTATAATGCCTATTTTCTTAAAGTGGCTGCTCATGGGCTCAACAATTTCCTAACAGATTTAAAAGAGATGAAAAGAGGCATAAGGTGTTTTACACTACATGAAGGTGACGACAGGAGATACAGATATTTGAAAGGCATTAGAAAACCAAAAAGGGCAGTGTGTAATGGCTAAAATAAAAATGTACATGACATCTAAATAGGTTAAAAAAACTGAAGTCTAAAAATTTCTGCTTTTAATCTTTGGTCTCAGGGGCTGTAGGCTGGTCATGAAGAAGGTTTGCACAGGTCTTCAGAAGTAGTTTTCATTGTCTTGAAAAATCTTGGAAGAAGAGAAATACAGATGAGAGTTTAGTGAATTGCTTTTCAAAGTTAGTGAGAATAAATCAGTATATGTTCAGTAACACTAAGCTGCAATATTCATACGAATCTTTTACTAGTGATTCTTTTTATCTTTAAATTTCAATTTAGTTCTTAAATGTATATTTTGATGTTTGAGACTTGTAAGAAGTGATGATACATGTAGTGACTGTAGGTGAAAATCATACTGAATGATGGATGGTTGAGAGATTACAGGCCAGTCGTCTGATGTCATCAACCACAAAGGCAACTTCAAATTATTTATAATTACCTGATTCTCAGATACATTGTTGTAACATATAAATGCAGAATTTAATGGTTTTATTTTCTTCTGGGTCCATGTTTTGGTATCAGTTGTGGATGCTTATGGTTGATGACTGAGGCCCACATTATTATTGTGGAAGGGCATCCATGCTAAATAGTGAATGTTGTTATCACTACTTTTCTGTTACACACAATTTGCAATTGATTACTGGGAATTAATAGGACATTCAAATCTTAGCAATGTGCTATTTTATAACAATATAGAGATAAACATGCAGAGTTTTAAACAAATACACAATAGAAATGGGATAATAGTATAAAAGTCATTGACGGGTATCTGTGGACTTTAAACCACAGATTCAGTAATAAAGGATAACAACCAGTATCTATATCATTGCCACTGGGAACAAATTAAGATGTAATTCCTATAATAGCACAAATTTTGATAGCATCTGCAACCTGCAGGTGTTTATTTCTTATACAAAGACATTAGTGTACATTTTCAAATCAGTCACCCTCGATAAATGTGTATAATGTGATCATAAGCAATTGCAAACATACTGAATAAATATTAGGCAGGATTTGCATTCTTTAGTGCCTTATCTAGTGTATTGCCAATGGAAACACCCACTAATTTGGATAGAAAGTGCTTGAAATACTCAGCTGTTCAGGCAGCATCTGTGGAGAGACAAACAGTTAAGATTTCCGATCTATGGCAGGATTTTGAGGTTGTCGGGCGGGCAGGCCTGGGAGCTGCCAGGAAACGGTCCATCGCCCGCAATCAGCCCCCGACGGCGATTTCATGCTGGTGGGCCCGCCTAGCGTGAAACGGGACTCTGCACTGGCTGGGAAGGGTCGAGCGGGGGTAGGGGCCTGTCGGCCGCCGGGTCCAATGGTGACCCGGTAGCCAGTTTAAAAATGGCCTAGACAGCCCCTGGAAGGCTACCACAAAAGGGCGTCTCCTGAACGTTCGCAATGGAGTTGAGTACGGCTGGACATAGCAGGTGGGAGGGCAGGTCGGGTGGGCACTCGGCCCCCCGTGTTTCCGATGAGTGCCTCGTTGTCCTCCTGGAGGAGGTGGCTGCCAGAAGAGACATCCTTGTCCCCTGAGGTGGGAGGAGGAGGCCACTGCAGCTCACCAAGAGGGCATGGCAGGAAGTGGCAGCAATGGTGAGCAGCCATGACGTGGTGCGGCACTCCTACATGCCGTGCCGGAAGCGCTTCAATGACCTGCTGCGCTCAGGAAGGGTGAGCACCGTGTTGGCATGGGTCAGTGCGCAGAAGTGTTAAGGTCTGGCCGACACCCCGTGGACCTCGGGTGCTAGAGTCTTAGTGCCAATTGTCAATGATGCCGGAGCTGGCCAAGGGGGTGAGCCCTGGCTGCTTGGACTGAGTGCCTTATGGCTTGAGGGCCACCACTTGGATGTGCCCTGCGAGGTGTTCCTCAGCTGGGGTTTGCCAGGCTGAAATGGCACTGCAGGTAGAGAGTGGACTAATCAAAGCCCCTCTGTTCTATCAGGAGAATACAAGCCATAACCAAGCAGAGAGGGCATGTACAGGCAGAGGGCTGCCCAAACTCCTGCTGCTCAGCAGGTTTGAGCAAGATGCCCTGGAGCTCGAGAGCCAGCACGCTCCACATGCAACCGGGCATGGAGAGGCTGGGGTGCCAGACGGAGGTAAGAGGGCAGTGCACAGAGGTGAGATTTGCAACTTGTGCAATCATTCCAGTGTAGTCTCTTCATTGATGTGAGCCTCGAACCTGGAGTCCTCACTGATCATTGAAAGACAATGGCACCGTGATGCAGATCTTCATTGTCTTACCAGGGTGCCTGGCATGCACAGTGACAATGTGATGACTCTAACTAATGACATGTCCTTGTTCTCCCTTTCAGATTCGCCTGCAGGCTTTCACTCTGCGGACCCCAAAGGGCCACCCCTGATGCCAGACAACCACCGAGCTTCAGATGCACTTGAGTCACACCCGCTTTCTGAAACAGGCACCTGCACCTCGGTGGGCATTAGATTGGCGGCTAATATCTCAGTGCACATTGGTGAGGGCATTTCACACTCGTTTGAGCTGCAGGCGGAGGCGAGAGTGCTCAGGGCACCGGCAGTTGGAGGACTGCTGGGGACCAGGAAGACACTCAGCCGAAGGCTGATGATGAGCCTCTGGAGTCGTGCATTAGGCGGCAGATGCTGGATGTTCAGAGAGATATGCAGGAGGATTCAGCAGAAACCCATGAGGGTATGTGTGCCATGATCTCTGTTATGGAGGAACCCATGCGGATCGTAAGCACAGCGTTGATCTTCATGGCTGAGTGTACTGCCTCCTCCATTGAGAGTGGCGACTCTTATGGAAAGGCAGCTCCAGGAACAGAATCAGGGGTTCCTGGGGTTGCGCTCGGACCTGCAAACCCTCATTTGGGCACTGACCTGTCAGTGCCAGTGTGGGAGATAAATGAGGCACCCATATCCCAGCTTGGTGTCCGTCCATTAATGGTGAGCAGCGAGGTCCAGAGTGACCTCACGTTGACACACGAGCTGCTTGTCATCTCTGTGGGCTCCTCTCAGGGCGCTCTGGATGACGACAGCAGCTCCTCCACCCCTCTGCCAGTGACTGTCGCATCTGATGAGGTTGCGACGACTGGGGAGATGCCAGTCATAGCACTGGCCCCTCCCTCCCAGGCGGGGCCAGCACAGGCTCCACTGGCCAGAGGATGACTGCCAAGGTTATCAAGGCCAACAAGACAGTAGAGTCAGCAGGCTGTCTCTGGTGCCCCCCCCACCCCCCCCCCCCCCCCCACCCCCGGATGGGGGGCACACCAAGACGTGACACTCAGAAACTTAAGTTAAAGTCACCATGAACACAAGAGGAACAGGTCACGGGTGATTTTATGTTAATTTATGTTTACTTTATCTATACTGGTCTGGGAATGAAGACCAGAGAAGGTTATGTAAATTGTTTGGAATTGTCAAAATGAGATAAATTTTGTTTTTGTTGTCATGGCCTGAATATGCTTCACCTTTTTATTTTATTGGTGCAGGGTACGCCAGTATGTAATGCTGGACCTAAGTGGCTCTGAACTTTATTGCACAGGCACTGAGTGCTCTTTGGGTTCAAATGAAAGGGTCCTATTAGATATCCGGGATGGAGGCGGCAGCCCTGGCATGCAGTTGAAGCTGATCTTTGGTAGCCTAGCTGAAGGAGTGTTGGATCAAGGTGTCCCTGGTGTTCCTGCCTCCCTGCAGGTTACCGAGGTTTGGCTCCATGCCCTCAGCATTCTCCTCACTGTGCTCCGCTTCTGACTCACTACTGGATTCATCATCTGTGGCCTGTGCAGCTGCGTCAAGATCCTCTTCCTCCAGTGGGTTCCCCATTGCCAGTGCCAGAGTGTGGAGAGTGCAGCATGCAACCACGATCAGGGGTGCATTATAGTGCTACCCCTGAATGGTCCAGGCATCGGAAATGCGTCTTGAGAAGCCCTATGGTGCTCTCTACCATGCCCTTTTGGAGGCATGACTCATATTATAACGTTTCTCTGCCTCTGTTCTTGGGTGGCAGAGAGGTGTCATGAGCCACCTCTACATACCCTTGTCACCCAGCAGACATCCACCAGTCGGGCTGGAGCACTGAAGAGCCTTGGCACTTGGGAGTGTCACAGGATGTAAGCATCATGGGAGTTATGAGGGTACCTTGCACAGGCTTGCAGAATCTGCATCCTGTGCTCACACTATCTGCACGTTCATGGAGTGGAATCCTTTCCTGTTGACGAAGGCGCCCGGCTGACCCACGTGTGTGCAGTCGAATGCACCCTGGATGCGGGGGAACCCAACACTCGCTGAAAAGCCTCTGGCTTGCTCAGCCTGGCTGGCCTTGTCTGTACAGTAAAGAATAAAAGTCAGTACCTGCTTGAACAGAACTTCTGTCACCAGCTTGACGCAACTGTGGACAGCTGATTGGGAGACTCTACACAGATCCCCCACTGACCCCAGAGGCATAGAAGTTGAAGGCCATTGTGACCTTCAGAGCCACTGGCATGGGGTGTCCACCTACACAGAGGGAGCTGATCTCCGGCCCAATCATCTGACAAATGGAGGTCACGGTCTCCCTTGAGAGACGGAGCCTCCTTTGGCATTGTACATTGGACATATTGAGGTAGCTGCATTGCTACCTGTAAACCCTGGCAGCAGGATAATGGTGTCTTCTGCAGCTGCTTCCACCTTGGACTTCCTGCTGGCCTGCGCCCCTTGTGCCCGTGCCTCTCCTCCCACTGGTTGCTCCTCTGGAATCTGCATTGGGACACCTGGCCTCCCCCTCCCTTCTGTGCCTCTCTTCCTCCTCACAGGAGGTGTCACCAGCAGAGACCAGAACCCCATTACCAGGGTGATGGAAGGCTGTCTGATACCTGGAAGGGTCCACCCGGTCTGAATCTTCCGGTGTCCTTGGAGCCTGAAATGAGGCCTGGAAATGCTAAGAACAAAGCCCTGAACAGAGATAAAGCTGCCTAATATCAATAAGTCACCAGCAACAAACTATGTACCAAACTCCTCACTACTCATTCTGGCAATGCTGCTCACCCCTTTTACCCCACCCATGGATGAGGTTATTGGAAATATCGGCTGGCCGCCTGCCCGTTTTGCCTGTGCGACGAGCGCGAAATTGCATGGGCCATGAAAAATCGATGTCAATTGGACTGCTAGTGGCCTTAAGTGGTCTCTTAATTAATGGCAGACGCGGCTCCGGCACCTGCTTGCGCATGCCGAGTGAAATATTGCACAAGCTTGCAATGATGTCGGGATGCTCACCTGACGTCATTGCGCGCTATTTTCACCTGATCGGGTCAGGCGCCCACCCGCCCGCAGAAAGTAAAATTCAGCCCTATGATCTTACATCTCTGTCGTGATTTCATTTTCTCTATTTCACCTTGTTCACCTTCATTATTTTCTATTTCCCTTCTTGTGTTTGATCAAGTATCTATCAAAACTCGCATTCACGGCCTTTCTCTTTCTCTCTCCACTGATGTTGTCTAAACTGCTGAGTATTTTCAGCATTTTCTGTTTTTATTTTAGTTTTCCAGAATCCACAGTATTTTGCTTTTGTTTTGTCCCACTAGTTTGTAATTTGTTACACTAAAATTGGGCTCTGATTATTTTATTTGGTTGTACGTTCAACTTCCTAGCATTTACACCCAATATGGTGCTCCACTATCCATCTTCTCATATTCAATGGGCTTTCAGGACTGCTAGATTTAAAAAGTCCCATTGTAAGATAATAGGAAGGGTGACCAAAATCATGGTTTGTATGTATTAGTCAGATTCATGTATATGTAATCAAATTATTACATATTTGTTAATCAGCGCCTGGAGTATGTTATTTCAGAACCTGTTACGCACAGGGCCTGCTGCATATAGATCAGAGTATACATTGCATAATGTACCTATGGGCATTCCACCCAGCGTATTGTTTAATAGACACAGAGACCATAAGAGATACTGTATTAAGGAAGCAAAATAGTAAGCAAGGTTTTTCAATAGATTGAAATAGAGTCCTTTCATCTGTGTGTCCTGGGTTTGACACAAGCTCAGGCAAATTAAATGAGATAAGTATCTCATTCTAGCTCACCACCACCTCTCTCAACCTCTCTGCTGTCTCCAAATTGGTGGACTTGCTTGTCTGATATCCTGTACTGGATGAGCATAAATTTCCTCCAATTAAACATTGGGAAAACCAAAGCCAATATCTTCAGTCCCCACCACAAACTCTGTTCCCTAGCAACTGACTTCATTCCTCTCCCTGGCAACTGTCTGAGGCTGAATCAGATTGTCCGCAACCTTGGTGTCATATTTGACCCCAAAATAAGCTTCCAGCCACATATGCATGCCACCACCAAAATCGCCTATTTCCACCTCCATGACATCACCCAACTCTGTTGTTGCCTGAGCACATCTGTTGCTGAAATCTTCATCCACGCTTTCATTACCTTTGGACTTGACTACTCCAACCCACACCTGACCTGACTCCATGTTCCACTCTCCATAAACAGATATCTGCACCCTTCTAATTCTGGCCTCTTGAGGATCCCCAATTTTAATTGCTCCACTACAGGTGACCGTGCCTTCAGCATCAAGGCCCTAAGGTCCAGAATAACCTCCCTAAGCATCCCCACCTGTCTACCTCCCTTTCCTCCTTTAAGACGTTCCTTAGAACTTACCTCTTCCACCAAACTTTTATTCATCTGCCCTAATATTGCCAAATGTGGTGTGGTGTCAAATTTTGCTTTACAACACTCCTATGAAGCGCCTTGGGACATTTTAATACATTAAAGGCACTATATACATACAATCTGTTATGGTTTTATATTTTTGATGGTTGTATGGTTCCAGCTGAATTAAATGTGTCTTCTCAAGACTATTTCTAGAGATCACAGATACACAAGAGGATTTGTTTAGAAAATCAGAGTACAGCCACAGGATTGTAGTGATTCACGTTGCTTTTGTGGTTTATAACATCAGATCAAATTGTATTTTAACTCAAGACAATTGTTAGAATGTTTATACTTTCTCCCCTTCAGTAGGACTCTGCTATTGGGTAATAGCAACCTATTGTTAGGCCTCACTATCAGTGCCATTCCATGAGTAGCAATGGAATTTCTCAAAGACAACCAAAAAAATCTCTCTGCTCTTTCTCCATCCTTATGGGACAACAGCTAAGGCTTGCATGTCAGCTTCACAAGCATGGTTTGGACTGAGAATTCAAAGTATCAGAAAATCACAAGAATGGTCTCCTGTTCCACTCCTACATGGATACTACATTACACAAGCACTACAATGATACCACCATATCACTTTTCATTTTATTTGCCCATCCAATCGCATCAGGAAATGGGCAACTTGCCCAATTTCTCTGTGCAGTTTCAGACATGCCTCCCTAGGCCCATTTAAGTGAGAGTGCATCTCTTAAAGTGAGCTTGCACTCTGTACTCTTACATTTCAATGTTACATTGCTGCTATCATGAAGAGATATTAATGTCTATAATTTTATTGGAAATTATTTTTTAAATGGAATAGTGGGGTGTGTATCTATGGGCAGGATTTTCACCTTGTCGGGCAGGCGCGCGCCTGACCCACTCGAGCATGAAATGACGCGCGTTGACGCGGGCAAGCGTCCCGATGTCAATGCAGTCGCACGATAGTATGGTTGGCAGGTGCAAGCAGGAATTGGCAGCGTGCCTGCTGTCAATCAAAAGGCCTATTAAGACCATTAAAGTATCAATCAACTTAAATTTTTTGCTGCCCATCCAACCTTACGGTTGGCGGGCAGGTGAAAAGGCCAAGCTGCTTTTGCATTTTCTTGGAAACCTCATCCACGGGCGGGGTGAGGTTTCCAACATCAAATAAAAATAAAGTAAAACTTTTAAAATTTCACTTATAACATGCCCCTACTTATGTGATAAAGTCACATAAGGGGACATATTTTATAACATTTTAAAAATCTTTTATTTTTTTTTGATAACTCTTCATCTCCCTGAGGCAGCTCTGTGCCTCAGAAGGATTCTCAAGCGCGCACTTGCACGCATGCGTGAAGTTCATGCTCACCCCACTTGCCCTCCTACCCCCACTTGCCCTCCTCCGCCCCCCACACAGGCAGCGATGAGTGCTGCTGCTCGTGTATCACGCTGGGTGGGCCTTAATTGGCCCGCCAGCATGAAATTGCCTTCCAGCCTCGATCGCGGGCGGCGGTCGGCTTTCCAACCGCCGTCGCCCGTCCCCTCTGAGGTCAAAATTCTGCGCTGTGTGTTTGACTGTGTGTCTTAATTGGATTAAAGCCAGCTAGTCTGGGTCCTTTGATGTACAGTAGTTTTGAGATGTTAATTAGAAAAACATAAGGAGGATAGAAGGTAAAGTGTAAATTTGTATTTGTTGAAGCATTCAAGAGTGGGAGTAAAATCTTGCACGTAGCTAGAAGACGCCAAGCAATGTGTTTATTTTTTTCAGCTTGCTAACTGTTCACAGCACCCACAGGAGCATCCCTGGAACAACCATCAAGCAGGCCTTGATAGAAGTAGTTAAGAGGGTCTGCGCCAGCAGCATCACCCCCCCCAGAACCTGGCTTCAATGGTGGATGTGTTTTAGTGACCTCACAAGCGCAGCATGAATTAAGTGCAACTGTTATTCTCTCTGTCTCTGATGGCAACATAAATACAGTCGATGATCTCCTGATTTTCAAAGAGGCAAGTGGTAAACCATCCTGCCCTTGGCAGCATGAGGTGTGGAAAATTTTAACTCCCCCACCCCATCTGCCCAGGACTCATCAGTCTCCTGCTCGAAACTGGTCGGATGTGGCAGCTGCCCAGGTGAGATAGAGAAGAATGTTGGGCAAAAGACGCTGCCCACTGGAGACCAAAGAAACAAGACCAACACAGAGCTATGTGACTAGTTGGGATGCATGGTCAAGGGAGGAGGAAAGTAAGGGCAAAGTCAGCAAAAACACTTATGCTGTTCCTGACCCTCACAAGGAAAGTTTTAAAACAAGAAGTAAAACCATTATCCTTTTTAAACCTGTCGGGCCTGACTCCTCTTCCAACTAAGTTGGCCAGACATCTTCAAAACCCAATATGCATATTTAAAGAGTATCTGGTGGATAGCTATCTCACAGGTTAAAATAGGAACCTGTGGGAAGACAACGGAATCTCGGTCAATAACTCCCACGACTGATTTTATGGGGCGGGCAGAGTTACAATTACCTCTTGTATTACTTTTTCAGTAGAGTCATCTTAATAGGATTCCTCTTGATCAGCAAATGCTATAACTGTTTATCCTACTAAGAAATCAGTACTAACAGTATGTATAATGATAATAACAAAAAAACTGCGGATGCTGGAAATCCAAAACAAAAAATAAAAAATACCTGGAAAAACTCAGCAGGTCTGGCAGCATCAGCGGAGAAGAGTACAGTTGATGTTTTGAGTCCTCATGATTCTTCAACAGAACTAAGTAAAAATAGGAGAGGGGTGAAATATAAGCTGGTTTAAGGCAGTGGGGGGGGGGGGGGGGGGGGAAGAAGGGGGGCGGTGGTTGTTGGGACAAGCAAGCAGTGATAGGAGCAGATAATCAAAAGATGTCACAGACAAAAGAACAAAGAGGTGTTGAAGGTGGTGATATTATCTAAAAGAATGTGCTAATTAAGAATGGATGGCAGGACACACAAAGTACAGCTCTAGTGGGGGTGGGGTGAAATAAGACTAAAAGGTCATAAAAGGTATAGATAAATGATCAGTGGAATACATTAAAAATAATGGAAATAGGTGGGAAAAGAAAAATCTATATAAATTATTGGAAAAAACAAGGAGGAGGGGGAAGAAACGGAAAGGGGGTGGGGATGGAGGAGGGAGTTTAAGATCTAAAATTGTTGAACTCAATATTCAGTCCGGAAGGCTGTAAAGTCGGAAGATGAGGTGCTGTTCCTCCAGTTTGCGCTGAGCTTCACTGGAACAATGCAACAAGCCAAGGACAGACATGTGGGCAAGAGAGCAGGGTGGAGTGTTAAAATGGCAAGTGACAGGGAGGTCTGGGTGATGCTTGCAGACAGACCGAAGGTGTTCTGCAAAGCGGTCACCCAGTCTGCGTTTGGTCTCTCCAATGTATAGGAGACCGCATTGGGAGCAGCGAATGCAGTAGACTAAATTGAGGGAAGTGCAAGTGAAGTGCTGCTTCACTTGAAAGGAGTGTTTGGGCCCTTGGATGGTGAGGAGGGGGAAAGTAAAGGGACAGGTGTTGCACCTTCTGCGGTTGCATGGGAAGATGCCGTGGGAGGGGGTTGAGGTGTAGGGGGTGATGGACGAGTGGACCAGGGTGTCACGGAGGGAACGATCCCTACGGAATGCCGTCGGGGGGGGTGAAGGGAAGATGTGTTTGGTGGTGGCATCATGCTGGAGTTGGCGGAGGATGATCCTTTGAATGCAGAGGCTGGTGGGGTGATAATTGAGGACAAGGGGGACCCTATCATGTTTCTGGGAGGGCGGAGAAGGCGTGAGGGCAGATGCGCGGGAGATGGGCTGGACACGGTTGAGGGCCCTGTCAACTACTGTGGGTGGAAAACCTCGGTTAAGGAAGAAGGAGGACATGTCAGAGGAACTGTTTTTGAAGGTAGCATCATCAGAACAGATGCGACGGAGGCGAAGGAACTGAGAGAATGGTACGGAGTCCTTACAGGAAGCGGGGTGTGAGGAGATGTAGTCGAGGTAGCTGTGGGAGTCGTTAGGCTTGTAATGGATATTGGTGGACAGTCTATCACCAGAAATTGAGACAGAGAGGTCAAGGAAGGGAAGGGAAGTGTCAGAGATGGACCATGTGAAAATGATGGAGGGGTGGAGATTGGAAGCAAAATTAATAAAATTTTCCAGGTCCCGACGAGAGCATGAAGCAGCACCGAAGTAATCATCGATGTACCGGAGAAAGAGTTGTGGGAGGGGGCCGGAGTAGGACTGGAACAAGGAATGTTCCACATACCCCATAAAAAGACAGGCATAATATATAATGATACCGATTAGCAATATCATGGTCTGTGAGTGCCACAAAACTAAAATATTAACATACGTATAACACTAAGTTTGCATCAAGTAAGTTCAAAACTGTCACAGTGAGTTCCTTTGGAATTGGTTTACCATTTTTTAGTCTGGGATACATGGTACTAAAAGTATACCAAGAGGTTTTCATCTTTAAAAACAGTTAAGGAACATGATCATCAGAATCAAAGACACATTAGCTTGCTACCTATAATGGGGCCACCACTACTGATATTTACTTCACGTGATACTAAAAACAAAAGAAAAATGTACGACATTGTTATGTACATAAAAAATCTGTTGCATGAGCAAATCTTTTTTTTGGTTTTAGTTTGGTGCAACTCTTATTTTCCATGGTAATAAACATTCAATGTGGCAGATGACACACTTTTTAAAGTATTTGGATCAATTAATTGATTCTCTCCTTGCTGCTTGTTTATTGTTGCTGACTTGCGATTTTAATTTGGAGGTTTTTGAAATTGTTTATTAGCATGTTCTTTCTTGCTACCTTTTGATTGGAATGTTTTCTTGTGATATGTCACAGCTCTAGGAATATGAAAACTGAGCCAATCAAGTTCAAATCTGATATTAAAATTAACATGATTTACACAGATGCTGAAGTGGGATGTCAAAAGCATGAAGTGTCCTGAGGTGTGACAGAGAGTATAAGTAGTTGTATCAATGGTATTTTAATTCAATATCACAATATCTTTACAGTGCAGAAGGAGGCCATTCGGCCTATCGAGTCTGCACTGGCTCTCAGAAAGAGCATTCCACCTAGTCCCACTCCCCTGCCTTATCCCCGTAACCTTGCATATTCTCCCTCTTCAGGTAGCAATGCAATTCCCTTTTGAATACCTCGATCGAATACTAGAAAGTTGCCTGTGTAATTGGTCATCATCAGTTGATGAATATGTTTTCTTTTATATACATGATAGCAATGGATTTAGGAATGAGTTTAGAAACTCTCTTCACAGAACTATCTACTGGCCAGAAAGTGGGGTGGGGAGTTTTAACGTGCTTTTGGGGGCAGGTTTGGAGGACTGAGGGGATGTTGAGGGGGCGAATGAGGAAAATTAGAAAAATCAAGGGCGGAGAGTAATGCTGACATATTCACGTCTCCTCCTGCTTTCCCTGGAGTCAGCCTTTATGCACTGATGGCAACTTGCTTGGTAGCAGTGGGAAGCCAATTGATGTTGTTGTCGAAGCAATTAACAGGCATATTCCGAGGGCAGTGGAATTTTACTAGTGGCATACGGGATTCCCGCTGCAGCTCGTCAGTCACAGGAAGCGAGTGCAAAGCGGGAGGTCGGTGTGCCATGAGAATAATAAGGTGCAAATCAGCAAGCCTGAGATCATCCACAGCCAGAGACTTGCAATGGCATGATTATCTCCTGGAAGCTGATATCATGGAAAGTGTTGAAGCCTTTTCTCTAGCCATTTTGCTGCTCCATTTCATCCTACCCTCTCTCATCCCATTCACACTTGCTGCGGACACAATGAAGGCTGTCAGCCATTGTTGCAATTGTGTGCGATGGATCGCCCTCCCACCTCCTCAGCCTGCCCGCCATTACTAAATGAATGCCCTCTTAATTGGACCTCTCCGGAAAGATTGTACTGTCACTCCCAAAACTGCAACGATTGAGTTCGCGATCTGGGAATAGTTCAGAAAAAAAACCTAACCTGGGCAAATTCAGCCGTACATCATATAGGCAGTTATATGTTAAAACTGTTATCAAAATCTGAGACATGAGATGTGTGCGAACTCAAGGTTTTTAATATTATCTAATATATACAATAAATAAAGGAAAAAAGACATTTATTTAGCACCTTTCATGACATCAGAATATCAAGAAGCCCTTTACAGCTGATGAAGTGTTCTTGAAGTGGAATTACTGTTGTAATGGAGGAAACCAGACAGCCAATTTACAGCAAGTTTCCACAAACAGCAATATGATAATGACCAGATAATCTGTTTTTTTAGTGATGTTTTAGTATTAATATACAGATACTAGTGAATCTCTCATAATATCACAAGGTAATTCATTTACTGATTTGTAATGACAGTTATTCAATGAAAATGTAATTTAAATCAGCAGTATCTTTTAAGTTGTTGATAGTCTGCCTTTTTATATTTGATTAGGGAGCGAAAGAAATTTCTAGTTGGTTATTGTAATGGCTGCTTGGACAGTCAGCACATGATTTGGCTATTGGCAATTAATCCAGAGTCTGATTTTAAATAGTGCCAGTGAGCTGGAACTGAACTTCAAGGACATTTTCTTTTACTTTTAACTTTATGATATTCATACCAGTTGGTATAGAGTTGAGACTGTACAAATCAAAACAATAAAGGGAATAACTTGATACTGTAAGGAACATATCTTTTTATTTCTGTTGGACTGTTGTAAAGAATATATCTTTTCATTTTCTGTTGGACTGGGGATTAAAATTACAATGGTTGCAGGTTGAAAGACATGTCCATTGGAACAGGATGAGAGATGTATACGATGTTGCAGTCCTGGAACAGAGTGTGCCATAAAAGACAGGATGGTGCTAGAAAGGAGTCCTGGACCAAGGGAACTGCCTGGAAACAATGTTTAATTGGCTCCTGACCAGGTGACCAGATTTTTGTGTGAGAGCAGTGAAGCTGGTTAGCTCTTAGCCTGAAAGGAACAAGACCTAAAACCTCTTTCTCCTGTGTGTGGAAGATTCCAGTAATTCCACAATAATAGCTTGCTGGCTTTTTCTTCTCATATCTCTATAACCTGTTCTCTCCCTGAAAACCCCTGTCAAGAGGCAAAGGGGAAAATCACTGTTAGAGACATTGAAAGGAAAGTCCTTAACCAGTGAATGAAATACTGAAAGTGCTGGGAGAGCACCTCCAGTCATCAACAAGAACTAAAAGGAATTTGGAAGACATTGATCAAAATCAACCCACTGAATCCTGTACTCTGGAATTGGCGCTATTGAACTGTTTTATCCCACCCTTAAAATTCATGTTTTCGTGTGTCTTATGTGTATTGTATGTATGTGTATAGGGATTTAAGAAAGGGTAGAGGTAAGGTTATAGAGCTAGAAATTAGCAGTTCATATTTCTTTCTTTTGCCACTGGTTAATGACAGTTTGTTCAATAAACAGTTTATTTACTTATTAAGTTTACAAACCTGGTGCTCGTATTCTGTTAACCTAAATTAAACAGTTAGGTAGAATTGGGGAAATCTGGTAGTTTGATCAAACTTTTTCACATTTGTCGCGGCTCAGGGAACAGTGGGGTTTGATATTACAGCGCACTATGCCCAGTGAGTTGTAACAATACACCAACAAATCTTAAAGAGTAAAGACAGCTGCTGCAAACACATACACTATTGACAACACTATGATTAAGGGATACAAAACCATTTCAAAATATGCAACGTTCGAACATTCCTCTGTTCCAAGAGCTCATGAAGAAGGGTCAATTCAGGGAGCTGCTGCTAGGCCATATATTTGACTTTGCATGGAAAATTTAATAATTGAGCCAGAACTAAACTTTACTGAATTTTGAATAATCAGCACAGATCCTTTTTTTTCAGAATCAGAATGGTGCACTCAGGGCAAGGTTTCCATGCAAAGAAATGAGAATGTTAAGGTTTACAAAATAATGTTGCCAGTAGTCTTCAAGACTAGGTTTAGAAAAAAATTGTCCTGTTTAAGTGAGAAGTTCAACATAATCTTCTATTGTTGAACCACTTTTCGGACCATCAAGAATCAGGCTACCTGTAATGTTCATTCCACCTGTCAGGAATGGTGTTAAGAATGTCCACTTGTGCAAGTGAATGGGATCCTGAGCGAATCAAGTGACATCAGATGAAGTAGGTCATATTTAGTATCGATGTCTTGTAAAATTCCCAAACCAAAGCTTTGCTTAGGGATCCTGCAAATTTAATTTAAATTAAATTAATACATTTGGAATATAAAGTTAGCCTCAGTAATGGTAGCCAGGTCACCTATCATTGATTGTTGTAAAACCCGTTGGATTCACTGATGTCCACAGGGAAGGAAATCTGCCCCCCTTACCTGATCTGGCCTATATGTGGCTCCAGACCCATAGCAATGTAGTTGACTCTTAACTGCCCTCTGAGTGGCCTAACAAACCACTGATTTCAAGGGCAAGTAGGGATGGGCAACAAATGCGGCCTTGCTAGTGGCACCCACACCCCATGAAAGAAGAAAAAAAACTTGTGGGAGCCAATTTGTGTATAGCAAACTCCCAGCAACAGCAATGTGTCATTTATCAGATAACCTCTTTTAGCAATGTTGGTTGACAGCTAAATATTGGTCAGAATGATGAAAAGAGCAACTTTATTCTTTTGACAAATAGTGGCATCAGATTTCTAACATCCACTTGAGGGCAGTTTAACATCTCATTTGAAAAATAACACCTCCAACATATGCCCTCAGTAATACACTGGGAGTGATAGCTTAGATTTTTGAGCTCAACTCTCTGGACTGGAATGAACCCGTAACATTCTGACTCAAAAATGAAAGTATACCCACAGAGCCACAGCTGACATGATTTATTTGCATCGTTTTTCACTTTTTTCTCTAATCTCAGTATTTTTATATATTTTTAATTTTCTAGCCAATTTTCTCCCTCTCCTGAAAAGTGTTAACTCCTTGCTAATTGTTAATCACATGGGTACCAGTTTCTCTGACATCTGATTCAACTAACCATTCACAAATCTTGACAGTCAAGGTAATCAAAACCTTGATTAAATGTGCTACCCAAAATATGTCAGTATGATTTAGCACATCACCTGATCTTCCAAAATCTACTGTCTCAGACTTGCTGAAACAGTGTGTAAAGTTGTACTAGTTGTACAAGTGAATAGGGCTAATAAAATGCAGAATTGTAGCATAGTGGCTATGTTACTGGACATCCTGAGGCCTCATCTAATGATCTAGAGCAGTGGTGGGCAACCTGCAACCCATGGGCCGCATGTGGACCATCAGGGTTCTGAGTGTGGCCCGTGAGACATTTTGTTGACTATTGCCCTCGCACAGGATTGCCAGATTCCTCCATCTGTGTAGTTTTTTTTTCCTACCGGTGCTACTAAAGTGATACGCGTGCAAAGCAAGGGCATGTGAAGTGAGGTGTGTGCTGATTGCACTGTGAGAGCCGTGCACTCCCTCTGTGTCCAATCAAAGCCCTGCTACCGTTCAACCAGCATGCCCCTCAAATTCTAGGTACGCAGACGCAGTTAGCAAAATGACCCTATCCTGGGAGATCGTCTTGGTTACGATACTGGTGGACATGGGGGTCATGGTTATTGCACATGCCCAATTTCAATCTTGCGGCCAATTGAGATGAAGGAGGGCCACTCAGGCGGTGGACTCACTAGCCGAGGTTACCCATCACTGATCTAGTGACATGAGTTCAAATCCCACCACTGCAGTTGGGAAATTTAAATTCAATTATTTAAATAAATCTGGAATTAAAAAGCTAGTATCAGTAATGGTGACCATGAAAGTACTGGATTTTTGTGAAAACCCATCAGATTCACTAATGTCCTTCAGGGAAAGAAGTCTGCCATCTTTATCTAGTCTGGTCTGGTCTATCTGTTATTGCAAACCCACAGCAACGTAGTTAACTCCTAACTGCCTTCAAATGGTCAAACAAGCCACTCAAGAAGGCAGCTTACCACCACTTTCTCAAGAGCGATAGGAATGGGCAATAAATGCTGCCCTTGCTAGCAATGCCCACATCCTGTGGATGAATAATTAAAAAATACATCAGAATTCTAATCCAAACAGTAAAAGGAAACACAAGGGTACGGATGGGAAAGTTGAGAAAGTACTTCTCAGTTGGTTTCAAAATGTATGTGGGAGAGGTTCATTTATCAGTGACCCCACTGCTAGCCTAAAAAGCGAACCAATTGGCCGAATCATTTGACAAGCCTGATTTAAATTGCTTGAATAACTGGTTTTAGCTTTGGAAGTTTTGGTCCTGCTGTTGACAAAGGTAAAAGCTGTGGTTATCCCCAATCATGTAAAACTGTATTGGGAGACCCTCATGAAGGAGGGCAAACACCATTAGCTAAGGACAAAGCAAAATACTGCAGAGGCTGGAAATCTGAAATAAAAACAGAAAATGCTGGAAAAACTCAGCAGCTCTGACAGCATCTGTGGAGAGAGAAACAGAATTAATGTTTCGAGTCCATATGACTCTTCTTCATTAGCTAAAGAGTTCTATTCAATGACTTAATGACTGTGGAGCATGAAACCAAATTAAATAGTTTTAGAGTTTGATGGCTTCCTTCCACTGACTGCCTCAGTTCAATGAAAATGTTTTGTTTTGTTGTCAGTGCATTCTGGGAAATGTAGTTCCACAGAAACAAGATGAAAACTACAGTTCCCATAATGCATCACACATAGTGAGCATGAAGTGCGCACACCAGGCGGAATTTTACAATGGTGGGATTTTATGGTCCCGCCGAAGTCAGCGAACTTTTGAACCACTCACCACATTTTATGGTCCTGCCTCCGCCTTGATGGGGCTGTAAAATTCCCCCCACACTTTGTTCACAGCAGCTGAAATCTCCATTAGGAAGGCTCAATGAAATTTCTAACTTAAAACCCGGGGCAGAATTTTCTGCCTGTCGGGCGGGTGGAGTGGGAGCAGGCACGGACCAAATCAGCGCCTGTGATTGGGCCTATGCCACCATTTTACGTGACGCACGACCGGAAGTGCTGACTAGGCACTTTACAGCCTTCCGGACTGAATATTGAGTTCAACAACTTTAGATCATGAACTGTCTCCTCCATCCCCACCCCCTTTCTGATCCCCCCACCTTTTCCAATAATTTATGTATATTTTTCTTTTCCCACCCATTTCCATCCATTGTCTTATCTCTACCTTTTAGCCTATTTTGATCTCTTCCCCCCACCCCACCCCCACTAGGGCTATCTGTCCCTTGCTCGTCCTGCTTTCTACCCTTAATGTCACCATTAGCACATTCCTTAGCTAATATCACCACCGTCAACACCTCTTTGGCCTTTTGTCTATGGCATCTTTTGGCAATCTCCACTTATCACTGACCCTCTGTCCAGCTCTACCTGTCGGTGGGACAGCTTATATTTCACCTCTTTTCTATTCTTCCTTGGTTCTGTTGAAGAGTCATACAGACTCGAAACGTTAACTGTGCTCCTCTCCGCAGATGCTGTCAGACTTGCTGAGTTTTTCCAGGTATTTTTGTTTTTTGTTTCGGAAGTGCTGTGCAGGAGGGGGAGGTGGGCGTAGCCGGAGTCAGGAGTGCGCTCTTTCATGCATGTGAAAAGTTTTAAGGTTAAACTGTTTAATAAAGTGGTGAAAAAATTTTAATGACCTGTCCCCTCATGTGAAACTGGGACATGTGCGTTAATTTTAATAAAAAATTTTGTGAAAATTTTAAATCATTCATGAAACCTCATCCCCGCCCGTGGATGAGGTTCTATGAAAAATGCGAAGGCCGCCTGGGCTCTTCGTCCGCCCGCCCGCCCGCCAACCTTGAGGTTGGACGGGCAGCTCAGGCAATTGCTTTTTAAGTGGCCTTAATAGGTCTTTGACAGTGCGGCGGGCGCGCAGACGAGTCGGCTGCGCGCCCGCCGCACTGTAAATCTAAATGACGCGCGGTGACTCACCCCGCGTCACTTTACGCCTCGCACGCCGATCCTGCCCCCAGGTTCGAGGCAAAAAAAAAGGCAGGCAGACAGAAATCTCTAATATTAAATAACTAAGCTTGTTGATTTATTCAGAATGATGTCATTTAATTTTTAAGTAAATGTTATTCCGGTTATGCAACTGACGTGAATGTAGCCGGAAAATTGAAGCTGATAGATAACATTGTGAAGCAATTAGTGGAGTGTTTTAACCAGTTGGTTTTAAGGAACTTGTTGTTTTGTGAACAGTACCGTTGAAAAAAAATTGAGAAGTTTGACTCCTGGGTTTTCTGTCAGCTGCTCGTTTCTTTCAGCAGTACTATTTGTTACTTTTTAATTCACTGAGAGTTAATCAATCGTAATTTAAGTAATTTAACAGACAATAATCGCTTGTGCAATCGTGGTTTATAAGCCCTGTAACCATGACGCTTTGGAGCTCTGACTGTGAGATATGACACTTAAAGGTGACTCCTTTGGGCCACACTTTCAGGTGTAATGCCTCTAGAGAGGTGTGACATAATAACGCACACCATGTAAATTTCTTTAAAGTTAACTAAATTGCAGAGCTAGGTGTTGGTCACTGATTCTTAAGGCAGTTTGGTGCATTTCACGCATTAGCTGAAGGTGTTGGTAATGCATAGAGTTGGAGGGGGACAGAAATGTGAGCCTTAAAAATGAAGAGCAAGACGGAAACCCTTGTATTAAAACTGTAAGGCAGGCCGACCAGCTTTCCAACATTGAGAGTCTTTATTTTCCAATTAGATGATTCTTAAGTCAGTCAAACAGTCTTTGCCACCATCGTCAGCATGTGAATGACCAATGAACGTCAGTTCAAAGAAAACGTGAAAAAGCACTATTTTAAATGGCTCTCTGATCCAGCATGTCCTGGAGATTACCTTTGAGGTTCCCGGAGACTCAGGCTAGTCCTGGAAGATTGGCAACCCTAAGTGGTGTCAGCATTCTGAAATGAGCCCAGAAATTCTGTATTGGTTGCATTTTAATCTCACTGCCAAGGACAACCATTGGAGGGGCGCAACCTTTAACGGGGTTTGGTTAGTTTCAGGTCTGGAGTGAAATTTGAGAACACCACTGGAGTGTTCTTCTATTTTTCCTTAGTCCTGTTGAAGAGTCATACGGACTCGAAACGTTAACTGTGTTCCTCTCCGCAGATGCTGTCAGACCTGCTGAGATTTTCCAGGTATTTTTATTTTTGTTTTGGATTTCCAGCATCCGCAGTTTTTTTTTGCTTTTACCACTGGAGTGTTACCTTGGTGCTCAGAAATATCGGAGGAAGCAGACCCCCCCCCCCTTATGCAAGTTCTCGCTCAGGGTCCCTGTCACCTAAACATTTAGCTCTGTCTAGTTTCAGGGAGAAAAGATCATGGGCAAATTTCCAGATGGACTGAACTCATTTCCGATCTGGTAGAGAATCGAGCGTGTTTGGTTTAAAACGTCATTTTGCACATTGCACGGTTTGATTTTTCAAGAGACCAAAACGATTCGGTGTGCTTTTATGATGTTCTCACTGCAGCAGAAAGGTTAGCGGGAAGGAGTGTGCAGAACCTTTGATTCTTTTATTTTTAAACCAGCGGCTCGGAAGTGGAGTATTGCCCGTTTAAGCGTGAGTCAGTCCCGCCCGGAACAAAAGCTTTCACAGAGGGTTGGATTCAGGTTCCTCTGATGTAACAGCGCTCGTATCTGGCGCAGCGTTTCTCTCTCTCTCTCCCTCTCTCTCTCTCGACCATTCGCTGTTTTTTTTAGAGCACATCCCAAATAAACCGATGCGATTCGCCCGGGCGGATCGGACATTTCATTCGACTTCACAGTGTGTGCGAGAGACAGAGAGAGAGAGATGGACCTTCACATTTTGGAGCACCGGCTCAGGGTGACGAGCCTCAGCAAAGCCGGGCTGGAGCGTTACACACACGGGCTCATCAAACTCGTCTTCTTGCGGGACAAGACCAGGTAACTGACTTTTGCTCCGTTTCACCCTCTCCAGCGTGTAGTTCAAAGCAACAAAAAAAAAACAAACTGGTTCCCAGTTGCGGCTGGCGCCGTTGTTCTATTGGCTTTTTAGAATTTAAGTTTTTTAGAAAATTGAAGGTCTGGTTTTCATCTTTTGGCGGAAACACTGGGAAACCGGCCCCCGAATTGACCCCCTTTTTTAAAAATTGTTTTTACTTTGAGGTCAATCATCCTGGGAGCTCTTCCTCGCTCAATCCTGGGTTGTGTACTGCAGCCTTTTCAAAGTTCAGAAAGTACAGCTACTTAAACACAATTTATAGCTAAAGAGAAAGAAAATCTAGTGCTCGTGCTGGGATGCTGTTAATCTTTCAGTTGAATATTTACCCTGATTTTACATCTTTTTTTTAAAAAAAAGTCTACAGATTCTGTCTTGGACATTATTAGCTCTGTCTTGGATGTGTTTATGAAGAGGATGGGTGTGCCAAGAAACGTTCCTGTCTTGTGCAACTAGTTCTACAATCCCCCTGCGTTAAAATATTGAACCCTGAGCTTTGTTATTTAAATTTGCTTCACTCATCTTTTGTTTTTATTCAACCACAAAGCAAATTCTGGCAGCTCAGCTCACTTCTAGAAGGCCCTAGTTTCATTTCATGGCCTGTACAGTAGTGGATGATCTGGATTGGACATTGGTGTAGGGTAGTGCAGTTCATTTCTGTGAACAGGGCTAGGTAAACCTGGCCTGGGGTCTTGTTCTTTATTACTGGCTTAAAAACTCAAGACCACTGGTTAGATGCAAAGTGAGGCTGAGGTCAGCTGTTGTGTTTTTGATCATGTGCCTGACAAAATTAAAGGTGGAAAGAGCTTGCCTTTTATGTAACACCTTCTACATCTTCAGGATGTTCCAAAGCACATTCAATAAATTGCTTTTGAATTACCTTTTGTTATGTAGGCAAACGTGGCAACTGATTTATGCACAGCAGGATTCCACAAACAGCAAAGAAACCAATGATCAAAGATGTTGCCTTACCCTTCTTGACTACGTTCTTTCCAATGGTGGAGGACCCCAGACTTTTAACACTACTGCTACTCTTCTGTTTTTGTGGGATTTACAGCACAGAAACTCCCTATTCTGTTCAACTGGTCTGTGCTGATGTTTATGTTTCACAAGAACCTTCTCCCACTCTACATTATCTAACTCAACCGGTAAATCTTTTGGTTTCTTTCTCCGTCGTGCAGATATCCAGCTTCTCCTTAAATGCATCTATGCTGTTTGCCTTGACTACTTCACGTGGTAGCAAGTTCCACATTCCAACTGCTCACTGACTAAGTTCTAAGTTCCTTTTTTTTTAATGGTACTTCAGTAATAAAGATGTCCCAAGAGATTGGGAGAACTCCTCCTCTTTGAAAAATATTATGAGATATTTTACAACCACCCGAAGAGGCAGAGGAGAACCTCTGTTTACTGTTATAGTTGAAAGGTAAATAAGAGTTAATCACTGAATGATACCACAATTTTAGGTCTTATGGCTTAATGTGTAGTTCTCTGAACAGGTGGAATCTTGAGAGGGAGAAAATCACATTGAAAATATTTATCAAAGATAATGGACCCTTTAACATCACAGTTTCAATCTCTGTTTATCCACCACAGCAAATGAAATAGTAAGAATCTGGCACGTCCCTCACTTCTCCCTGAATGAGGTAATATTCAGACGTTATTGTAGTCATGTGTAAAGACCAAAATTGCAAACTCACAAAAGGGGTCTCACTAACATACAAGAATTAGAAAAGATCTTTTGGTCTTCTCCTAGTTTACTGAAAAATTGTCTCAAAATGAAAAAACTGTCTAAAAATGAACATGGTCCGCTCACTGGGCACAGAAGGGCAGAAGTAGTGTTAAAAGTCTAGGGCCCTCCGCCATTGAAAAAGAGTGTGGTCAAGAAGTCTTAAAGATAACACCCTTGAAATTATCCTGATGCAGAAGTAGGCCGTTCAGCCAATCGAGTCTGCTCCACCACTCAATGAGATCATGGCTGATCTGATAATCCTCAACTCCACTTTCTTGCTTTTTCCCCGTAACCCTTGATTCCCTTACTGATTAAAAATCTGTCCATCTCAGCCTTGAATATACCTAACAACCCAGCCTCTACAGCCCTCTGCGGTAAAGAATTCCACAGATTCACTACCCTCTGAGAGAAGAAACTCCCCTCATCTCTGTCTTAAATGGGTGACCCCCTTACTCTGAGATTATGCCCTCTGGCGCTAGACTCCCTCTGGCGCTAGACTCCCCCACAAGGGGAAACAACCTCTCAGCATCTACCCTGTCAAGCCCCCTAAGAATCTTATATGTTTCAATAAGGTTGCCTCTCACTCTTCTAAATTCCAATGAGTACAGGCTCAACCTACTCAACCTCTCATCATAAGAAAATCCCTCCATACCCAGGATCAACCCAGTGAACCTTCTCTGGACTGCCTCCAATGCCAGTATATCTTTCCTTAGATAAGGGGACCAAAACTGTTCACAGTAGTCTAGGTATGGTCTAACTAGTGCCTTGTATAGATTTAGCAAGGCTTCCTTATTTTTATAGTGTCCTCGGCCCAACCATCTTCAGCTGCTTCATCAATGACCTTCCTTTCATCATTAGGCCAGAAGTGGGGATGTTCGCTGATGATTCTGCAATGTTCAGCACCATTTGCAATGACTCAGATGCTGAAGCAGCCCATGCCCAAATGCAGCAAGACCTGGACAATATCCAGGCTTGGGCTGACAAGTGGCAAGTAACATTCGTGCCATACAAGTGCCAGGCAATGACCATCTCCAACAAGAGAGAATCTAACCATCGGCCCTTGATGTTCAATGGCATTGCTGTCAGTGAAACCCCCGCTATCAACAACCTGGGGGTTACCACTGACAGAAACTGAATTGGACTAGCCTTATGAATACTGTGGCTACAAGAGCGGGTCAGAGGCTAGGAATCTTGCGACAAGTAACTCACCACCTGACTCCCCAAAGCCTGCCCACCATCTACAAGGCACAAGTCAGGAGTGTGATGGAATACTCCCCACTTGCCTGGATGAGTGCAGGTCCCACAACACTCAAGAAGCTTGACACTGTCCCGGACAAAGCAGCCTGCTTGATTGGCACCACATCAACAAACATTCACTCCCTCCATCACCAATGCACAGTGGCAGCAGTGTATACCATCTACAAGATGGACTGCAGGAATTCTCCAAGACTCCTTTGACAGCACCTTCCAAACCCATGACCACTACCATCTAGAAGGACAGCAGATAGATGGGAACACCACCACCTGGAAGTTCCTCTCCAAGTCACTCACCATCCTGACTTGGCAATATATCGCTGTTCCTTCACTGTCGCTGGGTCAAAATCCTGGAACTCCCATCCGAACAGTACCATGGGTCTACCTACACCACATGGACTGCAGCAGTTCAAAAAGACAGCTCACCACCACCACCTCCTCAAGAGCAGCTAGGGATGGGCAATAAATGCTGGTCCAGCCAGTAAATCCCACATTACGTGAATGAATAAAAAAAAACTCCATTCCCTGTGAAATAAAGGCCAACATTCTATTTACTTTTCTTATTACCTGCTGAACCTGCATGTTAGCTTTTTGGGATTCAAGCACGAGGACTCCCAAATTCCTCTGTGCTGTAGCTTTCTGCAGTCTTTCTCTATGTAAATAATATTCAGCTCCTCTATTCTTCCTGCCAAAATGCATAACCTCACATTTTCCCACATTATATTCCATCTGCCAAGTTTTTGCCCATTCACGTAACCTGTCTATATCCCTCTGTAGACTTTGTGTCATCCTCACTGCTTGCCTTCCCACCTATTTTTGTGTCATCTGCAAACTTGATGATAGTACATTTACTTCCCTTATCCAAGTCATTAATATATATTTTAAATAATTGTGGCCCCAGCACTGATCCCTGTGGCACTCCATTAGTTACAGGTTGCCATCCTGAAAATGCCCCCCTTATCCCAACTCTTGGTCTTCTGTTAGTTAGCCAATCCTCTATCCATGCTAATATACTACCCCCAACACCATTGGCTCTTTTCTTATTAAATAGCCTTATGTACAGTACCTTATTGAACACCTTTTGGAAATCCAAATATATTATATCTACTGGTTCCCCTTTATCTATCCTGCTTGTTACCTCCTCAAAAAATTCTAATAAGCTTATCAGGCATGATTTCCCCTTCCTGAAGCCATGCCGACTCTGCTTGATTATATTATGCATTTCTAAATGCTCTGCAATTGCATCCTCTATAAAAGACTCTAACATTTTTTCTCAATGACAGATGTTAAGCTAACTGGTCTATAGTTACATGCTTTTGTCTCCTTCCCTTTTTGAATAATTGGCAGTTTTCCAATATTCTGGGACTGTTCCAGAGTCTAAGGATTCTTGGATGATTACTACCATTGCATCTACTATTTGTATAGCTACTTCCTTTAATATCCTGGGATGCAACCCATCAGGGCCAGGGAACTTATCGGCCTTTAGCCCCATTAATTTCCTTAGTACTTTTTCTCTAGTGATAGTTATTGTATTTATTTCCTTCCCTCACTTTTGCCCCTTGATTATTTAGTATTTTTGGAATGCTACTAGTGTCTTCTGCATCAGTGTTTATGGCAAAGTGTTTATTCAACTCCTCTGCCATTTCCTGGTTCCCCATAATTATTTCCCCAGCCTCATTCTCTAAGGGGCCTTTGTTCACTTTGGCCTCTTCTCTTCCTTTTTATATGTTTAAAGAAGCTCTTACTGTCTGTTTTTATATTACTTGCTGGTTTACCCTCAAAGTTTATTTTCTCCCTCTTTATTTATTTTTGGTCATCTTTTGTTGGTTTTTAAAACTTTCCCAATCCTCTGGTTTACCACTAATTTTTGCCACATTGTATGTTTTTTCTTTCAATTAGACACTATCCTTAACTTCATTGGTTAACCATGGTTGGGTTATCCCCTCTCTAGAATCCTTCTTTCTCACTGGGATATAGCTTTGTTGTGAGTCATGAATTATTTTCTTAAATGTCTGCCAATGTTCATCAACCATTATTTCTGCTAAACTCCTTTCCCAGTTCACTTCAGCCAACTCTGCCCTCATTCCTTTATAATTACCCTTATTTAAGTTCTCATTCTCTCTCTCTCTCTCTCTCTGCCAGCAACTTGCTAGAATCCTGACATGTATCATCATTCACTTGGAAGGGAGCCACTCTGCTGATTATATGGTTGGTTTATTGGCAAATGGACTCTGTTTGTGGAGTATGGATTACCATCTCTTCTGCCTTTAGATACCTGTTTGATAAACTCCTAAACAAGGCTGGCTGGTATTGAATTTAGATTTTTAGGGTTGACTTTTGGGATTGGAGGCTCCAATAGATTGCTGAAGCGGCAGGAAAGGAAAGTAAATGTTAAATGTAATTCCTTTTCAAAGTTGATTTCGTAAAGTCTATCAATACAAATAGAAATGAACAGTTACACAGAATTTTCCAAACAAAGTGCTGAGTATACTATTTCTTTCTGGCCACTCCCCAAAATACATGGACAAAATAATGTTATATAACAATAATACTGCAAAGCCCCAAGCTGCCAACACTTCTGTGCAAAATTAGCTTCTGAGAGATTTGAGTTTCCCCTGGGGAAGCCTTTTAACTGTACAAATTATTTTAAAATGTTTTAATTTTAGCACTCACTGAGCAGCATCCTCTGATATTCCGCATAATGTTGCATTTGCGCTCAATGGGGTAACTTATGTTTTTGAGGATTCTGTTTAATTAACCTATTTGTACAAATACGCAGTATGTTACTCTTTTGTTATTGGCACCATTATCACTGGCAAGCATAGCAAAGAACCACAAGCTTTGTCAGGAATTTGTACAATAAATGAGGAAATTGCTATCAAATGTTAATATTTAATGAGTGTAACTAAATGTGCTTAAGAGGGGAAATTTTCAAATTTATACTGTTTCACTGTTGAACAGAGGGAGTGCTGCACTGTCAAAGTTGCTATCTTTCAGATGTTGTGTTAGACTGAGGCTCTATCTGTCCTTTAAGGTTGTAAACGATTCTATCACCTGATGATTTATCTCATTGCTGTTTGTGCAACCTTGCTCTGTGAGAATTGGCTGCTGTTCTTTTTCTCTACATTTCAATGGCGCCTATACTTCAGAAAAGTAATTGGCTGCGAATTACTTGGAATATTCTGAGATCATGAATGTGCTACATAAATGAAAATTTGTGCTTCCAGAGTCCTTTCACTCTTAGCATGTCATTTAAATTCTGTTAAATGCAAACGAGTTTTAGGACTCCAGCCCTAAAAGGTGGAAATGTTGTCTTCCTGATCTTCATCCTCTGTTCTCTTTGAAGCAATGCGCAGTCTGCTTCATTTTCTGTCAGTCTCTCGGCCTATATTAAAGGAAGGTGAGGCAGAGTTATTTATTATTGTGTGGTTTATGTACATTGATCCACAGCTTGCACTTTTTGTGACTGCACACTGTTAAAGGTTCTGTAGGGCAAGTAAAGTGCCTATATCTGGTTTTACTAAATATTTTATCTGACCTGTGGTATCTGATGGTCAATTTAAGCATGGCAGTAATAGATGGCAAATCAAACTTTACATTTGAAATGTTGCTTTGCATTATATATAAATTGTGTGTTTGTGTGGTTGGAGACAGCTGAACCTTTTTTAACGCGTCTGAGAATGCATAAACAAGAACAATGGGTAAAGAGCTAACTTAAAGGAGGGAGCTGTATTATTATTTGAGTAGGGAGGGAAGTTAATAATATTTTAAAAGTTTTTAAGTTAGGTATGACTATCAATAGGAACTCTTTAGTAACAAGCACCATTGCAGAAGCATTTTGTGAAGGAAAGATGCAAGTTAATTTAAATTTTCCCAGCTATAAAAGTTCAGCCACTAGCTTGATGAAACATAAACAGAAAATGCTAGAAACATTCAGCGGGTCTGGCAGAATCTGTGGAGAGCTACAGAGCTTCAGGTCTGACCTTTCATCAGAACACAGACCTGAAACATTAACTGTTTCGCTCGCTCTCGTGCTCGCTCTCGCTCCATAGCTTCCACCAGACCTGCTGAGTGTTTCCAGCATGTTTTAGAGCAGATTTCCAGCAAAAGTGTTCTTTTGCTTTTGTTATAGCCTGATTAGAACAATTTATTCATTAGTTCTAGGCAAGGCCTGCCTTATCTTTTGCCAATTAGAGTGTCATTTGTATTATTTTGTTCTATTCATTATATTTTGTGGTTTTAATCATGCAAGAACAATGAAGGGAATTATGCAGTAGATTATTTAGTATGTCTGTTTACTTGATAATTGTAACATAGCATAATTTAATTTGGTGATTTAAAATGAGGTTTTCAGCCATACCCAACTGATTGCCATTCTCTAAATAAAAGAAAGCCCATACAGCGTCGATTAGAATTGGCCAAAATCCCTTGACAGCATTTTGGGCTGTGAAATATGGTACTTCAGGCAAATGTCTTTTTGATCTGCACTGGACCATGTATTTGGACACTGTTAAATGTTTTTGCTTCAACTTTCTGTAATCATGGAGAAAAACATGAAGGGTGATTCAGTGTGGTCACTTTATTAGCCCTTCAACTATTTAATCCATTTAGTGTTTTATAATGCCCCTGTGAAGCACTTTGAGAAATTTATTACGTCAAAGGCATTTTATAAATACAAGCAATTGTTGATGACAAAAATACTTGCATTGATGCCATACCTTTAGTGTATAATGCCCTAACCCTATAATTCTCTTTACTCTACCTAGCTTCTCATGTCAGTTGAAATACTGGATGTGATAGGCTAAGTATTACATCAGTGTGCCACCCAGTACCTTGGGAACAAACCATACTGCGGCTGGCTGAAATATATTCCAGAGCAACATAAGAAACCTGCCAAGTCACACCTCCCTGCAAGCTGAGGAAGTGCTTGTCCATTATAACACGTGAAAATGTTTTTTGCATGTTAATGTGAATTCCTCTTTAAGTTCACTATTCCTGCAAATGTTACAAAATCACACTTGCAGATCGACAGAGCAATATTAAGATAATAATGTAAAAGAACACCTTTTCGAGGCTACTGTAGAAACACTGGACTCCATTGTGACTTTGGAATTATTATCTTGGATAAAATATTTGGTTGGTGAAAAATCATTCATCTGTACAAGTTCTGTTTATCATAGATGGAACGTTACTGCAGTACTTTTCATTAGCAATTCCTGGTTAGATATAGTGCAGTTGCTCTTGTTCGATATGGTCAGTACCAGCTAACATTCATGTTACATAAGTGCCAGGTATTGCCCCAGATTTTGCGGTCAGCAATGAAGTGCCAGCGTTTGCCACTATCCTCCAATGAAAGCTGCCCGCAAAGACCTGGTGATCCTTTTGGTGTGCATTTCCTCTTTCCTGATGCCAGTTTGAATCTGGTACCAAGGCAGGAGGATCTCTGGATCCAACAGCAGCGATGTCATCATGCAGTGTAAGCAGCCAGTCATATTGAAATATCCTCACAGGCAACAAACCAGGAAGTAAAATGCACTTGCTTTTAAACAAACTTTATAGAGTGAAATAAATGATTGGGACATACACATGGGATTAAGGTAGAACTGAATTACCATAAACCTTGAAAAAATATTATTTTAGTATGTGGGATTTTTTATTTTGTTAGGAAAATTTGATAATCTGCAAATATAAAATTAGTTTTTTGGGGTGAGATACATTTGTTCAGTAGTAAATATGAATTTACCACCCCATTGAAAACCCAGTTACATCTCATTTGACAAGTGTAAAATTTTCAAGGGAAGAATTTTCCCCCCATTGTTTGGGGGCGGGGGGGGGGGAGAGAGAGAGTGCAGGAGTGGGCATGTGCAGGTGGTGCCCCCGATCAGGGGCGCGCCGCCATTTTACGTGGCTATGCGCTCCCTGTGCGGGCGGATGGGGGAAGTGCTACCTCGGAGATCAGCGCCAAATTAAAAAATGGTCAATGCACAAAATTAATATTTTCCTGACATATCCCCTCATGTGACAGTGTCACATGAGTTGGGACATGTCCATCACTTTCATTCAAGCTTGTATTAAATTTTTAAAAACCTACATGAAACCTCATTCCACCCGTGGATGCGATTTCATGCTTTCGCTGACGCCTGCCAGGGCTCCCGGCCTGCCCGCCAACCTTAAGGTTGGACAGGCAGGTCCATTAACTAGCTCAATTACTTTTTAAATGGCCTCAATTGGCCGTTGACAGGTTGGTGGATGCACAGCTGATTTGGCTGCACCCCCGCCGACCTGAAAATTGCAATGACGCGGGATGACGTCGGGAGTTCCGCCTGACGTCAGCCCGCGTCATTTTACACGTCAGCGAGCGGGCCCTGCCCCCCCGCTCGCCAACCTCAATAGCCTGGCCCAAGGATTTTTACGGCGAGACTAATATCATAAAAGGGCAAGTTCTTATCAGTTCAGTGATTTCTAATTGACTGCAGTTTTTGGGGACTTCAATAGCTTATCCTGTGGCAAGAGCATGGAGGGGTTTGACAGCGTCTTCTAGATTTTCATATTGTAGGGTCATCAACCTGAAATGTTCAATAAAAACATAAAGTGCTGGTAGAACTCAGAGGAAGAACTCAGCAGCTTGAGCAGCATCTGTGGAGAAAGAAACCAAGTTTACGTTTCAAGACCAATATGACTCCTCTTCATCAGTCATGCTGGACTCAACGTTAATTCTGTTTCTCCCTCTACAAATGCTGCCTGACCTGTTATATACTTCAGCATTTTCTGTTTTTATTTCAGATTTCCAGCATCTGCAGTTTTAAAAATTTTCATTTAAAAAGTGTATATTGCAGCAAATCTGTGACTTGATCTATAATAATTTTGCTATATTGGGGTTCCACCTTCAGCAGCAACTACTCACATTTATATAGAGTCTTTTAACATGGTAAAACATCCCAAGGCACTCCACGAGTGTGATCAGAAACGCATTGACACAGAGCTAAAGGAGGAGATATTTGACTGATGACTAAAAATCTTGGTTAAAGAGGTAGGTTTTATGAAGTGTTTTAATGGAGGACAATGAAGCGACAAGGCTTCATTGGGAGGGAATTCTAGAGCGAGGTGAAGGAAGAGGAGGATGCATAAGAAGCCGGAGTTGGAGGACAGCAGATTCTTGGGAGGTGGTTACGTCAGCACCTGGGAAACATGGCAGAGATAGAGAGGTACAAAACCATGGAAGGATTTGAACATGAGGGTGTGAATTTTAAAATTGAAATGTTGGTAGACCAAGAGTTTTTGTAGGGTTGGCAAGCATAGGGGAAATGAATGAATGGGACTTTGCAAGTTGGGATATGGACAGCAGAATTTGCCATGAGCTGAAGCTTTTGGAGGGTGGAAGGTGGTAGGCTGGCTAGGCCAGTATTGGAATAGTTGCATCTGGAGATAACAAAAGCATGTATGAGAGTTTTAGCAGAAAGGTTGGGGCAACACTAGAGACAGGCGTGTAAGAGGTTGAAGTAAATTATTCAATGTTAGATTTGTCTTTTTTAAAATGGAGTATTGCCTATTTAAGGGTTATTTTACAGAAGTACCCTGATAACACAGTTAATACTAAAAGTTCACTGCAGTGTGATGTTAAACTCTGACTTTTACGTTATTTAGAAATTGTTAATGTAGAAGGTAAAAAATAAAGGTGGCTTTTTAAAGGCAACTTAAGACATTTTATTACAAAGATTATAAACTGGGACCATTTGAAATGGAACACTTAGCAAGATTAGGACGAGTTACTGGTGCAGCACCAATCTCAAGATATTCTTTAAGTTCAATTTTGTGAGTGTTATGCACTTGCAATATTTTCACTGATGTGCTTTTTGGTGCAGATTCGAAAATCATTGCCTACTTGAAGAATGAGAGTGAGGGTGTTGTAAAGTGTGTTGTTTTGTTAACTCTTGTGAGAATAAGGTGCTGCATAATACTTTGGACCATGAAGATGGATTGTTCTTGAACACATGGCCTAACATTAGAACTGGAATCAGCTGATATATTTTACAGAATGACAATGTCCCTGTACTGCAGAAACAAAACTCAAAAGAAAAAGTTGACTGGAGAGGTTTCCTTCTGCCTAAGCTCTCTTGGGTTAATAAAATTATCTTGGCAATTGAAATGAACAACTGTCTATTTTTTTTCTCTCCATTCAGCCAAGAGGTATCCTGAATTATGCATTGCTTGCATTGTACAATGCTAATATCCCTATCTTTTGCTTCTGCAGGTGTAAGTTTTTCAGCCTGACTGAAATGCCTGATGACTACACACTTGTATTAGATGAGGAGGGATTTAAAGGTACAGAGTTATTTTGCTTTAGAAAAGCACCTCTCTCTCTTGCGCTCTCTCTCTCTCTACAATGTTGATCTTTCATTCGCTACCTCAGTTGAAATGCTCTAACATTCCTGCAGTAGGATATTTTGTTACAGATGGCAATTAAACTCTTATCCTAAACAACTATGGAATTCATTTATTCTGTGCAATAGTTAGTGTTTGCTCGTTTAGATCCTCTGTGCGTTACTTTAACAAGCTCGTTGACCTATCCTAAATACCTGTTTAATTTTCCCATTTAGGACATTGTTTAATGTGCTGCCCTGTGTCCTGTTTCAATTCATTTAAGATATTTTAACAATTGCACCTAAAATAAAGTACACAGAAATGTTTGCATGTTAGGTAATCACGAATTAACAAAGTTTAAATGAGCATTTGTATAGCACCTCGGTCAATTGCAAAGTATAGTCAGTTAATTACTGTTTGAAGTGTAGTAAAGCTTCATTTTGTTGACCAACCTGACTGTTAATTTCTGACACTGTCAAGTCCCACTAATATCAGTGAGATGAATGACCAGTTAAGCTGCTTTGATGTTGGTTGAGGACCTTGAGAAAACCTCATGCTCCTCTCTTGATTATTCTAGGATATTTTATATTTACTTGAATAGCCAAAAGAGGTCTCGGTTTAATGTCTTCTCAGAAAGGCGGCACCTCCAACAGCGAAGCGTTCCACAGTACCATACTGAAGTGCCAGACAGATGATGTGCACGAATCCTAAAATTGGACTTAAGTCCATACACTTTCTATGAGGTGTGGATGCTGCCACTGAGCTAAATTTTCACTTTACCTCTATATTTAAGTATGGAATTTAAAGTTGATTTCTACAAAATGCATCCATCTTAAAAGTCAGTCTGAAACATCATTTTGTTGAAGTATGCTGGATAGTCACTTGAGGAAAATAAACTTACAGGGCTATGGGAGCAGTGCAGAAGAATAGGATTGATTGGATTGCTCTGCAGAGATCTGATATGGACTTGATGGAATCTGAATGGCTCCCTTCTGTGCTGTAATGACTCTGTGACTCAGGATTTCATTAAAATAAAGACGTCATTTTATTCATAAGTCTTATTCTACTAAGGCGAGAAAAGGTAACTTAGCTGATCAAGTTGATTGCTTCCATTAAAGACAGAGATGCAAATTTTGAAATGTATTTAATGTCCCAAGGAAAAGTTCTGCAGTCTCCTTGGCCCTTAAAATGAATTGAGGAAAAATTCAAGTACATCTCAAAATGCTACATTATTCACCCATGACTTTTTTTTTCTTCTTTCCTGTAGCATTTCTGATGTGGCAATAGCTCAATATCCATCATGTTCCACATAGTCTAACTTTAATTGAAGGGCACTCACTCCTGTTCCTGCCAGATATTTATCCAGTTAACATGTCTTAATCAGTACTTCAACTATTATTGAACTTAATATCACTGACAACTTCTCTTCCAATAAATTCTCAAGTTGTCTTGAATCTTGAAGAACGATAAAGAGATGTGCAACTGTTTGTTTCTAAGTTACAGCAATGATGCGCTCCAAGAAGTCTTTATTGGAACGAACATTTAAAAATGAACTTTGATTTCAATGCTGTAAAATTTTGGAACATACTGGACAGGTGAGCTGTTGGCCATGTGCGCTGACCCTAAATTACTGAATCTCTTTCACAGAATATGCACCAATTTTTCAATGTAAAATGGTGCAAAAACCCAGGTGTGTTTTGTGATTGTTTTTTTTGTGTAAAGCATCAAATTGATTAGGTATTTTTGAGGCATTGATGAGATATTCTTGACTCCAATTCGGATTTAATTTCTCTTGACTGAGGTTTTCTGTTTCCCATCTTTACAGTCAGTACTGCCCTTATTTAGAGAGTTGTGTTGTTTAAGTTTTTAAACTCCTTCACAGGAAGGAGTATTTGGGTAGTGCAGGAAAGGGAGTCTGCTTTTAAAGAAAAGGAAATTTAGCATCCCTGGCAACCTCATGTAAGGGTACTGTCTGATGTATTACAAAGCGATAGAGCTGAGAAGATGCTAGAGTCATCCCTGCTCTGTGACAGGGCAGGAGATAGAGCACTGTAACTGGTGTTACTACTAAATCTCTGCTCTCCACTGTTCTGCTAGGAATGGGAATAGTTAATGAGGGCTATCTGTTGAAAAGTGTGCGTGTATGGACACAAATGTGAACAGGATTGCAATTGTTTGTGGTCTGTTTCTTGATTGAATGGCCTGCTTGCATTCTCTTGTCCAGCCTCACTCTTGATCTGGCTGAGTGAGGTACTGGAGAATTGCCAGCTTCAATGAATCTGCATATCAATAGGAATTTGCACCTTTTTAAAAAAAAAACGTGTGTGTGCAGTAGGGGAAATTATACAAACTTAATTTCACAAGAGTGCTTGGTGCTAACAATGGATATTGAAGAAAAATGTTCCAGGCATATTTCTCATTTTGGTGACTGAAGAATTCACTGAAGATTTTTAAAATGAGAAAATGTAAATCAACGCACTTCTTTGTGACCGAGTGATGCTGGCAGTGCTTTACCAGCCACAGGAATGGTTTATATGGAGGAACCCAAGAAGGAGAGAACCAAAGACAAGAAAACAGGTGAAACCATGAAAACCTTCCAAATGAGGCCTTGCCAGTGCCCATGAGAAGTGAACATCTTTTCTATCATGTCTCATTAAAATCAAGAGTCTGAGGCAGTGAACATGTCTATTAGAATCTTGTGCTAGCCTTCATTTTCTTTGTGTACCACTGTGGTCTGTTTGTGTGCACTCGCTGTTGGTGTTCTCAATATATGGATAGCTTAAATGTCACTGAAATTTGTAAGGTTTCTTCTACTATTCTAGTTTTTGAAGAATAGACAAAAAAACCTTCCATGAAATTGTTGCAGAATTTGCAGCCAAGGAAAAGGTGTTGTAAACCCAGCACCATCACATGGCCAACTGCAAGCACTTTAAACAACAAGTAAAAAATAGTGATAAAAACAAAAAACTACTGCAGATGCTGGAAATCCAAAACAAAAACAGAATTACCTGGAAAAACTCAGCAGGTCTGGCAGCATCGGTGGAGAAGAAAAGAGTCGACGTTTCGGGTCCACACGACCCTTCAACAGTACTGAAGTATAGTTAGGAGAGGGGTGAAATATAAGCTGGTTTAAGGTGGGGGGCGGGGGGAGAGAAGTTGAGGGTGGGGTGGTTGTAGGGACAAGCAAGCAGTGATAGGAGCAGATAATCAAAAGATGTCACAGACAAAAGGATCAAAGGGATGTTGAAGGTGGTGATATTATCTAAGAAAAGTGCTAATTAAGAATGGATGGCAGGACACTCAAGGTACAGCTCTAGTGGGGGTGGGGTGGAAAGATTGACAAGGTATTAGTTGTAGATTTAAAAATAATGGAAATAGGTGGGAAAAGAAAAATCTATATAAATTATTGAAAACAAAAAAAAAACAAAAGGGAGGGGGAGGAAACGGGGTGGGGATGGGGAGTTTAAGATCTAAAGTTGTTGAATTCAATATTCAGCCCGGAAGGCTGTAAAGTGCCTAGTCAGAAGATGAGGTGCTGTTCCTCCAGTTTGCGTTGGGCTTCACTGGAACAATGCAGCAAGCCAAGGACAGACATGTGGGCAAGAGAGCAGGGTGGAGTGTTAAAATGGCAAGCGACAGGGAGGTTTGGGTCTCTCTTGTGGACAGACCGCAGGTGTTCTGCAAAGCGGTCGCCCAGTTTGCGTTTGGTCTCTCCAATGTAGAGGAGACCGCATTGGGAGCAACGAATGCAGTAGACTAAATTAGGGGAAATGCAAGTGAAATGCTGCTTCACTTGAAAGAAGTGTTTGGGCCCTTGGACGGTGAGGAGAGAGGAAGTGAAGGAGCAGGTGTTGCATCTTCTGCGTGGGCATGGGGAGGTGCCATAGGTGGGGGTTGAGGAGTAGGGGGTGATGGAGGTAAAAAATAGCACTGTGGGTGTACCTGCACCACATGGAATGCAGAGGCTCAAGAAGGCAGGTCACCACCACCTTCTCAGGGCAACTAGGGATGGGCAATAAATGCTGGCCTGGCCAGTGACGCCCACATCCCGTGAATATAACAAAAAAAAAATGGCGAACTCTGAAGCAGCCCAGTCGCTATTTGCAGCACTAACTTCTCGATGAGTGCTATGTGCCAGCACTGTCACTGGGTCAGAACCCTGGAACTCCCTCCCTAACAGCACTCTGGGTGTACCAACACCATAGGGATTGCAGCAGTTCAAGAAGGCAGCCCACCACTACTTTCTCAAGGGTAATTAGGGATGGGCAATAAATGATGGCCTAGCCAGTGATGCCCACATCTCATGAATGAATAAAAAAAATCACAAGAATCCCACTCTGGATCAGATGTACTGCTTTCGCTTTCAGAATCATCCCCTCACAACAAATCATCTTCCTCTCCAACTATTAAATTGGATATTTTGCATTTTTTTGAACGATCCGATGACAAGTTTGTGTGCTAATAGCATCCCATGATTTGATAATGAAACCACACAAAACATCAAGTGGGGCAGTATGCATATTTCCACTCTCTGAAGGTTTCTCTGTCAACCATTCACCTATTCCATTCAGCATGGACATGATCCTTGAATGGTTTGTTGAGGCACCCATCCAAAGGTTGGACTATGGACTTTAAACCCCCTGGTATAACTGCTGTGTGGGTTTTATTCCTTTACAGGAGTCTCTTGACCTCATTGGTTATGTGGGATCTGAACACGTCCCACACTAATAAGCTGCATTCTTTACATAGGCCACCGGGATGCCCATTTCGCACATTATCCATCTGCACCTTTACTCCATCCTCATCCATCTAACCATTGTCATAGACATGCACAAGATTTCCTGCAGGGAACTTGATGTTTGACATGGTTTTACGTTTGAAAATTACCGTAGGCTTTAATTTTGTTCCGAGTTAGTAAATGTTATGACTTTTGGCTTGAAATCAGCTTTGTACTTCATTCTTTTTGCAGGCAGAACCATTTCTGTCTGTCACTTACCATGCCATACATGGTCTGCTATGCTTGGGCATGTCTTCAACTCTCACGCATCACCTTCACGACACAGCCCATATTGCCTGCTTGATCCCAAGAGCCGACTTACGGTATAAGGTAAGTAAAACATGCTTTTCTGAGGCTAATTGAGGCTAACTACTAATGTGAATATAGAATTTTGTAGCTGAAAAGGTGGGGGATCGACATATGCTGAGAATATGCAAAAGCCTGATTTTTGGTTATCTTATATGTTGGTTTGACTTGTATGCTCCGATCTATAATATTGCCTGACTGTGTACCCCTACAGTAAACAGGTTTAACATTTTGATTTCTTTAATGTACAAATTATAATGTGCAACTTAAACAATGGCTTAATAGTACTCCCTGCCATTAATGTGCCAGATGATGTTTATTCGAATGCAGGAGTCATGGTTTCATAAGTTGCTTTCTAAACAAAGGCACTGACGATATTCTGATTTCATTCCAGTGGGTGATGAAAATCCACTTTCTCTTGTAGCAAACCACGTGTCTAAAGTTTGATAGCTCTGAATAACAATTCAGGGAACTCTTCTCACATTTGGGCCCAGAACACAACCGACTGCTTTTGCTGGAACCCAACCTTGAGTCTGCCATCTGTTGAGATGTCCAGGAGCTTCTATTGGTTTTTTTTTTTGACAAGACTGTGACATGGGTGCTGCAGGAGAATAATTGTGAAGGTTAGAGGACCCAGCTGTTTGCATTTCACTGGGTACAGAATGAGCCTTTCCTGCCAGTGTCTCCTAAATTTAGGATAATGGACCAGTCAGTTTAGCCTAAATCTCCTATAGGCATCACTCTTAATTTTGATCACTCCTCCTTCTTTGACATTTCCCAGAAACGTTTTCAGATACTGTGGAGTTCAAGAATGTTGAGGGTTTATTTTCCCAGAAACAAACTTCCCCACCCCGGTTTTAGTAAATGCAATTCTAGGCATGCGATGTCACTTGGTTTTGTAATCACTATACCTGCAAAGAACAACATATCCACTTTTTAAGTGAACTTTTCTTTTCCTCCATATGCATTATTTTTAATGCAGTCTATTGTACTTAACATCAATTTTTTTTAGGTAGCACACTCCAGATTTATTCATGTCAACATTTCATATATACACAAGTACAATGTATTTAATTTCTGAATGTGCACTAAAACTCATGTAACAGTAGTATTATAGGCATCATTGTGCATCAAGCTTCATGGCCCAACAAAGCCACCTGGACAAGATGTTCTGTCTTCAACATTTAGAAGTCTGGTCGATCCTTCGTACTGATGTACTTAACATCAACTACGTCTAACAATAGAATTGCTTTACGCAGTTGTTTTGAATGTTTTGCTTCTTCAAAGTATTAACGCTTTAGATTAAAGCATTTCACATTTTAATGATGCTGTCTTTCATATTTAAATTGGGATTGGTGCATATTTAATAAAAATAATCAATTTTACAGTGACTTGATCAGCCTTTGAAGTTGGTGAAAATAAGTCAAGATTTTCCCAATAAAATGACTGTTTTCAAAACACAAAATAATTTGCATACTTCCCAGAAAAAAAGTTTAAAAATCAGAAAGAAAGGGAAAACTGCAAAGAAGAATATCTTGAGCAGAAAGGTGCAAATTTTTTGTTTTTTTTTGTTTCAAAAGCTGAACAAATTAACCAAACACACATTCTAGCAGATTTGTGACCGTACTCCACTTCCTGATATGTCTGGTTAGTAGTGGGCTTGGTAATATTCTTAATTGCAAGTCTTCCTTTTAATTTTAAGCTACCTCAACAAAGCAAGTGGCAGCTCAATTTGACAAAAAGGTTTAAACCTAATAAAATACTGCCAGCGATCCCTGAAGTTCCTTTTTATTTAACTGGCCACCATACCGTCAATACCTGTGACCAAGAGTCCGCAGTTCCTAACTTAATGCAAATCTTAACAAGTTATGAAAAGGGAGCATGCAAGAAAGGGTGTGAGTGGAGTGGCACATGAGAAGTTCCATCATTAGATAATTTTACACATGTAGCCTCTCCTGCCCCTCCCCCTCTCCCCACACACGTCTCGTGTACAGTACGACAGTTTGGAACTCTGCTACTGGTTGTCATCATAATTAGAAATCCTAAAAAGCGCAGCGCTCTCTAGAGGGGATTTTGGACCTGTGACCAGGCAATAACAGTGTCTCCTTAGCCAATTGGTTTGAAGAACCATTGAACAGTGTAGAGTCTAAACCAGGAATTGTCAGTTACAACATTTAATTCTATGTCAAATAGAGTACAAAAAGCAAAGGAAAATGGAATTGAGTTAACAGACTATCTTTTTTTAAACTAAATTACAACTGTAATTAAATTCTGAAGTAATGGGACTTCATACTTGTAGATGTTAATTCTTAGTGCTGGAGAAGTTGTTTGATAGTAATTAAAATTTCAAAATTAAGCCATAAGAAAATGATGTACACTTGAATGGACAAACTCAACGATTTTCTTGGCTTTTGGCTGAGTTACAGAAGAAAAAGTTCATATTCCCACAGTTGTTGCCTCAGCACTGTTTTAATTTCTAAGTTTCTTATAGACATACATGTCGGCTTAAAGAAGCATCAATATTTGAACAAATTGACTGAGTTCCCTAATATGCTGACACATCTAGAATAGTTTAAGTTATGATGTGTGTAACCAAGTAGCTACATAGGTTAGGAATTTATCTGTAGATTATATCCACCATTTCTTCCCTCATGCTGGTGAAAACATATTGAAATAACATTGAAACCTGAAGGGAGAAATCCAAATCTTAAAGGTAAAAATGTAGTGGTTCATTTCTAAGGACAAGCTTCCCTGGAAAATGTTGACCTTTTTTACATTATGATGATGCATTCTGGTTACAAAAGCCACAGTTTGTCCTCATTGACCACCTATGATCTTTTTAAAAAAAAACATGCTTCCCAGAGTTGTAATCGGTCAACAATTGTCACCAAACCCAAGAGGGAGAGTTTTGGTGGGGTGACTAACAGCTTAGTCAAAGAGTTGGATTGAAAAAAGAGTCCTTGGAGGTGGAAAGTTTGAGGGTGGGAATTCCAGATCTTCTGGCCTAGACAGCTGGCAGCATGATCACCAATGTCGGGGCAAAGGGATTTGGGGATGCCAAGAGGATCCAGAATTTTCTGTTCCTCTCATAAATGATACAGGCTGGGATTGCTGACACTAGTGATGCTTAGAAGAGAGGGTTCACAGTCTGGCCTATTAGTGTCAGGTTTCGGATAGGAACAAGGATTTACGAAAGACTGAAGTAGCAGTGATGATTTTTGAGACCTTGTTCTGCACTGATTTGTCAACCAATGCTGACATGTTGAACGGGCACCCAAGCACCAACTGTTGGTAAGAAACACCATTCCTCTTTTTTAAGGAGGGTTGGAAGATTATGGGCTGTACCAGAACAGTCCCTAGGGTGCAACGGATTGGAGCAACGGCTTCGGGCCCCGTGCTTTGGGGGACCCTGCGTTTCAACATCATGGTGTCAGGCGTAAAGCGCGGGATTGGCTCAGCACCATCCGTCACCCTTGGAGACAGCAGTGCTGACCTCAGTGGAGCGGATTTTATTCCAACTCTCACCGCAGAGGAACAAGGTGAACTATTCCAAACTAGTTAACATCCTTAAAGTGGGCATAAAGCACATAGCGACTGATCTGCAGGGTAAATCACTCACTTGCTGTGTCTATTTTTGGTCCCAGGCAATTTAAACCCTCCACTTCTTACTTTATTTTTCTTCCAGTACACATTTGCAACTAACATTTGCTTAACATTGGAAGATATGGACAATCATTTTTTAAAAAAAATCAAATTATTTTCTTGCATCGTGTTTGTAATTTTAAAAAAAAGTTGAACGCAGTGAATGTCCTCGCTCTGACATTAGGGCTGCAATTTTCCAACCCCCCATCCATGGTGGGTTCCCCCACAGCAGGGCCAGCAAGCCATTGAAATCTCTGTTCACATTGGCGGGACCAGAAGATTCCCGCTGGTGTGAGGGGCTGGAAAATTCTGGCCTTAAGTTTTCTCCAGGTGGGGTGTGGTAGTAAAAATGTTATAACTGGATCCCACAGAGATCATAGATTTCTCCTTAACAAAAGGAGACCCAACAATTGTGTTCAGCCTTGGAAGCAAGGTCTAGTTTTACACGTGACACAGTTAACACTGTCAATAGTGTAGTATGTGCTTGTAACCGAGTGCTCAGTAGCTGGGATGCTGATGGTGCTCCTTTTCACACACGTGCTTAGGGGCCCAGTTGTCAGAGGAAACTTGCAGAAAAATGTTACGGGGGCTCGCAGAGTGTGATTTGCCCAGGTCCCGCACCCTGCTAGGGGGTGGCCCTAGGCTTTACATCCATTACTTGCATCCTTACTTCCCACATAATCCATAGTTGCATTCCATCTGGTCCTGGTGACTTATCAACTTTAAGTGCAGCCAGCTGCTCTAATACTACTACTTTATCAATTTTTAGCCCATTCAGTTTCTCAACTACTTCCTCCCTTTCGTTATAACGTTGGCAGCATCTGCCTTGATGCAAAATATCTCTTCCTCCAGGCATAGATCCCTTTTTGGTTCCTAATCGGCCCCACCCCTCTACTTGCTGCCCTTTGGATTCCCTTTTATGTTAGCTGCCAGTCTCTCCTCAGACTTTCTCTGCTTGTCTTATTTCTATTTTCAGTTCCCCTTTTGAGCTTTTTATACTTAGCCTGGTTCTCATTTGTATTATCAACCTGATGTCGGTCATAGACCTGTCTTTCCTACTTCATCCTATTTGCTATCTCTTTCATTTTCCAGGGAGCTCCAATTTTGGTTTTCCGACATTTTTCCCCTCGTGAGAATGTACTCATCTGTCCTCAAACCATTTCCTCTTTAAAAATGGCCCATTTTCCAATACAGCTTTGCCTCCAATCTTTCATTCCATTTAAACTGGGACAGGTCTGTTCTCAACCTATTGAAGCTGGCCTTCTTCCAATTAAGTATTGTTTTTTACTCTAGGTTGCTCTATGTTCTTTACCATAGCTAACCTATAATGATTTAACAGACCAGACAGGTTTCCACAAGAAACAGAAACTTTATTACAGAGAGTTTTTCAGATGCTACATGCTCGATCAAGGCCCTCGCCAGGAAGTCCCACCCCCTGTATTACCTGTGCTTAGGGCTCCAAGAGTCTCCACATGACTCCTGAGACAGCATTAGAGGCTATACCTTCAGTTACTACATTTCCTCTCCCTTTAGTTTTTTGCAGTTTCTATTTACAAAGAACATTTGAATATCCAACAACATATACATATATACAACTTAAGGTGATTAAAGATCAAGTCTCTGAGGTGCTTTCCTTATTCCGTTAGAGCGGCGTAGTTCTACCACTTGAGGTTCTTCTTAAGGATCAACATGATCAGGAACTGCAGCACAAGATACATCATTAGAAAGTGGCAGTTCAGGGTTTGGCAACTCTACAGAGACATCGGGCATGTCTATTCTGGGTCTATCTGTCACCTCGAGGATTGATGGCTCGACATTAATCAGGCAGAATAGTTGGTTGTTGCAATGTCTCTCTCGTACGAATGTGGTCAATGTGTTTTCAAACAATTCTGTTTTCTACTTCTACCTGGAAATATAACGGACCAGTCTCTGAGTAAAATGATTCCAGGAAACCAACAAGGTTCACTTCCATAATTCTGCACAAATACTGTGTCTCCTATGGTGAACGCGTGAGCTTTGCTATGAATATCGTGATTCAATTTTTGATTACTCTGATTCCTCTCTACCTTCCCCTCCAAGTTTGTAAACAACAGACTTAACCTTGTATGTAGCCGTTGTTTCATCGATAACTCAGACGGTGTTGAATCTGTAGTTGAATGAGATATTGTACGATAACAGAAGAAAGCAGTAAAGTTGAGTTTCTAGAGTACCTTCTGGTAACCTCTTCATTCCAGATTTGAAAGTTTGCACAGCTCGCTAAGCTAAACCGTTTGATGAGGGATGGTACGGGGCTGTTTTAATACATATGATTCCATTTAAATTCATGAATCTCTGAAACTCTGTATTGACAAAGACTGTACCATTATCAGAAACAATGATTTCAGGTAGGCCATGTATGCTAAAACAATGACGCAGCTTCTTGATAGTTGTGCTTGATGTTGGTGATCTGACTTTGCATACATCCATCCACTTAGAATGTGCATCTACGATCAACAAAAACATGGTACCTAAGAATGGTCCTACAGAATCAATGGGTCGACCAGGCTACTCCCACAGATGCAGTGGAGCTGAAACAGGCAACTTCTGTTGTTGCTAACAATGGAGTCAGTGTCTGACCATGTTTTCAATGTCACTGTCAATGTCTGGCCACCAGACATAGCTTTGCTCAAGTATTTTCATCTTTGATATGCCTGCACGCTGTGAAGTTCTGTCAAGAGTGGTTCTCTACCTTGTGATGGGACGACAACACTCGACCCCACAACAAAATTCCATCTTGACAACTTAACTTTGTTTCTCGGGATGGTCTCATCTCTTCAGAAACAGGCAAATTTGACCATCCTTGCAAAATAAAGTCTCTGGCTTTCAGCAAAAATTGAATCTCTCTTCGTCCAGTTTATAATTTGCTTCACGCACACAGGCGCAGAATCCAATAAGTTCAGTATTAGCACAACTTCTTGTGGCACAGGAACATGTACAATGCTATCTGCTAACAGGAGACGACTGAGTGCATTTGCAATATGTAAGCCAGGATAGTGCATAAAGGTATACTCGTGCGCAGAAAATATCAAAGCCCAATGTTGTATTCTTGCTGAGGCTATTAGAATGGCCTTATTCTCGCTGAATAAACCCATTAATGGTTTATGGTCCGACATGATGGTGAAATGTCATGCAGGTACTGGTGGAATTTCTTCACTCCAAATACCAACGATAAACTTCTTTTCTCACTGGGAATAACCCTTCTTGGCTGTGGAGAGGGTTCTTGAGACATAGCCAATGGGTCTTTCTGATCTATCTTTCATTCTGTGATAATACGGCTCCTACACCATAAGGAGAAGCGTTACACGTTAATACCAATTCTTTTGATGGGTTGTTATGTACCAATAAACATGACAAATGCAATAGTTTCTTTCACAAAGGCTTCTTCCTGTTGTGAATTCCACGACCAACGGTGATTCCTTTTTAACAGCATGTGTAATGGTGCCAACACAGTTGATAAGTTAGGTAAGAAGCAGCTATAGTAGTTGATCATACCTGGGAAAGAATTCAATTCACTTACATTGGACGGTGAGGGCACATCTTTGATTGCCCTAACTTCCTCTTCTGCCATATGCAAACCTATGGCGTCCACCCTGTGAACCAGGTAAGTAACTTCTGGTGCTTGGAATGTACATTTTTCTTTCTTTAATCGTACGCCGGCTTCCATGAATCTTCTTAGCACCTCCTCCAAGTTGGCCAAGTGTTCGGTCTCTGTTGACCCTGTGATCAGAACATCGTCTAGGTATACTACCACTCGGGAAAGCCCTTGCAAAAGTCTCTCCATCGTCTGTTGGAAGATTGCACATGCAGACCATGCTCCAAAGGGTAGGCGCGTATACTGATAAAGACCCTTGTGTGTGTTGATAGTCATGCATCCTCTAGATGTGCTATTCAGCCCTTAATTGTTGGTCAGCATGGCTCACATCCAGTTTTGTATGGGATTTGTCTCCCATATAAGTCATATATCCTTGGAATGGGGTACTTATCTAATTTGGCTGCCTTATTTATGGTCAATTTATAGTCCCCACAAATGCTTATGGTTTATTTGTTAGACTTAATTACTGGAACTATGGGTGCTGACCATTCCAAGAATTGGAAAGGTTGGATGATGCCCAGCTTTTCTAACCAGCACAGTTCTGCATCCACCTTCTCCTTCACATAGGGCACAGGTGTGGCATTAAAAAAAGTGGTGTCATCTGAGGATCCATATATATTTTTGCTTGCAAGCCTTTTAAGTTCCCTAATTCATCCCGAAATGCACTATTATTTCCATAGCAGTTCAGGAACTCCTCCTGTACTCCAGGTAAAATATTTCAGACCAGCCAAGCTTGATTTTCTGTAACCAGTCTCGGCCCAAAAGACTAGGTTCTTTTCCTGTCACTATTATCACTTGAACCTGAGCTGTCTGTTGCCTATAACACACTGGTACTGTGGAGATGCCCTTTACCTGTATAGATTCTCCAATGTATGTCTTCAATTTAGCGGTTGTCCACTCCAGATTCAGTGGCTGGGTACCTTCATTTAGGTATTTAAATATGTGCTGTCCCACCACTGTGGTTGAGGCTCCAGTATCTACCTATTAGTGGCTTCCCATTAACTTGGATTGTGACAGTGATAGGTTCTGTTTTTACATTGGTGACGTTAGACAGGAAATAGATGTCTGTAGTATCGGCAGCTTCTGGTTCTGCTGTATTTTTCAATTTAATAATGTTGGTTTGCTGCTTTACGGGCTGATTCAACTTCACCCTGCATGACCTTATTACATGACCTTTCTTTTGGCAGTAATGGCATTCTGCCTCCTTGAATCTGCAGGTGTCTGGCCCATGGTCACCTCTATATCTATAACAAATTAACCTTGGAGTTGCTGCTGAAGTGTCTCTACTAGGCCGTTTCATGTTTCTAACAGTGGACATTGCCTCTCGCTTCACTGCTGTGTCTCTGGTTTTCATACCATGCCCGACAATAGTTTACAGCCCCACATAAAGAACGGCGCCACTGCCCCACGTGAAGAACGGTGCCATGTTGTATGTGTTGCAAAGCCTGCAAGACTCTTGCAGCACTTTCCATGGCGAGTGATACTTCTAGACATGCTTCAAATTGATGTCAACCTCTGCGAGTAAGCAGTGCTGAATGGTGTCATTGTGAACTCCACGGTCCCGCGGCACATCATTTAGCGTGCCCCCCAAAGTCGCAGGGTTCTGTCTGCTGCTTCAGCTTTGCTATGTGGGTTGTAATGGACTCTCCCGGAGCGTTAACTCTGGAATTAAACTTAAACCACTGCATTATTACGGGTAGCTTTGGCTGGAAATGTGTTTTTACAAAGTCCACTAATTCATTAAAGGATTTAGGATAGGGCGCATTCGGGGATGTCAGGCTGCGGATGAGATTGTATGTCTTGCCACCACTGTCATGAAGCTATTAATGTTGAATGTGTTTGGAAATATTTTTTTTAAGATAGAGGTTTAGTGTGTGTGTGTGTGTGTAATGTCTGTGTTAATTAGATCAAAGTCAGCTAGTCTGGGTGCCTTGATGTATAGTAGTTTTGAGATGTAAACAGAGGTAGAGGTATATTTGCATTTTGTTGAATAGAGCATTCAAGAGTGGGAGTGAAACCTTGCATCTAGCTAGGAGACACCAAGCAATATGTTTATATTACTAATAAAATTGGTGCTATGAAAGGGGGTTTATTGTTAGGAGAGGTGGAGTTCAAAGGGCCTGGTGGTACAATGAAAATTTACGTTCAAAGAGAAGTTCTAGGTATAACAGAAAGCAGTTTTGTGTGTGCAGAGCAGAGGCAATGTAAGATCAAAGCAGCTGTAAGCCTACAACTGTCTGCAAAGGAACCAAATTGAAAGAAACCTCACTTTGAATTCCTAAGGTGAAAATGCTTTGCCTGGTGTCTGGTTAAGTCTATTGGTTATTGTTGCCTTAGTGGAGTTTAATTTGGGAATTTCTTAAAAGTTACGATAATAGTAACTTGTGTAGTAATGTGTATGTGTTTTATACCTTGTTGTAAATTAATAAATGTCTCATTTAGTTTGATATAAAATCCTCTCGAGAATTGGTGGTCTTATTCCTGAATTTAGAGCTGCAACTCAAAACATACCAATTGAAAATTTAGGCTATGACAGTTGTTTAAAGTTTCCCTCTGGAATTTTAAATAACTCAGCCTTTAAAAACTGCTGTCATAACAACCATATACACTCAAAAGAATTACTTTCCGTTTTTCCTTCATGGTAATTTCGTTCGCTACCAAATAAAAACCAAGGTGCTCTATGTAGTGGCTCCATTCTTCCATAGTCGCATCATAAGGATTGATTCTGCCAAAGAGTGGCATGACTGGTGAGTAGCCTTTTCCCTTTTTTCTTAAGATTTGATGTACTCGCGTTAACGAGGCGAGGTGCAGTATTGGAGCTATTTTACCCTCATCGTCAAATGTAATGACTTGATGGACCAGCCAGGTTTCAATAAGAAACATATAAACTTGATTACAGAGAGCTTTTCAGATGCTGCATGCTCAATCAGGGCCCCCATTGGGATACTCCACCCTTCTGATTACCTGCACTTGGAGGCTCCGACCAATGAACCCTAAGAACATTACGTGACCCCTGATAGACAGCAGGAGAGACTATACCTTCAGTTACTACATAACCTAAAACTTGAAATACTATGATCACTGTTCCCTAAATGTTCTCCTACTGACACTTGGACCATTTGACTCACCTCATTCCCCAGAGCCAGATCCAGCAATGCTCCCTCATTCGGCTGGAAATGTTCTGATCAAGAAACATTTTCTTAAGTGCATGCTTCAGAAACTCTGTCTCCTGTCTTTTACACTATAATTATTTTAATATAGGTTGGGCTAGTTAAAGTCCCACATTATAGCTACTCAATAGTTGTGGCATCTCTCTGTAATTTCCCTACAAGTTTGCTCCTGTAAGTCTTTCCCATTAGTTGCTTGTCTATAGCATACACCCAGTAGTGTAATGGTACGTCTTATTGTTTAACTCTATCCAAATAGATTCTGTCCTTGACCCCTCCAGGCATCTTCTCTCCAGCACACTAATATTCTCCTTTATTCAATGCTGCCATGCCTCCTTGTTTCTTTCCTTCCCTATCTTTACTGAACACCTTATATCCAGGAATATTTATTGCCTAGTTCTGCCCACTATAGAGCCAGGTCCCCCAGTATTACTGACATCATATTCCCATGTGGCTATCTGAGCCTGCAGCTCACCAACCTTATTTACTACTCTATGTACATTTGTATTACCTGCGTTGTAAAACTAACTTAGACCTTAATACATTCCCCCTTCATCTTTAATACTTTACTATTTCTTAGTCTAGTATTATATATGTCTCTCCCAATCCTTTGTGCACCTTGATTCTCCTTCCTATTGCTACATTCAGATTCTCACCCCCTTTCAATTTAGTTTAAATCTTGCCCAATGCCTCTTGCACATGTGGTCATCCAGGAGATGAGAAGCATCGTTGAGTTACCACGTGACACAGGATGTACATTCCACAGGACTAAGATGCCCCCTGTGCCTCCTATTTATTAGACCACACTAAACTTAACAGAAATAAACTAAAGACTTCACCAGGTACTTGCCAACCAGCACCTTCCCTTGTGCTGATGAAACTTTAAAAAAAATTTAACTTAGACCCTGACACACTCGTTCATTCTGCTGCTTTGCACCCTAACTCCTTCAAGTATACTATTCTGACCTCTGTGCTTTATGATTTGAGGTTGCTTGCCACAACCTCCCTCTTTATCCTCCCAGTCACTCTGCTGCTCCAGCCCCTAACTGGTACACGATTCTTACCTCGGCTCTCTGATGTTGCTAAAGAAAGAAATTACTTGCTGTTATTCACTCGATTTACTCGCCCTCGGAGCTTCTCCTGTATACTTAATGTAATGCCAATTTTGGCATCACGCGATCAGAATTCTCAGAATCACCTTGATGTTTGCTCCTCCATCGGTGCTCCCTGCAATCTTAACAGCTTGCACTTTTCAACTCTGACATTCCTGCAATCATAAAGGCAGTGGAATCCAGCTACCAGTTCTGTGAAATGATGCTGCCCTTTTTATAATTGTTATATTGTTATATTCCTAAGCAGATATTAACCCAGCTGTTCTCTTCAAAAGACCTAATTGAAGTTATGTCTAGTCTACATCTTTTCATGCCCCTTCTCTGCCACTGCCACCAAATGTTGAGTTTGCAAATGTCTGGGGAAATGTTTAGCCAGAAAAGAGCAGCGCTCAAACTAATAGTCTGAAGAATAGTAACATTGACTTTCAGGTCGTATGACCTGTTACAAGCTGATGTACCCCAGATGAGGATTGCCTCTCATTGAATGTGAAATAAAAGTTTTAAAAAATAAATGATCACAATTAAGTTGATTTGAAAGGGTCCTTTAACTGGCAAAGTAAACAATGATGTTTGGGATTTTTTTTAGCCACAGCTTAACCTTGTAAATAAGCTAACTTTCTTTGACCTATAGTATTACAGACACTTGCGAAACTGCAGCAATACTCATTAACTGGATACAATTGCTTCTTAACAGTCTTCTGATGAAGGCAAGGTTAGTTGGCTTTGGCAGCCTGTGGGTTATCTGTTAACTTCTAGCTAAAGGGACAGGACCTTCGGTATTGCTTGTTATTGATGCAAGACCTAATTTTGTAGAACAGTATCTGAGTACATGGAACTGGAACAACTTGTGTTTATAAACAACAAAAACAAAAGTACAATGTTGGCCAATGATTCTATGTTGCAGATGAGTGATCTTTTTTACGTATTGCAAGGATTTTTTATTTGCTCATGGAATGTGGGTGTTGTTGGCAAGGCCAGGATTTATTGCCCATCCCTAATTGCCCTTGATGGTGATGGTGAGCTGCAGTCTGTGTTGTGTGGATCCTCTCATAGTGCTGTTAGGTAGGAGGTAGTATTGGTTCCTTGTCCTTGTCCTTGTAGGAGATCGAAGTAGTTTTTCAGTATTTATTTTCACCGTTTGCTGAAGTACCCGATGGTAAGTAAAGACCAATATTATTTGGCCACAAACTTAATTCAGAAAGTATGGTTTCTAAGATCCAAACTTTTCATGCTTGATGTAAAGTTGTAACAGGACTTGGGAGCTTTATTAATTTCCATTGCACGCAGAAGGTTTGGTGTTATGAAATAAGGAATTGATTTTTCTCAGACTCTGAACTCAGTAGAGTCTTGAGTTCCATTTTCATTTTTTTAAAGTAGGAGCTTTAGCTGTTCTCTTCGTACAGGCTTTTTTTGTATGATCATAACTGCTACTTTATTTATTTAAATAAAAATTAAACCGACCTTTATTCCAGTAATGTGGACCAGCAGCTGTTGGCCCACTGCTTTAAACCTTTGCATCAAGGATTTGTAACACGATTCCACTAATCTTGAAGTTTAGTGTTTAAGGAAATTTTGATAAGTAATTATCCGTACATCTGTTCCTGTTGTTCAGTTCCTCGTGTTTTCATGTGTACGGGGCTCCCAATTTTCACTCATTTCAGAAATGCACAATGTCTTAATGTAAGCAGATGCTATTGGAGGATGACTGACCAGGATGCTTACTTGAGGTCATTCGGTTTCAGCTTTCACAGAAAAAAAGAAACTGATTTATTGAAATAAAAGCAAAATACTGCAGATGCTGGAAATCTGAAACAAATACAAAAATAGCTGGAAAAACTTAGCAGGTCTGACAGCATCTGCGGAGAGGAATACAGTTAACGTTTTGAGTCCGAATGACTTTTCATCAGAACTAAGAAGGAATGCCTACCTTGAAGAAGTATTTCTCTTCTCTCCGACATGTTTTATATTCCACCTCATTTCTATATTAGTTCTGATGAAGAGTCATACGGACTCGAAACGTTAACTGTGTTCCTCTCCGCAGATGCTGTCAGACCTGCTGAGTGTTTCCAGCTATTTTTGTTTTTGTTTCAGATTTCCAGCATCCGCAGTATTTTGCTTTTATATTAGTGTTTAATTGATTTATTGAAAGTCCTGAAATCCTGTACAGTGAAAAGAAATTTAAATAATTCAGTTGCCTGAGGCAATGGCCTTGGTTGTAAACATTTTTCCCTGTAGTTCTTTTTTTGAGTTTTTGGATTTTATGGTGCTGCCAGCTATTTGAGGCTTTTTCAGCCTTTGACTTCTGGAAGTTGGCTGTGTGCTTTAGAATGGTGGAATCTGAAGGAGCCAAACTTGTGTCTTTTTAATGGTTGTAGTCAACTGCAACAGTGTAAGCTTTCAACATTCCCTTCTCACTTCATTGGCACTGAGAGATTATTAATCAACAGTGTTTATTATTATCCTTTTATTTTTGTATAAAAGTCCTCAAACTTGCCATTTCTACATTAGTCACCGATGCAGTGGCCAAGTGTGGTATTGACTTGCAAAAATAATCTTCGCCTCTCTTGGCTGTTTGATTTTTTTTTTCTCTCTCTTTCCCCTTGGCGTTTGCACATGGGCTCTGCATGACTGTAAGATGCATAGACTATTGCAAGGGACTGCATGTGTGAACTTGTGTACTATTATTTGTGGAACCGTGGGAGTGCATTAAGATAGCTCATCATTTGTAAGGTTGCCCAAATAACATTGCTAATTGGACATACTCTTCAGAATGAATAGGACTTTAAGTTGTGCTATTTTGACATCTCTCATTCTGCATAGGCAATAGCTAACAATCGTATCACTCTTTTAGCCTTCATGACGCTACATAAAAATAATTTGTGATTGGGTTTCACTGTTCATGTCATTTTAGTTTGTTTCTAAACAATGTTTTGGCAAATCCTTCACATCAAGGGAAATCTATACCACTGATGCACAGAACACATACTGATTTCTGTCATTGAGAAACAGCATTTTGTGGGAAAATTGTAAAAGATTTCTTTTTGGAAACAAAGCTGACGGATTTCACCAAGTTTCTATAAATCTCATTATTGTGAGTTTGATGGGGTTACTAACCTTTAAACAACAGTTCATGCTGGTAACTTCCTTTCTCCCGGTGGCCAAAAGCAAGTAGCCACTGAATTAAGTTTCATTTTGGACAAGACAATTGTGACCTGGAATAGAGGCATCCACTAAATCTGAACCTTTGTAGGCACCATATTTCTGCGGAGAATTTTTTTGTTTGAATCTGTATGTTTAATTGTTTGAAGCTGTGCTAAATAACTGGAAGCATTTAATTCCTGAACAGGTTGTTGTTAAATCCTTGCACATAATTGAAATTTGATTTTCATTGTTCATTTTTGTGTCTGGAAAGGGGGAGGAGGAGGAGATGAACCTGAATTTCTAATATAATTTACATGCTTATTGCTCCTGTTAATTTGGCTTGAGGAGCCATCAAGATGGAAGAAATGGGAATTCCGTTGTTGAGAGGCAGATAGGTTTCCTTAAAATTAGCTTCTATACACTAATTGAGTACAGTAATAGTTTCACAAGGCACTTAACATGTGCCATGCTTAATTTCAAAAGATTTGATTCTATCGTTTAACCAGAGGAGGAAATGTGTATTCTCTAGCACTCAACCCTTGCACATGTAGATCCAGGTTCCTTGAAAGAAAATCAATTTAGAAAAAATTGCTATTTGTGGCTGTGGGGTGACCTGTCACTGTTTCTCTATTTTGAATATTTGCCAAGCTACTGTTATTTTTCCAGCTTTTAACACCTTGGCAGAATGTCACTGGCTGTGCTTCCATAACTAGTTGCCAAGATGTTCTGATTTGAACTATTGGCACTGTGGGGGATGAAGTGTAAGTCATGTATTTCTGTGATTATTGCAGTCACAGCAAGTGCCAGCAGGCTAGCCTGGTGATATCCGGCAATGAGAATGTGCTTCACACAAGGGTGGCGGGGGAGTGAGACACCTGAGATCGTGGCCCTCTGCCAGAAATTATTTATTTTCGACACATTTATTGCATCTTAAACACTGGCTCGAAATTGAGGTAGGTTGTTTTATTAGGATCGATTACAGATATGTTTAGTATGAAAATAAAGGTGGTTGCAGAAACTTAAAGCTGCAAGTTCTTCGAGCTTCAGGGTGGCTTAATATTTGGAACCTATTCTATGTACCTCTCCAATGGCATAAAGCCTACTTCTTTAAAATGTAGCACTTTTGAGAATTGAGAAATATAACATGTGAATATTTCTAACTCAAGTGTAGAAGAGGTGGTTTGAGAAGGTGTTAAGTTTGATGCTTTGTGTGACCTTGTGTGGGGGGTGTTATTTTTGAGCGAACTGTCCGTGGGCAATTTTTAAGTCGAAGGGAAGAAGACTAACTGCCATTTGTTTGTAGCCAGCTGTGCTCGTGTTCAGCACAATTTCTGAACTTTTCCCCCTGTCTGTAGAATATTGACACCTGCCTGCCCTCTCCCTCAGGCCAATTTTCACTTTGGGGAAAGTAGTAAGGACCTAAAAATAGTGTTCTTGGTGTTCTGTTAATTCAGATGATAGGCTTGCTGCTGCAGATGAAACACCTACCTGTTTTAGACACTAGGCCCCTTTTAATGCGAAAAATTGGGGTCCTATGACACTTATGGGACCCCGAGTACCGTTTTAGGAGAGAATTAATTGGAGTGAACGATATTCTGCAGTCAGTTCTATGCGTGATTGCAAAGAGGCCCAGCAAAGGTAAGATTGTAATCCTATTTGGAGAGCGGGGAGGAACATGTGCACACCTCCAGGCTCTGCGACAATAATCTAGGTGTCTGCACTCCATCCTCACGTTGATTGTGATCATCGTGTCTGTGCTGGCTCTCTAAGAGCAACTCGCCTAGTCCCACTCATCTGTCTGTAGCCCTGCAAAATGTTTCTCTTAAGATAATTGTCCAATTTTCTTTTGAAAGGCTTCTATTGAATCTGCCTCCACCACATGCTCAGGATGCTTAACTACTTGCTGCGTGAGAAGCTTTTCCTTCATGTTGCTGTTGCTTCTTTTACCCATCAGCTTAAACTGGTGACATCTGGTTTTCAATCCTTCTGCCAATGGAACAGTTTCTCCCTATCTACTTTGTCCAGATCCATCTCCCCCCATGATGTCGAACACCTCTACCAGATCTCCTCCAAGGAGAATAGCCCCAGCTTCTCCCATCTATCCATGTTAATTCCTCATCCCTGGAACCAACCATTCTTGTGAATCTTTTCTGCACCCCCTCTAATGCTTTCACATCCCCCCTAAAGTTTGATGCCCAGAACTGGACATAATGGAGTGTCAGTCTTGATGTTTGTACTCAAGCAACCTTCCTCTTCTACAGAAATACTTTTACACCTTTAAATGGCAATTAAATCCATCAATTTGATGAGGAGTGAGCGAAAGCAAAGGAAAACCAGAGGGAGAGCTGTCCCAGAGTTTACAAGGTTACTGAAAGCCTTCCATTAAAACTACAGTGTAAGCAGTTTTGATGGCTAGCCTCTCCTCCATCTTCATTCATTAGTATAAAAAGGAAAAGAATGCTGCAAAGACAGGTTTTACCAGCCGAATGAAGGGATCGTGAGATCAAGGTCTTTGGATGCAAGAAAGCAATCACTTGAAGAGTTGATATGTACTGTTCGAAGGAAAAGGCTGGATGGCCATATCATATTCCGTGCTGTATGTAATTCTGCTGTAGTGGCAAGTTGCACAGTGCAGTAAGTCCTAGTTATTAAATCATTACATCGTAATTCCTATTGATTGTCAAGATAAAAGCCACTTTATAATAGCAATGTATTGTGTGTAAATCAGTGGTTTATATGCTGTTTATCACATCTGGGTTACAAATAGTCGAGAGAAACTGGCCAAATCATTTTTATTGCTCTTATATAATTTGTGATGGATGCTTACGCTTTAGGTGTTTTTGAACTCTTTGTAATGTAGATCTTCTGTAAGGTTTTGAAATGTGTTTCTGGAATTATAAACTGTTACAATACATGCTTGTTAAAACCTTTTGTTCTCACTCCATACCTCCAAGTGTTTGTGTATCGATCCAAATAAGATTATATTAATAAACGAGTATTTGTTCAGGTGTGGATGAATGGGAGGATTGTTTATTACAGGAGAAAGATCGTATTTGGCACATATTTGAATGTGAATGTTTTCTTTTATTTTGTGCTTACCTGCCTTTTGTGGCTTCTTTGAGATTGTTGCATTGGGTAATAAATCGGCAGCTTTAGTGCTGTGGACTTCTACCAACCTGGGACTGTGTTGAACTTGTTGAACTCCTATCACTTGTGATTCTGGCATTAGGCGAAGTGAGGAAACATTCATCCTTTTAGGATGAGCTGTATTTGAATCTGGTGCTAGATATATTCTACTCTCTGCAACACTCAGCCACTTCTTTACAGTATTATATTTATTTTTTTAACCAACTCGGAGTATAATTTCCCCCAATGCTCTCCTTCCTACCCCTTGCCGCTCCCCAACTATTTATATTAAGTTCTGAGTTTAGGATTCAGATGTTAAATATTTGTAACACCATGTCAATACTAAATTTTGCACTTGATCAAAATTGTTGCATGAACCAACCAAACTCAATTGAGGGGTCTGAGGACATTGCCATTGCTCCCATTATTAGTGTTTTCTGAACCATCGTTTTCCATTCTGTCTGATTGCTGGAGATGGCACCTCACTGAGTTTCATAACTATATCTGTCCTCCACACCCCCCCCCCCCCCCCCCCCCCCCGCCCAGCCAACCAACTTCTGCATCTCCCCACCCCCAAACCTCTGACTCGCTACTTGAACAATGATTTTCATTACCAGTTATACTGGTGTAGTTGGTTGGTTTCTTTATCTGCTAAAGATTTCTGATGTTTTATCTCATAACTAATAAATTAGAAAGGTTTGAATAATATCCTTTTCTCATAATTTGGCGACACTAATACTTTTTTGGAACTTTGTGCTGTGGTTTCTGCCCCCCAACCCGTGCCCCACTCCAACACATGTTGAATTTAGCAGTCAAATTTAAATAGTTCCCCTGATCCTCTTCACCATGATCTCAATGGTGACCTTTCTGAAGCTCTTATATTAAAAAATTTGTTTCTCTCAATTCTCCCCCAGCTACCCCCTACCCTGAAGGCCTTGACCTGTAATAATGAACTGGATTTTACACTCCCCCACTGGCGTGTTTGAAGGAGGGGGCACCTAAAATCCAGCGGATGGCTTTCCCACTGTGAACTTGCCCAGCCCTGACTTGTCTGAAATTTCATTGGGGGTTTGGGAGGTGTCAGCTGGCCCACCTACCATTGGGTCAATTGAGGCCCGTAAGTGACCAATTAATGACCACTTGAGGGCCTCATATCACTCCTGCTGGTATATCTCCCTCAATGGGGTTAGACCCATGCCATGTGGGAAGCCTGGTAGCTTCAGTTGTGTAAACTGGTGTCAGGCAAGGGGGAGGAGCCTGCTTTGCAGGTCCCCTGGACCAAAGGGAGGCACTTTGCCCACCGCCTCTCCACATCTCCCCCCCCCCACCCCCCCAACTAGGTAATTTCCCCTCCGCCAGCTTCCCTCACCCACCCGCAGAGACCACTGACTCCCAGACTTACCTGGGCTCCTCGGCTGCTGGGACTACAGAGCTTCTGGCCATCCGATTGGCCCATAGTTCTCCAAGGTGGGACTCTCTCCCGTGAATGGGGCGGAAGCCTCATCTCAAAGCAATTAACACTGCTCCCAGCATTAAATTGGTGTGGGGTAGCCATTGGGATCGTGGGTGGAGCCCCCTCTACTTTTTAGCTGTGTGGGTGGGGGTGTGAGAAGCGCAGGGCCCCTTTAAATCCAGCCCAATATGTGTGGTTTCATAGTGCTGGCGACTAATCACTGAAGTTTGACTCTGTTTAAACTGATTGCTGGGGGGCCCATTCAATTATTTTGGTCTTAACAATTCGACTTGACCTCCATACGTGTATATTTTCTTGGATGCCTAGGAATTCTGGAAAAAAGGACAAGATCTGTGACAATTTACATTTGGATAGCACCTATGACATAGTGAAATGTCCCAAAATGCTTTACCAGATGCAATTTGATATAGAACCACATAAGGGGATATTAGGACAGGTGAGCAAAAGCTTGGTCTAAGAATTAAGTCTGAAGGAGTACCTTGAATGAGGAAAGACAGGTAGAGAGGATGAGGGAGAGAATTCCAGATTTTAGGGTCTAGGCAGCTGAAGGCATGGCAATGGGGATGTGCAAGAGGCTAGAATCGAGAGTTGTAGGGTTTGAGGCAGTTACAGGTTAGGAAGGGCCAAAGCCATGGAGGGGTTTGAACTTGAAGATGAGGATTTTAAATTTTGAGGCATTGCTGAACAGGGAGCCAGTGTAAGTCAGTGAGCAAAGGGATGACAGATAAACAGGACTTGGTGCGAGTCAAGTTCATGGATGGTAGAATCAGGGCCTGGGAGAGGGGGATGCACACTGGATTATGGTAGGCTGGCTAGAAGAGCACTGCAAAAGTTGAATCTAGAGCTAACAAAAGTGTGGATGAAGGTTTCAACAGCAGACGGCTGAGGCAAGGTTAGAGATGGCCGGTATTATGGAGGTGGAAGGAGGTGGTCTTGCTGACGGAGGGGATATGGAGTTGGAAGCTCAACTTGGGGAGGATGGAAGTTGTGAAAAGCCTAGTACAGCCTGTGATAGTGGCTAGGAAGGGGGATGGAAGGGGTGACTAGGGAACAGAATTTGTGGCAAGGGCTGAAGACAATGGTTTTGGCCTTCCCCACTAAATTGGTGAAGGCTTCTTCTCATCCAATACTGGATGTTGGATGAGAATTGAGAAATCGGATGCAGTGAAAGGATGGAGGGAGGCAGTGAGGGGTAGCATGTAGATGAGAAATAAGAGGGGTTAAGGATAGATTCTTTTGGAGACTCCAGAAGTAATGGTGCAGGAGCAGGAAGAGAAACAATTGCAGGAGATTCTGACTGTGACTGTATAGCTAAGAATAAAACCAAGTGAGGGTGGTCTTGTGTATCTGGACAGCAAGGGAGAAATGTTTGAGGAGGATAGGTGATCCACTGCCGCAGACAGATTGATCAGGATGAGGATGGATAATTTATTACTGTTATAGTCACAGCCACGTTGAATTTTATTAGTGACTTTGAGGGTCATTTCAGCACTGTGGCATGGGTGAAAACTCAATTGAAGAGGTTCATGCTTGAAGTTGCAGGAGATTTGGGCATGGATTTGGAGGAGACAACACATTCAAAGAATGGAGATGGGGGTGATTGTTTACAAGGACTGAGGGGTCAGGGTGGTTTTCTTGAGGAGATGGGTGATGGCAAATTTGAAAGGGAGGTGTCCGGTAACCATATCAGCTAATTTAGAGGCCAGAAAGGTAGATTGGGTGATCACTGCATGTAAAAGTACAATGGGTGATTAGATGAAGAATTTATCCATTAACCTAATTGGACAACTGGTGTTGGTCTTGTTCACCCATGCCACAGTGCTGAAATGACCCTCAAAGTCACTAATAAAATCCAACGTGGCTGTGACTATGACAGTAATAAGTTATCCACCCTCATCCTGATCAATCTGTCTGCAGCTGTGGATCACCCTTCATTTAGCATTGACTGCTTTACTTTCAAGTTGGATAGTCCCGAAAGGGTCAAAGTAACCAGGGTTTTAGTTTTTAGAATTTAACAACATTGAGTAAAATCCCTATCTGGTGAGGAAGTAAGGTTGTTATTGGTAGTGATTGAGGCCATTTCCTGCTGTTATGTAGGGCAATTTTCTTTATAGATTATGGTGAGTTTTGCTTTTTTTCTTTCCAAAACATGGAAATACTTATGTGAGAGCTGATTGAACTTATCTGTTTCCTAACACTTGAAAGGCAGTGATTTGTACTTCCTCACAGTTTCTTCGACAACCTTATAAGAAAATAGGTTGGAAATGCACCATCACTCTCGAGCTTATTTCTGTGACTAGTTTATGTTTGCTGAATAAGCGCTTCCAATGGGGGCTAGAAGTAGAAAATGTCAAGCCTAGGAAAAACCTTTGCATTATCTAGTCCACCTAGATCAGGATGTAGAATCAGTTTGGGTGACAATGAGGGATAGTAGGGGAAATAAGTCACTAGTGGGAGCTGTCTAGAGGCCCCCTAACAGTAACTACAATGTAGGTCAAAGTATACAAGAAGAAATATTATGTGCTTGTGATAAAGGGTTGGCAATAATCATGGGTGACCTTAATCTACATATAAACTGGCAAAGTCAGATTTGCAGTAGTAGCCTGCGTGAGGAGTCCATAGAATGTTTGTGAGAGAGTTTGCTTTCGAGAGTAGCTTCTACAAGTATATGAAAGGAAAGAGAGTAGCTAAAGTAGTTTCTCCCTTGGAGGATGAGACTGGGGAGTTAATAGTAGGGAACGCAGAAATGGAACGCTTCATCAATATTTTGCCTCAGTTTTCACAGTGGAGGACACTAGTACCACACCAATAGTAACAGGTAGTGCAGAAGGTATAGAGAAGGAGGAACTTAGAACAATCACCATCACTAGAGAAAAAGTACTGAGCAAACTATTGGGGTTGAAGGGTGACAAGTCCCCAGGACCTGATGGCCTACATCCTAGGGTCTTAAAGGAAGTGGAGTGAAGATGGTGGATGTATTGGCTATAATATTCCAAAATTTCCTGGATTCTGGAAAGGTTCCAGTGGATTGGAAAAATGCTAATATAATGCCCTCATTCAAAAAGGTGGGGGAGGCAGAAAATAGGAGACAAGAGACCAGTTAGTTTAACGTCTGCCGTTGGGAAATTGTTGGAATCCATTATTAAGGAAGTAGTAATGGGGCATTTGGAAAGTCAAAATGCAATCCATCAGAGTCAGTGTGGTTTTATGGAGAGTAAATCCTGTTTGACTAATTTGCTGGAGTTCTTTGAAGATGTGACAAGCGAAGTGGATAATGGGGACCCTGTAGATGTAGTATATCTGGACTTCCAGAAGGCCTTTGATAAGGTGTCGCACAAAAGATTAATATACGAGATATGATCACATGGAGTTAGGGGTAATATATTAGCTTGGATAGAGGATTGGCTAACCAACAGAAAGCTGAGAGTCGGGATAAATGGGTCTTTTTCTGGCTGGCAAGCTGTAACTAATGGGGTGCCACAGGGTTCGGTCCTTGGGGCCCCAACTATTTACAATCTATATTAATGACTTGGATTCAGGGATAGAAGGTACTATAGCTAAATTTGCAGATGGCACCAACATAGGTGGGAAAGTAAGTTGCAATGAAGAAATAAGAAATTTACAAATGGATATGGACAGGTTAGGTGAATGGGCCAAATTTTGGCAGATGGAGTTTAACGTGGATAAGTGTGAGGTTATCCATTTTGGTCGGAAGAATAAAAAGGTGACCTATTATTTAAATGGAGAGAAACTTCGGAATGCTTCAGTGCAGAGGGACCTGGGTGTCCTCGTGCATGAATCGCTGAAAGCTAGTACGGGGGTACAGCAGGTAATAAGGAAGGCAAATGGAATTTTGGCATTTAATGCTACAGGAAGAGAGTATAAAAATAGGAAAGTGTTGTTGCAACTGTACAAGGCATTGGTTGAGACCGCACCTGGAGTACTGTGCTCAGTTTTGGTCCCCCCATTACTTGAGGAAAGATGTAGTTGCATTGGAGGCGATTCAGAGGAGGGTCACTAGATTGATTCCAGAGATGTGGGGCTTGTCTTATGAGGAGAGATTGAGCAGTTTAGGCCTATAGTCGCTAGAGTTTAGAAGGGTGAGAGGAGATCTAACTGAGGCATATAAGATGCTAAAGGGGATAGACAAAGTAGATGCGAAGTGGATGTTTCCCCTTCTGGGGCATTCTAGAATGAGAGGCCATAGTTTTAGGCTAAGGGGTAGTAGATTTAAATCAGAGATGAGGAGGAATTACTTTTCTCAAAGGGTCGTGAGCCTGTGGAATTCACTACCTCAGAGTGCAGTGGATGCCGGGACGCTGAATAAATTTGAGGAGATAGACCGATTTTTAATTAGTAACGAGTTGAAAGATTATGTGAAGAGGGTGGGAAATTGGAGTTGAGCCGAAATGAGATCAGCCATGATCATACTGAATGGTGGGGCAGGTTTGAGGGGCTGAATTGCCTGCGCCTCCTAGTTCTTATGTTCTTATGAGACAGTGTATTAGAGCAGCGTGTTCTGGAACCAACCAGAGAGAGATTACATTAGACTTGGTATTGTGTAATGTGACAGGATTAATTAATGACCTCAAGGTAAATGTACAACTAGGTAGCAGCGACCACAATATGATTGAATTTTACATTCAGTTTGAAAGGGAGAAGAGTGGGTCTAAGGCTAGTATTTTAAACTTAAATAAGGGCAACTATGTGGGCATGAAAGCTGAGTTGGCTGAAGTGAACTGGGATACTAGGCTAGAGGATGGATCAATAGAGAAGCAGTGGCAGACATTTAAGGGGATTTCTCAGCATACTCAGAATAAGTATATTATTATAAAGAAAAATTCTAAAGGGAGGATCCACCATCCATGGTTAACTAAAGCACAAAGAAAAAGCATATAACTGCACAAAGACAAGTGGCAGGTCAGAATATAAAGGACAGCAGAGAATGTCTAAACAGTTAGCCAGGAGAAAGAAATTAGAGTATCAGAGGAAGCTAGCTAGAAATGTTTAAAAAAAAAATAGCAAGAGTTTCTACATGTATTTAAAAAGGAAAAGAGTAGGTAAAGTGAGTGTTGGCCCTCTAGAGAGTCATAATGGGGAGTCAAAAGTAGATAATAAGGAAATGGTGGATGAAATGAATAAATATTTTGCTTTTGTCTTCACTATAGAAGATACAAAAAACATTCCATTAATAGCTGTAAATCAGGAAGTGGAGGGGAGAGAGGAACTTGGTGAAATTACAATCACTAGGGAAGCGGTACTAAACAAACTGCTGGAGCTGCGAGCTGACAAGTCTCGGGGTTCAGATGGACTCCATCCTAAGGCCTTAAAAAGAGGTGGCTAATGAGGTAATTTTCCAAAATTCACTAAATTCTGGAAAGGTTCCATCAGACTGAAAAGTAGCAAACAAATACAACCCTCTATTCAAGAAGGGACGGAGGCAGAAAACAGGAAACTATAGGTCAGTTAGCTTAACTTCTGTCGTGGGGAATGTGTTAGAATCGATCATTCAGGAGATTATGACTGGGCATTTAGAATTTTGGATGCAGCGGAATGATGGAGAGAGTTGGTGAGGGATAGCATGTAGATTAGAAATGGGAGGGGGCCGAGGATAGATTCTTTTGGAGACTCCAGAAGTAATGGTGCAGGAGCAGGAAGAGAAACAATTGCAGGCGATTTGCTGACTATGACTGTATAGTTAAGAATGAAACTAAGTGAGGGCAGTCTCGTGCAGATGGACAACAAGGGAGAAATGCTTGAGGAGGATAGGGTGATCCATGGCTGCGGACAAATTGATCAGAATGATCAAGGTAATTGGGACAACTTAGCATGGTTTTGTGAAAGGGAAATTTATGTTTAACCAATTTACTTGGATGAGTAACATGTGCTGTGAATAAAGGGGAGCCTGTAGACTTACTGTACTTGGGTTTCCAGAAGGCATATGTGGAAAATAAAAGCTTATGGTGTAGGGGGTAACATGAGCATGGATTGAAGATTGGCTGGCAGAAAACAGAGTAGCATAAGTGGGTCATTTTCTGATTGGCAGGATGTAACAAGTGGAGTCCAGCAGGGGTCTGTGCTGGGGCCTCAACTTTTTTTACAATTTATATCAATGCCTTGGATGAGGGGAGTGAAGGCATGGTAGCTAAATTTGCAGATGACACAAAGTTATGTAGGAAAGTATGTTGTGAAGAGGACAAGAGGTTGCAGACCGACATGGATAGACTGAGTGAGTGGGCAAAAACCTGGCAGATGGAGTATCATGTGGGGAAAATGTGAAGTTTTTCCCTTTGGCAGGAAGAATAAAAAAGCAGAGTATTGCTTAAAAGGAGAACTTCTGCAGAATTCTGGGGTGCAGAGGGAACTAGGTGCTCTAGTACATGAGTCACAAAAAGTTAGTATGCAGGTACAGGGAGTAATTAAGAAGGCTAATGGAATGCTATCCTTTATTACAAGGGGGATTGAACATAAAAGTAAGGATGTTATGCTTCAGTTGGACAGGGCATTGGTGAGACCGCACCTCAAATTCTGTGTGCAGTTTTGGTCTCCTTATTTAATGCTTGGAGACGGTTCAGAGGAGGTTTACTAGATTGATACCTGGAATGAACAAGTTGTCTTATGAGGAAAGGTTGGGCCGACTGGGCTTGTTTCCACTGGAGCTTAGAAGAGCGAGGGGCGATTTGACTGAAGTATATAAGATCCTGAATAATCCTGAAGAGACTTGACTAGGTAGATGTGGAAAGGATGTTTCCTCTTGTGGGTGAATCCAGAACTAGGGGGGCCATTGTTTTAAAATTAGGAATTGCCCTTTTAGGACAGAGACGAGGAGAAATTTTTTCTGAGGGTTGTGTGACTTTGGAACTCTCTGCCTCAGAAGGCGGTGGAGGTGGAGTCATTGAATATTTTTAAGGTGGAGGTAGATGGACTCCTGTTCGGCAAGGGAATCAAAGGTTATCAAGGATAGATGGGAATGTGGAATTCAAAACATAAACAGATCAGCCATGATCTTACTGAATGACGGAGCAGGCTCAAGGGGCCGAATGGCCTACTTCTCCTATTTCAATCGTTCGTATCTTCCTATCAATTGTAACTCTCCAAGATAGTTTTCAATTTAGCTTTGAAGAAATCCAAGTGTCTTGTCCTCTGTAACCTTTGGAAAAGTTTTTCAAAAATCAGCCATTCTGTCAGTAAAGTAACCTACATCACGGCCTAAATTTTCTATTGCTGTTTATTTGGGTACTATAATACTACCTTGTACCAAATCAAATTGCTTGATAGGGAAGGGGGCAAGAAAAGAGGCTTCTGGTAGCTAATCTCTTGGATGTATTTTAATGGAATACAGGACAGTATTAAACTGAGACCTTCATTGATTTGGTTCAGTGCCACATTATAAAAGGTACTTATCCACTGAGCTATCAGAAACAAAGTAACAGGAGTAGACCATTCATCTATTGAATTTTTTTTTTAAAAAAGTTGGTGTGATTGCGGGTATGCATGTCTGTAAATCTAACAAAGAATTTGCCCAACCTCACTTTAGTAAGTAAGCAAGCTGAACTTGAAGAACACTGCAACTGTCCGCATGCCTATAAACACTATATATGCAGAGACTTATGTTTTTAATTCATTCTTGGGATGTGAGTGTCGCTGGCAATAGCAGCATTTATTGTCGACCCCTAATTGTGCTTGAGAAGGTGAGCATCCACCTTGAACCGCTGCAGTCTGTGTGGTGTAGATTCATCTACAGTGCTGTTACGAAGGGAGCACCAGGTTTTTGACCCTGCAATAGTAAAGAAATGGTGATACATTTCCAAGCCTGGATAGTGTATAGCTTTGAGGGGTACTTGCAGATGGTGGTATTCCAATCTGTCTGCTGTCCTTGTCCTTCTAGGTGGCAGAGGTGGTGATTTGGAAGGCACTGTTGAAGGAGGCTTGATGAGTTGCAGCAGATCTTGTAGAGGGTACATTGATGGTGGATGTAATGTTTGTATTTAAGTGACAGCCATGCTGAAAAACTTGCCATCTCCTTTCTGCTGTTGATATGATCTGCACTCTGAATAAAGGCTCAAGCCTTGGGAATCAGATCACCTTGACAGATTTTAGTGATCAGCACACATGAGTGACACAAGTGAGCAATACAATACATTAGCTGCAGGAGACTAATCTGGGGATGGGGGACAATGGCTAGGAGTATCACAAGTTGAGATTGTGCCTAAACCTGAGTTAGGTGAACTCAGCATTTCATTACACCTTCTGGAAACACACTTCATTGTTTCTTTGTAACAGTCTCTCATATCGACTTGGCAGATGTTACATGACTACTTTTGGCACAAAACCATGGGAACTAAGGGCCCCAATTCTTATCTGTCCTTTCGAGGCTTATGTTCCTTACATTGTTCAGCTGAGCTCGCTCATTTTCTCAGTAATTTTCCATTCTTTCTATGTCACAATTGTGTTAGTTTATTATAATCCTGCTCTAACTTAAATTGGACCTCTCTCTTGTTCGTTGTAAATTCAGTTTATTTTGGGCTGCATTTGCTGCATGTGGAGAGACTTGCATTTGCCCAACTTTTGTATGGCAAGTTTCTGTCAGCTAGATGTCTAAACAGCATAGCTGTGTGAATGGGGCAAGCGACTATATTTCCTTACCGCATTAAATTGAAGAATTGTTAATGGGCAGCGCAGAATCTGAAGGAAGTGTCAGATAGAATAGTGAACTTAGTGTTAAATCAGGTGCTAAAAGCAAAATAGGAGGAGGGAAAGAAAGATTGAATGGAGAGAGAGATATGAGACAGTTTGCATTTTGCTTTTAAATCTCCATCAATAATTAAAGTGAAAAAATGCGACTCCACACTTGTGTGTGTGTGTGTGTGTGTGTGTGTGTGTGTGTGTGTGTATATATATATATATATATATATATATATATAAAAATAAATAAATAATTTTCAGTGCCAGGTTGTTTAGCAGTAATCAATACTACCCTGGAATGGATAGACCCTAACTTTGCTGTAACTTTTTGAGGTGAATTTACTCTGTATCTAAGACAGCAACATCTTGTTCAAAATATTTAGGGATATTTGGTTTGAGATAGCTTATGGAAGGACAGCATATCCTGGACTGTATCATCTGGATTTCTGTACATGTGTTGTTTGATTTGCAGATTAAAAAATAATGCGCCTCACTGTTCCTTTCACAGTAAAATCTGGCTCATGTTTAACTATAGATTGTTATACCAGCTTCTATTTCTGTTTTCTTAGTCTTTATCTTCCATTTCTAACTGGTTTAGTGTAGTCAAGGGTGTGTCTCCTATCTGCACTATCAGGAAAAGGACAGGCAGTTCTGTGGATGTCTAGCCAAATTCAGCTAATGGATTCCCTATGATAACTATTTCATCATGCTCACTCCAGGCCGTTTAACCTGTCCTGATACGTTAGCTATACTTCCCCCCCCACCCCCTCCCATAGTCGCACATGGGGCTGAATTTTCATTTGGCTGCAGAGGTGGACAGGCCTGTAATTTCCTGTTGTCAGTCAGCGTGCTGGTTTCCCACCATTGTCTTGCTTCCCGTCAATTTTCACGAAGGCAGAATTTGGGGATGGGGGAGGTGGGTGGTTGATGGCCACCAACTCACAAGTGGTAGCGTAGCTAATTGGGCCAGTTAAAGGGCTCATTAAAGGGCACATGCTGAATGGTATTTTCTAGTCGACGTGTAGGCCCCCTGCTGAGGTCATAACATGGCGAGGGATGGAGGTACCCTTCCAGTGGCAAACTAGGGGGCTAATGCTCCATCCAACTAGGAAATCCAGTCCTGCGCCTCCCCGCCCTCCCAACGCCCTTGTACACGCCATAGCTGTTGGGCCACAGTTGCAGCCATTGGCTGTCTGGTGGAGAGATTTCCCCTCAATGATATTGACCTGCAACTGTGGCCTCTTTGATTTTAAAAGTTTGTAGGGCACCACCCTTTGAGGTGCCCTCTATTCACCCACCTCTGACAGCAGAGCTGCTGATCTGTGTTGAAGGGTCTTCTATTGACCCTCCAGCCTCGGAAGCCCACCCTGTCATCATTAATTACACTTCATTTGCCATCTCCTCAAATCTCCCTCTGGGTCCTGGCACCAGCGATTATGGGTTCCCGACAAACATTTTCTCCCAACAGTAGGACCAGAAGCCACAAATGAAAACCCATCTCGTGTTTAGAATAGTGAGGATTGCCTTTGATAATGGACTGAAATTAGGTCATGCTATTGATGTTTTCTCTGCTGGAGGAGTTAAACGTGCTTGAGATTTAAATTTCTAATACAGCAAATACCTGATGTCAGGCTGCCACATTTGATTGAAGCATGGATTTGGCAGGGACATCCCTCCATGTGGCTGGCACTGTCACATTGACAAGGCAAACATTTTGCAACAGGCTCCTGTTCGGTCCATTTGGTCGAGGGAAGGGAATTGGCAGAGAAACCTTTTTCTTGTGGGCGGAGGGGTATTGCAGAGGGCCATTTCATTCTAAATTGCAAGCTCCCTGATGCCCTTTTTTTTTTGTTTTGAGAACATTTGGAAGTGAATTCATAGATATTAATGAGCTGCATATTGGACAGATTCAGGATGGAATGTTCTTCTAAGTGCTGCCATATGGGGGAACAAAACAAATTGCAGCCTGTATTGCTGGTATTATACTGGACCATGAAATAATTTAATGACTTGGCCTTGAAGTAATCTACTACTCGTAGTCAGTAGGTTCAAGCTTTCACGTTGTTCTATTTTTTTTTGAAGAGGCACTCATTCTCATCCATAATGTTTGTCCTGGTTGTGAAAATATGCTTCAAAGGGATGGGCAAAGTATTACACCAACTTCAGACTCCACTGCAACACTATTGACAATTGATTGTAGTGAGACTTTGGAAATGAAATATTGTTACTATTGGTAAGTGAATGGATGAACGTAACATCAGCACTTTCTGGCACAGTAGCTGAAATATCCAATTGTATTGGCAGGAACCACGTAACCCAGTGATCTACTCTAAAATGTGGAATTTGGTGTTCTGCATTATTTATTCTACACTCTGCTTTAGATTGCTGCATGCAGACTAACTGTAGTTTCAGATAAACCCACTATATAGACTCCGCACTTTAAAAGGCTAAGCATGACCTTTGTTTCAGAATTATTGGGTGAGGCCAAGAACATGCATTGACATTGTGTTAGGAGAAATAAAAGTTTAGTCCATGGTAAGTCTTATTGAGTGTGAGCTGGTTAATTGCAGCATAACTATTTTCACTCATGAGAAGAAAACAGTATTTCAGATCTGAGATTTTTGGGACTTTTAGTAATTTATAGGAATGAGACCATTGGAATGGAAAGCTATTGCTTTGTATGACAAACTAAAATGAAGGATTTGATCTAATTTTTAATACTGACTTAGTCATTCTGTGCAACACTAGATGGCAATATATACCATATGTCAATGACTTTGAGTATTAAGAGGTAATTTATTAAAACTGGCTTTGTAGAAGTTGCTGCAGGTTGTGTTTGTAAGCCACTTTTAATGTTTGCATTTAATTTTTTTAAATTCATTCACGGGATGTGGACCTTGCTGGCTGGGCCAACATTTGTTGCCCATCCCTAGTTGCCCTTGAGAAGGTGGTGGTGAGCTGCCTTCTTGAACCGCTGCAGTCCATGTGGTGTAGGCACATCCACAGTGCTGTTAGGAAGGGAGTGCCAGGATTTTGACCTAGTGACAGTAAAGGAATGACGATATTTTTCCAAGTCAGGATGGTGAGTGACTTGGAGGGGAACTTCCAGGTGGCGGTGTTCCCATTTATTTACTGCCCTTGTCCTTCTAGGTGGTAGTGGTCATGGATTTGGAAGGTCCTGTCGAAAGAGCCTTGGTAAATTCCTGCAATGCATCTTGTAGATGGTACACTCTTCTGCTACTGTGCGTCGATGGTGCAGGGAGTGAATGTTTGTGGATGTGGTGCCAATCAAGCAGGCTGCTTTGTCTTGGACGGTGTCAAGCTTCTTGTGTTGTGGGAGCTGCTCTCACCCAGGCAGTTGGGGAGTATTCCATCATACTCCTGACTTGTGCCATGTATTTGGTAGACAGGCTTTGGGGAGTTAGGAGTTGAGTTACTCATTGCATGATTCCTAGCCTCTGACCTGCTCTTGTAGCCACAGTATTTATATGGCATGGCCAGTCCAGTTCAGTTTCTGGTCAATAGTAACCCCCAGGATGTTGATAATGGGCGGTTCAGTGATGGTAATGCCATTGAACATCAAGGGGCGATGGTTGGATTCTCTCTTGTTGGAGATGGTCATTGCCTGACACTTGTGTGGCATTCATGTTACTTGCCACTTGTCAGCCTACGCCTGGATATTGTCCAGGCCTTGCTGCATTTGGACATGGGCTGCTTCAGTTTCTGAGGAGTCACGAATGGTGCTGAACATTGTGCAATCATCAATGAACATCCCCACTTCTGACCTTATGATGGAAGGAAGGTCATTGATGAAGCAACTGAAGATGGCTGGGCCTAGGACACTATCCTGAGGAACTCCTGCAGTGATGTCCTGGAGCTGAGATGATTGACCGCCAACAACCACAACCACCTTCCTTTGAGCTAAGTATGACTCCAACCAGCGGAGAGTTTTCCCCCTGATTCCCGTTGACTCCAGTTTTGCTAGGACTCCTTGATGCCACACTCGGTCAAATGCTGCCTTGATGTCAAGGGCAATCACTGTCACCTCACCTCGGTAGTTCAGCTCTTTTGTCTGTGTTAGAACCAAGGCTGTAATATAACACACTAACCTTCCATGCGTTGACTATTAGATCATGATGTCATGGGATGTGTCTGCCTTGCAGCCCCTCCAGCTATCCACCCAGTGATCTAGACAATTCCTCTAGTTATGGTTTCTTTTGGCTTACTATTTAATCTTGTGGTTTTTTTACTTCGTCCCGTCCCGCCCCACCCACAATTTTTGGCATCTATCTTTTTGAATCCACTTTTTTATTGCATTTCTTGATTGTTTTTGTTTTCTTTATTCCTCCGCTGTCTCTCAAATACCATTTTGCCCAATTCAAATAATTGTTCTTGAGATGTGAGTGACAGTATTATTTATATATTGTCAACAAATGTTTTAATTTGAATTCAGTTTCACAATTTGGCAGAGTGGGATTTGAACTCGCAGCCTCGAGTGTTCATCTCATATTTTAACCTCTAGAGAACTATGTCTATATGCTATGTCTATATATATTTAATGTAGAATATTCCAGGGCACTTCAGAGACCTGAAAAAAGTGGATGCTCCATTAAAGGAAAAAAGAGTGGGGTAGGGCGGGTTAAATTTGCATGTTTTAAAAAGGGTCTTAAATGAGGATGTCAGTGGTTTATGGAAGGAATTCCTGAGCACGGGATCTAGGTAGCTAAATGCGTGATGGAGGAGAGAGAGCAAGAAGATGCGAGGCCATAAGATCAGAGAAACAGTTTGTGAGGTACAATTTCGTATGACTGAGGAAGATTACAGAGATAGAGGTTCAAAGTCATAGATTTAAACCCACTTTCTGTGTGCCTCTATATTAAATATCCAGTATTTGGATAACTTTCAGACTTGCAGTCTATTATCCATTTGTGTACTTTGCTGTGTCTAGTTGATTAACATTTGACATAATGTCATATTTTTGAGTTTTCATTACTTATTGTTACAGTCATGGCATATTTGTAAAGCTTATTGGGCGATGCACACTTCTAAAAAGCAACATGGAATATGGGCACTGTACCTTCACAAAATGGACTCCAGAAAGTTAGGTGACTTCTTTTGTGGCTTCTGTATAGACAGAGATGTGAAGGTCTGAACATATCTCTGGAAAGTTACTTAAAATGCAAATAACCTTCCCAGGTGCTGATTGACTAGTCCTCAACATTTCAATGGAAGAGATTTAAAATGACAATGGCTTGCTGACCTTTCATCAGGACTTATCTTGCAAATTTTACCTGTGTTTCTTCACCTACCTTAGGTTGGTACTTGTATGTGATCTGTGGACAGAAAAGTCTTTATGATTGAATGACCATTTCTTCTTCCATATTATGTTCTGACTGAGTAAGGTTGAACTTGTCTGAACTGGTCTGTGTTAGAAGCCTAAATATATCTCTATTCTTTTCCCTCTCTTGGTTTCAGAGTTACCTCAAACAGGCTATCTACAAGTGGCAGAAGCAACATGGCTGGCACTGAATGTCGTGTCCAATGGTCATTCATCGACCAGTTCTCAAACAATTGGAGTAACAAAGATAGCGAAGTCCGTGATTGCTCCCCTAGCCCAACATAATGTTTCTGTATTCATGTTGTCGACCTACCAGACTGACTTCATACTGGTGAGCATACTCTCTATCTCTTAGCTGTTGTTTTTTTTGTATTCTGTAGAGGGGTGTGGTGGCATAGTGTGTTATGATACAGCAGATGGTGAATGTCGAGCTGCTCAAATCTGAGGGAAACTTGAAATAACTGTCACAACCAATTTTCAATGTGTATAAATTTCGAGATGTGTGCCTTGAATTCAGTAGTTAAGATCACCAAGCCTTATGGGTTTTTATAAAACTAGATTAAACATTTATTAATAAGAGAAATGATTTTAAATATATACATAGATCTACAAATTACTACCATTATAACTTCTAAATCCCCTTCTCAATCTAACTCCCAGTTACACCTTCATTAAGGCACATAGATTTTAAAAGACCCGGCAAAGAAACATGATACCCTGAACAAGTCGACTTCCAAGTGAGTTCTCTTCACTTCAGTCCCTGCAGACAGCAGCTTGAGGCATAGTTGGTGAAGGCTTCTCACACTTGTAAGATCTTAAAAGTGCCTTACCTTACACACAGCCTTTGCTCCTCCTTTATACATATCTTCCTCTTTGAATGCAAATACCCATTGTTTCACTATGTCTTTGGACTTTATCTCCCTGACAAAACTGTCTCATAGCACTAAGTTTTACCGGTAATCTTTGGGAAAAATATACACTGTTTCTAAACTTCACCTGGCTAGGTGACACATTTTACCCCTCCTTTGAAATAAACCAGACTAGATTGTTTTCAAATTGCAAATGTCTTCTTGACACCCATGTTTCTAAACTTCTCCATGTTTATCTAATTAACATTTCAAACCTACCCTCACTTCTTAGATCAAAGCGCCCAGACTAGCTGCCTCTAATTCAATTAAATTTCTCACGCAGGCACATAGACACATCCCACTATTACTCTATTTTACAATAAATTCCAATAACATTAAGAGAATTATTATATCTTTTTGACAGTGATAATGTTACTGGACTAGAAATCCAGAAAGCCCAGGCTAATACTCTGGGCACATGGGCTCAAATCTCACCATGGCAGCTTTTTACTAATGAATAAAATCTGGAGCTAAGAAGCTAGTCTCAGTAATAGTGACCATGCATCTGTGCCGATTGCTGTAAAAACCCATCTGGTTCACTAATGTCCTTTTAGGGAAGGAAACCTGTCCTCACCTGGCCTGGCCTTCATGCGACTCCAAATCTCCAGCAATGTGGTTGACTCTTAAATGCCTTCTGAAATGGGCTGGCACGCCTCGCAGTTGTATCAAGCTGCTTCAAAGACTACAAAAAGGAATGAAACTGGACGAACAGCCTGGCATTGACCTAGGCACCGGAAATGACAAAGCAAACCCAGGTCCTGCAACGTTCTTCTTACTCACATTTGGGGGCTAGTGCCAAAATTGGGAGGGCTGTCCCACAGATTGGTCAAGCAGCAGCCTGACATGGTCACACTCTTACAGGCAATGTCTGAGAAACCACCATCTCCATCCCTGGGTATGTCCTGTCCTACTGGCAGGACAGACCCACCAGAGGATGCGGCACAATGGTATACAATCGAGAGGGAGTTGCCCTGGCAACCCATGAAGTCTCAAGGCATCAAGTCAAAGGGGGCAAGGTGACCTCCTGCTACTTACCATCTACCACATCACTCTCCCTCCTCCTACCCCCCGCCACCCCCATCTGAGTCCATGTTGAACACCAATTGGAAAACACACTGAGGGTGAAAAGGGCATAGACTGTACTCTGGGTGGGGGACTTCAGTGTCACCAAGAATGGCTCAGTAGCACCACTACTGACCTAGCTGGCCGAGTCCTAATGTACATAGCTGCAAGACTGGGTTTGCAGCAGGTGGCGAGGGAACCAACAACCTCTCTACTCGACCTCATTCTCACTAATCTGTCGTAGATGCTTCTGTCCATGTCAGTATTGGTAGAAGTGACCATCACGAAGTCTTTGTGGAGACAAAGTCCCATCTTTACATTGAGAATACCCACCATCGTGTTGTGTGGCACTACCACTGTGCTAAATGGGATAGATTTTGAACAGTTCTAGAAATGCAAAATTAGGCATCCATGAAGCGCTGTGGGCCATCACAACAGAATTGTACTCAACCACAATCTGTAACCTCATGGCCTGGCATTACTATCAAGCTGGGGATCAACCCTGGTTCAATGAAGGGTGCAGAAGACATGCCAGGAGCAGCACCAGGCATACCTAAAAATGAGCTGTCACCCTGGTGAAGCTATATCACAGGACTATTTGCTTGCATGCCAAACAGTGGAAACATCATGCGATAGACAGAGTTAAGAGATCCCACAACCAAAAGATCAGATCCGAGCTCTGCAGTCCTGCCACACCCAGTTAGGAATGGTGGCGGATAATTAAACAGCTAACAGAAGGAGGAGGCTCCATAAATATTCCCATCCTCAATGATGCGAAAAGAGAAGGCTGAAGCATTTGCAACTATCTTCAGCCTGAAGTGCCGAATGGATGATCCATCTCTGCCTCCACCTGTGGTCCCCAGTATCACAGATGCCAGTCTTCAGCCAGTTCAATTCACTCCACATTATCAAGAAATGGTTGAAGGCACTGGATACTGCAAATGCTATAAGCCCTGACAACATTCCAGCAACAGTACTGAAGTCTTGTGCTCCAGAACTATCTGTGTCTCTAGCAAAGCTGTTCCAGTACAGCCACAATACTGGCATCTACCTGGCAATGTGGAAAATTGCCCAGGTATGTCCTGTCCACAAAAAGCACGACAAGTCCCACCGGTAAGTAGCGCCCTCTCTGCCTACACTCGATCATCAGCAAAGTGATGGAAAGTGTCGTTGACGGTGCTATCAAGCAATTGTTACACAGAAATAATCTGCTCACTAATAGTCAGTTTGGGTTCTGCCAGGGATACTCACTCCTGACCTCATTACAACCTTGGTCCAAAATGGACAAAAGAGCTGAACTCCAGAGGTGGGCTCAGAGTGACTGCCCTTGACATCAAGGCAGCATTTGACCAAGAGTGGCATCAAGGAACCCTAGCAAAACTGGAGTCAATGGGAATCAAGGGGAAAACTCTCCACTGTTTGGAGTCATACCCAGCAGAAAGAAAGTTGGTTGTGGTTGTTGGGGGCCAGTCATCTCAGTCCCAGGGCATCACTGCAGGTGTTCCTCAGGATAGTGTCCTAGGCCCAACCATTTTCAGCTATTTCATCAATGACCTTCCCTCCATCATAAGGTCAGAAATGAGAATGTTCGCTGATGATTGCACAATGTTCAGCATCATTTGGGCCTCTCCAGATACTGAAATCGTCCGTGCCCAAATGCAGCGAGACCCGGACAACATTTCAACCTGATAAGTGGCAAGTAAGATTTGTGCCACATGAGTGTCAGGCAATGACCATCTCCAACAAAAGCAAATCTAACCTTGACATTCAATGGTATTACCATTGCAGAATCCCTCACTATCAACATCTTGGAGTTACCATTGACCAGAAGCTGAACTATATAAATACTGTGGTTACAAGAACAGGCCAGAGGCTGGGAATTCTGTGACAAGTAACTCACCACCTGATTCCTCAAAGCTTATCACCATCTATAAGGCATAAGTCAGGAGTATGATAGAATACTGTCCACTTGCCTGGATGAGTGCAGCTCCAACAACACTCAAGCTCGACACCTTCCAGGACAAAGTAGCCTGCTTGATTGGCACCCCATCCACCAATTTAAATATTCACTCCATTCACCACCGATGCACAGTGGCAGCAATGTGTACCATCTACAAGATGCACTGCAGCAACTCACCAAGGCTCCTTCGACAGCACCTTCCAGCCTGCGACTTCTACCACCTAGAAGGACAAGGGCAGCAGATGCATGGGAACACCACCAACTGCAACTTTCCCTCCAAGCCACTCACCATCCTGACTTGAAAATATATTGCTGCTCTTTTACTGTCGCTGGGTCAAAATCCTGGAACTCCCTCCCTAACAGCATTGTGTATGTACCTACAATATATGGACTGCAGCAGTTCAAAAAGGCACCTTGCCATCACCTTCTCAAGGGCAATTATGGATGGGTGATAATTGTTGGCCTAGCTAGTGATGCCCACTTCCCGTAAAGAAATTAAAAAAAATGTAGTACTGAATATCATTGTATTCTCTCACAAATGTGTGTTTGGGAAACTTCCATTTATTTACAAAGTGCAATGATATAAAATAGCATTGCGTGTTTCTGGTTTACAGCATCATGGTGATAGGACATGAGACAACAGTGTTATTTAACTTGCTGCTTTTGTTCCTCCTGAACTTAGAGGTTTGCCCAATAATCTCTCATTAAACAGCGTCTCCATAGAACCATAGAAAAGCTATGGTGCAGAAAGAGGCCATTCAGCCCATCGTGTTGCACCAGCCAAAAAAGAAAAAAGAAACTAGCCACTCATTTTAACCCCACTTTCCAGTACCTGGTTCGTAGCCTTGCAGGTTACAGCACTTCAGATACAGATTTTTAAATGAGTTGAGCGTTTCAGCCTCAACCACCAACTTAAGCAGCGAATTCCAGGTGCCCACAATCCGCTGGGTGGAAAAGTTTTTCCTCATGTCCCCTCTAACCCTTCTACCAATCACCTTAAAATCTGTGCCCCCGGTAATTGACCCCTCAGCAAAGGAAAACAAGTCTTTCCTGTCTACCCTATCTAGGCCCCTCATTAATTTTGTACACTTCAATGAGGTCACCCCCTAGCCTCCTCTGTTCTAAGGAAAACAACCCTAGCCTATCCAATCTCTCCTCACAGCCGCAATTTTCAAGCCCTGGAAACATTCTTGCAAATACCATCTGCACTTTCTCCAGCGCAATTATGTCCTTCCTGTAATGTGGTGACCAGAACTGTACACAAAATTCCAGCTGTGGCCTAACCAGCATTTTATACAGTTCCACTGTTACATCCCTACTTTTGTATTCAATACCTTGCCCAATAAAGGAAAGCATTCAATATGCTTTCTTGACCACCTTGTCCACCAGTCTTGCCACCTTCCAAGGACCTGTGGACATGTACTCCAAGGTGTCTCACCTACTCAACCCCTCTCAATAATTTCCTGCTTATTGAGTATTCCCTTACTTTGTTTGCCCTCCCCAAATGCATTACCTCGCACTTTTCCAGATTGAATTCCATTTGCCACTTCTCTGCCCAGTCAACCAAACCATTGATATAATTCTGGAGTCAGCAGGTATCCTCTTCACTATCAACTAGACGGACAATTTTTGTCATCTGCAAATTTCCCAATCATGCCTCCCACATTTAAGTATCAATCATTAATATATACAACAAACAGCAAGGACTCTAATACTGAGCCCTGTGAAACACCACTGGAAACCGTTTACCATTTGCAAAAACATCCATTGAGCATTACCCTTTGTTTCCTGTCACTGTGCCAGTTTTGGATCCAACCTGCCACCTTCCCCTGTATCCCATGAGATCTCTCTTTCCTGACTAGTCTCCCATGTGGGACCTTGTCAAATGCCTCACTGAAATCCATGTAGACAATATCCACTGCACCACCCTCATCAATTCTCCTTGATACTTCCTCAAAGAATTCTATTAAGTTAGTAAGACACAATCTTCTCCTAATAAAACATGCTGACTATCGCTGATCAACCTGTGCCTTTCTTAAGTGACAGTTTATCCTGTGTCTCAGAATTGTTTTCAATAATTTGCCCACCACTGAAGTCAAACTGACCGACCTATCATTTTCTGGCCTATCGCTCGCACCTTTTTAAAATAATGGTCCAACGTTTGCAGACCTCCAATCCTCTAGGACCTCGTCTGTATCTAGTGAAGATTGGAAAATGATCCTCAAAGCATCCACTATTTCCTTCCTGGCTTCATTCAACAGCCTGGGATACTATCCATCTGGCCCTGGTGATTCATCCACCTTCAAGGATGCCAGCCCCTCCAGTATTTCTTCTCTCGCTATGCTTATGGTATCTAATATTTCACATTCCTCCTCTTTAACTAGAATGTCTGCATCATTCCTCTCCTTAGTGAAAGACAGAGACAAAGTACTCATCGAGAACCCTGCCCACATCATTTGCATCAACCCACAAGTTACCATGTACATCTCCAATAGGCCCTATCTATTCCTTAATTATTCTCTTGCTCTTACTGGTAAAATATCTTAGGATTTTCTTTGATTTTACCTGCCGATCTTTCTTCGTGTCCTCTCTTTGCTTTCCTAATTTGCCTTTTTACTTTGCCCCTGCACTTTCTATACTCCTCTAGGCTTCCTACAGTACTAAGCCTTTTGTGACTGTCATAACCTTATTCTGCTTTACTTTGGCCTTAAGCAATGAAGTTGGATAACCAGGGGACTCTAGATTTGGCAGTATGACCCTTCTTTGTAGGGACATATCTATACTGTGCCTGTAGATTCTTACCTTTGAATGCCTCCCACTGATTTGTCAGTTTTTCCTTCTAATAGCTATATCCAGTCCACTCTCGCCAGCTCACCTCTCAGCTTTGTAAAATTTGTCTTCCCCCAATTTAGAACTTTGACTCCTGTTCTATCTTTGTTCTTTTCCATAATGATGCTAAATCTAACTATATTATGGTCACTATCTCCAAAATTGTCCCCCACTGCTACTTCATCCACTTGCCCAGTTTCATTTACTAAGACTAAATCTAGAATTGCACTCCCTCTTGTTGGGCTTGTTACATGCTGGCTAAAAAAAAAGTTCTCTTGAATGGAGTTCAAGAATTTTGGGCCCTCTGTGCCCTTCATACTGTTCACATCCCAACTGATATTAGGGTAGTTGAAGTCCCCAACGATTACTGCCCTATTGTTTTTGCACTCAGAAATCTGTCTACATATTTGCTCTTCTAACTCCCTTTGACTATTTGGGGATCTATAGTGCACTCCTAGCAGTGTAGCTGCCCCTTTTTTTATTACTGAGCTCAACCCATATGACCTCATTTGATGCTTCATTTAGTTTATCATCCCTCCTCACAGCTGTAATTGATTCTTTAGCCAATAATGCTACACCCCTCACATTTTTTATCCCTCTCTCTATCCTGCCTGGAAACTCTCAACCTAGGGATGTTGAGCTGCCATTTTTGCCCCTCTTTAAGCCAAGTTTCCATTATAACGATGATATCATGCTGCCATATGTCTATCTGTGCCCTCAGCTCATCAGCTTTATTTACTTTGCTCCTTGTATTTGCACATATACCTTTTTAACACTGCCAAATTCATGTGCTGTACACTTTTTAACCTGTACTGCTTCTGTCTTTCAGAGTTGCACATTAATTCTCCATCTCCCGTTCCTGCTCTGAATTGCCCTCGGATTCCAATCCCCCTGCCAATCTAGTTTAAAGCCCCTCCAACAGCACTAGGAAATCTCCCTGTAAGGATATTCATCCCAGTCCTGCTCCGGTGTAGACTGTCCAGCTTATATAGGTCCCACCTTCCCCAGAACTGGTCCCAATGCCTCAGAAATCTGATGCCCTCCCTCCTACACCAGCTTTCCAGCCACTTGTTTATTCGCTCAATCCTCCTATTTCTGTACTTGCTTGCATGTGGGATTGGGAGTAATCCTGCGATACAGCTTTAGAGGTCTTGCTTTTCAATCTCCTTCCTAGCTCCCTGAAGTCTGCTTTCAGGACCTCATCCCCTTTCATACCAAGTCATTGGTACCAATGTGGACCACGACCTCTAGTTGATCACCCTCCCCTAGAAGAATGTCCTGCAGCTGCTCCATGACATCCTTTACCCTGGCACCAGAGAGGCAGCATACCATCCTGGAGTCACGTCTACGGCCACAGAAACACCTGTCTGTTGCTCTAACTAATGAATCCCCTATTACTACTGCTCTTCCTTTCTTCTTTCTCCCTTCCTGTGCAGTAGAGCTGACTGTGGTGCCACAAACTTGGCTCTGACTGCACCCCTCAGAGGAACCAGTGACCTCACCTGTATTCAAAATGGAAAACTGATTGGTGAGCAGGACCCCAGGGAACTCCTGCACTACCTGCCTAATTTTCTTGGACTGCCTGGCGGTCACCCATTCCCTTTCTGCCTCCAGGCTCCTAAACTGTGGTGTGACCACCTCTCTAAGCGTGCTAGCCACGTAGCTCTCAGCCTCAAGTACTGTTCAGTTCTGGTCGCCAAGGGAAACAGAAGGGTGATTTCTAGCAGTTATGAAGAAAGGCAGGAGAAATGAAAGCTCTTTTTTTAGCCTTGAAAGGAAGCTACTTGAGAGAGTTTTACACTTCAATAGGACATTTAAATGACATGGATTAGGTTAATCTGGAATCCTACTTTAGGGTATTCCAGGATGCTGGAACAATGAATATGGATGAAAACTGATGAGAAGAAACATTAAGAAGAATGCCAGGAAGAACTACTCCTTACAAAGAATAATCAGAACTTGGAAGGGGCTCCCTGGTAGAATAATGTAGGCAAAGACTCATTCAGAAATCAGTTTGATGTTGTGACGGGTGAATGTTAGGCCTTTATCTGGATGGATGAATTAAGATGGGTTTAGTAGCTTCCCTCATCTGTACCCATTTTATGATTTTGTATGATGCCCCTTTAGAAATTGCTATAAAGTTTCTGATAATGCAATTCAGTCATCTAGTCAGCCAATTTGACATTAATCTGACTGTTTCAGGGTTGACGAGATCTTGGGCATACATTTACATCAGATCTTCTGGGTATGGATTTTGATAAATAATGAATTATTCATGCATGAATTGAGTTCTATATTAGTTGCAAACTTATCTAAATGCACTGGATATGAAGACTGTTATGAGAGATACTGCATACTTAATCAAGTGCTCCTAGCGTTTTGTCATAACCTAAAGTAGTTTTCTTTTTAACTAGGTCCTTTGTGTTTTTAAAGAGTAACATAAATACTTGCTGCAGCACTAATTAAACAATGGACAAACTAATATCAGTACTATAAAACCTGAGTATTGGTTGCACTTGTGACTTTTACCATAGATTTTATACTGGGTACTTCTACATATGCACATGCAGAATATTCATTTTCCTTCTTTGTAAAAAGACCAACCCAACAAAGAAATTGAACAGAACTCAAGTAAGTGATCGGGCCCAGAGTGGTAAATGGGCTGGAGAATCTTGCTTTGATCTAATTCTATAGGACACAGATGATATACTCCACTACGCAACGTATTGCAATGTTGAGAGAAACAATCTCTCGCTTGTTTTTCTGATAGTATTAATTTATTTTTGCTCAATGGTGTTTATTTTGGGAATTTGTCACTTTTTCATTTTTTATATCCCATGTTGGCATCAAGCATTTTTGAGTCTGTTTATAGTTAAAAGCGTAGAACAGATACAAAGCAAAAACCCAGTCTATACATGTTGGAGGTCATGTATATTGACCTCTAACACCTGCACCAACTAATTATCTTTGGGGTGTGCATGAGTAAAACTGACTTGCTGTGAAACACTGTGGCTTTATGCTATGGGTTGATACTTACGAAGACCTGGGATTCGACTGTGCAAATATGTTTCACCTAGAACCCCTAACACTTATGTTATGAGTCTGCACTATCATCCTCTTTTGTGCATTTAATGTGCTCTTTAATTTGTGTGCCTAGGTTCGGGAGAGTGATTTACCAGCAGTTATTCACACCCTGTCTGAAGAATTCAGTATCTACAAGGAGGAGAATGGGGAATCGGTTCCAGTGGATAGTAACAATGTCACAAATGGCTTTATAAAACCCAAAACTGGTAAAGTAACATTGCCAGATTAGAGTGTTCACAATTGTCATACTTTTCACATAACTAGAACAGGTGCCTCAAAATTTGAGAGTGACACCAAAACAAGAGGTGTAGTTAAAACCAAAGAATGTGACAGGAAGACATGGACCCAGTAGATATAGTGTATTTGATTTCCAAATAGTATTCGATGGTGCCACATAAAAAGGCTATTACACAAGGTAAGAGGTCGTAGTGTTGTGGATAATACATGAGTGTGGCGAACAAACAGAGTTGGGATAATGTCATTTTCAGCTTGGCAAACCATAACAAAGGGGTACCACAGGGTTTAGTGCTGGGGCTTCAACTATTTACAATCTATATTAATGACTTGAATGAAGGGACCAAGTGAATTGTAGCTACATTTGCTGATATAAAGATAGATATTGTAGGAGAAAAAGTTGTGAGGAGGATATGAAGATTCTGCAAAAGGATTAAGATAGATTAAGTGTGCAAAAATTTGACAAATGAAGTATAATGTGGGAAAATGTGAGGTTGTCAACTTTGGCAGGAAGAATAGGAGTGCAGAATGTTATTTAAATGGGAGAGACTGCAGAATGCTGTGGTACACAGGGATCTGGGTGTCCTTGTGTATGAAACATACAAAAAAAAGCATGCAGGTACAGCAAGTAATCTAGAAGGCAAATGGAATGTTGGCCTTTATTGCAAGGTGGATGGAGAAGAGAAGTCTTACTACAACTGTACAGGACATTGGTGAGACCATGCCTAGAGTACTGTGTACCGTTTTGGTTTCCTTATTTTAGGAGGGATGCACTTGCATTGGAGGCAGTTCATTAGGTTGATTCCTAGGCTGAGGGTTTTGTCTTATGAGGAAAGATTGAGCAGGTTGGGCCTACAATCATTGGAGTTTTAAAGAATGCGGTATGATCTTATTGAAACATGTAAGATTCTGAGGGGGCTTGACTGGGTAAATGCTGAGGATGCTTCCCCTTTCGAACTAGGGGACACAGTTTAAAAATAAGGAGTCTGCCATATTAGATAGACGTGAGGAGGAATTTCCTCCCTCTGAAGGTCATTAATCTTTGGAATTCTCCACCCCAGAGAGCAGTGGAGGCTGGGTGATTGAATATACTCAAAGCTGAGTTAGGCAAATTGTTGATTTACAAGAGAGTTGAAGGTTTTGGGGGGCAGGCAGGAAAGTGGTGTTAAGTGGCGTTGCTGAGTAGAGGACCAGGCTCGAGGACCAAATGGCCTACTCCTATTTCTTATGTTCGTATACCTTAATAAATTTGTACATTGGGCCTGCAGTTGGCAAATTAATTTCAATATAGGATAAGTTTGAAGTGATTCATTTTTATGGGAAGATTAAGGGGCCACATACTGCTTGGATAATAGGAGTCTAAATGGGGTGGAGGAGCAAAGGAACCTTGGGGTATAGATACACAAATTGCTAAAATTAACAACACTGGTTATGTGGCCATTATTTTTTTAAAAAACAAATCAAGTAATGGGGCTAGAGTTAAAAAGCTGAATTGATGTGTTCAACTAGTACTGAACATGGACCACACTTGGAGTACTGTGCTCAGCTCATGCTTCGATGTTCTTTTTAGAATATTGAGATATTGCCAAAGGTGCAAAAAAGCTTCACAAGAATGATATTAAGACCAAGAGGATAGGCTGTGCCTCTTTTGTTTAGAAAAGAGAAAACTGCAGGTTTATGTGATAGAGGACTTTATAATAATGTAAAGATGTGATAACGCAGATGTAGAAGGGAATCTTTCTATTGTGGAGAGGGCTGCAAAACCAGAGGTCATAAATATAAACTAGTTACTAATGAATGCAGTAGGAACTTCAGGAGAAACACCTTCACCCACAGAGCGGTAAGCATGTGGAACTCATTATTACAAAGAGTGGTTAAGGCAATTAGTATAGTTGCATTTAAAGGGAAGCTAGCTAAACTTACGAGGGAGAAAGGAATAAAAGATATGCTTATAGGGTTAAATAAAAAGGGGTGGGAGGAGGTGCATTTAGAAGATGAATGTCAGCATTGACCATTTGGTCTGAATGTCCTGTCTCTGTTCCAATTTCAATGGGCTGGATTTTCTTGGCCCCATGGAGGTAGGATTGGAGGTTGGGGAGCAGCACAGCGGAGAGGCTGGGAAAATTGTGGGGAGCCGTGTCTGGATGGTTCCCTGATGCAATCAGGAGAATTTCCGATGGGTGAGTAGGGAACTGAAATCGGCTGCCCTCACCACAGAAATGGGCAGCCAATTAAGATGATTAAGGCCCGAGTTAGGGGTGATTTTTGCAGCCTCGTTGGCATTTTGCTGGTGGGTAGAATTGTCCCCTGCTACGTGTGAAAGCTGCCAGCTCAATGGAGGTAGCTGCCGTGCAGCAGTCCAGGAGTCCATTGAAGCCAGAGGCTCCAAGGCCCGATGATGGGGCTGTGGGCAGGAAGAGCCACACCCCTGGCCCAAATTACACCTCCAGAGGGGTTTCCCTCCAGCTTTGAGGGGCCTCCTGGCTTTGTCCATCACCACTTTGATCTTTATGAGCGCCTGTGAGGGCACCTCCATGTTGAGGTACCCTCGGGGTCCCTGACTTGCCTCAGCAGGCCCAACTCTCCCTGTGGGGCTGCAGAGTTGCTGGCCCTGTTATATTTGTGAAACTTGTTTGTTTTGTGTGCTTTGTGACAGTAATGATTTGCTTAGACTAGGACATTAAAGCTAAAACCATTTTAGGCTGTGTTCTGAAATGCGTGCAGAAATGCTCTTCGAATTCCTTAGCAACAGTGTCTGGATGATAAAAATCTGATTGTAACCAGACTTGTGTAACTTTTTTTTTGAAAAATATACTTTATTCATAAAATATCCGGCAGAACATTCCAAACCAATTCAAAATCACCATCACATAAGTACAATCAGATTCAACTTTTACACATGGATCACAAGGTGCATCAATACAAGCAATGAATATTACAATCATTTCAATATGGTCAATGTAGACAATCAGACAATGGTATTGGAGTTATCAACGTACATCATGTTGCACTCTTAGGTGCTTCAGTACATTTATAATACAATTAGTATTCACTGCATACATTCATTATGTGCTGTACAGCCCGAGGGGCTCTCAACAGTTCCCAGCCCCTCGGTGCACTGTGGCAGAAAGGTCTTAGACAGCGACCTTTCCCCATTGCGCCTTTGCGGCGGCTGCCCCAAGCTTTAGTGCGTCCCTCAGCACATAGTCCTGGACCTCGGAATGTGCCAGTCTGCAACACTCGGTCGGGGACAACTCTTTGCGCTGGAAGACCAACAAGTTTCGGGCAGACGAAAGAGCGTCTTTCACCGAGTTGATGATCCTCCAGCTGCAGTTGATGTTTGTTTCGGTGTGTGTCCCTGGGAACAGCCCATAGAGCACAGAGTCCTGTGTCACAGAACTGCTCGGTATAAACCTCGACAGAAACCACTGCATCTCTCTCCAGACCTTCTTTGCAAGGGCACAATCCACAAGGAGGTGAACAACGGTCTCGTCCCCACCACAGCCACCTCGAGGACAACGTGCAGAGGGGGTGAGACTCCTGGCGTGTTGGAAGGATCTGACGGGGAGGGCCTTTCTCACCACCAGCCAAGCTAGGAACTTTCGGCCCTTTACTCTGTTCCGTGATGGACAAAAGGAGGGTTGACTCAAAAGCTCACCCACCTTTACATTTTTCTGTTCTAAAAATTTACTTTTTTCTTAACCTGGCCTTTTGCTTTGTATTTAGATCAGATCAGATCAAAAGTTTGGACAGATAATCCTGCACTGAATCTTTGCACTTGAAAGCACTTGTCGAGCTGAATTTATTTTAAATGTAGAATCGATGGCAAAAATACTGTGTGTACATAGTGAAGAATGCTTTTTTTGTAGGCTGTTCCATCTCAGGCATTGGTATCAGTGACTGCTTTATTTAATTTCTGGACTGTTTGTATTGAAGGGTGGGCAAGCTAGGCAAACACAAAAGACTTTTGTTTCATACAATTGGGCTTTATTCTAAACTTAGTTTGCTCCCACAGGGACATCTGCAATGCAATTTGAATTAAATGGTCATTGAAATCCACTGGAAACTGAAGCCTGTTAGGAGAGAAAATAACCTGTGTTTCAAATGTTTTTTTTAAGAGTTTGAACAAATGTCCAAATCTAAAAAAAAGTAGATTAACCTTTGCTTCAATGGAAGTGGAAGAGCTCAAATAGCCACTTTTAATGATGATTAGAGACCAGAGAAGACAAAAGGGTTTGTGATTTATTCTTGGCAGTGGGCTCTTAACCAAAATCTTAACTTTTCTGTTCCCTGTTATAGCTGCCAGCCCCACAGTTCATCCAGTGTTAAGTCCCAAGAACCAATTCTGTGTAATGAGCTTGGACCCAGATACTCTTCCCACTATTGCCACTACTCTCATGGATGTAATGTTCTACTCTGCAAGGTATGGATCTCTTGATAAGTCCTTGGGTATATGGTGCTTAATTATTGCTTACTGTAATAGAGAGCCCACTGTACTTGGATTCTTAAATTTGATGGGCCAAGTGGATGCCTGCTGTAATTTCTGAGATTCTATTTTCTCTGCTTATTAACTGAATACCCTTACCTGAAACTTCTGTCAAGTAAATGTGGCCTTCACTCAATCTTCTGCATAACATTTTACACGGCTCACAAGATTTCACCACGTGACCTGGAATAGTTCATGTGGGGATCTTTAGTTAAACTTCAGTCCTTTTCTTCCTTACAATAGCCTGACAAATGAATAAAATGCTGTGAGAATAGCTGAACAACTGTTCGTGTGTTTGACTTTATAAAATGTAAAAGATTAAAATAAATTTGGTTGTTGCTCAAAAAGAAAGGCTGAAAGGTTTATTTATCCTTGTGTTGCAGTTTGAAAGCTCGGTCTGCAGATCAGGATGTTGGCTACATTCGTTTCTTTTCTTTTTCCTTGATCGATGGCTATATTTCAATTGTAGTGGACACACAGACACAGAAAAGGTTGGTTTATTTGAAACTCTTTTAAGAGAACTTGGTAACAGTAGATATTTTTTTCCGAAGTGCTTTGAATACTGTTTTGTTATTTTAAACCGTTTTTCCAAACCATGCAAAGGACTAGCCAAATAGAGAGCGCATTGCAATTTGGGTTAACTTTATTCTGTTTTGTAAGTGTGGCAGAAAACGATTACTGAGATTGTGCTGGTTCAAACACCCCTAGAAGAAACTGGTTTCCTGCTGCTCACTTCTCGTTATACCCATAGAATCTTATTGCACAGAAGGTGGCCATTTAGCCCATTTTGCCTCTGTTGGCTCTTAGAAAGAGCTATCCAATTAATTCCATTCACTTTTTCTTCGACCACATCCCTGAAAAGTTTACATTTTCAAGGACATATCCAATTTCCTTTCGAAAGTTACTATTGAATATACTTGCATCACCTTTTCAGGCAGTGCTTTCCAAATCATCGTATCTCGTTGTGCCAAAAAAATTCTCTGCGTCTCCCCTCTGATTCTTTCGCCAATTATCTTAAATTTTTGTTCCTCTGTAGCTACTTAATTTTGAACATCACTATTAAAATCTGCCTTGATCTTCCCAGCTCCAAGGAGAATAATCCCCACATTTCTCATCTCCCCACATAACTGACATCCCTCAAGCCTACTACCATTCTTGCAAGCTTCCTCTGCAACGTCTCAAAGTCCTTGGAATCCTTTCTATCTAAAGTGTGGTGACCACTAAATGTTTCCCATTATTGTTCTACATCAGGCTTGTCTAACCTTTTCACATGAAAGGCCACATTTCAATTTTTTTCTATCTCAAAGGGATGAGCAAATTTCGGAAAGGTAAGGTTTGGCACACCATTAAACGTGAATTTCAAAAAGTTGAGGTATGAAGAAAATAAACAACTTGCTGAGCAAAAAAAAAACACACGTCAAAGCAATAAATCAATAATTTAAAAACAATTAGTAATTAACAAAGATTACCACTAGAGTGTGAGTGGGTTTGAGAATATGTTGGTGTGTGGGCATGAGGCTGAGTGAGAACCCTGAGACTGGGAGTGAGCCATACACAGACGCACACACACTTGCTCTCAACACCAGCTTGCCTGCTCTCTCTCGCATTCGCACACCTGCTAGGCCCAGGTGATTTGGAGATTAAAACAGTGAGGAGAGTTCAGGATGGAATTCTTGTTCCCCACCCTGTCTAACACTCCAGCTGTCCCAGGTCCTGGTGTTGCTGCAACTACCACTCGTGTGTGGGGTCTGGCCTCTTTTCCATCCCCCACTGGCAGCCAGCACCGCCCCCCCCCCCCCCGCCCCCCCAAAACACCGGCAGCCTGCGTCTCCCTCTCTTTCCCCCCTCCTTGAAAGCCTCTCTTCCTTCCCAGCAGACATGCCACCATCACTGGTGTTCAGGCTTCAGGCTGATTGAAGCCCACTGTTTGCTGCTGCTCCAATCAGGGACTGTTTCTCTTCCACATTTGCTGCTGCTGGGCTCAGTGAGCCTATCAATGGCAAACGTGGGAGAGAAACGGCCTGTGATTGGAGGAGCAACTCCTTGCAGAATCCCCCACTTCACTTACCTATATTTTGAACACCGAGTCCATGGGATGGATCTGGCCCACGGCCAGGGGTTGGACAAGCCTGTTTTACATTATTGTTTACTAATATTATTGCTGGAAAAAGAGACATGTTAAAGCTTTTCATCTTGCACACATCAGGACACTTTGCAAAAATACTAATATAGGGGAAAACAGCAATTTATACTGTATGAGAAGAGAGTGCTGATTGGTTGGCATATGGACTCTGACTGGTAGCGGTGTTGCTATGGAGAATACACCAGTGACGGTGACTAACAAACGATGCTAGGCAGTTTACTGAAATTTAAACCAGGCAACTTCACCCTGATTGGTCAAGGCATTGTCCTGAGGAATGAGTCAGCGAATGGCTGTCACTTATTTTGTTTAACTGAAACAGGCACAATGTGTGCACATGTTCTTTCTGTCTGCAAAGAACAGGGCCTTTTGTTTTAATATATGTAGCTCCCAATACACACACATGGGCCACACAACGAGCCCGACTAATGATCTTAAATGATTTGTTAGTGTAATTCTTAGCATACCGGACAACATTTGCTAAATAATCCTCACTTGCAGAATCACATCTAATGTTGGATACTGTTTTTGAGTTTTGCAAGCATGGGCTGAGCACCACACTGGCACTGAAATTCATATACACTCTACTCATTTGTGTGATAGGCAGAATGTCTTTTTGGCTTGACAGCAGCATCCCATTAGTGGCAAATACCACTCGTGTTGCTACTAAATAGAAGCAGTGTGAAACAGCCAGCTTCACCTGTTGCTCAAATTTGAGATACCTTACCCTTTCAGGGTAATCTGATGTAGACTGGGCACTTTCCAGGGTCGAAAGTGATGGCCTTAGACCCGTTCATGAGTTTGTGTGATATACAGCACAAAATGATCTGATCAGGGTAGCCATTATCCCACAGGATTTCTTTGCACCATATTTCAGCATCAAGCTTGCATGGTGAGCAAATGGCTCAGGCCTTATTTACAAGGTTGTTGATAAGAACAATCCATAGCATGTGGAACTGTAAGAATCCCAACGCATATATTGACCAGTGAAGGTAGGCTTGCGGTAGACAGTGGTATAGAACCCCGACAGATTTCTTAACTAGCACATCAAGGAAGGGGAGTTCATTTGACTGCTCCTTTTTCATAGGTGAATTTGAGTGCAGGATGGAGCCATTAAGACATGTAAGGAAATGATTATATGCAGCTGTAGATTTGAATATAGCAAACGTATCATCCACACATCAGGAATATGCAAGGGGTGTGGGAGGTTAAGCGCAATTCCATCGAAGACATGTTTTTCATGGAACCCAACAAAGATTTTTGCGAGAGCTGGGCCCAGCTCATGAATTTGGGCATTCATGATATCATGAAAACTGAACTCAACTGAGTGTGTTGCTAAGTTCATAAATTCAATGAATACCGATTCATTTTTCTTGAATCTGTTACCCTGGTTGTTGATTTATTTGATGTCCTTCTCAATTATTATCTTAAAGCATATAAGGCTATGGTCACTATTGCCTACATTTACTACTTCTATCTGTTCTGGCTCATCCCCATTACTAGATCCAATAATGAATTCCCTGTACTCCTCTTTGTTGTGCTTCTTGCACATTGGGTTAGAAAGGAGTCTTGTAGATTATTGTAGGAACTCATTCCCTTATTTTCTTTACCCATCTGTCCTGACCAGTTATCACTGTAGTTAAAATCCCCCATGATTATTCTTTTTTTCCACTAATTTCTCCAACTCCCTTCCACTATTAGGTGGTCTGTAGACTACCCCAATTAATGTGATTGATCTTTTATTATCCTTTTAGCTCTATCCACATGGATTATATTTATGATACTTTTTTTTTATACTGTCCGAATGCTTTCCCCACCAAGTACAGATACTCCACCTCCCCTTTTTCCCTCTGCAGGTATAATATATTTAGGAAAGACAATGTTTAATTTCTAGTCCTGATTTTTCTGCAGCCATATCTCCGTATCCCCTGCAATGTCTGGTTTCTCGCAATGTGTTATTGCCTCTAGTTCAGCTGCTTTATTACAGACACTGTGCATTGCTGTACAGACAGTTTAACTAATTTTTAATAGCAGTTCCTCTTGCTTTATTTTTTATCACATGTTTAACACTCCTGTTCTATAGTTCTATTTGTGCTCTAGCCTTCTAAGTCCTCGCTTAGTTTATTCTTTCCTATGCTCTCCTTTCCTGTTTTATATTTGGGTTGATTTCATTTCCTGTATATCTCCCCTCCCCCATCTTGCTAGTTTAGAGATATTGTACATGTTTATTTAAAATTGCTCTATAATTGACTTCTTGAACCTGCTCATTGCTATTGGTTGCTTTATTCCATTCACACATCCAAAAAAGAGTCCTATGGATAGTGGATTGGATTGATGTGCTAGCAACACTGGCTTTGTGCTGAATGGCCTTTTTGCATCACCACCTGTGCTCAGAGTTGGGATGGACAATTGTTTAGAAGGCAAACCAAGGTCAAATAATGCAGATGTAAGGCTGTGTGAAACTTCTATAATTAGCTTGATTTATCTTTGGAGATTATTTATGTATTTTTATGCTGATCTTTCTCTTGGGTGATTTGAATGATTATGGTTGTGTCCACATTGTGTTAGGTTACATGTGGCAGGATGACCTTCCCAAGGGCAAATGGGCCCTTTGCCATTCCATGTTTTCACCTGACCATCTGCTTCCTCTCAACAGATTCCCCAGTAACCTGCTACTCACAAGTGCCTCAAGTGAGCTATGGAGGATGGTGCGGATAGGTGGACAGCCCCTGGGATTTGGTAACTATGAATGTCTCTTTATCTTATCAATAGCTGGATGGGAGATGAAATTTAATGGGCTAATGAGCCTGGTTTTAATTTCTCTACGATGTGCCACTGATGGGTGTGCAGGTTGATTTTAATGGAGGTGACCAGGACTTGTATTCAGTCAGTTTCACAAGAGTGGGTGTTCCTACAAAACATGGACTGCAGCGGTTCAAGAAGGCTGATTACCATCACCATCTCAAGGGGTGTTAGGGATGGGCAATAAATGCAGGCCTAACTAGTGACACCCACATTTGTGAAAGAATAAAAAAAGTCCCACTCTGACTAGAATCATTGAGTCAGAATGGCACAGAAGAAGACCATTAGGCCCGTTGAATCCATACTAGCTCTTTGTAGAGCAACCCAGTCAGTCCCATTCATCACCTCTATCCCTGTAGGCCTGCATGTGTATTTCTGTCAAGTGCTCACCCAGTTTCCTTTTGGAATCATTGATCGCCTGTATTTCCACCACCACGTTTGCAGACAGTGTGTTCCAGGTCATTACCACTCTCTGCATAAAGTTCTTCCTCACATACAGTCCCCCCACCATATCTGTTGCCCAAACCCCTAAATCTATGTCCCCTAAAGTTGGTTTTATGTGGACCAAACCAGCCACTGCCGAGGGGGAGTTAGTCACTTGTGTATCGTAACTTATCATCTATTTCGCAATGACGTATACAGGAGCCACTTAACTGGCAACTTAGCATAACAATTCAACGTATAATTGATTAAAATATTTAAAATATGGTGTAAATTATTGCTTTACTAGAATAGTAAACTATATTAGAACATACTGTAAAATGGTTTATTGCAGTATTGTAAGAAATCAAGGCTAGAGATGAAATGAATACAGAAGACAAAAGAGAATATTTACAAAATAGGCTGAGAGAGAATGCAAACATAACTGGTTACTACAGCAATGTGTCCAAATATTTGCAGGCACTCATGCGCACCGTTTAGCATCTGTTAGATCTGCTGTATGTTCTTTGTCGGTTTCCTTTTAATGTGTAATGTCAATTGTGCCAAACCTTACAGCAACTTTAGCTTATTTGAAAGTGTTGTACCACTCAATTAGCATTACGGAGGGGTTAGATGAATCCAGCAAAGCTGCAACTTTGGAACAAGCTAACTTGTACCCCCTTGCTGCAGAGTGCAGAATAGCAGTTCTAGCAAATGTGCTTCTGCTTTCAGATACACATGGGTGGGAGGAACCTTTGAAACTTTAATTGTTTTTTTTAAGCAACACTAAAGTTAAAAGAGGAGCAAAGTAATTGGTTGGTCTTGCGATATTGTCACTCGACCTGCTTTCATGTTCCTATGTCATTGCTGCTAGGGCTTGTTTTTCACCCCATCAAATTTTAATTGCACAAACTCAAGGTGTTTTTGTGGTATCCTATATTTAAATACTTCAATTTGGAGAGGGATATGAGAAATTCAGTAATAGCTTGAAAATGGGGAAGTCCTGCAACAAAAGTCAACTAGGCTCAGCGGTAGCTTGGCTCTGGATCATAAAGTTATGGGATCAAGCCCTGCTCTAGGACTTGAGACAATCCCAGCTGACACAGCAGCGCAGTGCTGGGGAAGAATTGCATTATTGAATGTGTTGTCAATCAGAGATGTTGAAGGAGGTACTCTGCATTACCCCTTCCCCCCACTTCCACCACACTGTTTAGGAAGGGTACAGAGTTCTCCTGGGCCAGAATATTGCCGTTGGCGTGTGGGGGCGGGGCCAACACGCAAAATGACGCATGATGAAGTCGGGCGTGCGTCCCGACGTCATCGCGCGTCATTTAGATATTTCGTTTGGCGGGCGTGCACCGGAGGCAGCTGTGCGCCTGCCGAACTGTCAACAACCTATTAAAGCCATTAAAAAACCAATTAATGTTGTTATCAACACTGCCCATCCAACCTTAAGGTTGACGGGCAGGCAAAGAGCCCAAGCGGCCTTCGCGTTTTTCAGGAAACCTCATCCATGAGCGGGATGAGGTTTCCTGAAGGTTTCATAAAGCTATTAATTAATTTTTGCACAATTCACAAACATGTCCCAGTTCATGTGACACTGTCACATGATGGGACATGGTTAAATTTTTTTTCCCCTCCTTTATTTAAAAAGTTTCACTCTCAACTTAATCTCCCCGAGACAGCGCCGTGTCTCTGGAAGATTTCTGCGGCCTTTCACGTGCGTGCCGATCGCAGGCGGCAATTGGCTCCGTGTGCACTCCTGCCCAGCCCACCCGACATAGGTAAGTTTCTGGCCCTGGTATTTTGGACAATATTTTTTCCTTTACTTACACTCTCAATCTTATCATTCATCTCTGGGCTGTTTGTGAACCCTTGCTGTGTTTGTCCATGTGACAACAGTTTCTTTGGCTGCAATGTGCATAAGTCCTGAGAATGTGAAAGAAACTGTATAAATGCCAGTTTTGTAATACTTCCAACTGTTTGCATTCATATAGCTTCTTTAGCAAAGAAAATGTGCTAAAGCCAAAATGCTTCACAGCAGTGTAAGGAGAAAATGGTTTTGCCAAATACGATGGTATTAGGTAGCTTGGTCAAAGAGGTGGATTTTCAGAAGGACCTTAAAGGAGTAGAGAGTGTTATGACGTGGCAGGTGATGTGTGCCAGGCGGACCAAATCTACAAGGGAAACCTGGCCACGCTGTCACAACGGTTTTGCAATTTGTATTTATTATGAGAAGATTTGTGCACTGAAATCAGAAGTAATAAGTCCACTGACAACTTCAGAGGTTTTAAAAACTAATTTAAAACATTTATTAACAAAAGAAAAGATTTCAAGCACATACATAAGATTACAGTAACTTAATACTATAACAAATCTCAAAGTTCCTAATTAGCCTGACTACCACCTACACACCTCCTTTTAAGGCAACTTTCCAAAATAGATTTTAAATTTAAATAGCGAGCCAGCAAGTTTACCAAATTACTGATGTCCTAGGGGGAATATTGGCTAGAGTGATTGGGGAGGGTTTAAACTAAAATGGCAGGGGGATGGGAACCTACGTAAGGAGTCAGAGGAGGGGGAATCAAGGACAAGAACAAAAGACAGAAAGTGGAATAAGAAAAGTAATAGACAGAGAAATCAAGGGCAAGAAGCAAACAGGGCCTCAGTGAAAAGTAGTGGGAACGGGACAAGTAATGTTAAAAAGACAAGCCTTAAGGCTTTGTGCCTTAACGCGAGGAGCATAAAGTGGAAGAATTAACCGTGCAAATAGATGTAAACAGGTATGATATAGTCGGGATTACCGAGACATGGCTGCAGGGTGACCAGGTATGGGAACTGAACATCCAGGGGTATTCAGTATTTAGGAAGGACAGACAAAAAGGAAAAGGCGGTGGAGTTGCATTGCTGGTTAAAGAGGAAATTAACGCAATAGTGAGGAAAGATATTAGCTCCTACGATGTGGAGTCTGTATGGGTAGAGCTGAGAACACTAAGGGGCAAAAAACATTAGCGGGGGTTGGTATATAGACCCCCAAACTGTAGTGGTGATGTTGGGAATGGCATTAAACAGGAAATTAGAGACACATGCAATAAAGGAACATCTGTAATTATGAGTGACTTTAATCTGCATATAGATTGGACAAATCAAATTAGTAACAATTCCGTAAAGGAGAAATTCCTGGAGTGTATACAGGATGGTTTTCTGGACCAATACGTTGAGGAACTAATTAGAGAACAGGCCATCCTAATGGGTATTGTGTAATGAGAAAGCAATAATTGGCAATCTAGTTGTGTGAGGCCTCTTGGGGATGAGCGACCATAATATGATAGAATTCTTCATCAAGATGGAGAGTGACGTAATTGATTCTGAGACTCGGGTCCTGAATCTTAATAAAGGAAACTACGGTGGTATGAGGTGTGAGTTGGCTATGGTGGATTGGGAAACGTTACTTAAAGGGGTGAAGATGGATAGGCAATGGCAAACGTTCAAAGAGCGCATGGGTGAACTGCAACAATTGTTTACTCCTGCCTGGCGCAAAAGTAAAATAGGAAAGGTGGCCAAACCATGGCTTACAAAGGAACTTAGAGATAGTATTAGATCCAAGGAAGAGGCATACAAATTGGCCAGAAAAAACAACAGACCTGTGGATTGGGAGCAGTTTAGAATTCAGCAAAGGAGGACCAAGGGATTGATTAAGAAGGGGAAAATAGAGTATGACAGTAAGCTTGCGGGAACATAAAAACTGACTGTAAAAGTTTCTATAGGTATGTGAAGAGAAAAAGATTGGTGAAGACAAATGTAGGTCCCTTACAGTCAGAAACAGGGGAACAAAGAAATGGCTGACCATCTAAATACATACTTTGGTTCTGTCTTCACAAAGGAGGACACAAATAACATACCAGAAATGTTGGGGAACACCGGGTTTAGTGAGAGGGAGGAACTGAAAGAAATCAGTATTAGTTGGGAAATGGTATTGGGGAAATTGATGGGATTGAAGGACGATAAATCCCCAGGGCCTGATAATCTACATCCCAGAGTACTTAAGGAAGTGGCCCTAGAAATAGTGGTTGCATTGGTGGTCATCTTCCGAGATTCTGGAGCAGTTCCTACAGATTGGAGTAGCTAATGTAACCCCACTATTTAAAAAGGGAGGCAGAGAGAAAACAGGGAATTATAGACCAGTCAGCCTGACATCGGTAGTGGGGAAAATTCTAGTGTCCATTGTAAAAGATTTAATGGCTGAGCACTTGGAAAACAGTGGCAGAATCGGACAGAGTCAGCATGGATTTATGAATGGGAAATCACGCTTGACAAATCTACTGGAATTTTTCGAGGAGGTAACTAGTAGAGTTGATGGCGGGGAGTCAGTAGATGTAGTTTATTTGGACTTTCAGAAGGCTTTCGACAAAGTCCCACATAAGAGATTGGCGTGTAAAATTAAAGCACATGGGATTGGGGGTAGTGTATTGAGATGGATAGAAAACTGGTTGGCAGACAAGAAACAGAGTAGGAACAAACAGGTCTTTTTCCGAATGGCAGGCAGCGACCAGTGGGGTACCGCAGGGATCAGTGCTGGGACCCCAGCTATTCACAATATATATTAATGTTTTAGATGAGGGAACTAAATGTAATATCTCCAAATTTGTTGATGACACAAAGCTGGGTGGACTGTGAGCTGTGAGGAGGATGCAGAGATGCTTCAGGGTGATTTGGACAAGCTGAGTGAGTGGGCCAATGCATGGTAGATGCAGTATAATGTGGATAATTATGAGGTTATCCAGTTTGGTAGCAAAAACAGGAAGGCAGATTATTATCTGTATGGCTATAAATTGAGAGAGGGGAATGTGCAACGAGACTTGGGTGTCCTCGTATACCAGTTGCTGAAGGTAAGCATGCAGGTGCAGCAGGTGGTAAAGAAGGCAAATGGTATGTTGGCCTTCATAGCAAGAGGATTCGAGTATAGGAGCAGGGATGCCTTGTTGCAATTGTACAGGGCCTTGGTGAAACCACACCTGGAATATTGTGTGCGGTTTTGGCCTCCTTATCCGAGGTAGGATGTACTTGCTATGGAAGGAGCGCAGCGAAGGTTTACCAGACTGATTTCTGGGATGGCGGGACTGACATATGAGGAGCGATTGAGTCGGTTAGGATTATATCTGCTGGAATTCAGAAGAATGAGGGGGCATCTCATAGAGACCTATAAAATTCTAACAGGACTAGACAGGGTAGATGCAGGAAGGATGTTCCCGATTGTTGGGGGGAGGGGGGAGTCAAGAACCAGGGGTCACAGTCTGAGGATACAGGGTAGACCATTTAAGACTGAGATGAGGAGAAATTTCTTCACCCAGAGAGTGAGTCTGTGGAATTCGTTACCACAGAAAGCGGTTGAGGCCAAAACATTGTATGTTTTCAAGAAAGAGTTAGATATAGCTCTTGGGGGGAAAGGGATCAAAGGAAATGGGGAGAAAGCGGGAGCAGGCTAGTGAGTTAGATGACCAACCATGATCATAATGAATGGCGGAGTAGGCTTGAAGGGCCGAATGGCCTACTCCTCCTATTTACTATGTATGTTTATACCACAGCACCCACTCGACAGTGGAATTCCAAAAACTTTCCTCCATCTTTGGTTACTGGACACAGCAGACTTCTCCAAAAGTGGCTGGAGGCTTCCCTAAGGCTGTTTTACATGTTCTCTAAGATCTTGCATGACTTTCCATTCCTCTTTATATATGTTTCTCTCTCTTTAATCTGTAAATTCCATTGTTCTCTGTCTTTGGAAATTTACTTTTCCCATAATATAAAAATCTTTCATGTTGTCGATCCCTTTGGGAAAAATAAATACACTGCTTGGCCATGCTTATCTTGTTAGTTGTAAACTTGTTTCATCGCTTTGAAACCTAAACAACCCCTTCACGTATCTAAAAATGCAAATTTCATTCACACCCTACGCGCTAAGAGCTCATCCATGTATACTCATGAGCATTTCAAATGCCTTTTACCCCTAAGTTCTTATAATTTCAAGCTTGCAGTCCATCTGACTCTAATTCAGTTAAATCTCGCAGACAGAACCACCTACACTCACACCCATAAACTTACTTTATGATAAACCACAATAACATAATGAAAAAATGTTAGCTTCATGACGAGAGGAAAAGAGGCGGAGGGCTTTATAAGGGGACTAGCAGCTAATGATGGTTAGTCTTTTTTTTATTTAATCAAAACTGCAATTAGCCAAATCTAGATTCTACATTAACATGAGTAATGTATTAGACAACTGTGGTGTAGTTGACTGACTGCCAAAGGTTGCAGAGAGGTTGAAGATATTGAGAAGGGATAATGCTCCTTGGTCAGAGTCACTGAGGTTGTCACCTGTCACTTTGCTTAGGGCTGTTTTGGCACAGTGGAGGATTGGAAGCCTGATTGAAAGGGTGTTCTGGATTTGTGGGAATGAGGGCAAAGATTTGGGAGGCGAAAATACATTCAAGGACTTGGACAAGGACAAGAGGAACGGGCATTTGAGGATGAGGTGGATATTTACTAGGATGAAGGGATCAAGGATGGTAATTTGAGGAGGTGGTAAGGATGGCGGTTTTGAAAGGGAGCGGGATAACTAGAGGCCAAATGAATATTCCACTCCTTTTAATCTAAAGATGCAGAAAGTTTGCGATACCTGTGAAATAAGGCAGGGATTATCAGTCGGGTCAGTCACCCTCGAGGGATTCATGTAGTTTCAAGGGATCCACTAAAAATAACCAGAGAACATGGGTCTTGCGCAATCTACCTAGGTCCCTTTTGTTTTTCTCTCATGAAATTTTAAACCTGCACTTGAGCACCAAGATCATTTGATTCTACCAAAGGCCAGTTACCAAGTGTCACTGCCCACGCAGGTGTGAGAAGGCTTGCAGTTGTGACATGTTACTATATACCCCTCACCCAAGCCTTGATCTGGTGCTCAGCATCAATAACAAGTTTCACATTAAGTATTAAAACAAATAATAAATATACATGTTTAATTATATAACTCATTTTTATGCAGAAAAAATGTGTTACAGCGGGTGCCATGAAATTTCTATAAAACGTTGGGGGTGACGGGGCTAGAATCAAAAAAGGTACGAACCCCTGATATGAGAATTTCAGTAAACTGGCATTTGCTGCAGTCCAACAAAATAAAATCAAAGTGTTGATCATGTCAGGATACAGGGAACCATTTATAATGCCAACTAGCGTGGGGACCAGGAAAGGAGGCTGTGAGCCTAGCAGTTCAGTGGGAAATGGGTCAAGGCAGCAGGAGGTGGGCCTGGTGATGTACAACATGGGCTCAAAGGAGATGAGGGCAGATGTGACAGAATGCAGAGAGATTCGCAAGTTCGAGTTAGGGTTAAGGTGGGTGGGGCAGTGCATATGGAATAGTGGGTGTATTTGGCAGAGGAGAATGAGGCCCAATATTGCTTGATGTGGTTCAGCCAAATTTAGTGATGAGTCACGAAATCTTAAATTTGTTCAATGCTGCCTGTTGAACAACCCAATCCAGTTACATTACATGCAATTCAGGAAACCTCTTAAAAGTGCTGGTTTCTATTTCCATTTGTTTAATAATCTGGTCTGTTTTAATGTTGATGTACAAATTTCATATTCACTGCATGCTTAGAGGAAAATAGTGTGTAACTGATATGGGGAGATGCAATTGAAGTATTGTATGTCTGGGAGAATGATAAACTAATAGTTGCAGTCAACAAGTGGCTGTTGATTTGCTCACTTATGAGCAGGATTGTTTTTTGTTCCATTGACTTTGGCTGAAAAATCAAAACGTTTAGCTTTGTTAACAAATGTTCAGGAGATTGTGATTCTTTTATCCTTTTATATGCACTGCCTTGTAATGGGATTACAGTCTCATTTGCTTACAAGAAGTTAACATTTTTTTTCATTCACGGGGTGTGGCTGGGCCAGCGTTTATTGCCCATTCCTAGTTGCCCTTGAGAAGGTGGTGGTGGTGAGCTGCCTTGAGCTGCTGCAGCCCATGTGGTGTAAGTACACCCACAAAGCTTTTAGGAAGGGAGTTCCAGGATTTTGACCCAGCAACAGTGAAGGAACGGTGATATATTTCCAAGTCAGGATGGTGAGTGATTTGGAGGGGAACTTCCAAGTGTTGGTGTTCCCATCTATCTACTGCTCTTGTCCTTCTAGGTGGTAGTGCTCATGAGTTTGGAAGGTGCTGTCTAAGGAACCTTGGTGAATTCCTGCAGTGCATCTTGTCGATGGTACGCACTGCTGCTACTGTGTGTCGGTGGTAGCGGGAGTGAATGTTTGTGGATGTGGCGCCAATCAAGGGGACTGATTTGTCCTGGACGGTGTCCAGCTTCTAGTGTGTTGTGGGAGCTGCACTCATCCAGGCAAGTCGGAAGTATTTCATCACACTCCTGACTTGTGCTTTGTAGATGGTGGACAGTCTTTGGGGAGTCAGGAGGTGAGTTACTTGTTGCACGATTCCTAGCCTCTGACCTGCTCTTGTAGCCACCGTATTTATATGGCTGGTCCAGTTCAGTTTCTGGTCAGTGGTAACCCCCAGGATGTTGTTAGTGAGGGATTCAGTGATGGTAATGCCATTGAACATCAAGGGACTATGGTTGGATTCTCTCTTGTTGGAGATGGTCATTGCCTGTCACTTGTGTGGTGTGAATGTTACTTGCCACTTGTCAGCCCAAGCCTAGATATTGTCCAGGTCTTGCTGCGTTTGTACATGGCTTCAGTATCTGAGGAGTTGCGAATGGTACTGGACATTGTGCAATCATCAGCGAACATCCCCATTTCTGATCTTATGATGGGAGGAAGGTCATTGATGAAACAACTGAAGATGGCTGGGCCTAGGACACTACCCTGAGGAACTCCTGCAGTGATGTCCTGGAGCTGAGATGACTGCCAATAACCACAACCATCTCCCTTTGAGCTAGGTATGACTCCAACCAGCGGAGAGCTTTCCCCCAGATTCCCATTGACTCCAGTTTTGCTAGGGCTCCTTGATGCCGCACTCGGTCAAATGTTGCCTTGATGTCAAGGGCAGTCACTGTCACCTCACCTCGGGAGTTTAGCTCTTTTGTCCATGTTTGAACCAAGGCTGTAATGAGGTCAGGAGCTGAGTGGCCTAGGTGGAACCCAAACTGGGCATCAGTGAGCAGGTTATTGCTAAGCAAGTGCTGCTTGATAGCACTGTTGATGACCCCCTCCATTACTTTACTGACAATCGAGAGTAGACTGATGGGGCTGTAATTGGCTGGGTTGGATTTGTAATGCTTTTTGTGTACAGGACACACCTGGGCAATTTCCCACATAGCTGGGTAGACGCTAGTGTTGTAGCTGTACTGGAACAGCTTGGCTAGGGGCACGGCAAGTTCTGGAGCACAAGTCATCAGTACTTTTGCCGGAATATTGTCAGGGTCCATAGCCTTTGCAGTATCCAGTGCCTTCAGCTGTTTCTTGATATCACGTGGAATGAATCGAATTGGCTGAAGACTGACATCTGTGTTGCTGGGGACCTCTGGAGCAGGCTGAGATGGATCATCCACTTGGCACTTCTGGCTGAAGATTGTTGTGAATGCTTCAGCCTTATCTTTTGCACTGCTGTGCTGGGCTCCTCCATCATTGAGGATGGGGATATTTGTGGAGGCTCCTCCAGTGAGTTGTTTAATTGTCCACCACTATTCACAACTGGATGTGGCAGGACTGCAGAGCTTAGGTCTGATCTGTTGGTTGTGGGATTGCTTAACTCTGTCTATCACTTTCTGCTGTTTGGCATGCAAGTAGTCCTGTATTATAGCTTCATCAGGTTGACACTTCATTTTTAGATATGCCTGGTGCTGCTCCTGGCATGCCTTCCTGCACTCTTCATTGAACCAGGGTTGATCCCCTGGCTTGATGGTAATGGTAGAGTGGGGAATATGCTGGCCCATGAGGTTACAGATTGTGTTCAAGTGCAATTCTGCTGCTGCTGAAGGCCCACAGCGCTTCATGGATGCCTAGTCTTGAGTTGCTAGATCTGTTCAAAATCTATCCCATTTAGCACGGTGGTGGTGCTCCACAACACGATGAAGGATATCCTCAACGTGAAGGCAGGACTTTGTCTCCACAATGACTGTGCAGTGGTCACTCCTACCAATACTGTCATGGGCAGATGCATCTGCGGCAGGCAGTTTGGTGAGAATGAGGTCAAGTATAATTTTCCCTCTTGCTGGTTCCCTCAGCACCTACTGCAGACCCAGTCTAGCAGCTATGTCATTTAGGACTCAGCCAGCTCGGTCAGTAGCGGTGCTACTGAGCCACTCTTGGTGATGGGCATTGAAGTCCCCCACCCAGAGTACATTCTGTGCTCTTGCCACTTTCAGTGCTTCCTCCAAGTGATGTTCAACATGGAAGAGCATTGATTCATCAGCTGAGGGAGGGCGGTACATGGTAACCAGCAGGAGGTTTCCTTGCCCATGTTTGACCTGATGGCATGAGACTTCATAGGGTCCGGAGCTGATGTTGAAGACTGTCAGGGCAACTCCCTCCTGACTGTATATGACTGTGCCACCACCTCTGCTGAGTCTGTCCTGCCAGTGGGACATGCCCAGTGATGGTGAAGTCTGGGACATGATCTGTAAGATATGGTTCTGTGAGGCTGACTATGTCAGGCTGTTGCTTGACTAGTCTGTGAAACAGCTCTCCCAATTTTGGCACTAGCCCCCAGAGGTTAGTAAGGAGGACTTTGCAGGGTGGACAGCGTTGCAATTGCTATTATCGCCGGTGCCTAGGTCGATGCCGGGTGGTCCAATCCGGTTTCATTCCTTTTTGTGACTTTGTAGCAACTTGTTACAACTGAGTGGCCTGCTAGGGATTGTTGCACAGATCTCCAAGCCTCTAGCAAATGCTGACATTTCTGCATACTACATCAGCACCTTCAATTTTGACCATACACTGGTAAAAGTCTGTCTTTTCTGTATATATTTTTGTGGCCTGTATATGGTGCCAATTTGCTTAAAAACAATGGACATGATGAGATATCAATGAATAGAGGAAGGTGGAAGATTCAGAGGGCATTTAAGAGTCAACCACATTGCTGTGGGTTTGGAGTCACATGTAGACCAGACCAGGTAAGAACGACAGATTTCCTTCCCTAAAGGGGCATTAGTGAATCAGATGGGTTTTTACAACAATGGTCATCATTAGACTTTAATTCCACCATCTGCCATGATGGGATTCGAACCCAGGTCCCCAGAGTGTCACCCTGAGTCTCTGGATTACTAGTCCAGCAACAATACCACTACACCATGCCAAGCATCTGCACAGCTGAGTGAATAAATGTTCCTTTATATGGCATTTTAGGATTGATATTTTTTGTGAAATTTCTGTCTCAAAGATCAGCACCTAAGATTGGGTTAAAGTATTTGATACTTCATTTTGGTCTATCAGTTTTCCCTCATCCTTTTGAATAAGGAATGAATCAGTCAGTAATAGTAATTGCTCTAATCTCGGGAAAAGCACAAGATAGTGATTCTAATAGATTTTGGTCTCTTCTGATCTCTTCCATTTCGGATTTTAGATTTCAGAGATTTGGAACACTATTCTGGGTCTATCTTTATGCTACCTTGAGTACAAATCTAACATTTGATGCTGCTGATGTTGAGACTTCTACATGTAAAAAAAAGTTAACTGTTTAGTGGTTTGTTAACTCAACTGTCAAGGGTAACTCCCTCAACTATCTAACTGTCACTTGCTGACGTGCAAAGGTGACAATGCTGTGTATCATTTCTTAACAAACGCTGGAGTTGAGAACAAATGCTGGAGTTGAGATCACAGGTTATTTCCAGGTTTTAGTTTGGTGGAGATGCCATCTGAATGTTAGATTAATGCAGTAGTTATAATTATTATCAATGTGATGTGATATGTTGATGTCAATTGTTTGATCTAACTATGTTTGCTTCTCTGCAAATCCTGATGCTTTTTAATCTGTCTCTTCAGATGAATGTGGGATTGTTGCACAGATCTCCGAGCCTCTCGCAAATGCTGACATTTCTGCATACTACATCAGCACCTTCAATTTTGACCATGCGCTGGTAAAAGTCTCTCTTTTCTGTATATATTTTTGTGGCCTGTTATATATGATGCCAATTTGCTTAAAAACAATGGTCATGATGAGATACCAATGAATAGAGGAAGGTGGAAGATGTTTTTGTGAAAAGCAGCATGTGGAACTTAATCTTTTTGTTTTGTAATTTATTTAGTACCCAGATTGTAATTTCTTTCACCGTTTCTTCTCGCCAGTGGGCTGTGTACTTGCTGCTGGCTGTGGTAAAGGAACCTTTTGTTTGAGGGAGGCTTGACTCTGTCTCTCCATGAGAAAGCTGAAAACACATTATAAAGACTAAGGGAGGGATTTTCTGGCCCCGACTGCCGCTGGGATTGCCTGGTCTCGCCAAAAGTCCACTGACTTTTGGCTGGGCTGCTGAGTCTCCTGGGGTGGGTCCCGCCACAATGGGGCTGGAAAATCCTGGCCCAAGTACCAGCCATTGGATGATGTAGGTTTAGGTCATCGTGGAAGGATGAGACTCTGAGCTGCTGCAAAAAAAATGTATTCACAAAACATGTGGAGAACAAAGTTCTTGGGATGTGGGGGAGGAGGGTGAGTAAGAGGCAAAGGCTAAAATCTTAACTACTCAATATATCCTTCCCCACCGTCCTCCCATCATATATCTGTCATTTATGTTTGTTTAATATCTGTGATAACACTATCCTGGAACAACCAAATAACAGTGAGTAAATCCTCTATGAATTTTCTCAACTTCCCTATAAATGATGCTCTGCCAATGCAATGCAACAATACAACCATCTCATATTATATAGAATGTAGTTCATGTAACAAAATCTCATAAGATATCTAATGGGTTTTAACCTTGTGAAAATGCGTTTGCTAATTCTTAAATTTCAGTAAGGTGCCTGTTTTTATGATGATGAATTGGGGCACGTCTAAACTCTTTTTCTGGCTTAGCATTCCGAGGCGTGTTGCACTATCTCCAACCCCATGTGCAAGATTCAGGGCCAAGCTGTTAGGAGGATTTGTGGGAAAAAGGGTCAGTAGTTGTGGAGTGCGAAGATTCCAGCTTACCCGGCCTTACCTTGTCACTGTGAACCTTGCAAGGGAATCGCCCTTGAGGAGTTACAGCAATAACAATATCTGAATGTATAAAACATAAAAATAACTGACAGGAAAAAACATTTGGTCCATAAAGCTTGTTCAACAGAAGCGTGATATCTGAAGCATCAAAAAAAATTAATACAATACAGAAGGCTGAAAAAAACTAACCAGTTATTTCTCCATATCCTGCATTTTTTCCTTTCTTGTAATATATTTATCCAATTCACTCTTGAAACTTATTGTGAATCTGCCTCTATCACCTTTTCAGGCGGTGCATTCCACATAACTTATTGTGTACAGCATTTTTTCCTGATGTCGCCTTTGATTCTTTTGCCATTCACCTCAAATCTGTTCTTGAACAGATATCGGAACAAGAGTAGGCCATTTAGCGCCTTGAGCCTGTTTTGCCATTTCAGTCAGCTCACAGCTGACCTGTGATAAAATTGCATTTTCCTGCCTTTGCCCAATATCTCTTTAAAATTTTGTTAACTAAAGATTTTAAATCTGAAATTAATAGATCTAACAATTTGCCTAGCATTAATTGCCATTTGCTTAATAGAGTTCCAAACTTCTCCCACCCTTTTGTGTCCTAACTTTGCTCCTGAAAGGCCCTGTCCTCTAGTCTTTGATTCCTCAGTCAACATCTCGATCATATCTCCCTATAATCTTCTCTTCTCGAAGGACAGCAACTCACCGATGCTCCTTCAGCAGCACCTTCCTGCAACCTTTACCACCTAAAAGGACAAGGGCAGCAGATGTATGGGAACACCATCACCTGCAAGTTCCCCTCCAAGCCATACGCCATCCTGACTTGGAACTATATCGCCGTTCCTCCACTGTTGCAGGGTCACAATCCTGGAACTCCCTCCCTAACAGCACTGTGGATGTACCTACACCACATGGACTGCAGTGCCTCAAGAAGGCGGCTCACCACCACCTCCTCAAGGGCAAATGGGCATGGGCAATAAATGCTGGCTGGCCTAGCCAGCGATGACATCTCTTGAAGGAAGAAAATAAAAAGTAACCCCAGTTTTTTTAATCTCCATGTATTTAAAGTTTTTCACTTCTGGTACCTTTCTAGTACATCTCCTATGTACCCACCCTAATGCCTTGACTAAAGTGTAGTGCCCAGAATTGGACAAAATAGTCCTGCTGAGACCTAACCAGTGGTGTAGAAAAAGAAATTGTATGAATTTCATGTTTTTGTATTCTGTCTCTCTAAAGCCAAGGATCTTGTTTACTTTTTAACTTTTCTCTCTACCAGCTTCAAACGCTATGGGCAGAATTTTGCCCTTGGCATGCGGGATTGGTGGGGGTGGTTGGGAAGCCACCCGCGATGGACAGCGCACTGCGATTTCACGCTGGCGGGCCAATTAAGGCCCGCCCAGCGTGATACGCGAGCAGCAGCACTGAGCGCTGCCTGTGCAGGTGGGTTGGGGGAGTGAGCGTGGTGGGGTCAAGCAGGTCTAGCATGAACTTTGCACATGCACGCGAGAGCGCGCAGCATCATCTCCCTGAGGCACGAAGCTGCCTTAGGGAGATGAAGTAATATTTTTTTAAATAATAAAGAGCAGAAAAATGTAATGAAATGTGTCCCCTCGTGACTCTGTCACATGAGCAGGGACATGTTTTTCATTAAAAAATAAAGTCCTTACGTTATTTGTATTTGCTTTTGGAAACCTCATCACGCCCGTGGATGAGGTTTCCAAAAAAATGCAAAGGCCACTTGGTCTTTTCGGCTGCCCGCCAACCGTTTGGTTGAACGGGCAGTGAAAAGTTAAAGTCAATTGGTAACTTAGTGGCCTTAACAGGCCTCTTAATTGTCAGGGGGCACGCTGCCGGCTCTGGCACACGCCTGCCGACCAAACTATCGCGCGACTGCGCGTTGACGTCGGCATTCTCGGCGATGTCATCATGTCATTTCACACTCTGTCGGGTTAGGTGCGCGAGCATCCACCTTGCTAAAACTTCTGACCTATGTATGTACACCCTTGGGTCTGTCTGTCCCTAATACCCCCATTAAAATTGTACCATTTAGCTAGCATCCCCTCTCCTTATTCTTTTCAAAATGAATCACTTCACACTTGCCTGCATAATATCTCATCTGCTGTGTATCTGCCCATTTCATTAATACATCTATGTCCTGAAGTTTGTTACTATCTTCCTCACTGTTTATTATATTTTCGACTAAACTTTTTGATTTAGGTTATTAATGTGCCTCAAAAGGAGCAGTGATCCCAACACTGACTCCTAAGAAACACCACTGCACCTTTCCAGCGTTCTGAAAAGAAACTGTTCACCATTACCATAAGACCATAAGACAGAGGAGCAGAAATTAGGCCATTCGGCCCATTGAGTCTGTTCCGCCATTCAATCATGGTTGATAAGTTTCTCAACCCCATTCTCCCACCTTCTCCCCGTAACCTTTGATCCCCTTACCAATCAAGATCCTATCTATCTCGGTCTTAAATACATTCAATGACCTGGCCTCCACAGCCTTCTGTGGCAATGAATTCCATAGATTCACCACTCTCTGGCTAAAGAAGTTTCTCCTCATCTCTGTTCTAAAAGGTCTTCCCTTTACTCTGAGGCTGTGCCCTCGGGTCCTAGTCTCTCCTACTAAAGGAAACATCTTCCCCACGTCCACTTTATCCAGGCCTTTCAGTATTCTGTAAGTTTCAATCAGATCTCCCCCTCATCCTTCTAAACGCCATCGAGTATAGACCCAGAGTCCTCAAATGTTCCTCATATGTTAAGCCTTTCATTCCTGGGATCGTTCTCGTGAACCTCCTCTGGACCCTCTCCAGGGCCAGAACGTCCTTCCTGAGATACGGGGCCCAAAATTGCTCACAATATTCTAAATGTGGTCTGACCAGAGCCTTATAAAGCCTCAGCGGAACATCCCGGCTTTTATATTCTAGTCCTCTCGAAATAAATGCCAACATTGCATTTGCCTTCCTAACTACCGACTCAACCTGCAAGTTAACCTTAAGAGACCTGGACCAGGACTCCCAAGTCCTTTTGCACTCCAGATTTCTGAATTCTCTCCCCATTTAGAAAATAGTCTATGTCTCTATTCTTCCTACCAAATTGCATGACCTCACACTTCCCCACATTGTATTCCATCTGCCACTTCTTTGCCCACTCTCCTAACCAAATCCTTCTGCAGCCTCCCCGCCTCCTCAATACTAACTGTCCCTCCACTTATCTTTGTACCATCTGCAAACTTAGCCAGGATGCCCTCAGTTCCTTCATCTAGATCATTAATGTATAAAGTGAAAAATTGTGGTCCCAACACTGATCCCTGCGGAACTCCACTAGTCACTGGCTGCCATCCTAAGAAGGACCCCCTTATCCCCACTCTCTGCCTCCTGCCAGACAGCCAATCTTCTATCCATGCTAGTACTTTGCCTCTAACACCATGGCTCTTATCTTACTGAGCAGCCTCCTGTGCGGCACCTTGTCAAAGGCCTTCTGGAAGTCCAAGTAGATAACATCCATTGGCTCTCCTTTGTCTAACCTACTCATTACCTCACCTCCTCAAAGAATTCTAACAGGTTTGTCAGGCATGACCTCCCCTTGATGAAACCATGCTGACTTTGCCCTATTTTACCATGCACTTCCAAGTATTCTGAAATCTCATCCTTAATAATGGATTCTAAAATCTTACCAACGACCGAGGTCAGGCTAATTGGCCTGTAATTTCCCGTCTTTTGCCTCAGTCCCTCCTTAAACAGTGGGGTTACATTAGCGATTTTCCAGTCCTCTGGGACCCTCCCTGACTCCAGTGATTCCTGAAAGATCACCACTAATGCCTCCATTATCTCTTCAGCTATCTCCTTCAGAACTCTGGGGTGTAATCCATCTGGTCCAGGTGATTTATCCACCTTCAGACCTTTCAGTTTTCCTAGCACCTTCTCCTTGGTAATGGCCACCATACTCACCTCTGCCCCCTGACTCTCTTGAACTTTGTAGATGTTCCTTGTGTCTTCCACCGTGAAGACTGACGCAAAGTACCTATTCAGTTCCTCCGCTATTTCTTTGTTCCCCGCTACTACTTCTCCAGTGTCATTTTCCAGCGGTCCAATGTCCACTTTTGCCTCTCTCTTACCCTTTACATATCTAAAAAAACTCTTGCAATCTTCTTTTATATTACTGGCTAGTTTACCCTCATATTTAGTCTTCTCCCTCCTTATTTCTTTTTTAGTTGTCCTCTGTTGGTCTTTGTAGGCTTCCCAATCCCCTGGTTTCCCACTGCTCTTCGCCGCATTGTATGCTTTCTCTTTAGCTTTTATGCTGTCCCTGACTTCCCTTGTCAGCCATTTGCCTTGTCCTCCTTTTAGTATGCTTCTTCTTCCTAGGGATGAATTTTTGCTGTGTCTCCCAAATTACTCCCAGAAACTCCTGCCATTGCTGTTCCACTGTCTTTCCCGCTAGGCTCATCTCCCAGTCAATTCTGGCCAGCTCCTCCCTCATGCCTCTGTAGTTGCCTTTATTCAACTGTAATACCGTTACATCTGATTCCAGCTTTTTCCTCTCAAATTGCAGGGTAAATTCTATCATATTATGGTCACTTCCTCCTAAGAGTTCCTTCACCTTAAGCTCCCTTATCAAATCTGCCTCATTACATATCACTAAATCGAATTGCCTGTTCCCTCGTGGGCTCCATCACAAGCTGCTCCAAAAAGCCATCTCGGAGACATTCCACAAATTCCTTTTCTTGGGATCCACTACCAACCTGGTTTTCCCAGTCTATCTGCATATTGAAATCCCCCCATGATCACTGTAACCTTGCCTTTCTTACACGCCTTTTCTATCTCCTGGTGTATCTTGTGCCCCACATCCTGACTACTGTTCAGAGGCCTGTACATAACTCCCATTATGGTTTTTTGACCTTTGCGGTTCCTCAACTCTACCCACGCAGATTCTACATCATCTGACCCTGCGTCATTTCTTGCTATCGATTTAATTTCATTCCTTACTAACAAAGCAACCCCACCCCCTCTGCCAACCTGCCTATCTTTTCGATAGGAGGTATATCCTTGGATATTTAGCTCCCAGTCCTGATCCCTTTGCAGCCATGTCTCCGTGATGCCCACCACATCATACCTGCCAATTTCAATCTGCGCCACAAGCTCATTTATCTTATTTCGTATACTGCGTGCATTCAGATACAACACCTTCAGTCCTGTATTTCCCGTCCCCTTTCTCATTGTCGTCCCTTTATCTGATGTGTTTGAAGTTAGATTCCTAGCCTTTTCCAAACACTTTGTCCTATTTTGTGTTCTGGGGACTTTATTAGCCTCTCCTGGGCTCTCCTTTCTTTTCAGTTTTTTTCATAATTTTCCATGAAGTTGAATCCACCCCCCTACACGCTAACCTGCTGCTTTGTTTCCCATTAGTCATACTTCTTGGAGTTTTACCCTTCCCTCCCCCCCTACTTTCTACCTTAAAGTCCTTGTTGACCACCCTATTTACCCTTTTCGTTAGAACATTGGTCCCAGATCGGTTCAGGTGGAGACCGTCCCAACGGTACAGATCCCTCCTGTTCCAATACTGATGCCAGTGCCCCACGAAATGGAACCCCTCTTTCCCGCACCACTCCTTTAGCCATGTATTTACTTCCCTTATTCTCGCGTCCCTATGCCAATTTGCACGTGGCTCGGGTAGTAATCCGGAGATTATAACCCTTGAGGACCTGTTCTTTAATTTAGTTCCTAGTTCCTGATAATCCCCAAACAGTCCCTCTTTCCTAGTCTTACCTATGTTATTTGTCCCGACGTGGACCACAACAACTGGATCCTCCCCTTCCCTCTCCAATATCCTTTCAAGCCGGTCAGAGATGTCCCTCACCCTGGCACCGGGCAGGCAATATACCATGCAGGAGTCTCGATCCTGCTTACAAAGGATGCTATCAATTCCCATAATTATAGAATCCCCTACAGCTACCACTTGTCTTTTTGCTCCCCCCCTCTTGAGTGGCCTCCTGTGCCACGGTGCCGTGGTTAGCTGGCTCATCCTCCCTACAGCCCTCTTCCTCATCCACACAGGGAGCAAGTACCTCGTGCCTGTTGGACAAGGTCAAGAGCTGAGGCTCCTCTGTTTCTGAACACAGGATCTCTCTACCTGCCTCACTTGCAGTCACACCCTGCTGACCCTGACCACTGATCGAACTTGAGGTACTTAATCTACCGGGTGTGACTGCCTCCTGAAACAAAGCGTCCAGGTAACTCTTCCCCCTCCCGGATGTGCCGCAGTGTCTGGAGCTCGGACTCCAGCCTCATCAATTCTGAGCTGGAGTTCCTCCAGCAACCAACACTTGCTGCAGATGTGGTCACTGCGGCTCGCAATGGGATCTGCCAGCTCCCACATCATACAGCTACAGCACGTCACCTACCCAGCCATCTCGACTTAGATAATTAATTTAGTAATTAGCTTTGCAGTGTTTTATTTTTTCAAATTTGGTGCAGATTTCCTACCAACCAATCAGGTCACAGCTTTCCTGTGATGTCACTTTTTCAGTTTTGGCATCAGTTACTCTGTGCCCCGAGGTCACCGCTCCGGTGCTCCTCCCTCCGATTCTGCTCCCTGGAGACAAGGCCGCGAATCCCCGAGGTAAGCTAGATTTATACTCACTGCTCCGGTGCTCCTCCCTCCGAGTCTGCTCCCAGGATTTACTCACCAATTAGCTGCTTTTTCTTTAAAATCCACTTTCAGAAGAGTGTCCCTCGCAGGTCTGATGTACTCCTGAAGGCACTGCCTCTTCCTCTTTTTTTTTTAGGTTTGAGGAGTAGGGAGGCATGGAAACACTACATTAATGTAATGTTTGGGGCTATTCCGTTCTTTGACAGTGGGTCCTCCTCGATTCCCTCCTGAGTCACAGTGGCTGCGGTGACTGCTCCCAGAATGCTTCAGTCACTTCTCACCAGCGCCCTCTGTTGGATGCTCTTCCTCCTGTTGAGTGCAAGAGTCCTTCTCCTCGATTCCCTCCTGAGTCCCGGTGGCTGTGGTGACTTCTCCCAGAATGCTTCAGTCACTTCTCACCAGCGCCCTCTGTTGGATCTACTCTCTGCATTCTGTCCCTCATCCAGTTTCCCATCCACCTTTAATCCCACGGGCTTCCACTTTGTTAATAGGTCTATTGTGTGATACTTTATCAAATGTCTTTTGAAAGGCCACATACACAATAATGATCACACTATCCTCATCAACCCTCTGTTACTTCATCAAAAACATCTTCATGGTTAGTTTAGATGCTCTGTAACCTTGAGCCGTGTAAACTGCTGGTGGGGGTGTTGGGGTGGAGGGATTTGGGTGGAAGCAAAGACTTGTTTAAGATCTAACCTAATCCAATCTTTGCATAACTTCTAAACATGACTCTTGTACCTACCAATAGGAACACACTGCTTTTATACACTTTAGTCAGATAACCCCTGAATGTACACAACCCTAGAGTGAACAGAACCAACTTCCTAAGTCTCATTTATATTCATTTGTAGTACTGCCTTTTAATGTTTTGGAAACAAAATTTCATAGTACTTCAGTAGCATGAAGAATAAAATTGAATGCTGATGCAAAAAAGAAGTCATAAGGTGGTGTGGCCAGAAATTTGGTCAAAGAGACAGGGTTTAAAGGAGGAAAGAGAAGTAGAGGCGCAAAAAAGTTCAGTCGAGGAGTTCCAGAGCACGGGGAAGACTGGCACTAATAATAAAAATGCGGTTGGAGTGAAGAAGAAAGCCATACATTTTTGATTGTAAACATATTTTTAAAAATTAGTACTCCTACATCGGTTTGAGCCAGGTGATTCAGCAGATGAGGAACAGTCACAATATGGGGTTTTGCTTGGGAAGATGTATCTTTATAAAAGCATTTAAAATTTGCTATATTTTTGTTTAGCCAGATTAGTTAATTTACTATTTTCTCTTTTCCCCTCAGGTGCCTGAAGAAGATATTGATAGTGTTATCACTATGCTGCAGAAACGTCAGAATGGTGAAAGATAGCAAAGATCATCTGACTTTATATTTACAATGACTTCATCCATCAAGTTGATGTGTAAACTTTGAAGACCAGGAATTACCATTTCCCAAAAGCCCATGCTGTCAGCATAAGGCACACATTTAGACTAATGGTTTTCTACAATATTTAGTAGTTAAGCAGTTCACTTAGAATAAGGTTAGCTAATTTTCTTCAGGAAATTCAGTTAAATTCTGTTTACTACTTCAATGATTGAACCCTTGCACACAGCCATGAAAATTTGCATTACTGTTTTGCACTTAATGCCTTCAATATGTGAAAGACCTGCAAAAGTGCCCCATTTGCTTCTTAAGATTAAACTGGATATAGTGTGTGAAATAGCTTTAAAATGCTATGTAATGCAGGTAAGCTGGGCCATGAACCTTGAAATGTTTTTTTTTTTAAACAAGCCTCCTATCTGGGGACTTCTTGAATCTAAGCCTGAGAAAAATGAAGAAGGCTGGGGAGGGGGGATAGTGGTTGTGGGGAGGTTTATAGCTTTATTCAACCCTCTCTGATATGTTATTGGAATTCGTTTCTGGATGAATTTTTAGCCTGATTGTATGGCTGTAATGAACCATATTCTTTAATTTTCCATGAAAGTCTTATTTAATTCTACTTGGTTTCTAAGTATTTTAATATACTGCACTTATAATCCTCCAAGGTCTGTATTTAAGTGGTGCTGCTACTCTTCCACTACAATGAGCTTCCTTTATTTCAGGAGGCCAAAAAAGAGGAGATCGAGGAGTGTGGAATAAGAAAGCTGTCATCTTGCAGTTTTTATTCATGAAACATTTGACAGGTGCTTTAGTTGCACAGCAACCAGTGTGTGCTGACCTTAGAAGTTAATTATTTTATTATTAGGAACTGAAGCCCTGTAGCTGTGAAGTTAATTGCTGGATAGGCTTCTGGTTGCTAGCTGTAAACTTGTTTTTTGTGATGAAGTGTTATTAAAATAATTAATTTACAAAATAAGTGTGTGTGCTTTCTTTATAAAAGGCAACCAGATCAGAAAATGGCAAAGTGCAACACTGAAGATAACAGTAGCTAAATGTGCTGAATATTTTCATTGTTGAATGCTCCTTAATCTAGTCATTGATCCTTTTCTTTCCACTTCTTGCCCCAGCTTTTTCTCTCCTCCTCCTACACCCATCTTTTTCTCCTGTTTTCTGATGTGTGCCCCTCCCCCTCAAAAACTGGCTCACTTTTAAGTGACTTCGTCTGTGAGTCTTGTGTAGTAGTTGCCAGGATATTCAAGAAAAGCAATCATGGATGATTTTATTCCACTTACCAATAATAATGTCCCCTGGCTATGATCAGCTGTTTTATTCTAGTTTATGATCCAGAGGGGTGAAGCTCCCTAGTTCTGATCTTGTAGAATGCTTTAAATTTGCACATTAATTATCACAGGAATAGGTGTGCATATTTGTAGGGCAATTGAAATATCATATTATGCTCCTTCCCCCCACCTACTTCCATCCACCGAATGCATATCAACATTATCTATTGTGAAACTGTTTCCATTGTAGATGTAAGCACAATATTTCCTTTTCTGCAGGAAGCTGCTCAATTGTCACCCAGCTTGCAGCAGTGTTGGGGGACAGTTCTGAGCAGATCACCATTGTTTCCCTGTGTTGGATGATTGTCTGCTGAAGAGTAATGAGCACAAGCAAGGTATGCTATCATATTCATCCAAGACTGATCAGTCCTGCCTGATGATTACTCACTCGCACTCAAGACTGTGGAGGATGCACCTGTACCTGACCATGGCTGAGTGACTCCTTGTAGTAGGGTGGGGAAGACCCATACTGATGTGGGGGAGGGGGTGTCCACAGGGAAAAGGTAAATATGCTAAAGAAATCTTTAATTACTGTTCCCTAGATTTGAAATAAGAGACCATTTGCTTAATATCTCATCCCAACTGAACCACTGCATTCAGTGATTGTGATGTTGTACACAACGAACTGTGTAGCTTTATAACAACTCCATTGAATTGAAGCATAAAGCATTGAACTTTCAACTTTAAAATGTAATTAAATACATTCTGGTGTTGTGAAAGAGAAGCGCGAGAGGAGCCGGGGGTTGAAAAGGAGCGCGAGAGGAGCTGGGGGTTGAAAAGGAGCGCGAGAGGAGCCGGGGGTTGAAAAGGAGCGCGAGAGGAGCTGGGGGTTGAAGAGAAGCGCAAGAAGAGTCGGGAGTTGAAAAGGAGCTGGGAGTGCAGGCGTGACCGAGGGAGTTCGGTGAGGAGGGAACGAGGCGATACTGACAGTATGGTCGGGTAAGTATTCACTACCTTTATCACGTAGTTTTTAAGGTCTTATTTTGTGGTTCATCGTTTGTAAGGGCTATATTCTGTAACAACAAGGAGCAGGGAAGAAGGGCCCTAGAGTAATTGATATTATTTGATATTAAGTATCTTCCAAAAGGTTTAATTTAATTTAAAGGGGTAAGTCATGGCAGGAGAGCTCAAAGCCATAGTGTGCTCCTCCTGCTCTATGTGGGAAGCTGGGAACATTTCCAGTGCCCCGGGCCAGCACGTGTGCGGGAAGTGTCTCCAGCTGCAGCTCCTGGAAGCCCGGGTTTCGGAGCTGGAGTGGCGGCTGGGACACTGTGGAGCATCTGCGAGGCAGAGAGTATCATGGATAGCACGTATAGAGAGGTGGTCACACTGCAGGCTAAGAGTCCACAGGCAGGAAGGGAATGGGTGACCACCAGGCAGAGCAAGAGGACTAGGCAGACTGCAGGAATCTCCTGTGGCTATTCCCCTGCAAAACAGAAACAGCTTTGGATACTGTTGGGGGAATAGCCTCTCAGGGGAAAGCAGCAACAGCCAAATTTGTTGCACCACGGTTGGCTCTGCTGCACAGGGGAGCAGAAAAAAGTGTGGGAATGCAATAGTATTAGGGGATTCAACTGTAAGGGGAATAGATAGGCGTTTCTGTGGCCACAAACGAGACTACAGGATGGTATTTTGCCCCTGGTGCTAGGATCAAGGATGTCTCAGAGCGGCTAAAGGACATGCTGAAGGGGAAGGGTGAACAGCCAGTGGTTGTGATGCACATTCGTACAAATGACATGGGTAAAAAAAGGGATGAGGTCCTAAAAGCAGAATATAGGGAGCTAAGAAGTAAGTTGAAAAGTAGGACCTCAAAGGTAGTGATCTCAGGATTACTACCAGTGCCACGTGCTAGTCAGAGTAGAAATAGCAGGATATATCAGATGAATATGTGGTGTGAGGGGGAGGGTTTCAGATTCCTGGGACATTGGGACCGGTTCTGAGGGAGGTGGCAGCAGTTACACCTGGGCAGGACTGGGACTGATGTCCTAGGGAGAATATTTGCTAGAGTGGTTGGGGAGGGTTTAAATTAAAATGGCAGGGGGATGGGAACCTATGTAAGGAGTCAGAGGAGGGTGAATCAAGGACAAGAACAAAAGACAGAAAGGGGAATAAGAAAAGTAATAGGCAGCGAAATCAAGGGCAAGAATCAGACAGGGCCTCAGTGAAAAATAGTGGGAATGGGACAAGTAATGTTAAAAAGACAAGCCTTAAGGCTTTGTGCCTTAACGCGAGGAGCATTTGCAATAAAGTGGATGAATTAACCGCGCCAATAGATGTAAACAGGTATGATATAGTCGGGATTACGGAGACATGGCTGCAGGGTGACCAGGGATGGGAACTGAACATCCAGGGGTATACAGTATTTAGGAAGGACAAACAAAAAGGAAAAGGCGGAGGAGTTGCATTGCTGGATAAAGAGGAAATTAACGCAATAGTGAGGAAAGGTATTAGCTCCGATGATGTGGAATCTGTATGGGTAGAGCTGAGAAACACTAAGGGACAAAAAACATTAGTGGGGGTTGTATATAGACCCCCAAACTGTAGTGGTGATGTTGGGAATAGCATTAAACAGGAAATTAGAGACGCATGCAATAAAGGAACATCTGTAATTATGGGTGACTTTAATCTGCATATAGATTGGGCAAATCAAATTAGTAACAGTACCCTAGAGGAGGCATTCCTGGAGTGTATACGGGATGGTTTTCTGGACCAATACGTTGAGGAACCAACTAGAGAACAGGCCATCCTAATGGGTATTGTGTAATGAGAAAGGAATAATTGGCAATCTAGTTGTGCGAGGCCCCTTGGAGAGATGGAGAGAGACGTAGTTGATTCTGAGACTAGGGCCCTGAATCTTAATAAAGGAAACTACGATGGTATGAGACGTGAGTTAGCTACGATGGATTGGGAAATGTTACTTAAAGGGATGACGGTGGATAGGCAATGGTAAATGCTCAAAGAGCGCATGGATGAACTGCAACATTTGTTTATTCCTGTCTTGCACAAAAGTAAAATAGGAAAAGTGGCCAAACCATGGCTTACAAGGGAAATTAGAGATAGTATTAGATCCAAGGAAGAGGCATACAAATTGGCCAGAAAAAACAACAGACCTGAGGATTGGGAGCAGTTTAGAATTCAACAAAGGAGGACCAAGGGATTGATTAAGAAGGGGAAAATAGAGTACAAGAGTTAGCTTGTGGGGAATATAAAAACTGACTGTAAAAGTTTCTATAGGTATGTGAAGAGAAAAAGATTGGTGAAGACAAATGTAGGTCTCTTCCAGTCTGAAACATGGGAATTTATAATGGGGAACAAAGAAATGGCTGACCAACTAAATACATACTTTGGTTCTGTCTTCACAAAGGAGGACACAAATAACATACCAGAAATGTTGGGGAACACAGGGTTTAGTGAGAGGGAGGAACTGAAAGAAATCAGTTTTAGTAGGGAAATGGTATTGGGGAAATTGATGGGATTTAAGGCCAATAAATCCCCAGGGCCTGATAATCTACATCCCAGAGTACTTAAGGAAGTGGCCCTAGAAATAGTGGATGCATTGGTGGTCATCTTCTGAGATTCTATAGACTCTGCAACATTTCCTACAGATTGAAGGGTAGCTAATGTAACCCCACTATTTAAAAAGGGAGGTAGAGAGAAAACAGGGAATTATAGACCAGTCAGCCTGACGTCGGTAGTGGGGAAAATTCTAGTGTCCATTATAAAAGATTTAATAGCTGAGCAGGCAGAGACTGGGAAGTAGTGTCCTGCAGGGATCCTTGCTGGGACCACTGTTGTTCACTATATGCATAATTTGGACTTGGGAACTAAAGGCATGGTGTTAAAATTTACAGGTGATACCAAATTGCGTTATGTAGCTAATGTAGCTATGAAGTCATATTGCTAATGTAGCAACAATGCCAAAAGACATAAACAGGCTTTGCAGAGTTGGTGAATAAATGGCAAATAAATTCTATAACATGAGGTGGTTTGTTTTGGTGGGAGTAATGAAGAGGTCACTTATTCTTTGGAAGGTAAGAAACAAAATGGGGTAGAGGATGAGGAGATTTGAAAATACAAGCCAATAAGCAACTAAAAGTGGCAACAAGAGTTGATTGAGTCATGAAGAGTGGAGACAAAATACTGGGGTCCATTTCTAGAAGAACAGAATACAATAGTATGGAAATAATAAATTTAATATCGAACCTTGGTTAGACCACAATTGGAGTTACTGTGTGCAATTCTGATTTCCATACTTCATGAAAGATATTGAAACACTGAAGAAAGTACAGAAAAGATTTTCAAGGATGTTACCAGAGTTGAGAGGATGCAACTAACTGGAGAGATTGAGCAGGCTGGGGCTTCTTTCTCTGACTAAGAGCAAACATGATAAAGGTTTTTAAAATTATGAAGGGGGTTTGGGGATTATCTGATAAAATAACAAATTTAGGATTTTTTTTATGCAGAGAATGGTCAGAATGCCACAATGTAATGGTCGAAGCAGATATGATTCATTTTAGGAGGAGACTTGCATACATGAGGGACGAGGAAATGGCGGGATATGGAAGCAGGGTCGGAAGAGGTAACTGAAGTGAAAGGAGAAAGTGAAAAGAAAGAAGTGGAAGTGAAAGTGAAAAGAGTATAAACACAAGCAAAAATCAGTTGCATTGAATGGCCTGTTTCTGTGGTGCAGATTCTATGTAATTCTTGTGTGAAATATGTTTTTGATGTCAGATTTTTAAATTTTTTTGTATTCACTTGAGAGATCCATAATTGGGATTAATTGAGTCTTGAAGCTGACAGTAAACTTGTCCTGCTGAATGTACAGGAAGAGAACATCCTATGGTACCTGCAATAATGCTGGACACATAATTTTCTGAAATATTTTTATTTACTAAGGTTTGTAGGTTTTTTTTAATACTTATGTGTCAGCAAACCTCCATGTCCAGTAGTTTCTAAGATCTTCAGATATAACAATAAACCTGTAACCCTCCTTTTGGATAATTCACAGCCTCTGTTGTTTGTTGGCATGTATTAAGTGCTTGACTGCAGCAGGTGACTGCTTAGTGGGTTCATTGGGCTAATTTCAAATGCACTGAATTTCAAGTCCACTGAAAATGGTAATTGTTTTGCTGTGAGGCACAGTAGAATGTTGACACGTATTACAGCCTGAACAAAATGTACCCTTCATAGAATTTAATACCGTTTCAGTAAAGATTTGGGTGGCTTTTGGCCAAGATTATTTTCTGTATATGAGATATTGGTTATCAAATGGATTGTGATGTGCTGGGCTCTCCTATGAAAAGCGAATTGCCATATTTTGAGGTTGGTTTTTTGGTCAAGATTTTGACTTCTGGAATTTTTTGGCTGAACACAGACTGCAATAAATTGGGATCCATCTTTAGCAGTGTTCATAAGATCATGAGAAATAGGAGCAGGAATAGGCCATTCGGCCTGTCGAGCCTGCTCCACCATTCTATAAGATCATGGCTGATATGACTGTGGCCTTAACTTCACTTTCCTGTCTGCCCTTCAGAACCCTTGACTCCCTTGTTGATCAAAAATCTGTCGAACTCAGCCTGGCATATATTCAATGACCCAGCCTCTACTGCTCCCTGTGGAAGAGAATTTCAAAGACTAATGACCCTCAGGGAAAATTCCTCCTCATCTCAGTCTTAAATGGGAGACCCCTTATTTTTAACCTTTGCCCCCTAGTTCTAGATTCCCTAATGAGGGGAATCAGTCTCTCAGCATCAAGCCTGTCAACCCCCTCAGAACCTTTTATACGTTTAAATAAGATCACCTCTCATTCTTCTAAACTCCAATGAGCATAGGCCCAACCTCCTCCGACCTTTCCTCAAAATACAACCCTTCATCCCAGGAATCAACCTAGTGAACCTTCTCTGAACTGCTTCCAATGCAAGTATAATGCTGGAATATGTAGCCGATAGAATTATTGGGTAACATACATCCCAGTATATTTAGATGTTTAAAACAATTTGTTAACTTATTTTGGCTGGGAATACACACTTAACCCAGTATTTCTCCTGAAAGATAAAATCCTTTTGCTAATACAAAGTTCCAATTTTTCAGTAACTAGTGTTTCTAATCTGTTAAATATTTCAATCTGTTCATGTCATTGGGCAGTATGAACTCTTGAGAATAGCAGTGCCAAACGTTCTGCTATGCTTCCATTGTTGTTCTACCTGGGCAAGGCTCTAGTCTAGTGTTGCCACAGAAGTTAGCGATACTGATGCACGTGGTTCATTAGTATTTTAATTAAGGAGCACTGTTCTCTGGACAAAGGCAGTTTTTAACCTGTAAACCTAGGATATTGGCATTCTACTTGACATGTTTAATTTATTTTGCACTTGCACTTCGGCTTGGTTGTGTTTATGAAGCCAGAAGAAAACAATTACTGAAGTGATACAACCAAATATTGATGCTGTAGCTTTGCGAAGTAATATTTTTCAACTGAAGTTTTTCCAAGTACAATGGGTTGGAGTTTCTGTGATTGAGGGATAAATTGTGTCCAAAACTGGTTTAGTTTTGAATATTATTTTCCACCCCTGCTCCCCTTCCCCACTAGAGTTTTGTGGTCAAACTCATTTACATATTGCCAAGTTGAAAGTCTGCCACAAACCAGGCAGTGTTTGAGAATGTTAATTTTGCTGGGAAAAATATTCTTCTTTTGAGTGGTAACCTGTTGCAGCTTTATCAATGCAGCTGGAAATGGGTTTATCACAAAATATAGGCGTTTTTAATCAGTGTCTAGCCCAATACCTCTAAGTAACCTGATTTTAGATAATTGAAAATTACTTTAAAAAAATATGCAGAAATATGTTAATTATATTGATGTACAGTAGTTTTTCCTTAAGCAGTTTAAATAACTTCTGAATGTCATTTAAAAAAAAATTATTATATGCCCCTGTGCCCAAAAGAACCACCTTACATTTAAGAGCCTCCTAGAAAGCTCTCAAACGGACATAATTAGCGAGAACTCAGTCTGGTGATGAAACAATCATGTTTTGTGGGTGGGCCAGCTTGAAGCACGATGCTTTTGAAGGTAACGCAAAAGATTGCAGAAATTCGATTCGAGCTGATTGCAGAATTTCAATTACAAATAACAATTTTTTTGCACTATCTTGGCTGATTTTGGGTAAATTGCACTTAAAAAAAAAGACATCGCAAAACAGAGTTGTAGTAATTATAGTTCTGATAAACGTAGAACTGTAGCTTTAAGAATAATCCTGTGTTATAAGATCACATGATCTGTGTAAATCAATGAGTTAGCAGCGCGGGGAACCTCTAGGAGAGTGTTCTTCTTTAGTTATAGAGTGAGATGCACACATGTTGCTGCTGTCTTGTAAATTAAGTTCAATGTTTCCACCAAGAAAAGTTGCCTGGAAACTCAACTCTATAACAAACTAGCGATGAGGATAAATCAGATCCAGTGCTGTCCCTCACCTAGCAATTGTGAGTATCTCAGATAATTAAAAATAAAGGAAGATATGCTCATCCGAGATTCCGCAGTTTGGCAGAATCAATCCCTTTGAACTAGCCACACAGACAACTGGTCTTAATATATAGCACGCCTTGCATTCTACTTTCAAGCCAACGAAATCATGGGGGAGGAAAAGACGAGAGCGATTCTCCTGAGTATTTGTGGGAACAAGACCTATAGTTTAATTCGAAGCTTGATGGTCCCCAGTGCCCCTGATTTGAAGACCTTCAGTGAGTTAGTAGACCTCGTTATGTGACATTTTCAATCCAAGTCCTCAGTCATAATGCAGAGGTTCGGGTTCAATTCACAGAATAGAGCCCCGGGGGAGACCATTGCTGCCGACGTGGCAAAATTAAAACAACTAACAGAATACTGTGATTTCGGTGAAACCCTGAATGATACGCTCATGGATCATTTGGCCTGTGGCGTGCAAAAGGATGCTATTCAGCGAAGATTGCTGGTTGAAGTGGATCTTGATTTTAAGAAAGCATTAGAGATAGCGCTTGTGATGGAAAGCACTGTAAGGAATTCACGAGCGATTTAAGATGTGCAAAATGGGGCCATTTTCCTAGTTGGGAGGAATGATCAGCCAAAAGTGCGAAAAGCCGGGACTTCGCCGTGAAGCGGGAAACCACCCCCGCTATCCGAAAATTTAGAGGAAACAGCTTAGCAGCAAATTCGAAAACTAATTTTTATTGACGTGGAAACAGTCATACTCCTAATGTTTGGCAATTTAATAAAGTGGAGTGTAATTTTTGTCACAAAATTTGCACATTGCAAAGCGAGATTAAAACAGGCTTCCAGGCAACAAACAAACAGTCCAATGAAGTATATAGTGTGGAAGAGCCAGAAACAACCAATTCTGACATTTATTCCTTATCCAACATGAAAGTTGGGAAGACAGAGCCAATTACTGTCACATTGCAAGTGAATGGTAAATCCTTAAAAATGGAAGTAGGCACTGGTGCTTCTACCACTATACTAGGAGAACAAACTTTCAGATATTTAAATAAAGGTGCTCAATGATTAAATTTGGAACAAATCCCTGCCAAGTTGAAAATGTACAAAGGCGAAGCAATACAGGTAAAAGGTATCACCAGAGTAACTGTTTATTATAGACACCAAACAGCACAACTACCAGGGATGGTATTAGAAGGTAGAGAACCAAGCCTTCTAGGTCAAAATTGGATGAGGAAAATTAACCTTGCTTGGCCAGTGAGATTTCAAAAGGAAGCAGGAAGAGTTCCTGAGTTGGAAAAGGAACAAGGCAAGGTACTTCAGAAAGAGACGGGAGAGTCCAAGGACTGCAACTGGATGAAAAAGGAATGTGTAGCCATTCAGCAACCTGAAGAAATGAAGACTGTCTTGAACAGCGATATGGAAGAACAGCAGAAGAAACTCAAGGAGACTCTGCTGAATTACAGAATTCAAGATTAAGCGAGTGAGTTTTGCAAAGAAAACGGAAACCTGTTGAAAGACCTTCACACACGACAAGGACCCTCAGGTCAAAGTTTGTACCTGTGGAAAATCATGAAGAAAAACAGGAAGAATTTAATGTCACTCTGCACAAACTGAAGAACCAGTTGGTAGAGAAGACGCAGCAATGTTCAAGGTTCCAGGAGGAAGCCAACAGATGCAAGAAAGAGACAGAAGAGCTGAAGAATCAGCTGAAAGAAGCTAAAGAGGCTTTGAAAACAACAGCCGTAGAATTTTCCAAGATGTGAGTAGATAATGAAATCATGGATAGCTCAACTACCGAACTAAGACAAGTTGAGATTTCACCTGAGAGAAGTCTGGCTGACAGTGAAGTCAAAAAGAAGGCCGAGACTAAACTTGGTGGTAGGAAGAAGACGACATTTAGGAAGAGGATGCAGAATTACTGATGAGACACCGTCTTTGAACAAGACTAAGTCTGATACTTCCCAATTTGGAGGGGAAGGTGGCAAAAAGTGAAGGGAACCAAAAAGCGACTCATGATTTGCATAGTCGTGAGTGACAATTTACTGTTGTAGAAGCAGTATATGTAAGGAATTTCGGTGGAGGACCGAAGTGGTTACCTGGTAAAGTAAGCTCTGTGACTGGACCATTGTCATACCACATGGAAGTGGAGGGCCAGATTACGCATAAGCATGTGGATCATTTAAGAAGGGAGATAGCCCAACAAAATGATGTTCCACCTGTAACCACTGCTGAACCTGTGGTTCCTGTTGAAGTTGCTCAAACAAGGATAGACTTGCCCGATGTCTCTGTTGGAGTGGAAGGCACTGAACTGCCTGTGCCTAATGAGAGGTACCTGATAATGTGGTTCCTGCCAAAGAATCAGAAGTTGTGGAGCTATGGCGTTCCACATGGATCAGGAAACCACCGGAAAGACTGAACTTACAATATTTACACAAGTCATGAAATTACAATGTCATGAGAGAAATATCCTTGTAAATACAAAATGTACAGAAAAATTAAAGGGGGAGGAATGTAGTAATTATAGTTTTGATAGACGTAGGACTGTAGCTTTAAGAATAATCCAGTGTTGTAAGATCATATGATCTGTGTAAACCAATGGGTTAGCAACATGGGGAACCTCTAAGAGAGGAGTTCTTTTGCACACATGTAGCTGCTGTTTTGTAAATAAAATTCAATGTTTCCACCAAGAAAAGTTGCCTGGAAGATCAACCCTATAACAAGAGCCATAACTAGGCCATAATTTCTAATTAAAGTATAATTTTGTACACTGGTAACGTTCAGTTCTTGTTCGCAGGGTGCCTCTGAATCCTAGGAATGGATCTAGTTAACCTTCTTTGCACTCCTAGGGCAAGTATGCTCTTCCTACGGTAAGGAGGGCAAAACTGCGCACAGTGCCCCAGGTGTGGCCTTACCAAAGCTCTGTATAATTGTAGCATGATTTCATTACTCTAATACTGCAATCTATTTTTAACGAAAGCTAACATATCATTTGCCTTCCTAATTGTTTGCTGTACCTGCATGTTAGCTTTCTATGATTCATGTACAAGAACACCCAGGTCCCTCTGAATACAAACATTTCTCAGTCTTAGCATTGAGAAAATATTCTGCTTTTTTATTTTTCTGACCAAAAGGGATAACTTCAACTTTCCCCACATTACATTTCATCTGCCATGTTCTTGCCTATTCATTCAACCTATCTCTATCACTTTGCATCCTCCTGACCTCATATTGCCAGCAAACTTGGATACATTACACTCAGTCCCCTCATCCAAGTTATTATAGATTATAAATATCTGAGGCCCAAGCACTGATCTTTGCCGTATCCTACTAATTAGAACCTGCCAACCCAAAAATAATGCATATTGTGCAGTTGAGCCAACATTTCCATGCTAGAAAGGGTGGGTTCCAAGTTCTGCGTGAATCTCTACCAAGTTGGAGCTGGACTCTTTCGTGCTGTTTGACAGTGACAACGGGCTCTGACAGGCTTGTCAATGCACCACGCATCTCTGTGTTGTACGTACATAGGCTGCCCATCAACCTTCTCCTGTATGCTGCCCCATTAAAGTCCTCATCTGAGTTCTCTGCAGCAGAACTCCTCTGTGACCTTGCCCTCCTGTGAGCTGACACATGTTATCCTTTCCTCCTGGCCTGGCTGCAACCTACTTTTTTAAAAAATTCATTCACAGAATGTGAGCTTTGTTGGCTAAGCCAGCATTTATTGTTCATCCCTAGTTATCCTTGAGAAGGTGGTGGTGAGCTGCCTTCTTGAACCTCTGCAATCCATGTGCTGTAGGTACATCCACAGAGCTGTTAGGAAGGGAGTTCCAGTGCCTGAAGTTTCACCATGACCTGATCTCATCTCCGCACTGCCCTCTAAAGTATGTGCAGTACAAGTATCTGAGCTGGTGGCTAGGAGTGTCAGATCAAGTGATGGTGCTTCTCTGTCAGATTTCTGCTCTTGCTGAGACTCTTCATGGTGAGACTGCACTATGCTGGCCAGGCAGCATTTCTTGGCTATTCGAGAACAAAAAGGCAGAAGATGAGGGAGAGGGTTTGGGTGAAAGTGGTCCATTGCCATTTCATCTGCAACTTGCACTTTACAACAGATAGCAGGATGAGGGTGAAATGGGATCTTGGAAGGTGCATAAAGCAGGAACATACCAATGTTCTGAATGTTCTTGATGTCGTCAAGAAAAATGGCCTCCGTCATTTCTGGTCCAATAATTTGCAGCACCATCTCCTGCAAGAGGCTTAGGATGTAGGCTTGCCTTTACGCCACTGGTTCTCTGCTGCTTGTCACCTTGTCCTGCACAATAGAGGGAACAGTAAAGTGAGTATGTTGCATTGTGTTTGGGTGATGCGCCTGTCATAGTTGAATCACTGTCTCCTGCCAATGCAATATGGGTGTCTGCACATATGAGCACATGCGCCCTGGTCTGCGCAGACAGCACTCTGGTGCACCCAAAACATGGGTTTTGCAGGCAGGAAACATATGTAGTTCTTAACATCTTAAGATTCTTAATATTTTGTAACCACAGTTGAATGGCAGAAAAAATTATTAAATAATTACATTTCCACTAACGATATTCAATCAGCACGGGCATCAAACAATAGCTGCACTCTCACCATGACTGGCCCTGCTTCCAGTTATATTGAATAATTGTCAAAGAGCCATCATTAACAAAAGAGATCAGAAAAATATTGCTGATGCTACGACTCAGAAACACAAAACTCTGCAGGCATTCATTCAGCGCAAGATGCTGTCCGAGTGTCTCCAAGATTTTCTGTTCGTTAGTTTGCTGCTTTAAATTATTGCATTCACTTCTGTATTAAAATGATGCAAAAGTTTCTTTTCCTCTGTGACACTATGAATTTAAATCCAGCAGTGTTAGGTCCATGAAATCCCATTCTGCTGCCAGACTGATACGATGTGCTCACAGCTGAGTGATTCTGTGAAACATTGAACATGGCAGAGAAACAGTAGAACTGTGCATGTGCAGCATTGGCAGAAAATACAGCCTAGTTAATAGCTGGGAATGTGTGGAAGCTGCAAGATGTGGATGTGAGGCTTGCAGCATTGCTGAGTGTGAGGGCGAGGTGGTGTATCTGCATGTTAGCCATGAGCCTTGATGACTGAGTAATGGAGATGTGGTGCATTGTGTAGCGGGTAGGAGATATTACTTGAAGCTGCACTCACTGACCTTGACCATCCATGTGAGGTCATTAAACCACCTTCACTGCAGTTCAATTCCTTGAATTGACCACCATGGCTGCTTGCTCCCATTTCCTTCGTAATATGTGCATGGAGGGAGTGCTGGTTCCCTGTGGAAACATACTCTCACTCCTCCTGGACTAAGGCCTGCAGCACCACATCAAGGAACCTGGGAGTTCTCACTCTGGCTTGTTGCTAGATTTATAGTCTTATTCCTTTTCCTGAAAAATGTTTAGAGACAGTTGCACCAGCTTCAGCAACCTGAATGTACCTCGCCCTTAAGAGATGCAGGCTGACTTTAAGAAGTTTAACTTGTGCTCGCCGCGCACACAACTGGACCCTCTGCAAAGTTTGCATTCCGCCCACAGTGCGTATAATACTGGCAGCATGCCACAAAACATGGTGACTAGCGGCAGCATGAAGCTTGCATGTTGCTTGCATTACCTTCACCAGGCATCGGGGATAATCGTGTATCACAATCCCTGCTCCCGCTCCTGCTCACAGGCCTTATTGAATTTTTAGCCATGTAAGTCTCTGATCTAAACACTGACTTCAGTAACTTCATATGTTAGCTATATCCTCATTTGCAAACTTGTTTTAATTTCATAATTCTCTGAAAGAAAACTTGCACTTATAAAGTGCCTTCAAATCCTCATGTTGTACAGTAAAGTTCTACAAACAGCAATGAGATTGGTCACGGACAGTAAGAGAAAACACATTCTGTCTGTGAAAATGTGTTTTGTACGTGAGGTACGTGTGTATTTTCTTACCCTCAGAGTGCTTGTCCCAGTTTAAATAATTCCAGCAGCAAGCTCTTTTGAGTTTTAAGATAAAGGTTATTTACTATCCCACACTTGCCCCAGAGATTTAAAATGTGATGTCACTCTCAGTTGACTCTCGCACACTATCGCTCACACAAAGATTAGATATGGATGAAGAAAAAAAATACGATTACAATGTATAATTGTTTCAGTCTCTCTTTCATGGCAGGCCTGTAGTTTTTTAGATGAGTTGATGCTTTTAGTTAAAGTGAAGGTCTTGAAAGCAGAGGATTCTCAGTAAGGTGTGAGGCTTCCTGTAGTTGAATTGCCAGGAGGTTGGCTTTCAGGTGATTTTGAAGTTGGAACAGGCTGGGGGAGAGTCCTTCTCGCACTTTCAAGTCATTGCGGTTTATTAACTTGGCTGCTTAGTTGACTTGCAGCTGGTTGATCGCTTTTCTGGTGGGCTCGGATGGAACTCTGTTGCAGCTTTTGCTTTTTTAAAAGCAGACAGAAAAACATGACTGTGCCCATCATGTTACCTGTACAAGTTCAAAGTCTTATGTCCCAGAAAGGCAGTGTGTTGGTTACACTTCCTGTGTTTGACACATGAAATTCATCTCTAGTTTGCATGAGGGACCATTCAGACAGACGGTCATGAATCTCGAGAAAATACCAGGATTAAATATGGACATTCACAGCCATTCTGGAAAATTCACACATCCCTTTTTGTTGATGGTCTATCCTTGAACAAAGAACTTATAACATTCCAGCTGACTCGTCTTTCCATTTCACTATGGACAAACGAAACATCATGTTTTGATGTGTGTCGAGATGAATGTGAAATGAATCCTAGCAGAATACTAAAGGTCACATAATTTACAATGGCCATTTTAATAGCCCGTTGTGTTCAAAATTGTGAAGTATTGTCTGGAGCATGACGAGATAAATGACCAGATCATTGTTTCTCTGTAATGGTATTGGTTGAATTAGGAATGTTATTTAGGGCAAGTTTGGAAGCTGCTGCCTAAGAAGCCTTGGTGAGTTGCTACTGTGCATCATGTAGATGGCACACAGTTGTTACTGAAGGAATGTTGGAGGGAGTGAATGTTGAAGGTGGTGGTTAGGGTGCCAATCAAATGGGCTGCTCTCTCCTGGATGGTGTTGAGCTTCTTGAGTGTTGTTGAAGTTGCACTCATTCAAAAGTGGGGGAACATTCCATCACACTCCTGATTTGCACCTTGTAGATGGTGGACAGTCTTTGGGGAATTGGGAGGAGAGTTACTCGCCGCAGAATTCCTAGCCTCTGACCTGCTCTTGCAACCACAGTACATACAAACACACACAATAGGAGCAGAGGTAAGCCATTCGGCTGCTTGAGCCTGCTCTACCATTCAATAAAATCATGACTAATCTGTTTGTGTTTCATGTTCTGCATTCCCATCTACCCAGATAACCTTTATTCCCTTACCTAACAAGAATCTATCTACCTCTGCCTTAAAAACATTGTGACCCTGCTTCCACTGCCTTCTGAGGCGGAGTTACAAAGTCACACAACCCTCTGTGAGAAGAAATTTCTCCACATCTCTGTCCTATAAAGGCACCCCCTAATTTTAGGGTACCCCCTAGTTCTGGACCCACCCACAAGAGGAAACATCCTTTCCACGTCCACCTTGTCAAGATCATTCAGGATCTTATATACTTCAATCAAGTCATCCCTCACTCTTCTAAACTCCTGTTGAAACAAGCCCAGCCTGTCCAACCTATCCTCATAAGACAACCTACTCATTCCAGCTATCAATCTAGTAAATCTCCCCTGAACTGCCTCCAACACATTTATATCCTTCCTTAAATAAGGAGACCAAAACTGCACACTGTATTCGAGATGCAGTCTCACCAATGCCCTGTATAACTGAAGCATAACATCCTTCCTTTTATGTTCAATTCCTTTTGTAATAAAGGATAACATCCATTAGCCTTCCTGATTACATGCTGTACCTGCATGCTAACTTTTTGTGACTCATGCACGAGAACACCTCTGCACTTTTAAATTCTGCAGTCATTCTCCATTTAAGTAATAATCTGCTTTTTTATTTTTCCTGCCAAAGTGAAAACTTCTCATTTTCCCACATTATACTCCATCTGCCAGATTTTTGCCCACTCACCTTATTTATCTATTTCTGCCGACAGACCCCTTATGTCGTCTTCACAGCGTACTTACTACCTATCTTTGTGTCATCTGCAAGTTTAGCTACCAAGCCTTTGCTAATCTCATCTAAGTCATTGATGTAAATTGTAAAAAAGTTGAGCCCCCTGCAGGACCCCACTAGTCACATCCTGCCAATCAGACAAAGACCCATTTAGATCATAAGACCATAAGACATGGGAGCAGAAATTAGGCCATTTGGCCCATCGAGTCTGCTCCGCCATTCAATCATGGCTGATAAGTTTCTCAACCCCATTCTCCTGCCTTCTCCCCGTAACCTTTGATCCCCTTACCAATCAAGAATCTATCTATCTCCGTCTTAAATACACTCAATGACCTGGCCTCCACAGCCTTCTGTGGCAATGAATTCCATAGATTCACCACTCTCTGGCTAAAGAAGTTTCTCCTCATCTCTGTTCTAAAAGGTCTTCCCTTTACTCTGAGGCTGTGCCCTCCCTGGTCTCTCCTACTAATGGAAAAATCTTCCCCACATCCACTCTATCCAGGCCTTTCAGTATTCTGTAAGTTTCAATCAGATCCCCCCTCATCCTTCTAAACCCAGAGTCCTCAAACGTTCCTCATATGTTAACCCTTTCATTCCTGGGATCGTTCTCGTGAACCTCCTCTGTCATTTATGCATACTCTGTTTCTGCCAGCCAGCCAGCCAATCTTCTATCCAGGCTAATATGCTACCCCCTACACCATGAGCTTTTATTTTCTGCAATGACCTTTGATGTGGCACATTATCAGATGTCTTCTGGAAACCCAAGTACAGTATGTCTACAGGCCTATCCACAGCACATGTTACACCTTCAAAGAACTCTAATAAATTGGTTAAACATGATTTCCCTTTCACATAACCAGGCTGACACTTCCTGATTACCTCATGTTTTTCAAAGTGCCCAGCCTTAACCTCTTTAATGATCAACTCTAACATCTTCCCCACGGCAGACATCAGACTAACTGGCCTTTGGATTCCTGCCTCCGCCCCTTCTTGAAAAGGTTATATTTGCTACTTTCTAGTCCGATAGAACCGCTCCAGAATCTAGGGAATTTTGGAAAATCAACACCATTGCATCTACTATCTTATTAGCTGCCTCCTTTAAGACCCTAGGACGAAGTCCATAAGGACCCAGAGACTTGTCAGCTCGCAGCTTCATCAGTTTGTTTAGTATTGCTTCCCTAGTGATTGTAATTTCACCAAGTTCCTCTCTCCCCTCCACCTCCTAAACAAGTAGCTATTACTGGAATTTTTAAAATATCCTCTATAGTGAAGACAGGAGCAAAATATTTGTTCATTTCATTTGCCATTTCCTTTTTATCTACTATTAACTACCCATTCTCACTCTCAAGAGCACCAGTACTCACTTTACATACTCTTTTCCTTTTTAAATACCTGTAGAAACTCTTGCTATCTATTTTAACATTTCTAGCTAACTTCCTCTCATACTCTAATTTCTTTCTCCTGGTTAACCTTTTAGACCTTCTCTGCCTTTCTTTATACTCTGACCAATAAGCTGACTTGCCACCACTCATCTCTGTGCAGTTATATGCTTTTTCCTTAAGTTTGGTCCTTTCCCTAAATTCTTAGTTAACCATGGATGGTGGATCCTCCCTTTAGGATTTTTCTTTATAATAGGAATACTCTGAATACTCAGAATATTCTGAGTATTCTGAAAAATCCCCTTTAAATGTCTGCCACTGCAGCTCTATTGAACTATCGCCTAGCCTAGATCCTAGTTAACTTCAGCTAGCACAGCTTTCATGCCACATAGTTGCCCTTATTTAAGTTTAAAATACTAGTCTTAGACCCATTCTTCTCCCTTTCATACTGGATGTAAAGTTCAATCATATTGTGGTCACTGCTACTTAGGGGTGCCTTTACCCTGAGGTCATTCATTAATCCTGTCACATTATACAATACCATGTCTAATATAACCTGCTGTCTGGTTAGTTCCAGAACATGCTGCTCTAAGAAACTATCTCAAACATTCTATGAACTCCTCATCCACGCTACTACTGCCAATCTGACTTTTCCAGTTTATATGTAGATTAAAGTCACCTATGATTATTGCTGTCCCTTTATCACAAGCACCCAATATTTCTTCTTGCATTATTTGTCCTTCTTTGTGGTTACTGTTAGGGGACCTGTAGACCACTCCCACTTGTGACTTCTTTCCCCTACTATTCCTCATCTCCACCCAAACCAATTCTACATCCTGATCTCCTGAACTAAGGTCATCTCTAATTATTGCACAAATGCCATCCTTGATTAACAGCGCTACCCCTCCACATTTACCTAGCTTCCTATTCTTCTTGAAGGTCATTTAATCCTCAATAATCAGGTCACAATCCTTATCATCCTGCAGCCATGTCTCCATAATGGCTATCAGGTCATATTTATTTACCCAATGTACGCTATCAATTTGTTTACTTTATGAATGCTATGCGATTTCAGATTCAGAGCCTTTAGTTTTATCTTTTTGTTATCTTTGTGACCTTTAGTCTTGATTCTTGGTGCATTCTTAGGTTTTTTTCCTCTTTGTCCCTTCCTGCCATTCTCTAACCCTCATTTCCCATATTACTATTCTCCTCTTACCTTGCCTCTACACTTTGCTATACCACATCTTTTCATATTTGACCCCTTGCCCCCACTATTTAGTTTTAAACCCTCTCTAATTATTTATTTCTATTTATCTCTATTAATGTGGCTGGTTATGCTGAGTTTCTGGTCGATGGTAGCCCCTGGGATGTTGATGGTGAGGGATTCATTGATTGTAATGCTGTTGAATGTCAAGGGGAGATGGTTGGATTCTCTCGTATTGGAGATGGTCATTGCCTAGCACAGGGATTCCCAGGGGCTATCATCTGGGGTTGTGGGTGCTAAGGCATCAATGGCAACTGTCGAGTAGAGACTCTGGCCGGACAGTCCTGGGATTAGTGCTGAGGCTCCGTTACATGTGTGCACACGATTCTGTTCCTAGGTGCCATCAGAACCTTAAACGGTTGTGGACAAACCATTGTCCCTTATTCAACAACTCTAACTCCTCCACTGCAGTCAACAAATCTCGATTCCTCACCACCCCCCACCCCCCCGCCCATCCCAACCCTGCTCTCTCGCTGGGGTCACACCAATTCCAATTTTCCAAGCATTAAAATGCTTTTAGTGGGAAAAAGTTTGGGAAACAATGGCTTAGTACTTGTGTGGCATGAATGTTACTTGGCACTTATCTGAATGTTGTCCAGGTCTTGCTGCAGGTGGGCATGCTCTGCTTCATTATTTGAGGAATTACAAATGAGACTGAACACTGCAATCATCAGCGAACATCCCACCTCTGCTGGAGGAAAGGTCTTTGGTGCAAGCAGCTGAAGATGGTTGGGTGAGAGCACTACCCTGAGGAAGTCCTGCAGTGATGCCCTGGGACTGAGAGAATTGGCTTTCAACAACCACAATCGCCTTCATTTTAAGCCTGTTGTGACTAACCAATGAGAATTTTCCCTCCAATTCCCATTGACTTCAATTTTACTAGGGCTCCTTGATGCCACACTCAGTCAAAAACTGCCTTGATGACTCTTGCCTCACTTTTGGAATTTAGCTCTTGTATATGTTCGGACCAAAGCTGTAATGAGATCTGGAGCCGAGTGACCTGACAGAACCCAAACTGAGCATTGGTGAGTAAGTGCCACTTGATAGCATTGTTGATGACTCCTACCATCACTTTTTGATTGAGGGTAGACTGATAGAGCAGTAATTGCCTGGGTTGGATTTGTCCTGCGTTTTGTGGGCAAGGAATACCTGGGCAAATTTCCACATTGTTGAGTAGATGTCAATGTTGTAGCTGTACTGGAACAGCTTGGCTAGGGGTGTGGCTAGTTCTGGGGTACAAGTCTTCGGTACTACAGCTGAGATGTTGTATCCAGTTCCTTCAGCCATTTCTTGATATCACGTGGAGTGAATCAAATTGACTGAAGACTGGCATCTTTGATGCTGGGGACCTCAAGAAGGCTGGTTGAGATGGGGCAATTGGCACTGATGTGCAAAGCTCCCCCATCATTGAGGATGGGGATGTTGGTGGAACCATCTTCCCCAGTTAGTTGTTTAACTATCCACTACCATTCACGACTGGATGTTGTATGAATGCCAAGTTTCAATCTGATCACCTGGTTTTGAGATCACTTATCTCTGTCTGTAGATGTTACTTCTGCTGTTTAGCGTGCATGGAGTCCTGTGTTGTAGCCTCACCAGGTTAATACCTCAACTCCAGGTATGCACCTGGCATGCACTCCCACACTCCTCATTGAACCAGGGTTGGTCCTCTGGCTTGGTGGTAATGGTAGAATGAGGGATATGCTGATCCATGAGTTTACAGATTGTGGTTGAAAATCCTGCAGCCATATCTCCGTAATGGCTATCAGATCATATTTATTTACCCAATGTATGCTATCAATCTGTTTACTTTATGAGTGCTATGCGCATTCAGATTCAGAGCCTTTAGTTTTATCTTTTTGCTGCTGATGGCACACACTGCCTCATGGATACCCAGTTTTGAGCTACCAGATCAGATCTGAATCTATCCCATTTAGAGTGATGGCAGCTGATTTTTTTTAACCCCCTCCACCCCCGCCTCCCCCCTTCTTCCTTTCTGTCACTTAATGGGCTGTGGTGAAGGTTGATAACCTCCTCTGACTCTGTACTAACATCACTGTGTAAGCCTCTGACAAAGTGGTAAAATATAGTTGATTACCCTTCTGTGAAAGTATAAACATCCCAGGAGTGAGATTATATGATATTGACTTTGAATTTCCTCAATATCTGTTGTATTGGAAAGTTATGCTACTCACCACCAGAGGGAGACACCTGTAGATTTTCTGGGTAAGTCAGCCAGTAGTGCAGTGTTTATTACAGCACTTGGGTAGCAGGGGGATGCCCCAGATTCTCTTTCCTTGAATTTTTTTTTCACACTTGAGGTGGAGAGCTGTGAATTTTTCCACTAAAAGAAAGGAGGGATGATGTGGCACTTCAGCTAGATCCCCCAAAACAATTCCGGACAGCTGTCACTTTGATAGTGACAGGTAGACTTGGCAGTGAGCAAGGCCGAAGGTGTTTGGTGAGGTGGGTCAGAGATGTGCAATGGCAGCCTTTGGGCAACCATGCTTGTTACAGCCAGAAGTGGGTAGAATGGCTCCCTTCTCTTTCCACCTCTCGGTTGACTGTAACAGATGTTTTAAAAGAATTTGCTTGCCAGTTCGGTGAATGCTTAACTGTTGAAGTGCTGTGAGTGTAAAAGACACACACAGACAGATTATCTTGAAAGTTTTAAAAGGAAAAGAAGTAATATTTATCGTACTTAAACACCTGATATGTTTAAAAAAAATTTTTTTTAACTCCAACTCACTCTCTCACATACATTCAAGAGGTTCACACACAAACAGAAGTAAGATGCAAAAAGAGGGAGGTTAGGTGAATGTTTTGAGAGTCCCAAAACTGAGACAATCATATATAGCTCCTGTAGGTTGACGACTTGGAAGGTTTCAGGCTAGGTTCAGTGATCTTCCAGATTCTGCGCTAAGGCAATTTACAATGTGGACAGGCAATCGCCCATCTCCTTCTCCTGGAGTCAGCAGCTGCTTGGTTGTTGTTAAAGACTCTGCTTGTGATGTTTGACTGGTCAGAATACAGGCAGGTTATGCTTGCAGAATGGCCAGAGAGAGAAAGGGACCAAGAGTCTTCTCCATTCTGTTATCCCCACATGGCCTTTCTGCATTCTGACTCTGGGAATCGGTGCCTTTTAACACAAAGGACTAACTTGCTGTCACATGACCTTCCCTCACAAACTAACCAGTTACCAAAAATGGTCGTTATAAGCTCATTTCGGGTCCGTTATTTAAAGTGATTAGAGTAAGATGGTTGGTGAGGCCCTCTTCAGCCAGGGTCCATTGTCTAGAGTGATTGAGTTTATCAGCTTGGTCCTCATCCACCTGAATAATTAGATTATGCCTGAATATCTTTGGAGTAGGGGTGGTGGTGGGCAGCTGCTCTTGATTTATATGGTTCTCACTTTCCCACAGAGAGTACTGCAGTAAAAAGCAGGATATTCTGAGCAGAGCTCCACCAGGTGGGTGGTGCTTATGCAAATAAACTCCATGGTTTTGGACTGCTAGATCGTCAAAACTGCCAAAAACATTGAACATGCTTACAATTGACGTATTAAGGCGCATAAACAGCACATGTGCTAAATGTGAGTGTCCTCAGTTTCTTTAATGCTGAATATAGCCAGCAAATTCAGGGATGTTATCTGTATGTATAGTGGCTTTCTAGATTTTAGTCCAAGTGATGTACTTCCATTGGCACTCTGGAGTGATTTGTTGCTGTTGGTGTTGATGACTGGCACAGAACCTAGTAAACTAAAATTCCTGTTTTAAAGGAGCTGCATCATGTATCTCTCAATCCACAAACCATTAATTCTAGCTCCAGGTCACTCAGCATGGAAATGACTTGCTTTTAAGGAGACTTTTGAGTCTTCAACCAACTTTTTGGCTAGAACTCCTGACACCAAAATATTGAGCCCATTTTACCATTACAAGTCCTCCATGGCCTCCATCTCAATCATTCTTTTTGGAATAAAGCATGCTGGCTGAGGTTAAGGGCTGTGTGTGTTGCTGGTGGATGTGGAAAGGGAGACATTAAAAAATATGAATGGATATCTTGGATTAGTTTTATATCTTTAAAAATTACCCTGGAGCAATCCCATTTCAGTTATCCATTGGTAGTTCTCCCCAAAGTTTGGAATACTGCTTCCCAAAATGTGATATGGATAATTTTATTTATCCTACCACTTGTCTGTTAGAGATATAGAGAATGCAACAATATAATCAAGAAAGGCAAATTACAGCCACAAATTGCTTACGGACATATTGATCTTTTTAAGGAAGATGTGTGTGCTTTTAAAGAAATACAAGCAAGGACACTGAGCAAAAGATGGCTGATGGTGTAAAGTGACCTCTTTCTGGAAAACTCCAATGTGGATTATACTGGCAGAACTGTCCTGAGAGAACATGAAATGTCACACCTGGAAAGGTGTCATGGCCTTCTTTAAGCAGTGACACTTGAAAAGGAGATAAGAAAGATGCAAAAGACTGATCTTTAATCTCCTGTGGTTGCAGAGACAAAAAAAACTGATTACTGTGTCTTAGCAGGTATCTAAAATCCATCTGTTGATTCCTATCTCAGAATGGATAAAATGGCCAGAGATTAACTAAAAGAGACTCTGGTCGCAAGACATGATTTTTTTTCCCCCCTTACAGGAATATACACAGAAAAATGGGTTAAAAAGCTAGCTGCAGAGCAGTGCTATTGTGCTGTGAGAGTGACAGCACAAGAAGACCAACTAGTTGCCCCTGCAGTTGCAGGCGAAGTCTCTCTCTTTCTACCTCTGTTGCTGGAGGCAAATCAAAAAGGAAATAGGACAGCTTCTTCAGCAGAACCAAGTGTCTCCAATACCACTGCCAAAGTCAGCTCTACCTGAGTCGCCCAACTTAACGGCCGCAACGCTTTGGCATCCGTGCCTCATGGACAAGCCAGAGAGTGCTTAACATATCTTTAATTTTTATTTGGACTCTTAACTTCTCATTTCTGATCTGTGTGTGTATGTGTGTTGTGTTTTTATTATTTTTCTCTGGTTTCTCTAGCAACTAATAAACTTACTCTTTCTTTGATTGGTTAAATTGATTCCTCCATTTTAAAAAAAAAATGCATTTGGACTGGGAAAAGTTATCCACAGGGGGAAGGACCCCTTTTAAATAATCTTTGTTGTGACCAACTGAAGGGGTTGAATGAAGGGGAGTCAGCTCATTTACTAATAGAATAAGGAAAGAAGAAAGACAATTGGACAGATGTTGAAAACCGTTTAAATGTTTATGCATTTTGTGAAGCAGTGAATATTTTCATTTGCCCCTAAAATGATTTGAGTAGAGACACTAATTGCAGTCCTATTCTAAACGAATCAAGAGGAGATTTTACAAGACTGTGTAGAATATGGCTAAGGTTAAAATGGTGGCTAAAGGCAAAATACTGCAGAGGCTGGAAATCTGAAACAAAAACAAAAAGTGCTGGAAAAACTCAGCAGGTCTGACAGCATCTGTGGAGAGAAAGACAGAGTTAACGTTTTGAGTCCATACTCTCCACAGATGCTATCAGACCTGCTGAGTTGAAATGGTGGCTGATGTGTTAAGAATCTCGTAGTGAGATTATGCCTATTACTCATTAAATACAAATTTTTAGATTGGATCTGATTCCTGGCTAATTGGTTAACACCAAATTTAATGAGCAATAAATGGCAGTTTCGATTTAAGCCAACACTTTTTACTCAGGTCTGCAAGATGTTGGTCACATTGCTGATGGTGACTGAATGTGCTACCAATACAAGACCCAAATGTCATTAATTGAAATGGAATACTTCCTTGGAATTTAGAATATCCTTTCCTTCTGTAATGCTTTCACAATGCAGGAAGGAAATCCAGTTTGGGGAGAAAAATCATGACTTTCAAATGGAAGAAGAGGGTGGGGATTTTGCTTCTAAATGAAACTTCTTGGATGATGAACAAATCGGACAAAGCCTCCTAGAGGGAAGCTTCATGATGCAGAATAGCTGAGCTTGGCAGTCTTACTCCCACAGCTAGCTTGACTACACTTCCTCCCATCCTGCTTCCTGTAAGCTCTCTATTCCATTATCCCAGTTTCTCTGCCTCTGTCACATCTGTTCTGCCAGGACTCTCTTCCACACCAGTCCTCTTGATATGTTTTCCCTGCCATGTCTTTCCTCAACTGAGGATTCCCCTCCCTTGTGGGTTAACAGGGCCCTGAACAGTGTCCATCCCATTTCCCACACTTCTGCTCTCTCCCAGAACTATGATAGAGGCAGGTTGACCAACCATCCCAGATTTTACAGCATTGGGCTGGTTGTCTTGTGTCCTGGGTTGTTTGAGGCCAGAATGCTGATTTTCCATTCTTTGCGATGTTGGAGCTTTGCGCATGTTCAGTACTCACCGCACGCGCTTTGTGCTCTCCTCTTCGGACTTTTCTCTGGCGTCCTGAAAAACTCTAGCAGCACTCCCCCCCCCCCCCCAACCACCACCATCACCCTACCCCACCCCTGCACTCTTAGGTTCTGCCAAAGCGACCCTTAAACTTCATCCAGAAGTTCGTCACCCTGGTCTACCACCTCCAATACCCATTCTCCTTCCCATGCAAGTGCTGGTTTTGCTGTTCCATCTGCTGCTTCGCCCTTCCAAGTGTAACAGCGATTTACTTGTAGTTCTTTCAATTTATGTACTGTATCCGTTGCTCATGAATTCGGGAGACCAATTGCAGGTTGGGCAATTGCTTTACTGAATACCTTCGTTCAGTCTGCAAGCGTAATGATGGGCCTTTAGTCACTTGCTATATTAATTCACTGATTCACTCCCACTCTGACCTGCTTGACTTCTGCCCCCTTCATTGTTCCAATGAAACTCAATGGAAACTCAGGGAACTACACTTCATCTTTTGATTAGCCACTTTACAGTAATCATCATTACTCTCCAACACTCCCTTTTGCCTTACACCATTATTCCTTTTGTCATTTTATCTCTCCTGCCTTCCACCATTTTGCTCTTTAACCCCCTTCTTCTTTTCCCTGACTCTGTACTTGCTTAAAACCTGTTACGCCTCTCACATTTTCCAGTTTTAATGAAAGGTCATTGCCCTGAAAAATTAACTCTCTCTCTCTCTCTCTCTCCACTGATGCTGCCTAATGTTCTGAGTGTTTCCAGCACTTTCTGTTTTTTAATAACTGGTAGCCTCACTGCTATGATTGTTTTGTTGTTCCCCAGGACCATTTTGTACAGATGGACCTAAATATAGCTTTGAAATGCATGTAATGTGCACCAGTGAAATCTAGGCACTAATTTATTAGCTGGGATGTAAAGTTTAAATATGTACACAAATTGAAAGGGCATGGGACTGGAATTAATTGGACAGCACTTTCAAAGAACCAGCACAAGCAGGGAGGACAATGGCCTCCTCTGCTGCATCATTCAAAGATGATTTTACAGAAACTCCTGCCACAAAGTGCAATGTTACAACCAGGTGAGGACGGGTGCAAGGACTCCCCCTTTTTCTCCCACTCCTCGGTTGATTTTAACAGGGTTTTTAAAAAAAATTTATAAGGATAAATGTGCCAATTTAGTGTATGTACTTCACTGTTTACATGCTGATTGCAAAAAAACTCAGTCCAACAGCCTTTGAGTTTAAACAAGTAAGGGATTGTGCTAAAAACCCACCCGGGTAGATATAATAAAATGCTTATTTAAAAAAAAGTCAACAACATCCTGACTGTCGGAATGTAAGTTACAAAGTAGAGGAGATTAACTTTTGGCCAAATTAAGATTCAATGAAAAAAGGCAGATATAAAGCGTTCACAGAGTCCCTTGCTGATGTTCATAGCTGAGGCAGTTCTTAAAGCAGTAGTCCTTTTTATCCCCACTGGAAATGCTGCTTTGGAATTTTAAGTCTTCTTAGAATTGCTCTGTATGTTGTCCTCACTACGATGTAAGCAGGCAGGGTGCAGCTCAGTTGAAAGAGAATGAGAGAGGCAAACAGCTTTTTACTGCCTTCACATGTTTCTTCCTAGACTGCCTCTAAGCCAGCAGGGTTTTATAATAAAAGACTTTCAAAAATCAGAGTTTCAGTCATGTGACAACTGGCCATTGATATGCAATGGAAAACAATAAATTATTCATGTTAACGAAGGGGTTTCCACCTCCCATGGTCAAACCATCAATATACAATAGAGGCAGATGGGGTCCTTAGCACTTCCCTTGTGCATAATCTGTTTTATGCAAAATCAGTTTTGTGAGTTCGCTTTTATTACCTGTTAGACCTGGAGACAGCCTGAGACCTTATTGTCCTTGCTGTGTTGAGGGAAGTCTTGACAAGGGCCGGTGTGACATTCCACAAGGATGTGGTCTAGGCATGTTCATTTTAATCCAGTTCTAGAAGCTTTTAGAGCTTGATCAACTTGCAGTCCCAACTGTCAGGTGACTTGTGGCAGCCATCTTAAGTCAGTGCCTTTGTTTTAACAGTAGAAACTGCCTTTTTTTTAAAAAAAGGTCCATATGTGAGTGCAGCAGATGAGATTTAAATTTAATATTTGACATCAACACCTCCATAACAGTAATAATTTGATTGAAAGCGACTACACTAAGGGGTCATGCGAAATATTTCACCATCTAAAGTAGCCTTTAAACATTTGAGGGTAATCTTCTGATGTTTGTGTAGTTTTAGGAACATAGATCAAATGGATATAGTCAGATAGATGAAAAGCTTTTGCTGCACTATCGCACTCTCAGATCCAGTTAGAAAACTTAAGATTTTCTACTTCGTGATTCTCAGAAGTGCTTAAATGATCTTTCTTATCAGTTGGTGGCTTCACTGAGCACATTAGGGTCAAGCCTCCACCAAGCAGAGCCAGTGATCTTTATTAAAACTCCCAATCTAATGACCTGACTCATCTTGATAATGCACGACATGTGGTATTGGGGTGCACTGATAAGGAAAGTATATGATTAATCCTTTTTGTGCTGACTCAGATTAATTCAACCTGAGCAATGGTTAAGGAGCAACAAGTGGCCTCAACACCCAGTGGCTGGTGTGGAAGAAAATAAACTGAATCAATGTTGCTATGTTTGATAATTAAACTGGAAAGTAGGTGTATGTACATGAGGATGGGATTGGGTGGTGCAGTCATGCCCTACGCAGCAATTGTAGGCTGTTTTACTCGATGACTGAGTCTTTGCAGAGAAATTGGTCATTTGTGGCAGCCATATACATATGACATGTAGAGGGAATTGCACTGAACTGTGCTCTAACATCAGTCTTACATGAGGGAGGCAGAAAAAAGGAGAGGAAATGGATGGGAATGAAATGCTCAATGGTCTGCAGATAATACCCATGTTTTTTTAATGTACTGTGAATTCACACCTTCGTCCATAATTATTGATTTATTATAAATGCCAGCAAGTGGCACGTGGAGAAATGTTAAGTCTCTTGATTTTAGGCACTGATGTAGTTTTTATTAATGCTGAGATGCTCAGAACAGTTGAATGGAATTATTTGTATATATTTAAAGAATTTGACAGTGCTGTTATTCACCTGCAGTTTGTGTACAGTACAGTGTGCCATGCTTTGAGTGTAGGGACTCCAGTTTTTGATTTGAATTGAAAACTGGTTTTCATGAAGAAACAGAAAACCTGTTGCTTGGTGCAAAATGATTGTCAAGTTTACTGACATCAGCATAGTTACTGCACTTAAAAGTCAAAAAAGGAGGTTTGGTGAAGGTGAAACAGAAGAGAAATTGAGTTTCAGCGACTGCAAGATTCTTATTAACTGGTCCCAACTTTGGGGAAACGTTTGAACCAACTGAGAAGAGTTTCATCTGTATCTGCAGGTATGATCAGCAGGGAGACCCCTTCCAAGATGTCGGCTGCAAGGCCCTGGACAAGTCTGACCCAGAGATGAAATTCATAATTGTCAGCTCAAACTATTGGGGGCTATCTTTTATTTTGATGTAAAGTTAGAACGATTGAAATGTTACGTGGAAGTTGGGCTTGGCACTCAGTGTAGAAAATGTGCTGACATTCAGCACACACTCTGTAGCATTTTCACTTGGGTAGCTAGATGACAAATAGTAAACTATGTAGGCCAGAGGTGATAGACCACGCAAGATATAGAGTAGTTGGTGCTTTTTGAGTTGCTTATAACAGATTTTGGGAGGATCGTTAAGCAGCTGGTTGCCAATTTAATGAGTGTTAACAAGTAATTTAAGAGGCTGCACAGTATTTTGGTGGCCAGGCCTTGAACTAGTGCCCGCTCCTAACAGTGAACAGTTGATTGAGAATAAACTAGATTTTTTTTTAAACGTGGTTACATGCCACTAAGCAGATGGCAATGCCTTAACCATTTGTGTATTGTAAGGCCACTAGGGCCCCTTCCATCCTTGCAGAAGATTTTTGAGCTCTACTTAATAGTAAATCACCTTTTAATGTTCACTTGCTGGTTTGAAGAGGATTTTTGAAACACATTGGAGGAATTCCTGGGACACTTTGTCACCAACACTCATCAATATTTATTCTGGAAATTCTCCAAGGACTTCACCTAAAAGGAGTAACTATTGCATTGCTCTACCTTTTATAGGACACTTTATAGAAATGACCAGGAGAAAGGGAATGCTTGGTCATCAGCATCTTGCTGGGATTCCCCTTCGTCTGCAGGAGGAATAATGGGAGGAGACATGAGGCCAGGTAGAGTAGCACTAGCTGCTACAGGAGAGAGGGGCAGGAGAGTGAGATGGATTACTTCTGCCCTGTGGGTGGAAGGTATCTCTCCTCAGCATGTCCTTCACCAGGGCCTCCAGTACCCCATCCAACAACTGGGGCATCCGCTCTCTAGGTCCTTGAGGTTCCTTCCGTATTAGCTTCTTTCAGTCGGCACAGTGCACTACGAGTCTTTAGTGGAAGTGGGTATGTGGAAGTAATGTAAACAACTCCAGGAAGATCGTATCTTATAAGCACTCACCGGTAAGTGCCAAACCTGCAGTTGTCGGTTTCAGTGCCTGCAACTAGGTTTAAATTATAATCAGTTAGCCTCAAAACTGTGTGCTAAATCCACACATTTAACGGGGCACACTCTTAGCCAAAATAACACCCAGTAGCAAGGCAGAACAACTGTGAAATTAAGATGACATTGCAAATCTCCCACATTGATGTCCCAAAGAGATGCCTGATGAACCACCCAAAGTCTGCAACTTAAATCTTCTAAATAGAGCCATAAGACCTTTTATGTCCACCTGAGAGACAGTAGATGGGATGGTGGGGGGCTTCGGTTTAACATGTCATTTAAAAGATGGCACCTCTGACGGCTGCATCACTCCTCAGCACCGCACTGGAATGTCAGCCTCAATTACGGGCTCAGATGTCTGGAGTGAGATTTAATCCTCAGTTGCTCCCAAACCGAGTTGAGTGTGAGATAATGAGCCATGGCTGACAGCAACATATTCTAATTCATTAACGTAACTCTAGTTCTTGTCCAGAAGCACTTTATATTGAAGAGAATCATTAATTTTCAGGTAAACTCACACTCCTATAAACACACGTCACATCACTGCAGGAAAAAGTTGTGCTCTCAGTGCATGTTAGTGGCTTTCGTTTTCTCAGACTATTCCACGTAACTGAATTACCTGATAAGCACGTTTGTGGTTACTCACTTCTTAAAATCATTCAATCTACTGCTACACCCATTCTCTTGATTCTTTTTTGCTGTGTACATTTTTCATGGTAAATTCCAGTTAAGTGAGAGCTCCTCGCCACCTGTGTTTTCCTGCTTTGGGATATTCTACCATGGTAAAGAGGCGACATAAATGCAAGTTGTTGTAGCTGTATCATGCTTGTTTTACTTTGTGCTCTGCTCTACATTATTTCTGCAAAGGCTGGGTTTTTTTTTCGATTTCCTAAGCAAATGAAGACAAAATATACTCTGGCACGCGGCGTCAGAACTGAAGCAAGAGGGAAGTGTGTCAGGAGCTTACTCTTTGTTTGAATTTGATGGTCTCGGTGCTCCCCAGTATTACACAAATCAAATTGTGTAAAAAAAAACCAATGGTGGTTGTCAGGATCCCCAGGCACAGTTTTCACAGAAAACCATCCTTCTGCCCTAAACCCCAGCTGCTTTCTGCCGATAAAAGGGAACTGCAGGTTTACTGGTTGCAAAGTAAAACTGCATTAGTGAGCCCACAAAGGGAAATTCTATCTCACCCACGCTTTTAAAGTTCGTGACCTTGAACTGTTATTTTCTGTTTGCTAAGAAACAATGCCAAGTGCCCCAAAGTCAATAAAAACAAACCATTTTTGATATATGCTATGTTAACTGGAAAATAAATCGCTTTTGCCTTGATTTTCCATGAGTAATGGTGGTAATGGTCATTGGGGGTGGAGTGTGGTAACAATAATGGTAATTAGCTGTAGTCCACAAAGGACCTGGGCATATCTCCCCATTAACGAGAGGCAATTGGTTAGCTTTAGGGGCACCACTTGACATTAAGTATGGGGCAATTAAGGCATGGAGGCAGGCCTCCACACTCTAGTTAAATGAGCTACCCTCCCCCGCCCCCAACAACATCTTGTATTTATGTAGCACCTTTAACATAATAAAATTTCAAGACCAGTCACAGAGGTATTATAAAACAAAACCTGACACCGAGCCTCAGAAGGAGCAATTAAGGTCAGGTGACTAAAAGCTTGAGCAAAGAGGTAGGTTTTAACGAAGAGTCTTAGAGGAGGAAAGCAAGCGGGAGAGGGGGAGCGGTTTAGGGAGGAAATTCCAGAAAAGGCACAGCCACCAATCAGTAATTCACAGATGTCACATACACACACTTCCCCAGATTTTTAGAAAATCTTTGTGAGGAATTTTCTCCTCGATGCTTTAATCAATCTTTGGCAGTAGCGCTGTGGTTACACAGTCGACGCATGGCGAATATTGAGGAAATTATTGTCGCAGTACATTACAGAACCTATGTTCTGTTGTTGTGCGAAACACCAGTTTCCTGGATCTTTACCTCAGCTTTGCAGCCTCACCTTCTCATACCGACCAGATACAAGTAGGAGGCTCTCGAGCTGGAGAGGCGCCATGTGCCCAGGTCAACCGGCCGCAGTGAGGTTGGGGTGCCAGTGGGAGGTAAGAGTGCCGTGCACTGAGGTCACAATGTCCCTCAGTGCAAACATTCCACTGTTGACTGTATATTGATTTCAGCCTCCAATATGGGTGGCCCATTGATAATGGAAGGAGGAGCACATCCTGATCTGGGTGCCAAGCATGTACAGCAACAGTGTAATGAAATCAACTAATCAAATGTCCTTGTTCTTCCTTTCAGTCTCTCCGGAGTATGCCCACACTCAGGAGGCAGAGGGACCGCCACTGACCCCTGAAGGCCCAGAAGATATAAACGCACCAGCGTCACACCCTCTCAGCCAGGCAGGCACCAGCGCAGATACCAGCACCTCAGTGGGGATAAGATCGTTGTCTAGTGTCTCGGTGCACAGCAGTGAGGGCACTTCACACTTGCTTGAGGTGCAGGCAGAGGTAGAGAGTGCCCAGGGCGCTGGCAGTCAGAGGAATGCTGGGGACCAGGAACATGCTCAGTCGGTGCCTCTGGAGTCATCCCTGAGGCAGAAGATGCTGGAAGTCCAGCAGGGTGTGTGGGAGGATCTGGCGGAGATACATGGGGGAATGCGTGCCATGGTCTCCGTGATGGAAGAGTCCATTCGGAGCATGAACAATGCAGTGACCCTCATGGCTGAGCGCAACGCCTCCTCCATGGAGTGAGTGGCAACTCATGAGAGGCTTCTCCTGGGGATGCGCTTGGACCTGCAAGGAAGCGGGGTGTGAGGAGCTGTAGTCGAGGTAGCTGTGGGAGCCGGTAGGCTTGTAATGAATATTGGTGGACAGTCTATCACCAGAAATTGAGACAGAGAGGTCAAGGAAGGGAAGGGAAGTGCCAGTGATGGACCACGTGAAAATGATGGAGGGGTGGAAATTGGAAGCAAAATTAATACATTTTTCCACATACAGACGAGAGCATGAAGCATTCATTACAAGACTACCGACTCCCACATCTACTCGACTACAACTCCTCACACCCCGCTTCCTGTAAGGACTTCATCCCATTCTCTCAGTTCCTTCGCCTCCATTGCATCTGTTCTGATGATGCCACTTTCCAAAACAGTTCCTCTGACATGTCTTCCTTCTTCCTTAACCGAGGTTTTCCACCCACGGTGGTTGACTGGGCCCTCAACCATGTCCGGCCCATCTCCCGCGCATCCGCCCTCATACCTTCCTCTCCCTTCCAGAACCATGATAGGGTCCTCCTTGTCCTCACTTATCACCCCACCAGCCTCCGCGTTCAAAGGATCATCCTCCGCCATTTCCGCCAACTCCAGCATGATGCCACCACCAAACACATCTTCCCTCCACCCTCCCGGTGGCTTTCCGCAGGAATCGTTCCCTCCGGGACACCCTGGTCCACTCCTCCATCACCCCCTACACCTCATCCCCCTCCCACGGCATCTTCGATGCAACTGCAGAAGATGCAACACCTGTCCCTTTACTTCCCTCCTCCTCACCGTCCAAGGGCCCAAACACTCCTTTCAAGTGAAGCAGCACTTCACTTGCACTTCCCTCAATTTAGTCTACTGCATTCGCTGCTCCCAATGCGGTCTCCTCTACATTGGAGAGACCAAATGCAGACTGGGTGACCGCTTTGCGGAACACCTTCGGTCTGTCCGCAAGCATGACCCAGACCTCCCTGTCGCTTGCCATTTCAACAAACCACCCAGCTCTCATGCCCACATGTCCGTCCTTGGCCTGCTGCAATGTTCCAATGAAGCTCAACGCAAACTGGAGGAACAGCATCTCATCTTCCGATATGGCACTTTACAGCCTTCCGGACTTAATATTGAGTTCAACAATTTCAGATCATGAACTCTCTCCTCCATCCCCACCCCCTTTCCGATTCCCCTTTTTCCAAAAATTTATAATTTTTTAACAAATATATTTTTCTTTTCCCTCCCATTTTTAAATTTATTTTGCTCTATTGTTTCATCTCCACCTTTTAGCCCATTTTGATCCCTTCCCCCCACCCCCACTAGGGCTATCTGCCACTTGCTCGTCCTGTTTTCTACCCTTAATGCCCCCATTAGCACATCCTTTAGGTAATATCACCACCGTCAACATCTCTTTGTCCTTTTGTCTATGACATCTTTGGCAGTGTCTTCTTGGCCTCCACCTATCACTGGTCCCATATCGAGTTCTACCTGTCCCACCCACCCCCCTTTACCAGCTTATATTTCATCTCATTTCTATATGTCTTAGTTCTGATGAAGGGTCATACGGACTCGAAACGTCAACTGTATCCATCTCCGCAGATGCTGTCAGACCTGCTGAGTTTTTCCAGGTATTTTTGTTTTTTTTCTATCCCCTCAATGTTATCCTGAGCGTGCTCGTCCTCTGACTCATTACCGGGCTCAACATCTGCAGCCAGAGCATCCTACAGTCACAAACTATCTGCATGTTCATGGTGTGGAATCCCTTACTGTTGACGAAGGCACCCGGCTGACCCGCTGGCGCCTTGATAGCCACATGTGTGCCGTCTATTGCACCCTGGACGCGAGGGAGCCCAGCAATCGCTGCAAAGCCTCCGGCTCATTCCGCCTGGTTGGACTTGTCCAAGCGGTAGTGAATGAAAGTCAATACCTGAACAGAGTGTCTGTCACCAGCTTGACGCAATTGGACAGCTGACTGGGAGACTCCACAAAGATCACCCACTGACCCCTGGAAAGAGCCAAAGGCATAGAAGTTGAGGGCCATGTGACCTTCTGTGCCACTGGCCTGGAGTGTCCATCCACACAGTTGGAGCTGATCTCAGGGCCGATCATCTGACAGATGGAGGTCACTGTCTCCCTTGAGAGACGGAGCCTCCTTCGGCACTGCAACTCAGACATATTGAGGTAGCTGCAGCGCCGCCTGTATACCCTGACAGCAGGATAGTGCCGTCTTCTGCGGCTCCTTCGACCTTGCACTTGCTGTTGGCCCTGCACCCATTGTGGCTGCACCTGTCCTCCCAAAGGTGGCTCCCCTGGAGTCTGAAATATGGACTCCTGGCCTCCTCCTCTTTTGGCCCTCTCTTCCTCAGAGGAGGAGGTGCCTCCAGTGGAGAGCACAATCCCCATTCCCAGGGTAAGGGAAGGCTGCCTGAAACCTGCAAGGTCCCAAGAATTATGTTTCCTCCAGAGTCCTGAACTGAAGCCTGTTTCGTCTGTCAAAGCAGCTCTGAAGAGAATTGAAGTTGTCCTGTTCACACAAGCAAGTAGCAGTAAGTTTAAATTACTAACAACTCTTATCCCGCCCGTGGATGAGGTTTTTAAAAATGTGGTCTACCCACCTGCCCATAGCGCCCATGTGACGCACTGAAAATCACACAGGCTGCTAGAAATCGTTGTCAATTGCTGCCTCAAGGGCCTTAACTGGCCCGTTAATTAATGGCGGGTGCACCTTGGAAGTCATAGCGCACACCCGCCCGCCGCATCATTTTACATGTCGGGCCCACCTCCACACGCCGAATGCAAAATTCTGCCCAATGCCTCCCTATCCTGGATGAAGAAAGAGCAGATTTGACAACAAATGCAATAAGGCACACAAACTGCAGAGTGATTCCACCCCCTCAACCTCATTCCAAACCTGCCCAGTTTGTCATCCAAGGAGATTGTTTCCTTTCCCCCACACACCAGCACAGAGAATTCTACCCAGGAAAACATACATTGAGGGGGTCAGGAAGCATAAGCTGCAGAATCTCTCAGCACCAAGAAACAAGGGGTTTGGGGATGGGTGGTGTGGGCAGTGCAGGAAAAGGAGAAACTGCTTTCTTCTCAGTAGGGCACCGGGGAGAAAGTGATAATTGGCCTCAGAATCACAACACCGAGAGACGAAGGGCTATTCGAGGAATACTGTTTGCATGCGACGTCTTGGAGGACAATTTCCCAGAGTATGTGCCAATTGGCAGGTGTGGCTGTCAAGTTTACAACTCTGCTTTTCCACCACATTTTAGAAGGTTTGTACCCCTTGCAGTTAACACTGCAACAAGTGACAAATATTAACACCTGCAATGGAGCCCCAGGTGAGATGTGTTCTCATACACAGCCAGGTATTCTCAGAGGCCATGGCTTTCTCATCCAGGGATGTCTAGACTGCAGCTCTGGAGGTCACTGGGGCAAGATTGGAGATTCCACACTTTGGCTAGTGCCATGTCTTTTGGTTGAACTGATCTGAAAGCTGCCATTAGGCCAGCCGTCCAACAGGTCAAAGGGGATGCAGATGCAGGGCTCAGTGGAATGGCAGCATCCGAAGTGCTTTCTACAGTTGTCTCTCAGGACTGCAACATGCCAGGATTGCAGTATTTCCCCCTCAGAATGCAATGTCTGTAGCTGGTAACAGATGACACTAGGTTGCTCATTGCCAGCTGTCATGAGCCAAGGATTATTTCAGTGACCCATCTCCTGCCAACCTGCCTTGAAGGTGGTATTTAGAACTAACAGCATGATTAGTTGGTATTTGGCAAAGGAATCGGTGTAAATGCTGGGTACATTGTTAGTTTAAAAAAAAACATTTTTTCCTATAATTTGTACATTTTGCACTGATGTTGTATTTTGTATGTTCATGGACATTATCATTGCCAAAAGGGACCATTCTGCTGGTGTGGACATATGCCTAGACATATTGGGACAGTGTTGTTGGAGCATTGAGGGCTCTGCAGCAGTCAGGTGCTAACAACATAGGTCCAAATCCTGGAGCTTACCCCCAAACAGCACTGTGGGTGTACCTGCACCACATGCAGCGGATGCAGAAGGCAGCTCACCACCAACCTCTTGGGGGCAACTAGGGATGGGCAATAAATGCTGGCCCAGCCAGTGAAGGCCACGTGCCGTGAATGAACGAATACAAAAACAAAATTCTGAGGTGGAGGGGGGGTTCCACCTAACCGCTGTGATGAGTGACCAATGCCAACACGGTGCTCACCCTTCCCGATCGCAAGAGGTCATTAAGCTGCTTGCGGCACTGCTCCCAGGTGCGTCACACCACATTGTGGGGGCTGACCCTGCCACCTCCTCCCAGGCACGTTTCATCATGTGGGGGGGGCCTCCTCCTCCCGTCCCCTTGGCACAAGGATGTTGCGGTGTGCTGCCACCTCCTCCGGGAGGGCAGTGAGGCACTCATCCAAAAGTCTCAGGGCACACTGTCCCGCCGACCTGCCCTCTCGGCTGGCCTGCTCTCCCAGAGCTCTGCCAGACGTCCTCCTGTGCGACATCGGTGGCAGTCTTTGGAAGGCTGCCTGCGCCGTTTTTGAATCGGCCACCGAGTCGCCTTTGGACCCGACGGTCATTAGACTCCCTCCGCCGCCCGGCCCTTCCAGCTTTTCTTGGGAGCCGTGATTCACGCTGGGCGTGCCTTAGTTGTCCAGCCCACGTAAGATGGCCGCTCGGAGCCAATCATGGGCAGCGATCGGCTCTGCGCCCACTCCCAAACAGCCCGCTTGCCATGAGTAAAATCCTGGCCATTGGTTCCCTTAAGCAGAATGGAACATGAAAGGTGAGCGTTACTGTAAGACTGCTGAGAATGTGATGGTGCTAATGGTGGGCAACGAAGAAAGGGACATATTGTTTGAGTCCTTACCTTGGCTGCTATGGCCAAGTCATTGATTTTCATCTGACATTGCAGCCCTAGGTGTGGGAGGAGTATGGCTTACATTCCTGGGTAGTCTGCCGCCTGGTACTCCTTGGAGTCTATCCCTCTATCTCTTCCAGGAGAGCTAGCACAGCCTTTTGGCAACTTGCTTCCCTATCGTGGTGCTGCATTGGCACAGCTGGCCTGAGATTGGTTATGATGCTAGCAAGAGGCTGAAGATAGGAGCTGTCCTTCAAGAACAATTTCTACAACCTCCCCAAGTGCTCTGATGAAGAATGCCACCTTTACTAGCCTGTGCCACTTCAGCAACAAAATTTCCTGTGTGTATGCTGCTTGATAACTTTATCAGGACATAACGAACACCACTTCATATACATAATGCCAATGTAGTTACCCAGGAAATTTCTGTGCTACTCCCCCTGCTGGTGGTCGATATTTTCCAGTACAGTAACACTGCTACGAACTTAGAGGAAACTCGGGCCATTGGACGTAGAAGTATTTGCAAAGGGTTCCCTGGGTATTATGAGGTTTCTTACATTTGTTAAGATTCAGCCCTTTGTCCTATAAATTAACTCCATTCATTTGAGGGTTGGGGGTTGCACCAGAGGTTAAAAGTCAAACAACCTGAAGCAGGAAGCCAATCTACCTTGAGCTCACCCACTTCTGGTTTTAAATGAGGCGGCATGAGGGGAGGGTGACCGATCGATTTATGGGAGGTAAGTTGCTCATTTTATTATTAATATTAAACATAAGCCTTCATTTTAACGATCATTCTATTATCAACTGGGGAACCCCAGCTGGTGAAAGGAAACCAGAAGGTAGAGTTATTTCCAAATGTGCTAATAATTATAGGGTTCCTGGGGGAGGAGCTTTATGTCAGTATTTGCAGGTATTCCGCACACACGTGAATGGGAAGTATTTCCTCGGGCATGAGTAATGAAATTGCATGCTTGTTTATAAAGGTGGCACTTGTAATTTTTGTTCCACAGATGTGCAGAGACAAAACCATTCCCTGTTTTATTTGAGGCTTCACTTCTATCCCTAATAGACACAATTTTAGTTTTCGTGAAACTAGGAGTTAATTTTCTTGTGCTTGGATATTATTAAGTTTCTCTTGAAAAGTCAGGGAGAGGATGAGTCACTTATTCATAGTTCATAGGACGGAGAAAATGATTATGCATCCTTGCATATATTAAGAATATTTATCCGAGACTGATTGCAACCTTTGTCTTTTACTCTCCGCCTCACAGATTGTACTGTAAGCCATTCACTGCATTGTGCAGGTTGCCCACTATATTTCCAGCCAAAATGCTGTCACGCAAGTTACGCTACTGTCCTAGATTAATATACAGCTTAAATATTCAGACAGCACCATCAGCATTTTATATTACATGCAGACAGGGTTGTCTATTTCAATGATTCTTCTGTCTTTTCTGTGAGCTCTTGAATTCCTCATAATGTTGTCTAAGTTGGAGAATGGCATCGAGGCCCCAATGCTAGATCTCCGTCCATTCATTTTCCGCCCACCTGATTTGTGGACATGCTTTTCACTAGAAGTCCCTGCCCCAGAGGTGGGCAACCATAATTAAAGAGGCTATAATGACATAGTGATGGCATGTTTCCCATTTGATGGTGTTGCTGTCTCATCTATGCGGTGCTCAGATCACACCTGTAGAAAATGAGCTTTGTGTTGCTGGACTGCAAGTGAGATATTGGAAGTATATTTAAAGAGCCCAGCTCTTGTTCTATTTTTAGAAAGCTTTTTTAAAAAAAAAATATCAGTCTTTATCATTTTTTAAATTGACAACTTTGACAGCATTCACTCTTGTGCTTTCTACCATGGGGTTCCAATTTCTATACTCCCACCCCACCCCAACCACTTTGGGTTTCTCGTTGGCATTTTGGTTTCTTGGAGGAAGGTGAGGAGCGAATGGGGGAGGAGGAGCTGGTCAGGTACCAATGGAGGTGTTTGGCATCTACCCAGGAGTGCCCCTACTTCAGAAAATACAAAGCAAGATACTTTTATCTTCAGCTGACCTCGTGATGGGCTGATGGAAACTCTTTCGAGTTATCAACAGTCACAGATTGCAACTCTTTCGAGTACAATCACAGTTCTTGGTTTTCCGGGAGTGGGACATGAACCCACAACCTTCTGATTCAAAGGTGAGGGTGCTATGAACTAAGCCACAGCTGACACCTCAATGGGCTGATGGAAGCTGCACTTTACAAAGGAAGCCACCAATGAGTTAAGTCACTTATTGCGACCCGACCTGCAACCCATCTCCACTGGAGGCGCCACACTTCTGGTAGATTGCAACTGCCCCCAATCTTTATGTAACTGGGTCATTACATGGGCTGGGTGGTGGTGGGGGTAGACAGGAAAATGGAATTGAGCCATGATCTTATTGTATGGTGGAGCGGGCTCAAAGGGCCGAATGGCCTTCTCCTGGTCCTAAGTCCTACGTTCCTATAGGTTTCCACCAGGGACCTAAGTAACAGAAGACAGTTAGTTAGCTCTGTACACAGGAATATCCATCTTTACTAAATATTAACACAGCCATTCAGCAGACAGCCTGCCAGTCTGGATGTTGTTGAACAGAAATAACATTTGAAGCATCCTCTCCTCTTTCAAAACTATCCTTCAACTAATTCTTTATGTGGCTCTGTCACTGGCAAACCATTTCCTAGCAATCATTTTTAGTTTGCAATGCAGCATTTAGAAGTCATTTTAGGATTGATTCGGTCAATTTTTTGCAAGCATACACACAAGTTGTATACACAATTAAAAGCTTTATGTTTAACACCGGTGCATTCTTCTCTTCAGGTTGGGAATACTCATCTGACAATGACAACTTTGCTGCTAGGTTCCTGTTTGAGTGTCATAACAAGGCTCTTAATCAGTTAATTAAAAGATGGTAAGTGATATTTCTGATTCCCCATGTGCCAAAGTTATGATGTTGGCATTGACCTCAGGAAGAAATAGAAAGCAATGTTCAAACATCTGTCCACAGTGAAGGAAAGCATACCATAATAGCAATATGGTCCATTCTCATTGGTGTTAGCTGTGGCTCAGTTGGTAGCAGTCTCAGCTTTGAGTCAGGTTCTGGGTTCAAGCTGATATTGCAGTACAGTACTGAGGGAGTGCTGCACTGTCAGAGGTGTTGCATTTCAGATTAGATGTTAAAGTGACACCGTCATCTACCTGTTCAAGTGGATGTAAAAGATTCCATGGCACTGTTTCAACGAGCAGGGAGATTATTACAGGGAAATTATTCTCTGTGTCCTGCCTAATATTTATTCCTCAATCAACATCACAGAAACAGATTATCTGGTCATTATCGGATTGCTGCTTGTGGAAGTTTGCTGTGTGTAAATTATCTGCCATGTTTCCTACATTACGACAGTGAATATACTTCAGAAGTAATTCATTAGCTAGGCTTTGAGACACCAGTGGTTGTGAAAAGTGAAAATGCAAGTCGTTCTTTATTTTCTAGTGGCCAGCTATAGTCTGGCATTGGTCAAGTTCTCAGGACAAACATCTATCTGCTTTTTGGCCGATGAACCTGGAAAAGCACAAGGACAATAATCTAAAATATCTGTGCCTCAACCTCCTGAAAAATGGAAACTTCAAGGTTACCAGTGATATTCTAATCATCCGCCTCCCCTTACAAAATCTCTCCACTCCCTTTAAAAGATGGAGTAACAAGTGTGGATTTTTGTTTTTCCTATGTATATTCCTGAGGAGATTCCATCTGCATTGGAATATTTTGAAAAAAGGGTGAGAATATAAAGGCTGACTGGAATGCATTTGCAGCATTGGTTCTTTTCTGCCAGGCATTTCTCAATTCCATGTATCTATATATTTTTTAAAAACTGTTTTAGTGCCAGAGAATGAATATCTCTTGTTTTCAGATGAAATGTCCCACCCAAAATGTTAACCTATCTTTCTTTCCAGAGGTTGATCAACCTGCTGAGCATTTCCAACGTTTTCTGTTTTTTCTTCTTATTTCAGTTTTTTAACATTCACAGTTTTCTTTCCTTTTATCACAGCCTAAAGGTTAATATCTATTGGACACAACGCACATTGCATTGTCGTTAAAACCAATCTTATCCTTTTTATTGAGAAGTCCAGAACCTTTGTTTCTTTCTAGAGTGGTTATATATGTAGGAGAAATTCATTATGTTTGAAAGCGATATGCTTCAGTTTAAAAATATCATTTGCAAGCATTCAAAATCAATCTTTGTCGAACAAAGCTAAATGTTCATGAGAACATAAGAAATAGAAGAAGATGACCATACAGCAGATTGAGCCTGCTATGCCATTCAATATGATCATGGCTGATCTTTGGCTTCAATTCCATTTCCTTGCCCACTCCCCATATTTTTTTTATTCATTCATGGGATGTGGGTGTTGCTGGCTGGGCCAACATTTATTGCCCATCCCTAGTTGCCCTTGAAAAGGTGGTGGTGAGCTGCCTTCTTGAACTGCTGCAGCCCATGTGGTGTAGGTACACCCACAATGCTGTTAGGGAGGGAGTTCCAGGATTTTGACCCAGCGACAATGAAGGAACGGCGAAATATTTCCAAGTCAGGATGGTGAGGGTCTTGGAGGGGAACTTCCAGGTGGTGGAGTTGCCATTTATCTGTTGCTCTTGTCCTTCAAGAAGGTAGTGGTCGTGGGTTTGGAAGGTGCTGTCGAAGGAGCCTTGATGAATTCCTGCAGTGCATCTTGTAGATGGTGCACACTGCTGCTACTGTGCGTCGGCGGTGGAGGAAGTGAATACTTGTAGATGTCATGCCAAGCAGGGCTGCTTTGTCCTGGATGGTGTCCAGCAGAGTGTTGTGGGAGCTGCACTCATCCAGGCAAGTGGGGAGTATTCCATTACACTCCTGACTTGTGCCTTGTAGATGGTGAACAGGTTTTGGAGAGTCAGGAGGTGAGTTACTCATTGCACGATTCCTAGCCTCTGCCCTGCTCTTGTAGTCACAGTATTCATATGGCTAGTTCAGTTCAGTTTCTGATCAATGGTAACCCCCAGGATGTTGATAGTGGGGAATTCAGTGATGGTAATGCCATTGGACGTCAAGGGGTGATGGTTGGATTCTCTCTTGTTGGAGATAGTCATTGCCTGACATTTGTGTGGCGTGAATGTTACTTGCCACTTCTCAACCCAAGCCTGGATATTGTCCAGGCCTTGCTGCATTTGGACAGAGACTGCTTCAGTATCTGAGGAGTCACGAATGATGCTGAACATTGTGCAATTATCAGCGAACATCCCCACTTCTGACCTTATGATGGAAGGAAGGTCATTGATGAAGCAGCTGAAGATGGTTGGGCTGAGGACACTACTCTGAGGAACTCCTGCAGTGATGTTCTGGAGCTGAGATGACTGACCTCCAACAACCATATCCATCTTCCTTTGTGCGAGGTATGACTCCAACCAGCAGAGAGTTTTCCCCCTGATTCCCATTGACTCCAGTTTTGCTAGGGCTCCTTGATGCCACACTCGGTCAAATGCAGCCTTGATGTCAAGGGCAGTCACTCTCACCTCACGTCGGGAGTTCAGCTCTTTTGTCCATGTTTGAACCAAGGCTATAATGAGGTCAGGAGCTGAGTGGCCTGGCGGAACCCAAACTGGGCATCAGTGAACAGGTTATGCTAAGCAACAGCTGCTTGATAACACTGTTGATGACCCCTCCCATTACTGATGATCGAGAGTAGACTGATGGGGAAGTAATTGGCCGGGTTAGATTTGTCCTGGTTTTTTTTGTGTACAGGAAATACCTGGGCAATTTTCCACTTAGCTGGGTAGATGCCAGGGTTGTACCTGTACTGGAACAGCTTGGCTAGGGGCGAGGCAAGTTCTGGAGCACACGTCTTCAGTACTATTGCCGGAATATTGTCAGAGCCCATAGCCTTTGCAGTATCCAATGCCATCAGCCGTTTCTTGATGTCACGTGGAGTGAATCGATTTGGCTGAAGACTGGCATCTGTGGTGCTGGGGACCTCCGAAGGAAGTTGAGATGGATCATCCACTCGTCACTTTTGGCTGAAGATTGTAGCAAGTTCTTCAGCCTTATCTTTTGCACTGTATGTGCTGAGCTCCTCCGTCATTGAAGATGGGGATATTTGTGGAGCCTCCTCCTCCAGTGAGTTGTTTAATTGTCCACCACCATTCACGACTGAATGTGGCAGGAATGCAGAGCTTAGATCTGATCCGTTGGCTGCAAGATCGCTTAGCCCTGTCTATCACTTGCTGCTTATGTTGTTTGGTATGCAAGTAGCCCTGTGTTATAGCTTCACCAGGTTGATACCTCATTTTTAGGCAGGCCTGGTGCTGCTCCTGGCATGCCCACCTGCACTCTTCATTGAACCAGGGTTGATTCCCTGGCTTGATGGTAATGGTAGAGTGGGGGATATGCCGGGCCATGAGGCTACAGATTGTGTTTGTGTACAATTCTGCTACTGCTGATGGCCCACAGTGCCTCATGGATGCCCAGTCCCGAGTTGCTAGATCTGTTTGAAATCTGTCCCATTTAGCACAGTGGTAATGCCACATGACACCATATCCTTTCATTCCCTGAGAGGCCAAAAATCAAAATAAAAAAATGGGAAGACGATTACATAGCGGTAATGTCACTGGACTAGTAATCCAGAGGCCCAGGCTAATGCTTGGGAGCATTGATTCAAATCCTACTGCAGCAGCAAGTGGAATTTGAATTCTGTTAATAAATCTGCAATATAAAGCAAGTCTCAGTAATGGTGGCCATGAAACCAACATCCATTGTTTTGAAAACCCTTCTGTTTCACTACTGTCCTTTAGGGAAGGAAATTTGCCATCCTTACCTGGTCTGGTGACTCCAGACCCATAGCAATGTGCTTGACTCTTAACTGCCCTCTGCAATGGCCTAGCAAGCCGTTCAGTTTAAGGGCAATTAGGGATGGGCAACAAATGCTGGCCTTGCCAACGATGCCCACATTCCTTCAAAGAATAAAGAAAAAAAATTGCCTATCTCAAGCTTAAATATATTCAATGATAATGCATCCACAGCCCTGTGGTGGTGTTGGTTTTATCAGATTAATCAGTTGCCAACTTACTTACTTGTGTTTTTTAAGAGAGCAAATCTTGATGGAAATCCTTGAATGTGAAAACCCCAGGATAGAAAGAGTGAATGTGAAGAGAGCATGGAAAAGGAAAGATAGAAAAAGTGAGGAATTAAAGATGGAGAGGCCAAAAGAAGGGAGAGCGAATGAGACAGAGATGTCTGTTTTCTCTCAAACTTAATGCCAAGTTCTTCTACAGGTGGCCGTTCTCTCTATTATCAGAGTTATGGTTACATGACTTTTATCTCTGATTTTGGTTTTCAACATTTTCATGTAAAACTTTGGCCTCGCATTTTAGTTAATTTCCACCCCACCCCCCGCACCACCATCAAAAAAACCACATCTGCATGAGCACTAATTCCTGGATTTTCCCTTAATACGATGAAAGAATGAACTTTTGTACTGTGTTCTGACAATTTCACTATGAGTGTAACATTTTTTTTTCAATATTTTGTATTCAAATTTTGCCCTAGTTTTATTGAGTAATTGAATGCCAGTGATGTTTCTGGCATACAGAGCCAGGATGCTTCCAATTCACCTAGTGGGCATACACATTCTCTTCTGCAGACTGGGCGAGAAAGGCAGTGCGACTTTCAGAGTGAGGAGTGTCAACATTTTTTAGTTTAAGTCAGATTTATTCCATTTCTGGAAGGGAGCTCTGCTTATGTACATTAGGGCGCTTCTAAACACTGTCCACAATTTTGTTAGCGGAGCCAAATGGTTGGGAACGCATGTGATACGCAGGTCTGAGTCTGACTGACAGAGCACTACATTTTGCATCCACAATAAAGGAAGGCCATTGCAAATTGTAAATTATGGTAATCAAATGCTAAATTTTGTTATTTGGGTAAACACTTCCTCTGGGACTTGCCCCTCCTGTATGAAATGGGGGCATAATTAATCCACTGGTCTTGCCTGCTACTGTTGGATTCATAAAGCTAGGTTCCTATTGAATGAGTTGGTAGCAACACCTTCATTACTTTCCCTGCAGAAGGTAAGCATCACCTGGATAGGGCACAGGCCTTTCATTGGGTGAGATGTTGCAAAACCAGGGCTTTGTAGAAAAAAAGAAAATTGGTTATTAAGGCTACACAACAACTTCACAGCCTACATGAACAAAACAGGCTTTCATCCAGGTTGTGTTTGGGTGGTGTCTGACCACAGAAGCATCATAATGTGAGTGAAAACTATCATGTGCCTATCCATGGTGCTCACATTTCCTGAAGGTAATGTAGCTGAATGGATGGGAGCGCCCACACTATCCTTTGCAGACCTGGCAATATAAGGAGGATTAGTATGTGGCACAACGAAAAAAAGAGCCTTAGTGCAGTTGTCCTGGAGGAGAAGGAGATAGAAGAAGTCGTGCTGTAACCAGGAAGATTGGTGTGGCAGGGGCTCAATGATAACTGCCGCCAGAATTTCCCAGAACTGGCGCTGCAAAAGTCTTGCAGATGAAAAAAACGCCACAATGTGTTCCCAGAAATATGGTACTGCACAACCTGCTATACTTTCCACAGCATCATACTGCTTAGAAAGAGGCCACTTGGCCCATTGTGCCTGTGTCAGCTCTTTGGTAGAACTAATAAATTAGTCCCACTCCCCTACTCTTTTCCCAAAGCCCTATAATTGTTTTCCCTTCTATATAGAAGAAAATAAATATAGGGCAGGACTTTTTGTATAGTGAGCGGGACCGGGCGGGGGCGGAGATGATTGTGGGCTGTGATTGGCTCCATGCTGCCGGGCCAATTAAGGCCCGCCCAGTGTGAATCACAGCTCCCGAGATCAGCGGGAAGGGGTGGGCGGCGGCGGGAGGTCAATGACCGCTGGATCCAATGGTGACCCGGTGGCCTATTCTAAAATGGCGCAGGCAGCCATCCTAAGGCTGCCACTGATGTCAGTCAGGTGCACGATGGATAACGTCCTCGGAGAACAGGCCAGGCGGGAGAGCAGGTCGGCGGGGCAGTTGGCCCCGAGCTTCTCGGATGAGTAACTCGCTGCCCTCCTTGAGGAGGTGGCAGCACACCACGAGATCCTGGTGCCAAGGGTCAAGAGGAGGAGGCCCCACCACCTAACAAAATGTGCCTGGGAGGAGGTGGCAGTACGGGTCCGAACCTACAATGTGGCGAGACGCACCTCGGAGCAGTGCCGCAAGCGGTTTAATGACCTCTTGCGATTGGGAAGGGTGAATACCGTGTTGGCATGGGTCACTTAGCACAGCAGTTAGGTTGCACCCCCTCCACCTCAGAATTTTGTTTTTGTATTCATTCATTCACGGGATGTGGGCTTCACTGGGTGGGCCAGCATTTATTGCCATTCCCTAGTTGCCCCGGAGAGGACGGTGGTGAGTTGCCTTCTGCATCCGCTGCATGTGGTGCAGGTACACCCACAGTGCTGTTTGTGGGGTAAGCTCCAGGATTTGGACCTATGCACAGTGGTGGAACGCCGAAACATTTCAAAGTCAGGATGCTGAGTGACTTGGAGGGGAACTTCCAGGTGGCGGTGCAGCCATCTACCTGCTGCCCTTGTCCTTCTAGGTGGTAGTGCTCGTGGGTAGGGGGGGTCTTGGAGTGTGAGTGGCAAATGTGATGGTGGCAGCATCTGGGTAAGGGGGTGAGCCCTGATTGCTTGGAATGAGTGTATGGCAGCTCCAGGGTCACTGATCGGATGAGCCCTGCAAGTTTTTCCTCAGGTGGGGGTGGCAAGGCTGCAATGGCAATGCAGGTACAGGGTGGACTAATCAATGCCCCTCCCTCCTTTCAGGAGAAGACAGCACACAATAATGCTGAGTGGCTGCGGACTGGCGTAGGGCAGCCCCACCTTCTCATCATCAACAGATACAAGCAGGAGGCGCCATGTGCCCAGGTCAACTGGCCGCAGTGAGGTTGGGGTGCCACTGGGAGGTAAGAGTGCCGTGCACTGAGGTCACAATGTCTGTCAGTGCAAACATTCCACTGTTGACTGTATATTGATTTCAGCCTTAACATGAGATGTCCATTGATAATGGAAGGAGGAACACATCCTGATCCGGGTGCCAGGAATGCATATCAACAGTGTAACGACTTCATCTAATCAAATTTCCTTGTTCTTCCTTTCAGCCTCACCAGAGCAAACCCAGACTCAGGAGGCAGAGGGACCACCGCTGACGCCTGAGGGCACAGGAAACATTAACTCACCAGCGTCACACCCTCTCAGCCAGGCAGGCACCAGCACAGATACCAGCACCTCGGTGGGAATAAGATCGTCGGCTAGTATCTCGGTGCACAGCAGTGAGGGCACTTCACACTTGCTTGAGGTGCAGGTGGAGGTAGAGAGTGCCCAGGGTGCCGGCAGCCAGAAGAATGCAGGGGACCAGGAACATGCTCAGTCGGTGGCTGATGATGGGCCTCTGGAGTCGTCCCTGAGGCAGCAGATGCTGCAAGTCCAGCAGGGTGTGCGGGAGGAGATACGTGAGGGAATGTGTGCCATGGTCTCGATGATGGAGGAGTCCATGCAGAGCATGAGCAATGCAATGACCCTCACGGCCGAGCGCACTGCCACCTCCACGGAGAGAGTGGCGACTCTCACGAAGAGGCTCCTCCAGAACAATCAGGGCTTCCTGGGGATGTGCTTGGACCTGCTAGTCCTCACAGTGGCACTGACCACAGGTGGTCAGTGTCAGTGTGGGAGATGGTATGGGCACCTAGTATCCTAACTAGGTGCCCGTCCATCAGTGGTGAGCAGGGAGGTCCAAAGCGACCTCACACTGGTGCATGAGCTGCCTGTCGTCCCTGCCGGCTCCTCTCGGGGCGCTCTGAGTGACAGCAGCAGCTCCTCCGCCCATCTGCCAGTGACCGTGGCATCTGATGAGGCTGTGGCGGCTGGGGCCAGTACAGGCTCCACGGGCCAAAGGACGCCCTGCCAAGGTCATCAAGGCCAACAGGACAGCAGAGTGAGTGGGCTGTCTCCAATGCCGGTGCCAGTGAGGGTGGAGCACCCGCAAGCGTAAATCACCTTAGGCACCTTATCACTAAGATAAAAGCAAAATACTGCGGATGCTGGAAATCTGAAACAAAAACAAAAATAGCTGGAAAAACTCAGCAGGTCTGACAGCATCTGCGGAGAGGAACACAGTTAACGTTTCGAGTCCGTATGACCCTTCATCAGAACTAAAGAAAAATAGAAATGAGGTGAAATATAAGCTGGTTGAGGGGGGTGGGACAGGTAGAACTGGAGAGAGGGCCAGTGATAGGTGGAGGCAAAGGAGAGATTGCCAAAGATGCCATAGACAAAAGGACAAAGAGGTGTTGACGGTGGTGATGTTAGCTAAAGGATGTGCTAATGGTGACATTAAGGGTAGAAAGCAGGACGAGCAAGTGGCAGATGGCCCTAGTGGGGGTGGGGTAGGGGGAAGGGATCAAAATAGGCTAAAAAGGTGGAGATAGAACAATGGATGGAAATAAATTTAAAAATAATAATAGAAATAGGTGGGAAAAGAAAAATATATTTAAAAAATATATAAATGATTAGAAAAAAGGGGGATCGGAAAAGGGGTGGGGATAGAGGAGAGATTTCATGATCTGAAGTTGCTGAACAATGTTAAGTCCAGAAGGCTGTAAATTGCCATATCGGAAGATGAGATGCTGTTCCTCCAGTTTGCGTTGAGCTTCACTGGAACATTGCAGCAGGCCAAGGACGGACATGTGGACATGAGAGCAGGATGGTGTGTTGAAATGGCAAGCGACAGGGAGGTCTGGGTAATGCTTGCGGACAGACCGAAGGTGTTCCACAAAGCGGTCACCCAGTCTGCGTTTGGTCTCTCCGATGTATAGGAGACCGCATTGGGAGCAGCGAATGCAGTAGACTAAATTGAGGGAAGTGCAAGTGAAGTGCTGCTTCACTTGAAAGGTGTTTTTGGGCCCTTGGACGGTGAGGAGAGGGGAAGTAAATGGGCAGGTGTTGCACCTTCTGTGGTTGCATGGGAAGATGCCGTGGGAGGGGGTTGAGGTGTAGGGGGTGATGGAGGAGTGGACCAGGGTGTCCCAGAGGGAATGGTCCCTACCTAATGCCACCAGGGGGGGTGAAGGGAAGATGGGTTTGGTGGTGGCATCATGCTGGAGTTGGCGGAAATGGCGGAGGATGATCCTTTGAACGCGGAGGCTGATGGGGACAAGGGGGACCCTATCATGGATCTGGGAGGGAGAAAAAGGTGTGAGGGCCGATGTGCAGGAGATGGGCCGGACATGGTTGAGGGCCCTGTCAACCACTGTAGGTGGAAAACCTCGGTTAAGGAAGAAGGAAGACATGTCAGAGGAACTGTTTTTGAAAGTGGCATCATCAGAACAGATGCGACCGAGGCAAAGGAACTGAGAGAATGGGATGGAGTCCTTACAGGAAGCGGGGTGTGAGGAGCTGTAGTCGAGGTAGCTGTGGGAGTCGGTAGGCTTGTAATGAATATTGGTGGACAGTCTATCACCAGAAATTGAGACAAAGAGGTCAAGGAAGAGAAGGGAAGTGTTAGTGATGGACCATGTGAAAATGATGGAGGGGTGGAAATTGGAAGCAAAATTAATAAATTTTTCCAGGTCCAGACGAGAGCACGAAGCGGCACCGAAGTAATCATCGATGTACCGGAGAAAGAGTTGTGGGAGGGGGCCTGAGTAGGACTGGAACAAGGAATGTTCCACATACCTCATAAGGAGATATGCATAACTGGGGCCCATGCGGGTACCCATAGCCACAGCTTTTATTTAGAGGAAGTGAGACGAGTTAAGGAGAAATCATTCAGTGAGAGAACAAGTTCAGCCAGACAGAGAGTAGTGGTGGATGGGACCCCATCCGCCTCCACTTCACCATGGACGTCCAATCCCTCTACACCTCCATCCCCCATCGGGATGGTCTGAGGGCTCTCCGCTTCTTCCTTGAACAGAGGCCCGAACAATTCCCAATCCACCACCAGTAAAGCACTTGGAGCTCACAATTTTGGTTTGTGCTCAATAATATGATAATGCACACAAATGTGGGTATATTTACTTGGCCTCACCTTTGGAAACCATAACATTTTTCTTAGGTCCTAACGACCTGGAACATTCTTCACTCCCTTCACAACTTCCACCCAAATAACTTTAACCTTTTCTAACAGAATCCGGGTTCTTTGTTGCACCTCCTGCATCTAAAGTGTCCTACTTAAAGCAGGGAATTTGTCTTTTCCTTCTTATCTTTCACAGAAAAGCTCCCATCAAGGTAGTTTTTTTGTTTAAATAAACACTCTTTTGGAGCTACAGCCTTGCTGGATTTTCTATTTCCTCCCTTCATTAGGCTTCGTGAGGGGTCTAAGCCTACAAGATTTGATGGATGCGGTCCAAATTTTGCTCAATTTGCAAATTAGAGCTAGTGGAGTGATTCATTTGTCTTGGCGGGAACACTAAGTGGGTAGTTGACCGCCTGTTATAATTCCAGCCTAACATTCAGTTTTATTGTCTTCAATGGAACTGGATATCGGCTGAGGCACAATACAGGCGGCCAACATGACAATTTGGCTCTTCCGCCCAAGATGAATTTCTACTCAGTATGTTCAAAGATTTCATTAACAATATCATTGCCTTTTAACAATTCATCAGCTCAACAATGAAAGAGAACAATCAGGACTTGATCTACAATTGTGTGTATTGCAGAGCAAGGGGACATGAATTTGATTGTGAAGGCTTTTGCTCAGGTTTTTGGGGTACCTTTTTTGAAGTTTTCAATCTCAATAATTTCTGAGTGAATCAGGTTCCTATTGCCAGCTGGTGGGGGGAAGGTGCAGTTATTGAATTCAACGCAAGGTGGCGCATAAGAAAGAATGCCTTTCAACATCTCAGAATGAAATGGATTACTTTTTGAAGTGCTGACATTGTTGAATTGGAAGGATGACACCTCTGACAATACAATACTCCCTTAATACTGTATTGAAATGACAAACAACATTTCTGGGGTTGTTGAATCCACAACATTATGACTGAAAAATGTGAGTGCTATCACCTGTGTGCAATACAACATAACCTGGAATGATATTACCATTTTACCTAAGTCAATGCCACTGTTTTTCTAGTCTGATGTAGATCACGTTGCTAAGATACAGGTGCTGCGAAAGTCAAAAGGTGTGGGTGGTGAAACGCATTAGCTTCCATAAGACTACAAAGTTTTTGTCTCAAGTGTTCAAAATTGGAATGTTTGTTGTGTGACATGACGGTCATAATCCTCACATTGTGGACTGCTGTAGTTTTGAGTTTCTGCCCAATGAACTTGATTTTAACAATAGGGCCACAGTATCTCAGATCACGGTAAGCCATGGTTAGTATGACTAACTGTACAGTGAGTTGAAGTCATCAAATGTGCCTGAACACTCCTCCGCTCAAACCTGACTAAGACACCTGGTGATTTTGTTAACTGTATGTTACACTGCAGATTTAATCATGTTCAGGAATAGTGCAGTTTCAGGAGAGTACAAATTAGAACTATGCATCGGTTTAACAGCTTAGTGGGTATTGTGATTCTTGCATATAATTGAATTATGTTGTATCATGACTAATGATTCCACCTGTATCTTCACAGAAGATAATTAAAATTTAACTCGTGTGTTACACCATAAGGATTGTATAATTCTTAAACATAAAATACAGTTTACATCGGAAACTGAGAGAACAAGTCTGTACTGGCTGATCAATGCAGTTTCCAAATGAGTAATCTTAGTTTATCATAGAATCCAATTTTGATGAACCACATAGTATCTTCGAACAACTGATAACTCTTTGCTGAGCTCTGCATTTTAATTTTGCTTTAAGATCACAGAGTAGATTTTCTTCCACACTGGTCCTGGGAAGTGCGTGGTTCTTAAAAGAGAAAAAGGAGGTGACATTTATTTATTCCAGTTCCATGTCACTGTGCAGTCTTAAATTTTCTAGGGGTTTTTCAGCCTGTACCTGAATCAGTACTTGGCACACACTCTGCACACACCACTTGTCTCCGACTTTACATAGCCCATGTGATTTTTTTGGCCATCACACGGGCAAAACGGGCAGGCTACACTTAGCAAAAGCTCATCCTCGGGCTGGATACGAAGGGTCAGTGGCATTGTCAATGCGAGTAGTGAGGAGTTTTGGATCAAACTTGCTGCTGGTTGCTACTGTGAACTGGACAGCTTCATCTTGCTTCAGAGCTGCATTCTGAGCATTTCTAGGCTTCATTTCAGGACTCATTGCTGTCTTCCAGGCCCCCAGAGGATTCAGACCGCGTGGGCCCTTCAGGGTAAGAGACAGCCTTCCGTTACCCTGGTAATAGGGATTGTGGTCTCCACTGGAGGCACCTCCTCTCAGGAGGAAGAGGGGGGCAGAAGGGAAAGTAGGCCAGGTGTTCCAGTCCAGCTTCCAGGGGAGCGACCTGTGGGAGGAGAAGTGCAGGCACAAGGGGTGCAGGGCTAGCAGGAAGTCCAAGGTGGAAGGGGCCACAGAAGATGTCACTATCTTGCTGCCAGGGTTTACAGGCGGCAGTGCAGCTACCTCAATATGTCCGAGGTGCAATGCTGAAGGAGGCTCCGTCTCTCAAAGGAGACAGTGACCTCCGTCTGTCAGAGGATCGGGCCTGAGATCAGCTCCGACTGTGTGGGTGGACACCCCAAGCCAGTGGTGCTGAAGGTCACAGTGGCCCTCAAACTCTATGCCTCCGGCTCTTTCCAGGACTCAGTGGGGGGTCTGTGTGGAGTGTCCCAATCAGCTGTCCACAGTTGCGTCAAGCTGGTGACAGACGCTCTGTTCAGTCGTGCATTGATTTTCATTCATTACCGTACAGATGAGGCCAGCCAGGCAGAGCGAGCCAGAGGCTTCGCAGTGATTGATGGGTTCCTCCGTGTCCAGGGCACAATCGACTGCACACACGTGGCCATCAAGGCGCCAGCGGGTGAGCCAAGTGCCTTTGTCAACAGGAAGGGCTTCCACTCCATGAACGTGCAGATCGTGTGTGATCACAAGATGCAGATTCTGCAAGTCTGTGCAAGGTACCCTGGCAGCTCCCATGATGCTTACATCCTGAGACACTCACAGGTGCCGAGGTTCTTCGTGCTCCAGCCCAGCTGGATGGGTGGCTGCTGGGTGACAAGGGCTATCCCTTCAAAAGGTGGCTCTTGACGCCTCTCCGCCATCTAAGAACAAGTAGCAGTACAACAGGAGCCACGCCTCCACAAGGGCGGTGGTAGAGAGAACCAAGGTCTTCTCAAGATGCACTTCCGATGCCTGGACCGTTCAGGGGGTGCACTGCAATACCCCCCAGAGCGTGTGTCACTGATAGTGGTTGCATGCTGCGCTCTGCACAGTCTGGCACTGGTGACGGGGGACCCACTGGAGGAAGAAGATCTTGACGCAGCTGCACAGGCAACAGACGATGAGTCCAGTAGTGAGTCTGAGGATGAACACAGTTAGGGGAACACTGAGGGCATGGACGCGGACCTGGGTAACCTCCAAGGAGCAGGGACCCCCCGGGACACTTTGATCCAACACTCCTTCAGCTAGTCTACTAAATAAGAACCACCACCACCACATGCCATGGCTGCAATCTCCATACTCGATCCCTGACAGGACCAGTTCCTTGACCAGCAACATACACTCTGTGCCTGTGCAATAAAGTTTCAGGAGACACACGTCCATCATTACATAATGGCCTTCCCTGCATCTACAGAACAAATGAAACATACAGAGGCCAATAGCACAAAATAACATCTCATTTATTTATGAAGGTGAAACAGAACTGAAATGAACATTAACCAGTGTTTTTAAACACACCAGGAAAAAATTTAAGCCAAAATGGGGAAACAAAATATCACCCGTGATAAGTCCGTCTTGTGCTTGAGGTGCTTCACATTTGTTTGTGGGAGCCACGTCTAGGTGCTTCCCCCTCGCTGGTACCGGCTTTGGAGGCAGCCTGCTGACTCTGCTGTCTTGTTGGCCTTGAAGACCTTGGCGGTCGTCCTCTGGCCCGTGGAGCCTGTGCTGGCCCCGCCTGGGAGGGAGATGCCAGTGCCACTGCTGGCATCTCCCCAGTTGCCGCAGCCTCATCAGATGCCACGGTCACTGGCAGAGGGGCGGAGGAGCTGCTGCAGTCATCCAGAGCGCCCTGAGAGGAGCCTGCAGAGACGACAGGCAGCTTGTGCGCCAATGTGAAGTTGCATTGAACCTCCCTGCTCACTGTTGATGGATGGGCACCTAGCTGGGATACTGGGTGCCCAACCCATCTCCCACATTGACACTAACCAGCTGAGGTCATTGTCGGTGTGTGGGTTTGCAGGTCCTAGCGCATCCCCAGGGACCCCTGATTGAGTCCCTGGAGCAGCCTCTCCATGAGCATTGCCACTGTCTCCATGGAGGAGGCAGTGCACTCGGCCTTGAGGGTCAATGCAGTGGTCATGCTCCGCATGGACTCCTCTACGGCAGACGCCAAGGCACGCATTCCCTCATGTATCTCCATCAGATCCTCCCGCATACCCCGCTGGACCTCTAGCATCTGCTGCCGAATGGATGACCCCAGAGACCCATCATCTGCCATTGACTGAGCATTATCCTGGTCCCCAGCAGTCCTCTGACTGCTGGCGCCTTGGGCACTCTCTGCCTCTGCCTGCACCTCAAGCGAGTGCAAAGTGCCCTCATGAATGTGCACCGAGATACCAGACAACAATCTTATGCCCACTGAAGTGCTGGTATCTGCGCTGGTGGCAGTTTGACAGAGAGGGTGTGACGCATGTGTGTGCTCAGCATGGTGGTCCTCTGGGGTCAGGGGTGGGCCTTCAGGCTCCTCATAGCAACTGCCTGCTGGTGAGCCTAAAAGGGACAAGAAGGACATGTCATTAGTTTAAGTCATGACACTATTACTTGCATGCCAGGTACCCTGATGAGACAGAGATATGCATCATGGTGCCCTCGTCTTTCCATTATCAATGGGAACTCCAGGTGCTTGGCTCACATCAACATAGAGATTACAACAGAATGATTGCAATAGCCAACATTCTCAATTCAGTGCACTGCACTCTTACCTTCGCTTGGCACCCCAACCTCACTGCAGCCGCTTGACTGAGGTGCACCATGCCTCTCGAGCTCCAGGGCCTCCTGCTTGTAACACGTGAGGATTAGGAGGTGTGGGGGTCCCCTGCCAGTGCGCGACCTCTTGATATTGTTATCGGATGTCTTCTCCTGAAAAGATAGAAGGGCATTGATTAGTCCACTCTCTATTGCACCATGGCCAACTCCACCTGAGGAACACCTTGCAGGGCTCAGCTGATTCATGACCCTGGAGCCACAAGGCATTCAGTCTAAGCAGCCAGGGCTCACCCCCTTGGCCAGCTCCTGCTTCATCGACATTTGCCACTCACACTTTAACACCTCTGAGATCCATGGGGTGGATGGCCAGCTCTTGACTGTTCTGCAAAGTGACCCATGCCAACAGGGTACTCACCCTTCCCGATCGCAGCAGATCATTGAAATGCTTCCGGCACTGCACCCACGTGCATCTCGCCACATCGTGGCTGCTAACCCTGGATGCCACCCCCTCCCAGGCCTTTCTGGTGACGTGTGGGGGCCTCCTCTTCCTGTCTCTGGGGACAAGGGTTTCCATTCTGGCTGGAACCTCCTCCAGGAGGGCTGCGAGGCACTCACCCGAGAAACGTGGGGCCGACTGCCCTGCCGACCTGCCCTCCCGCCGGCCGTGTCCAAACGCAACGGGATCCATCTTTATTTTAGCGCCCTTCTATGGCATCCTTCCAGGAGCTGCCTGGACCGGTATTGAATCGGCTGCCGGGTCGCCATTGGACCCAGCAGACATTATGCCCCCGCCCGCCTCTTCCCGCTGAATCCCCAGCCGCCTTTCACGCTGGGCGGGCCTTAACTGGTCCCCCAGTGTGAAATCGCGGTGTGCTGCCGATCGCGGACGGCAGTCGGCTTCCCGGCTGCCGCTGTTCACCCCCGCCGAGCCCACACGCCAAGGGTAAAATTCTGCCCATGGAGTTTGCAGTATTTGGAAAAGTAAAACAATTTTTATTATTGCTTTATAATGCTTTATCACTGTTTTCGGTTTCAGATAATATTTACATCTACGATGTTGCCCAGTTCACACACTTGGGATTAGGTGTTCTAATGTAATTTAGTTGTTTGGTAGGACAGAGCTTAAGGATTTCTGAAAAAAGAGACATGTAGTCGACGCTTTTCTTCTTGCACTCGTCAGGACAGTTACGAGCTATGTCTTCTTTTCTCAGCAATACTCTAATTTCAATGTATAGAAACTTCCCAAATCCAGAAATGACTTGGTCCCAAGCATTTCGGACTGGAGATGTTACAGTGTATGGCTATCCCTAGTAAAAATAATTATTACGATTGAATGTCCATCATCGCTGGGTGAAGCACCTTGCAAGGGTAGGGCACAACTATAATTACATCATTTAACAACAACTATCTGCTGTTACCTTTTAAAGTAGGTTTGGTATTAAAGATCACAGTGCAAATGCTTGTGTTACAGGTTAACATGGTAGACTTTGAGTGGATTTTCTGCCAGGACAGTTTCTGATTTTTACAGGCAGTGTGTTAATGTCTTTTTGATTCAGGAAAACACTGACAGGCTGTTTCCATTGGCTGAAGAGTCTAGAAACAGGGTTCATAGTCTCAGGTTAAGGTAACAGCCATTCAGGGTTTTAGATGAGGAATTTCTTCACTCAGAGGTTTTTTGAAACTTTGAAATTCTCTACCCCAGAGGGCTGTGCAGTTGTTGAATATATTCAAGGTTACAATAGATAGATTTTTGGATTCTAACAGAATCAAGGGTTAGGGATCAGGAAGGAAAGTGGAGTTGAAGACCATCGAGCTTAGAGAAATTGATGTCGGAGAACTATCGGACAGCCAGAGAATTCAAGATAAGCTCGTTGTCAACTTAATTATGACCTCCATCTAGAAATCAATGAGAGAATATAGTTTTAATTGCGATTATTATCTTTATTAATATTATGTGTTAGCATATATTTGATGCAATTTTCAGCAAATGAATCATTTATTATTTTTTGGCATCAAGTCCGAATCAATTACCATATACTAGGAGTTCAGATGAACATTCAAGATCCAGTGGCACTATTTGAACTACTTTCTCAAACAATATCTCCACAAAAACATGTTCACCATGTTACAGGCAAAATAGCTATTGCTTTTCTTCACATAGTAACACTGCACTTCCAACAGTGGTGTAACAGTAATGTCACTGGACTAGTAATCCAGAAACCCAGGCTATTGCCCTGGGGACACGGATTCAAATTCCACCATGGCAGCTGGTGAAAGTTAAATTCAATTAATAGATCTGGAATTTAAGCTAGTCACAGTAATGGTGACTATGACAACTATTGTTGATTGTCGTATAAACCCGTCTGGTTCACTAATGTCCTTTGGGAAATCTGCTGCACTTACCTGGTCTGGCCTATGTGTGACTCCAGACCCACAACAACACGGTTGACTCTTAATGCTGGCCTTGCCGGCCACGACCACATCCCATGAAAAAATAAAGGAACTAACTGTTATATGTAATGTTTTGAGATTTTCTGACAGATGTGATGAAGCATTACACAAGGCACGTCTTTTTTCTTTCGAAAAATGTGTCTGTATTGCTCAAATTATTATGGTTTGTGTGCCCATTTTCTAGAACCTTGTTCTGAAAGAGTACAAATGTAAACCATAGTTGTTGTTAAATTCAAACCTGTATAAAATAAAAGATAGTTTGTTAATACCAGGGAACATTCTTCTGTGTGCTAGGTATACCAATGTCAAAACTTGTTTTTCTAAGCTAATTTAAAATTTCACAACACATAGGCCAGAATTTTACCACCCCATCATGGTGAGGACGGAGCTGTAAAATGAGGTGGGCCATTCTAAACTCCATTGACTTTGGCTGGACTGTAAAATCCCACTGTCATAAAATTCCATCTATAGGGTTCAGTGACTCTCTCTAATTATAAATATAACACCAATTACAACAAAAATACTTTTTACACAGATGGGTTCAAAATGAGCAGTGTTTGTTATTCAATGCCAGCACTCAAGTTCCAAGACTTTAGTATGTTAACAGCATTAGTTCACTAGATTGGTTCATGGGATGAGAGAGTTGTCCTACAATGAGAAGCTGAGCACATTGGGTCGATACTCTCTGGACTTTAGAAGATTGGAAGGTGATCTCATTGAAACAAACAAGGTTCTGAAGGGAAAACAAAAACAGAATTACCTGGAAAAACTCAGCAGGTCTGGCAGCATCGGTGGAGAAGAAAAAAGTTGACGTTTCGAGTCCTCATGACCCTTCAACAGAACTCAGTTCTGTTGAAGGGTCATGAGGACTCAAAATGTCAACTTTTTTCTTCTCCGCTGATGCTGCCAGACCTGCTGAGTTTTTCCAGGTAATTCTGTTTTTGTTTTGGATTTCCAGCATCCGCAGTTTTTTGTTTTTATCTAAAGTTCTGAAGGGGCTCGGTAGGGTAGATACTGAAAGGTTCTTTCCCCTTGCTGGGGAATCTATAACAAAGGGATGTTGTCTCAGGATAAGTGACTGATCATTTAGGACTGAGATGAGGAGAAATTTCTTCAGTCAGTGAATCTTTGGAATTATGTACCTCGGAGGATAGTGGATGCTCCGTTGTTGAGGGGCTGAACAGTCTACTCCTGTTCTTGTTTCTTATATTGTTTTTTCCTGTGGAGTTCATTGGTTGATTACCAACAAGTAGCCTTTTATACACTTTCCTTTCTTCAAAGTGGAAATCATCTTGCTGGTATTGGAAAAGAGACTGAAAAAATAGTAAAGAGGTTTGAGGAACCATTAGAATTGGCCTGTAAGATTGTAGAGAATAATGAGGGTTACAAGACAGCCGTAGAATTGGTTGAAGATCTAGTAGGAAAAAAGATGATGGCACATTTTGGCAAAAGGACCCTTAGTGGGTGAATAACTTGTGTGCATTTAAAATTGAGATGTATTCAATAAATAAAAGAAAAAATAGAAATCAGTCAGATGAAAAAGAGAGATTGAGAGAATGTCTGGCTGATGTCATTATGATATTGTAGAGTTTGCATTTGGTAGCAAAATCTGCTACACAGGGGATGACAGAGTCAGAAAATATTACGAGTGAGGAAGACTTATGAAGTAAAATGGGAATCTGAAGTCATAACTCTCTGACTGTAAAATGGTTTGTGGGCGGCCATATGTGGACCCATAAATTTGGTTGGCCAGACAGAGGGTGCCATGAGTCATGGGGAAAATTCAGATGACAAGTAGCATTGGCTACCATCACAAGAGGAACAATGGGAGATTAACAAGAAATAGATTTTGGGTCAAATAGTGAGATTAATGAACTTCCCTGGGATATTTTGGAAGAAGATGGGGCACTGAAAAAGACTGTCCATTTTAGAGACTACTGTGATTGTGATAAACAAGAATTAATGAGATACATTGCGTTTGTCACTACGTGGTCAGAAACAATCCGCTCAGTGATGTCATTAGTGTGACTCAGGAGGAGTGGCCATTAACTTCTTCTGAAACAGAGATTTTAGCTTAGGAATTGTTCATCAGGAAGTACATATGGTAGATCAGAGAAGGGTGATATGGACAGCATGCCAACATATTAAGATACTCCTAGACCCAAGTATTCATGCCTCTGGCATTTGTTCACAGGATGGTAAACGTGATATCATGCATGTCTTGAATGTGGACCATATTAATGACATCAGTCAATGTGGACCAATCACAAAAGGACTGCTGCATATTTTTATAACTAGACTGTGGGATTTGTTTGAAATGACACAGGCACAAGGACAAGGAGACCTGACTGGAGACTTAGAAGTCTTCAAATAGGCTTTTTTGACTCAATTACCCTCGCTAGTAAATATTGGCATCAGCATAAATCTTACTGATCCAGGGTGTTGTTTCATTGTGTTGGAGGCTGCAATCCAGGCTGGGAGCCCCTAAAAGACCATCTGCCCAAGGTTCCATGGAAAAAAACAGGATTGGCTGTGGAAAGGTTGTTAGGTTGGGAAAATAGGAGGAGGAATGTGGTAAACAATATGAAAAATGACAAATATTCCCAATGTCAGAAAAGGTACCATTATTCCACACAATGGTGGAATAATGTAATGTTCCCCTGGCAAGAAACAATGAGAGAAATCAAACCAAGACTCTTCAAATTCCAGGAGGTGTCAAGTAGAAATCAGATACCCTCCTGACAACTCAACAACGGACCAGACCAACCAGGGAGTGTCAGTGGTTGCCCTCCTGATGGCAATAAACTGAGTAAGAAATAAAATTGACAAGTAACCCAATTACCATGCTTGGGTCTTGTCTAGATCTGACAGGAGTAAAAACAAAAAGCTAAAAGCTACTGCGGATGCTGGAAATCCAAAACAAAAACAGAATTACCTGGAAAAACTCAGCAGGTCTGGCAGCATCGGCGGAGAAGAAATCAGTTAACGTTTCGAGCCTTCATGGCCCTTTGGCAGAACTGGAGCATAGTTAGAAGAAGGGAGAAATATAGATTGGTTTAAGGTGGGTGGGGGGGGGTGGGGGGGGGGGGGGGTGGGGGGGGGGGTGGTGGGGGGGGGGGGGGTGGGAGAGTCACATTGAGGGTGTGGTGTGGTGACTGTGGAGATGAGCAGATAATCAAAATATGTCACAGACAAAAGGGTCAAAGAGGTGTTGAAGGTGGTGGTATTTGTCTGAGAAAAGTGCTAATTAAGAATGGAAAACAGGATATTCAAAGTACAGCTCTAGTGGGGGTGGGGTGGAAAGACTAAAGGTTTTAGTTTTAGATTTAAAACTAAAACCACTATTTCCACTATTTCCATTATTTTTAAATCTAAAACTAAAACCTTTAGTCTTTCCACCCCACCCCCACTAGAGCTGTACTTTGAATATCCTGTCTTCCATTCTTAATTAGCACTTTTCTCAGACAAATACCACCACCTTCAACACCTCTTTGACTCTTTTGTCTGTGACATCTTTTGATTATCTGCTCATCCCCACAATCACCACACCACACCCTCAATGTGTCTCCCCCGCCCCCCCCCCACCCCCCCTCCACCCCCCCCCCCTCCACCCACCTTAAACCAATTTATATTTCTCCCTTCTTCTAACTATGCTCCAGTTCTGCCGAAGGGCCATGAAGGCTCGAAACGTTAACTGATTTCTTCTCCGCCGATGCTGCCAGACCTGCTGAGTTTTTCTGACAGGAGTAACTGAGCAAGTGGGCAATACCACAGTCACCATCACAGGAACAAGATCTATTACGAAGAGATGCCTAAATTATCATGGCTGTCATGATGAGACTGTTGTGGGTAATTGCTAAATGGATTATTAGTGGGAGCTGGGGGCAACTTTCTCCCAACCATTATAAGGCCAGGTTCACTCATGATGGCTGACTACACAAGGTACAGGCATGCCATTAGTTTTGGAATGCTGAGCTATTCCTCACCCTGCACATGTATGGCCACTATCAACCAGCAGACAAGGTTTTTATTCTAACTTGAATAAAAGACTGTGTGGACTGGGATGAAAATAGAACAGACACCGAGAACTATATTACCTCACTCATCAAGAGATGGTGCAGCCTCTATTAATAAAATGACCATTTGATCAGTATGGTGTACAATGAGTGGGTGGATAGACAAAGTATCGGCTGAAGACTTGGGCGGAGAAATGGTAGATGGAGTTTAATCTGGACAAATGCGAGGTAATGCATTTTGGAAGGTCTAATACAGGCAGGAATTATACAGTAAATGGCAGAACCCTTAAGTGCATTGACAGGCAGAGGGATCTGGGTGTACAGGTCCACAGGTCACTGAAAGTGGCAACGCAGGTGGATAAGGTAGTCAGGAAGGCATATGGCATGCTTGCCTTCATTGGCAGGGGTATTGAGTATAAAAGCTGGGAAGTCATGCTGCAGCTGTATAGAACATTGGTTAGGCCACACTTGGAATATTCCGTGCAATTCTGGTCGCCACATTACCAGAAGGATATGGAGGTGTTGGAGAGGGTGCAGAGGAGGTTTACCAGGATGCTGCCTGGTCTGGAGGTTATTAGCTATGAGGGGAGGTTGGAAAACTCAGATTGTTCTCACTAGAGCGATGGAGATTGAGGGGCGACTTGATAGAAATTTACAAAATTATGAGTGGCATGGACAGAGTAGATAGTCAGAAGCTTTTTCCCAGGGTGGAAGAGTCAATTACTAGGGGACATAGATTTAAGGTGAGAGGAGAAAACTATAGAGGAGATGTGCAGGGCAAGTTTTTTACACAGAGGGTAGTGAGTGTCTGGAATTCGCTGCCAGAGGAGGTGGTGGAAGCAGGTACGATAGTGGTGGTTAAGAGGCAGCTTGACAAATACATGAACAGGATGGGAATAGAGGGATACGGACCCCGGAAGTGCAAAATGTTTTGGTTGACGGGCAATATGATCGGCGCAGGCTTGGAGGGCCGAAGGGCCTGTTCCTGTGCTGTACTTTTCTTTGTTCTTTGTTCTTTGTTCTCTTACAATGTGTAATAAATCATTCTCCCTAATGTAAAGGGATGGTTGAGCTACTGGGGCAGCTCTGTTTTCCCAATATTTATTAAGCACATGAGAGACAGTATAGCTGCACTGGAGCACAAGAAATGGAAGATCTGTCGCATGTTAAGAACATTTTTTAAAGGTTCAAGAACAATCAAACTATCATGCTGTTGAATCTAATCACAACAGGGCTGTGTTTGCAGGTGGATTGCATAATGGGCTGTTTGTTCAGGCTACTCATCAAGATGTGTGCACGAGACTTGTCCTAGTCACTGTTAATTTGAACAATAATACCTTCCACAATGCGTTGGCCAGAGTTTTACATTCGTCGGTTGGGCGGGCGGCCGATTGCCGCTGAAGAAACGGCCGCGCAGCCATTTTCCGCGGGCGGGCCAATTAAGGCCTCAGCACCTCAGCTGTGAACCTCACGGCACTCAACTTAGATGAATGCCACCACGTTACTCATTCCTGTGCCAAGGGGAAATGTTGCCTTCTGGCCACCCGGTCCATGCCCCTCCTTACGGAATGAAGGGCAATAATGTGACCTCTCAATCTCCTGTGTTTGGTTGAAAATGTCACAACTGTTTGAGATGTTTCCTCAGCCCCGCAACTATCCAGGCAACAATGCACTCTCCCCACTCCTATGGTTCATAACAAGCCATGTGGCATTCATGAGGCCATCTGACCAGCCTGACTGCATGTGCGTTTAATGGTTGGGACCTGTCTTGACTCATTTCCACCTCTCCAATGTTCTTCTCCTTAGGGTCTTTAAGGGTGAGCAACTTATGAGGCTGGGGAGGAAAGGGATGAAAGGTTGAAGTGAATGAACGCTAACTGATGCGCTGTCCTTGTTGTTAATTTCAGCATCACCACCAGAGCGACCCACATGTCTGCACCGCAGCCCCCCCTCCACACCTGAGGGGCAACATGTGCAACTTGCGGCACATCATTTCAGCCAGCCAGGCACCAGCGCAGACACATACACACCTCGGTGGGGACTTTACCGTCAGCTAGTGTCCCGGGTCACAGTGGAGAGGGCACATCACGATCGCTGGAGGAGATGGTAGGGGCAGAGAGTGCTGATGGCTCCAGCAGCCGGAGAGCTGCAGGGGACCAGGCACATGCTGAGTCCGGCACTGATGATGTGCCTCCGGAGTTGTCCCCATTGCAGCAGCTGCAGGACAGGCGTCAGGAAATGCGTTTGCATCTGGCAGGGTTGCATGAGGGAGTGGTTCAGTTGCTGTCTGCGACGGAGGAGTCTAGGCAGTGAAGATTCCGCCCTCAGGGCAGAGCTTCAGGTTTCCTTCAATGAGAGATTGGCGACTCTCATAGAGAGGGGCTTTAACCGAATGGATCAAAATATGATTGGGATACACTCTGACCTGCAAGCCCTCACAGCGGTACTGGCCACAGGTCGTCTTTCCCATTGTGGGAGATGTTGTGGATACCAAGCACTGGCACTTGGTGCCCATGCATCTGCGGTAAGCAGGGAGGTCGAAATGGACCTCACGTCGGCGCAGCAGCTGCCTGTCGTCGCTGCGAGCTCCTCTCATGGTGCTCCGGATGAGGGCAGCAGCTCCTCCGCCCCTCTGCCAGTCAACGTTTCTTCCGTTGAGGCTGCGACAACTGGGGAGGTGCCAGTTCTGGAACTGGCCACTCCCTCCCAGGCGGGGCCATCACAGGCTCCACGGGCCAGAGGACGCCTGTCAAGGTCAGCTAGGCCAATAGGACAGCAGAGTCAGCAGGCTGTCTCACAAGCCACTCCGAGTGATGAGGCGGCACGTAGACGTAGCACCCGGAAACGTAAGCATAAGGCACCTTAGGCACTCACTGGGTATGTCACTGGTGATTTTGTGTTGGCCTTAGAATAGGGACACATTTTTCTGTCATTGTGAAATAATCATGTGTGCTTTAATTTTGGACACAATAAAGTCCACCTTTGTTACCATGGCTGAGGGTCTTTTCATTGTGGTGCTTATTTCTTTTTCACATAATTATCATGAGTGCTTGAGTGGATATTGATGTTTCTGTACTAAAGCCTTATTTGCAGCCGATAAGGTGGAAGATGTATCACCTAAGTGCCACGTGTGGAAGTTCCAGGCAATGCTGCTCCTGCTGATCCATGTGTGTGGAGCTAGCTGAAGGTTCTTTGGATTAAATTGCCCTAGGTGTCCCTGCCTCCTTGGTGTAAACGCGGGTCGTCATTGTGCCCCTCCATCGCCCTGTGCTTCCTCATCCTCTGAGGCACTGCTGGATTCATCATGTGCAGCCTCATCCAGGGCGTCAAGGTCTTCATCGTCAATTCTATCCCCCCTTTCCAGCGCAAGATTGTGCAGGGCGCAGCAGACTACCACTATCAGAGAGACGTGATCTGGGGGGTACTGGAGTGTGCCCCCTCAGCGGTCCAGGCAACGGAAGCGCATCTTGAGAAGACCGATGGCTCTCTCCACCACAGCCCTTGTGGTGCCCTGGCTCCTATTGTAGCGCTGCTCAGCTTCTGTTCTTGGACGGCGGAGAGGCATCATGAGCCACCTTCGCAGGGGATAGCCCTTGTCACCCAGCAGCCAACCATCCAGCCGAGCTGGAGCACTGAAGAGCCCCGGCACCTGGGAGTGTCTGAGGTTGTAGGCGTCGTGGGAGCTGCCTGGGAACCTTGCACAGACTTATAAAATCTGCATCCTGTGATCACACACTATCTGCACGTTCATGGAGTGGAAGCCCTTCCTGTTGACAAAGGCACTGGGCTCACCTGCTGGCGCCTTGATGGCCACATGTGTACAGTCTATAGCACCCTGGTCGCGGGGGAAGCCAGCAATGGCCATGAAGCCTCTGGTTCGCTGTGTCTGGCTTGCCTGGTTGCAGCGGAAGTGGATGAAGGTGGATACCTGTCTGAACAGAGCGTCTGTAACCTGCTTGACACAAGTGTGGAGAGCTGATGAGGAGACACCGCAAAGATCACCCACTGAGCCCTGGAAGGAGCCAGAGGCATAGAAGTGGAGGGCAACTGTGAGCTTCAGAGCTGCTGGCATGGGGTGTCCACCCACACAGTTAGGGGAGATCTCAGGGCCAATCATCTGACAGATATAGTTGACTGTCTCCCTTGAGAGTTGGAGCCTCCTTCGGCACTGCACAGTCATATTGAGGTAGCTGCTTCGCTGCCTGTAAACCCTGGCAGCAGGATAGTGGCGTTGTCTGCAGCCCTTTGCACCTTGGACAACCTCTTGGCCCTGTGCCCCTTGTGCTTGCGCCTGGACACCCAAAGGTGGCTCCCCTGGAGGCTGATTGTTCAGTCCTGGCCTCCTCCTTATTCTATCCCTCCCTTCCTCCTCAGGGGAGCTGCCTCCACTGGAGAGGTCAGAACCCATAGCCCCAGGCTAAATGGAGGCCTCCGGAAAGCCGCAAGGCTGAAAAAGAATGCTGTCTGCAGACTGGTTTCAAATTACAGAAAAACCTCTTGGACATCGATGAGAACTACTAACAACCACACAGGTAGGTTTTAAACACTTTCATCAATTATAACTTCATGTAAAACATGAACAACCCCTCTCGAGTGCACATATCTCGACATTGCAAAAGTTTTCTTAAATAATCTCCTACCCACCTGCCCGTTGGGCCTGTGCGCTGACCCAAAGTTCGCACGGGGGCCCCTCAAAATCCTGGATAATTGACAAGTTAAGGGCCTTAACGAGCCCTTCAATTAATGGCGGGCGAACTGAGCGCGCCCGCCCACCGATATATCGCGATGCTGCACGCTGACGTTGGCATGCTCGCGCGACTTTTTACATGCTGACGTGCGGGCTACGCCACCCGCATGTCAGCTGGAAAATTCTGCCCAATATGTTAACAAGGCACACTCCATATTGACTAAGAGACAATGGAAGAAAGAATAGGATAGGGACTGAGTTGCACATACCAAGTGTTCCAGATCTATCAATGATTGCGTGCTGAAGGAGCTGTGGTAGGAACAGCTTTAAACAGCATGGGTATAGAAAATCAGTATCATCATCAGGAAACAGAAACAGAATTACCTCGAAAAACTCAGCAGGTCTGGCAGCATCGGCAGAGAAGAATAAAGTTGACGTTTCGAGTCCTCATGACCCTTCAACAGAACTGAGTAAAATTAGGAGAGGGGTGAAATATAAGCTGGTTTAAGGTGGGGGGGTGGTTGTAGGGACAAGCGAGCAGTGAAAGGAGCAAATAATCAAAAGATGTCACAGACAAAAGAACAAAGAGGTGTTGAAGGTGGTGATATTATCTAAGAAAATGTGCTAATTAAGAATGGATGGCAGGACACACGAGGTACAGCTCTAGTGGGGGTGGGGTGAAATAAGACTAACAGGGCATAAATGGTATAAATTTAAAAATAATGGAAATAGGTGGGAAAAGAAAAATCTATATAAATTATTGGAAAAAACAAAAGGGAGGGGGAAGAAGCGGAAAGGGGGTGGGGATGGAAGAGGGAGTTCAAGATCTAAAGTTGTTGAATTCAATATTCAGTCCGGAAGGCTGTAAAGTGCCTAGTCGGAAGATGAGGTGCTGTTCCTCCAGTTTGCGTTGAGCTTCACTAGAACAATGCAGCAAGCCAAGGACAGACATGTGGGCAAGAGAGCAGGGTGGAGTGTTAAAATGGCAAGCGACAGGGAGGTTTGGGTCTTTCTTGTGGACAGACCACAGGTGTTCTGCAAAGCGGTTGCCCAGTTTGCGTTTGGTCTCTCCAATGTAGAGGAGACCGCATTGGGAGCAACGAATGCAGTACACTAAGTTAGGGGAAATGCAAGTGAAATGCTGCTTCACTTGAAAGGAGTGCTTGGGCCCTTGGACGGTGCGGAGAAAGTAGAAAGAGTGAGAGACATATTTAAGGGAAAACTCCCCAGCTGGATAATGGATGGACAGTTGATTAAGTGGTTACCTGGCAAAACTAACCTTTGCTTGCTAAGATGCTCTGTGAAGGTACCCTGTAGTCATTAAAAGGCCTATGAAATCTTTGGGCTATTGATTAAGCTCCTGAGACTGGGCAACCAATGTGGCCTCTTACTATTTTCAGTTCGATCAATGTGACAAGTAGAATTCAGTCAAAACAGTTCCTTCTATCAACCCCTGCATTATTTGGTATTGGGTGATCAGTGGAGAGCAGTAAACATTGTGTTCAACAAGGTGATGCTGGGGCTTGTGAAACATGTTACACTCAGGGCCATCAGTCATGTGGCTATGGCCAGAATTTTTCGGCCCTGTTGGCATTGGGCGTCATGGCGGGCGGGGAGGGGAACAATATGGCGAGAAGGCCAAAAATCGGTTTCACGCTGTCGTGAAACCAGTTTGCGATCGTCCGCTCCACCTGTCAATGGCGGCCCATGTTTCCCGCCACCGCATGTCAGGTACCTAATTTCAATGCTTTGGCATCTCACTATAAGCCCTGCACATCTGAATCATCACCCTGGATCATCTGGGCATGTCGCTGTGCAATCATGCCATCGTGTTTCACAACTGTACATAAGCGACATGCACCTGGAAAGCTGCACTTCACTCGGGACTTCGAGGTTTGTTTGTCTACATTGCTTCAGGCAACACTCGCAGTCATCAGCACCAGGCTTCACAGGCAGCACCACATCACTTTTAGGGGCGTTCATCGGTAGGCCAGATGGAGATGTGAGGATGTGTGTGTGTGAGAGAGTGAGTGGTGATGTCCCTTGAGCTGGCAGTGAGTGAGATGCCAGTGAATGTGTGATGGCCTTGTGAGTTTAGAGTGATAAGATGGTTACCTTACCCAGGCGGCACGGATGAGATCAGTCATCCATTTTCTGCACTGGATGGCTGACCTCTCGTGTGCAGCAGTGACATTGACCACCTCTGCCACCACCTCCCGAGTTGGAGTTGTGAGACTGATGGGCTTCCTACGGCCTGAGAGGGGGTAGGAGATATTGCTGTGGGCTTCCGTGGTGTCCAGAAGGCATACCAAGGATGCGTCACTGAATCTGGGCTGCACTCTTCTTGGCTTTTTGGGCCATGACTTCACCGGAACAGTCCTGGGCTTCAAGCATTGAGAAATGTGCATGCGGCTGCAGTTTAAATATGGTGCCCTGCATGAGGAAGCAAGGTAATGGCGTGCTGGGCAAATCAGATGCCACTGCCAGCGAGACAGTGTTTCCTGTGGCTGCATAATTAATGAGGTGGGAATGGGACAATATGTTGTGAAAACCTGCCATTCAGCCGGCGGGTAAAACTACTTTATTCCTACCCACTGCCGTACTTTGTTCAAATCTGGGACGATTCCTCCATCAATGAATCACCTGTGTGTGACGTATGGGTAATGTCCCAAGGCATCTTACCCACATTACCTACCAAGGATATTGGAAATATTATTACACCACCACTGAGACAATTTTCATACATGAAAGGAGGGACTGCCCACTAACACATCCCATGGCATTATGTAACCTCCTCCCCTGAGTTCAAGCTAGGATCCCATCGGATGCCATGGTGTCGTTGACCACAACATTATCAGATTTTTATCATCAGATTGTGGATCCGTGGGGACTTGTTGTAGGAAGCATTACAGGCTGTGATTAAATCTGGGCACTTTACCATTCAGTCTTAAAAGCATCTTGGACAGAAGTGCCTGCTCTGGGCTTTTTCCTCACGTGACAACAATTACTACACCTTCAACTAATTGGGTGTGAGGTGTCTTGAATCATTTGTTGTTCTCCAGTGAGTATTGCACAGATGGGTTCATGATGAACTGCTTGTCATCCAGTGCCAGTTCCTCAGTTACAATCTTAATAGCATTTTAAAAGGTCAGCATTGAACACTTCATTCTACATTATGCAACACATACTTTAAAAAAACGAAACAGATAATAAAGTAGCAAATGGGAAATCACTTCATCTTTGCCACTGTTATATTGACTGGACTTTCACATGACATAGGTTTGATGACATTAATCTGAAGAAAAATTTCTGAGATCAAACTTAATTGAGAAACCTTTGACCTTAATTCGTATTTAAGAGCTATATCTAATAAAAGAACATTTTACTCTAATAGTTGTCAAACATGCATCAAATTATGCATATATTTAATGGTTTGTGTGTCCCACTGTATCATATATTTAAAATATGATAAGTATAGAATTAAGCAGTGGCAAAAAATGCATTGCAAGATACATGTTCAGCACTGCAAAGCAGTGGGAGTTGGCTTTGTATCAGTGTGCTCAGATCATACCTGTGGTGAAGCCTTCTTCCCCTAACCATGTCATTTATGGGCTGTTCTCTCGTATTTCTTGACGTTAAATCACTCAAAGCAGTGCACAACAGGATCACCAGGTTGCAGTGGTACGTGAGATGTAAATAAAGCAATAATACATGTACTACTCAATCTGAAAAACTTGTCCATGAGCACATAACAAATGAAAATACACTCTGCATAACATTCTCTTAATGGAAATGGATGCAGCTTTATGGAGGGCAGTAGGCCAAATGTGGCATAGATGAAAACCTATTGCTAGAGACAGATTACAGCTATATTAACCTGTGGGGAGGATTTGCCCCTCATCACGCAGGCGTGGCAGGAGGGCCCGGGAATGGTCATGAGACTGACCGCTGCCTGCGATCGGGCTCCGACCACGATTTCATGCTGGCTGGCCAATTAACGTTAAAAATGCAAAGGCCGCCTGGCCTATTCGCCTACCCACCAACTGAATGGTTGAGTGGGCAGCGAAAAATGCAACTTTATTAATTACTTAAGGGCCTTAATAGGTCTTTTAATTGTCGGCGGGCGCACTGCCGCCTCTCACGCGTGCCCGTCGACTGAAAGATCGCAAGAGTGCGCGATGACATCGGGACGCTTGCCTGACATCATCGTGCACTATTTCATTCTCCTTCGGGTCAGGTGTGCACCTGCCCACGGGACGAAATATTCTGCCCATAAAATTATATTACATGCAGAACTACATAATTGGAGCAAGCCATGCGTTTTAATGTTCTTCTTTCGTAGAAATTATTTGACGAAAAGAACATTTTCCTTGATATACAATATCATTTCTTCAAACACTGTCATTCCAACTGCGCACATGACAGGTAGTTTGTGGCAGTGAAAGACCATGTCTCCCATACAACCAATACACTGGGGCTAAACCGTTTTCCCAGATCTGTTGTTGACTCCATTCTAAAAAGCGTTCATTCAAAGTGCCTACATGGGTGCATAATCGTTGCTCACTACTTAGCAGACTCAGTGGTATTAATTTGACTTATATACTTGCAGATGCGTAAAGTTAGTAAAATTACTGTTGGGGTGTTACAGTGGATTTAATTTGCCATATTTTTCCTGTGCTGAATGAGTGACTGTTTTGGCGAGCAGCTAACTCAGCCCCAGGCAGCCATGGGTCAATGGAACAGGCCATTTGTCATCTTGCTACCTTCACCAGATAATGGCAGAGAACTACCCCCACACCCAACCCTGCCTTTTTGCTCATGAGAAAAAGAGGCAGTCTACTTAATGTACTTCAGAAATACGGGAAAAGGATGTCACTTATTTGTCAGTTATCTAATGAGCTTGCAGACATTGGGGCCCAATTATGAAAAATCTTGTGTTTGTGGTAAGAAATGATGAATATTGGGAAAGCTGGCTACAGAGACTGGATGTATGGTGGCTCCTCCATTATTCTCGAGTCCCCATCTTGAGCATCCATCACAATTTTGGGTGGTTCAGTGAAATATCACAAAAATAGTCAGATTTATTAACCTTTGTATCTCTTTATTGGAGCCATGAGGTAAAACCTCCTGGAGGAGAGGTGCAGATTATATTGAACCCATTGTGATTTTCTGTTATAGTTTCAACCTTACATTACAGCAAGGCCTCCATGTCACTGAATGCTCAGCTACACCCCCTGCTACTGTGCTTGAATGCATCACTCTGGTAAAGCCATCCCCTAACTCAATGTCATTGATATTGTCAATACAAACAAAACAACTAGTGTTAGCTGTCAAGACCAAATCTAGGATCAAATTTATCCTCCATCCTTGTGGGAACCGGGAAATTCCAAGCTGGGTGTAGAGTTTGATTGTGGGTAGACAGTCTAAAGCCTCTTTGTGAGGAATGTATTAATCAGAAAAGTTGCAAGTCTAAATACTAACCACATGTAAATTATGTAGCGTTTGTCATTGGGCTTCAAACATGCAACATTAGCACAAAGCACTGATTATCTGATATTCCAAAACAGAACTGTTTTCATCTGTACACCGCAGATCAAAGTTCTTTTTAGATTGACTATCTAAATACAGTAATACAAGGTTAACGATTATTTATGTAATTTTATTGGTCTATTTTCTCCGATTGTGCTGCAAGCCCACTTAACCAGGATGTAGGACAGTCTAACCACATCGACACCACTCCTGAGCAAGGATACCAGGAAGGAGAATATAACTAGCAAAATACATCAGAGACTAAGGGTACTCACTTTCTGGAAAAACCCAGAGTAAGATGCTGGTTGAATTAGTAATGCTGAACTCATGATTTCTGAAGGTAGGTCAAAGGATCTACTATTGCAGCGAAGGGGCTAAAATGCAAATGTGTGTGTAAATGTGAGGCAACTGTGTGTAAACATGAATGTTCTTGAGGTGGTGGGGAGCCATGCAAATGGACTGAAGGCCTGGAGGCCTGAGCTGGTCACTCCAAACATGGAAATTGGGCTCTGTTGTTTGCTTGATGGTCGGAAAGTTCTCGAGGTAGCTGGAGCTTGGGAATCACATTGTAGTATTTGCAGGTTATTCAATATAATATGGCAGATCATTATCAGTCAATGTATTACAGCTTATTATATAAAAAAACAGTTGAGCCTGGAGTCATGAGTGGAATTATTGTTGCAGGAATAACAACCACTTGCTACAGCAGCAATCACTGAGGAAAATCTGCTAAAATTCAGGGATCTAAAATAGAGGTTGCTCCTTTTAAGATGTCTCCCTGAGGCACTGACCAAAATGCCTACAGGGAGACGATGGCTTAGTAGTAATGTCACTGGTCAAGTAATCCAGAGGCCCAGGCTAATGTTCTGGAGACACAGGTTTATATCCCAACATGACAGCTGGTGGAATTTAAATTCAGTTAATAAATCAGGAATTGAAAGCTAGTCTCAGTAATGGTGACCATGAAACTATCATCGATTGTTGTAAAAATGGACATTAGTGAACCAGGTGCTTTAGGGAAGGAAATCTGCCATCCTTACCTGGTTGGGCCTACATGTGACTCCAGACCCACAGAATGTGGTTGACTTTTAACTGCCCTCTGAAATGGCCTAGCAAGCCACTCAGTTCAAGGGCAATTGTGAATGGGCAAGAAATGTTGGCCTTGCCAACGACATGCTTAGAATGTGGAGCTTGTCGCCACATGGAATAGCTGAGGTGAATAACATGAATACATTCAAAGGAAGCCTAGATAAGTACATGAGGGAGAAAAGGAATAGAAAGATAGGCTGATAGGGTAAGATTATGGATGGGATTTTCCAGCCCCGCCCGCCGCTGGGATCATCTGGTCCTGCTGAAAGTCAATGTACTTTTGGCTGGGCCACTGAATCCCCTACAGTGTGTACCACCACGATGGGGCCAGAAAATCCCAGCTCAAGTTAAATGGGACGATGCTGATATGGAGGAGCATAAACACTGGCATGGATCTGTTGGGCCAATTGGCCTGTTTCTGTGCTGTAAGTCCTATATAGTTTTAGGTAGTACAGGACTTGAAATCTTGTTCTGGATATCTGCTAAGCCTGTACAAGGCTAAGCTAAGTGAAATTGGTAGCTTTTGGGCTATGACATAGTCAAAGACTTAATGCAGTTAACTACAGGAATCCTGTAAAATCAAACCACTGCATTAAGATATTCATAAGGTTATCTGCTGACCACTGAGGTAATATTTACAGGATTGATATTTTAGGGACATATTTCCACAATTTCTTTGAATAAGACTATGATATCAGTCTATTGATTGTTACCATGGTCATAGGACAAGGAATTCCTGCCCCTGATTACACTAAATAACACTGACCGGAAGTGGTTAGCAAATTCGGCTACCTCGGGTCCATGGTGACAGAAAGTCTGCCCCTTGATGCAGAACTTGATATACCCACAGGGAAATCAGCTACCACCTTTGGCTGAAATGTGCATAGAATAACATGAAGCTGACTCTTAAGACCAAGCTGATGGTTTATGAGGCCTGTGTTCTCAGAGCCTTGCTGTATGGCTGTGAAACATGGACGACTTACAGGTATCAGGAAAAGAAGCTCATCAATTTTCATCTTCGGTGTGTGGGATGTATTGTGTGTATATCCTGGCAGGACCAGTAAAAATAATAGAGCACAGCAGCATACATTCATATAAATAAATCCAGTGCAGAAAATATGGTAACAATTGTCGTCATCGGTGGGATCCTTCCATCTACAGAAGGTGATGGACTCGCAACAAACAAATCCATTTCAGCCTTCACATGGCACACCTTTGCTGATGGCTGAAGAGGTCAATCCTTGAGAGGCAGGGTCACCACAAGTGCTGCACATGAAGCTACCGAATGTCATTGTGGGTTGTTGTTTTCCGTGTTAGCATCTGTTGCCAATCCACTGTGACCACTGGTCATGGTGGTGGGGCAAGCCAGCCCACAGGAGGGGGCAGCCATCTCAAGGACAGAGCTCCCTGGTTTGTTAGCAGTATGAAACAGAGGCAGCTTTGGTGAATCAGGCATGTCAGCAGGATTGAAGACGGTTGTATATGCAAGGACTTTCTGGACGGTGAGGCGACCGGAGCCAGGCGATTGGTAGGATGACCAGAGCTCTGCTTCAAGGACGCTTGAAAGTGTGACATGAAGGCCCTCAGCATCAATTATTGCAGCTGGGGATCATAGCTGACAACAAAAGAAAATGGCGACACCTCCTGTGGCCTGGCGTGCCCCACCCCCATGACCAGTGGCCACAGTGGATTGGCAACAGACGCTAACACCAAAAACAACAACCCACAATGACATTCGGTAGCTTCATGTGCAGCACTTGTGGCAGAACCTGCCTCTCAAGGATTGACCTCTTCAGCCATCAGCAAAGGTGCGCCATGTGAAGGCTGAAATGGATTTGTTTGCTGCGAGTCCATCATCTTCCGTAGATGGAAGGATCCCACCGACAATTGTTACCATATTTTCTGTAATGAGTTTATTTATATGAATATATGCTGCTGTGCTCTATTATTTTTACTGGTCTTTTGAATCCATTAGTTTCCCTTGTAACTAAAGATAGCAGTTTGTGTTGCAATGCTATGTGTAATCAGTATGTCAGTGTGTGATCACCGAAACTGGACAAGATTGCACTTCATTAGCAAACGCAAATTACTCGGATGCAATGGGTTCTTCCTAGTCTAAAGAAATATTGCATTATATGCCATATAATTTCCTTCCTTCCCTATTTTCTCTTGTGCTTCTTTGCGTGTTTAACCTTTTCCTTCAAAGAAAAAAGTGTTTTCTACTCAGTTCTCTCACAAGTACCAGAAGAATGTGAGAGTTTGTGAGGCTAATTTTTCATTTCCCACCCTTTCCTTGGATGCTCTGTTAGACGTGACTTCAACACATCTTTACCTAGGTTTTAGGGCTTTAGCCTATGTCAGATACATCCCCCCGCTGACATCGGTTCATTCCCTATTAGGGCATTGCACCTGGAAATGGGGCTAAAAGTCCATACTTCTGCTGCAGGTGAAGGTCGGGAGCAGCAGACCTTTTATGAAAAAGCGGTAAGATAGCAATAGTCACTGGTCGTACAAACTTCTGGCTGTTGTCCAAAAACACCAGCCAACAGGGCCTAAGGCTTGAAGATGGTGCCCAGTATCTGTAAAGAAAAGATTTTTCCTAGCTCCATCTTTTGGTTCCCAGGGCTGATGCAGGTTTGAATGTTCATCTCTCAATGGGTGCAGGTAAATGATGTTGGGGTGTAAACTGGTTTTGGGGGGTTGGGGGACAGTTGGACCATCTCCAACCTGATTTTCATGGTTGCATCTTCCTGCAGTGCAACTGTGTGTAATTGCCCTATTATACCTTTGCCAGAGATCCCCAGAAATTTCCTGGACACCATAAAGGGACCTGAGACCTGGCATACAATGTCTCCACCCCTTTTTCCTTTGCATCTGGGAACTAAGTTTTCGCTGGGTGCAAAGGAGAGGAAAATCATTCCCTTTATCTTTCTTTTATGTGCATAGGATGATATCACTCTACATCATTCTGAGTGGGAGTTCATAATATATTTAAGAATTATAGACATGAATGAACTGGTATCCCACAGATTATACACTAAATTACAGCCTTTTGGTTTGTATCATGCATAATGCCCTCAAACTGCTGCTGGCTATGACATATTTTCCATATTTTTTCACCCACTCAATTCCTGCACATGTGCTGCCCTAAGGTTACCTTTCCCTAATTACCAGAAATACTCAAAACAAACTCTTTGAACCTTTGCATGGTCTATCAATGTTGTTTTGTTCACTGGTCTAGGGTTTTCCAGATTTCGTATTCAGCTGATTCTAGTTAGTCACAATAATCCCAATTGTTGATTGTTTTTCAATTTAATGGCACTTTCTGCTAATCATTCGTTCTTCTGTTAGGTAGCGTTTTATAAATCCTGGAGCGCACTGTCCTTAGTTTCTTCCATGGTTAATCAATGTGTGACCCGTGTGGAAGTAACAGCTTTGTGCTGTCCGTGCCTTCACACACAAAGTACAGTATTAGGATTTATGAAAAAGCAGTCTGAATGGAAGTGCTTACTCTAAACACTATTAGAAACTTTCTATAAATCATCTCTCACAATTTAACGAACAACATTGGAAATTGATAGTTGTCTCAGTAATGGTGCATAAACCAGGTACCACTCGATGCACTCAATAAGGGTTTTGTTACAAGTGGCAGTCACACTCCCGTTGGTCCTTGTATGCCTTTGACCCCACCTCTGAGATGACTTTGACCCATATCCCAGTAACCTTTGACCTCAGGTAGCAGTAACGATGTGATCAATGAAATATATCAAAATACACTTTCCCCCTCTTGCTCCACTCAGTGGGCATGTCATTGATTTAAACACTTACCTTCTTCAAAATAAACTCACCTTAATCATAAGACAATCCCTGATCCTAACTCTGAGTCAACCCTTATCTTAACCCCGCAGCCCAAATCTAAGCTCCAACTTAAATTTAATACCAGATCTTCCCAGTCTTGACCAGGAAAATTCTTTTCAGCAACAAGATTGGTCAGAATGTCAACAGAGTGGGATGGAGCAGCGGCAAGTTGGCCAGGGGTGACAGCAAGTAAATCCGAAAGACTAGATACAAGTTCAAATGAGACCAGCAGAAACCTGATGAAAGGCTGAAAATGTAAAGTATTAGGCCAGGCAGAGACCAGCTGCAAAAGAAATAAGCATGGAAAGGTATGGATGAGAATGATAGACAATGGCCCATCTTTGTACACACATTGTGCCAATATACTTGGTCAGCTATTTCAAAATCAGCCACTGAAGTACTTTAAATTGTATTAAACTAGACCCAGGACTACACATTTTAGCTTCAAAGTGAATTGCCCACTAAACAATAGCTGTTTTTAATGCATATTGTTCTCTTTGCAGTAGAAGGCAAGCTCCATAAGATCCAGTGCCCCTGAACAGGTGGAAACATGGAACAGCAGAAACACCTGTCTTCTTTTAAATTGGTAACAATGGAGCTAGGGGCTTGAAGGGTAAGACGGCCCAGGTGATGTACGCTTTTTTAGTTTGTATTATACTCACGTACCTTAAATGTAGGGGCCAGTTAGCTTAGATGGCTGGTGTGTGGTTCACAATAACACCAACAGCATGGGTTTGATTCCTGTTCTGGATGAGACAGACTTGGGGCCTGCCTCCTTACTCTGCCCTGTAAGTAAGTGGAAGGCAATAGCAAACCACCACTGGAAAAAAAAACAGGACCTCCCTTTGGGCAGAACACACATCGCTCACTCACCTTAACTGTGCCAGTGAAAGTTAGGGGAGAATTTGCCCCATGTCAGGCGGGCGGTGGCAGTGAGGCTGGGATGCCATGGGGAGGTATGTTTGGCGAGCACTCAGGCCACCATGTGTGGCACAGAAGCCATGACACTGCTGAATGCTCAGTGATTGAAGTTAGCAACATGGCTTTACCATTGATTATGGAAGGATGAATGCATAATGATCCGGGGGAGTGGCATGCAAGTTGACATTGTCTGCACTGTAACTAATCAAATGTCTTTTTCTTCCTTTCAGCATCACTGAAGCAGTGATGGGAGGAGGAGGCAGAGGGCCCACCTCTCACCCCTGAAGCCCCAGAGCAAATCCGCTCACCAGCGTCACACCATCTCAGCCAGGCAGGCACCAGCGCAGATACTAGCACCTCAGTTGGAATTAGATATTCGGCTAGTGTCCTGGGTCACAGCTGTGAGGGCACTTCACACTCGCTTGAGACAGAGAGTGCCCAGGGTGCCAGCAGTCAGAGGACTGCTGGGGACCAGGTACACGCTTGGTCGGTGGCTGATGATGTGCCTCTGGAGTCGTCCGTGAGGCAGCGAATGCTGGAAATGTAGCAGAGCATGCGGAAGGATTTGGCGTAGATACAAGAGGCTATGCGTGGCATTGTGCCCATACTGGAGGAGTCCACGCGGAGCATCACTGATGCAATGAGCCTCATGGCTGCGCGCCATGCTTCCTCCATGGAGAGAGTGGTAACTCTCGTGGAGAGGCTCCTCTAGGAGAACAATCAAGGCCTCCTCGGGTTGCGCTCTGACCTGCAAGCCCTCACAGCAGCATTGGCCTCAGCTAGCCAGTGCCAGTGTGGGATATGGTTTGGTCACCAAGTATCCCAGTTCGGTGCCCATTCATCTATGGTGGGCAGGGAAGTCCGAAGCGACCTCACATTGGCGCAGCAGCTGCCTGTTGTCTCTGCAGGCTCCTCTCAGGGCGCTCCGGATGAGGGCAGCAGCTCCTCTGCCCTTCTGCAAGTGACCGTGGCATCCGATGAGGCTGCGGCGACTCGGGGGAAGCCAGCTGTGGAACTGGCCGCTCCCCTCCCAGGCGGGGCCAGCACAGGCTCCTCGGGCCAGAGGACGTCTGCCAAGGTCATCAAGGTCAATAAGATAGCAGAGTGAGCAGGCTGTCTCAGATGCCAGTGCCAGCGAGGGGACAGCACCTAGACGTAGCACCCGTAAGCATAAATTTAAGGCACCTTAGGCACACCACAGGTTTCTCACTGGTGCTTTTATGTTGGCCCATTGTACTTTGTGGAAGACAAATGATGTTCAACACCGTTTTTGTTTTGCTTTATCAAGTTACATTTGTTCACTCAATAAATTTTGACATGTTGCCATGCCCCAGGGTGATTCCTTACTTCTGCAAGTAGACAGGAAGCCATGAACTTATGAATGACTTGAACTTTATTGACAAGGGCTTTAGTTAATGTTAGTGTCCAGACTCAGGTATCGATTGCGGAACCTGCAGCCCTGGCATGTGTTGGAAGGTTCATCTGTGGTGTGCTAGCTAAAGGTTCTTTGGATTAAAGCCTCCTGGGTGTCCCCCTGCCTCCCTGGAGCATGCCTGGGTCAGCGTCTACCCCCCCAGCATTCTCCTGTGCGTGCTCATCCTCGGACTCACTCCTGGACTCATCGTGTGCAGCTGGAGCAACTGTGTCCACATCTTCTTCGTCCACAACATCGCCCCTTTCCAGCGCCAGATTGTGGAGAGTGCAGCATGCAACCACTATCAGCAACACATGATCTGGGGGGTATTGCAGTGCGCCCCCTGAGCGGTCCAGGCATCGGAAGTGCATCTTGAGAAGACCGATGGTTCTCTCCACCACAGCCCTTGTGGTGCCGTGGTTCCTATTGTACCGTTGCTCAGCTTCTGTTCTTGGATGGCAGAGAGGTGTCATGAGCCACCTTTTGAGGGGAAAGCCCTTGTCACCCAGCAGCCACCCATCCAGCCGGGCTGGAAGACTGAAGAGCCCCGGCACCTGGGAGTGTCTGAGGATGTAAGCGTCATGGGAGCAACATGGCTACCTTGCACAGACTTGCAGAATCTGCATCCTGTGATCACACACTATCTGCACATTCATGGAGTGGAAGCCCTTCCTGTTGACAAAGGCACCGGGCTCACCTGCTGGCGCATTGATGACCACATGTGTACAGTCTATAGCACCCTGGACGCGGGGGAAGCCAGCAATGGCCATGAAGCCTCTGGCTCGCTGTGTCTGGCCGGCCTTGTCCCAGCGGTAGTGGATGAAAGTCAATGCACGCCTGAACAGAGCATCTGTCACCTGCTTGACACAAGTGTGGACAGCTGATTGGGGACTCCGCAGAGATCACCCACTGACCTCTGGAAACAGCTGGAGGCATAGATGTTCAGGGCAGCTGTGACCTTTAGAGCCACTGGCATGGGGTGCCCACCCAATCAGTTTGTGGAGATCTCAGGGCCTATCACCTGACAGAGTCTCCTTCGGCACTGGACCTCAGACATATTGAGGTAGCTGCTTCGCCGCCTGTATACCCTGGCAGCAGGATATTGGTCCCTTCCGCCTTGCACTTCCTGTTGGCCCTGCACCCCTTGTGCCTGCGCCTGACCTCCCAAAGGTGGCTCCCCTGGAGGCTGAATGTGCACTCCTGGCCTCCTCCCCATCCTAGCCCTCCCTTCCTCCTCAGAGGAGTGCCTCCAGCGGAGAGTTCAGCTCCCGTTCCCAGGCTAAGGGAAGGTTTCCTGAAAGCTGCAGGCCCCAGAAATGATCTTTACTGTAGATCCCTGACCAAGGCTTTTACTCCTGTCCAGGCAGCTGGTATGAGTTTTGAAGTCTTCCCGCTCACACAGGCAACTATAAGTAAATTTCACACTTAAATACTTGAAAGCCCGCGATCCCACTCACCCCTCATATCCCGCCTGTGGATGAGGTTTATACACATGTCTCCTACCTGCCTGCCCGTTGCGCCCGTGCGACGTCCTGAAGATCGCACAGGCTGTGAAAAATCTAATTCAATCGCTGCCGCAAGGGCCTTAACTGGCTTGTTAATTGATGGCGGGTGTGCATCCGAACTTATAGTGCACCCGTCTTCCCAAATATCGCGGTGGCGCACTGTGACGTCGGGACGCTCGCCCGACATCGCTGCGCGTCATTTTACACTCGGGGGGCCTGCCCCCTGAACACCAACGGGAAAATTCTCCTCTTAGTTTCAGCAGATGGAAAGCCGCTGCCTGACCCTGCTGAACATTTCCAGCAGCATCTTGTTTTTATTTCACGTTTTCAGCACCTGCGGTATTTTGCTTTTATATTGGTCTGCGTCACGAAAGGGAGTTTTGTGTGAACAGGAATTCCTATCCACAGCATGGAGCAGAATTTTTACCCCTGTGGGAAGTAGATTCGGGTCGGGGCGGTGGGGGGGTGGGGGGGGTGAGGGGTGAATTGGGAAGAGATGCATCAGTGTAAACTGGTGGCCGGGAAAGTAGAATGTCAACGTGAACTGGGAGGGTAAGGAAGAGAAGAGCAGGGGCGGGAGGGGAGGTGGTTGTGGGGAGGAGATTGAGTTCGGGGATGGAGATGAGTGTATTTCCTGTTGTGTAAAGGTTAACAGAATGGATATACTAATCTATGATATAGATGATAATGTATCACTGACATCAGTCAGTCATGCGTTAGACACTCTCTTTCTCTCTCACTCTCGAGGTTGGAACACACCATGCTCAGGAGCAACATACCTACTCTGTAACCTGTCAGGATATAGTACTATTAAACCTGTTTTAAGCAAGTGCCAGTGTACGACTATAGTCTGTCTAAGAGACGATAGGTCACATGTACCAGTAACCAACAGCCAAGACTCCAGAGATCAGAAGGACCATCGAAAACATTTCCAATTTACTGTGGCAATCGTACTGATAATTTAAATTAGATTGATCAACAGAGTACCAATATATATCCATACGCCAACATAGGTCTTTCAAAAGGGAATTGGTTATTTACGTGAAATGAAAAATATTGCCGGTTTATGGGGAAAGAGCAGGGGGAGTGGGACTAAATGGACAACTCTTTAAAACAATTGGCACAGGTGCAATGGACTGAATGGCCTCCTTCTGTGCTCTAGAAGCTAGCGAATTGCACTACAGTACCTGCTGGGCACTGCACAGGCACAGGTGAGGTTCCAACAGAATAGCCCATGTCATTTTATTTCAGCAAACACTGCCACTTGCCTGCAATACTAGAAATGCTGACTGTCTGTGTGGAATGCTAATGCCTTGCTTGTAGGGAACGCTAGTGTTTCTATTTTTGTCAATAACTTTGTCTCCCAGGTCACACTGTCAGTGGAAAGTAGTATTGTGTCTGTAAAATAAGGGGAAGTGCAACTTTCTCACAGCCGGACATGGGGATAGTCTTTGCAGAAATAACGGGCCATGATATGTAACCATGTGGTATGAGTGTCAGCCTTAGCTCAATGGGCTTAGTGTTGTCTCTGAGTCAGATGTCATGGGTTCAAGCCCTACTCCAGAGAGTTAAAGCACGTAACAGTTCCTTCTAACCCAAGTTTCTTACTCTCAAACTGAATGCTAAACTCTACGTTATGGTCACTGTTTCCGAGGGGATCTTTTGCTCTGGGATCATTTATTAAGCCTGCCTCATTACACATTATAGATCCAAAATAGCCTGATCCCTGGTTGGATCCACCACATATTGTTCTAGGAAACTGTCTCGTGTACACTCTATGGATTCTTGCCTGTCGATACCTCTGCCAATTTGATTTTCCCAATCTACATGAAGATTAAAGTCACCCATGATTAATGTACTGCCTTTTTTACATGCCCCCATTATCTTCTGATTTATTCTCTGTCCTACAATATAGTTACTGTTAGGGGGCCTATAGGCTTCTCCCACCAGTGTGGCAGAAGGTGTAGGGGGGGGACATGAGCAAGAACTTTTTACGCAGAGGGTAGTGGGTGTCTGGAATTCGCTGCCCAAGTTGGCGGTAGAGGCAGAAACTCTAAACTCTTTTAAAAGGTACCTGGATCTGCACCTTAAGTGCTGTAAGCTGCAGGGCTATGGGCCGGGTGCAGGAAGGTGGGATTAGAAAGGGCACCTGGGTGTCCTCGGGCCTCCTTCTGTGCTGTAACTTTTCTATGGCTCTGTAACCAGGCTGACACTCCAGGACCAGTGCTAGTTTCTGGAATGTTCAATCACACATGATGCATTCTTATCATATGAGTCCTGCAGATATTAATATATTCATGGGCTGAGCTGGTTCCAGTTGAATACATTTTCCTTCCAGGTGTTACTTGTACTTATGTGCAATGTGGAAATACTGAAAACAGCACTGATATAATGGAAGTAACACTGCGGCAGCACTCACCATTATTAAGCTGCAAATCAACTTCCAACAATTGCATATGTGTGGTTAAAAGTGTAAATCAGGATATTGCTGTGTGAGATGCCATATTCCTAAAAAATCTGCATCAGAATGATACCTTGCTGAGAGATTTTGTTCATTCAAGTACATGAGCTGCTGTAATTACCTGACATATACAGACTAAGCACACAAGAAAAGGTTAGGTATTGTCCATTCCAGTGTAAGTAAATTTTTAACAGTGTGGTAAGTCTTAATTACAGCAAAACAACTTGCCTGGCACTCAAAATTAACTTTTACAAGTGTCATTTCTTCAAATTTTAAATATTGTTAGAGATTTCAAAAAGCTTAATTTTTTGGACATTTCTTTGTTACCTTTATTTCTCTCTCTTAATCCTGTCTTTTGTTCCCTCCCTTTATTTCACTTTCTGTACCTGATTTGACATTAAATTAAATACTTTAACTGACACTTCCTGGTTCAGACTCTGTGCAGCTTATTAATGATTCTTCAATCTGTTTGGTTACGGAACCACAGAGTTGGTTGCCTATTTGTAGAGGTCTCACATCCTCCATGGAGGTTGTGGTGCAGTTTTGATAATTGACCGGCAGGAATTCGCTGAACAAAATCCCATAGAATGTGCCTATGGGTGAGTGCAATTGTAATGAAAGACTGGCACTGCTTCTTGGGCCAGAATTTTCTGCTTGACGTGCACGTCAGTGCGTAAAATGATGCACGGTGACGTTGGACGAGTGTCCTGATGTCACCACGTGCCATCGCGATATTTTGCTGGGCGGGTGCGCAATGAAATTCGATGTGTGCCCGCCATTAATTAACATGCTAGTTAAGGCTCTTAAATCGTCGATTGATGGTAATTTTCAGCCGCCCATGTGATCTTCGGGTCGGCGCACAGGCGCAACGGGCAGGCGGGTAAGAGACTTTTTAATCAAACTCATCCATGGGTGGGATAAGAGGGCTCAATGGGGTTGTCAATCTGGTCTGTGAGTATTTATTGCAGAAAGTTTTTTAAACTAGCCTGTGTGATCTGTAGTAGTTCAGAACGAATTCCAGCAGCTTTCTGTGTACTTTGAACCTTCAGGTCAGCACTCTGCAGTCAGGAATCTTCATTGGGCCTGCAGCTTTCCGGAGGCCTCCCGTTAGCCTGGGCTTGGGTTTTGACATGTCCACTGGAGGCAGATCCTCTGAGGAGGAAGGGAGGGCTAGAATAAGGAGGCCAGAAGTGCACAATCAGTCCCCAGGGGAGCCACCTTTGGGAGTACAAGGGGTGCAGGGCCAAGAGCTGGTACAAGGTGGAAGGGGCTGCAGAAGACACTGCTGCCAGGGTATACAGGCGGCGAAGCAGCTATCTCAATATGACTGGGGTGCAGTGCCGAAGGAGGCTCCAACTGTCAAGAAAGACAGTCAACTACATCTGTCAGTGGATTGGCCTGAGATCTCCCCTAACTGTGTGGGAGGACACCCCATGCCAGTGGCTCTGAAGGTCACAGTTGCTCTCAACTTCTATGCCTCTGGCTCCTTCCAGGGCTCAGTGGGTGATCTTTGGAGTGTCTCCCAATCAGCTCTCCACACTTGTGTCAAGCAGGTTACAGACGCTCTGTGCAGACGTGCATTGACCTTCATCCACTTCCGCTGCAACCAGGCAAGCCAGACACAGCGAGCCAGAGGCTTCATGGCCATTGCTGGCTTCCCTCGTGTCCAGGGTGCTATAGACGGCACACATGTGGCCATCAAAACATCAGCAGGTGAGCCCGGTGCCTTCGTCAACAGGAAGGGCTTCCACTCCATGAACGTGCAGATAGTGTGTGATCACAGTGGATGCGGCTGCACATGATGAGTCCAGCACTGATTCTGAGGATGAGGAAGCACAAGGGAATGATGAGGGGCTGAACACTAACCCCGGACTACACCAAGGAGCAGGGACATCCGGGAGACTTTAATCCAACGAACCTTCAGCTAGCTCCACACAAATGGGTCAGGAGGACCAGCCTTGCCTGGCGCTTCCATACTCACCACTTAAGTGCTAAATCTGCCATGTCATCAGCTGCAACTAAGGGCTTTGGACATAAACTTCAATATCCACTCAAACACTCATGACAAATGCAGAACAAGGGGGCCACCCTCAGCCATGGTAACACATCTGGTTTTCATTTTCACCATCAGAACTTCTCACAAAGTCAAAACAAAATATTATTCAAGCGGAAACAAATGATAAGTCCCTAATCTAGGGCCAACACAAAAGCACCAGTGAGAAACCCATGGTGTGCCTAAGGTGCCTTATGCTTATGTTTACGGGTACTATGTCTTGGTGCTGTCCCATCGCTCAGAGTAGCATCTGAGACAGCCTGCTGACTCTGCTGTCCTGTTGGCCTCGATCACCCTGGCGGTCGTCCTCTGGCCCATGGAGCCTGTGCTGGGCCCACCTGGGAGGGATCTGCCAGGTCCACAGCTGGCATCTCCCCAGTCATTGCAGCCTCACCGGATGATACGGTCATTGGGAGAGGGGCGAAGCAGCTGGTGCCCTCATCCGGAGTGCCGTGTGAGGAGCCCACAGATACAACAGGCAGCTGCTCCGCCGACGTGAGGTCGCCCTGGACCTCCTTGTGCACCGTCGATGGATGGGCAACGAGCTGGGAAGCTTGAAGCCCACACCATCTCCCACATTGGCAATGACCAGCTGTGGCCACTGGCTCTGTGAGGGCTTGTAGGTCTGAGTGTAACCCCAGGAGAACCTGCTTGTTCTCCTGGAGGCCCCTCTCCACGAGAGTCACCACTCTCTCCATGGAGGAAGCATGACGCTCTGCCATGAGGCTCATTGCATCAGTGATGCTCCATGTGGACTCCTCCACCACGGACACCAAGCGAAGCACAGCCTCATGTATCACTCCCAGATACTCCCACACACCCGGCCACATTTCCTGCACCTGCTGCATCGCGGACGACTCCAGGGACACATCAACACGCACCGACTGAGCAGGTGCTTGGTCCCCTGCAGTCCTCTGACTGCTGGCGCCATTGGCATTCTCTGCATCTGCCAGCTCCCCCAGCGATTGTGAAGTGCCCTCTCCACTGTGCCCTAGGACACTAGCCGATATTGCAATACTCACTGAGGTGCTAGTATCTGCGCTGGTGCCTGCCTCGCAGAAATGGTGTGATACAGGTGACAGTTAAGGGCCCTCAGGTGTGAGAGGGGGCATCCGGAATTCCTTCTGGCAGACGGGCTCGGATGATGCTGAAATTAACAAGGACAGTGGATCAGTTAGCGTGCATACAGTGACACACTTCATCCCTTTCCCCCTGGCCTATTATGCACTCAGAACCAGAACCTATTGACACAAATATTAGTGGGGTGGCAAATAGTGAGGAGGATCGCCTTACATTACATGTGGATACAGACGGGCTGGTCAGATGGTTTAAGGAATGCCAAATGGAATGTTATGTGGATAAGTGTGAGGAGCTGCACTTGGGCAGGAGAAACAAGGCACAGGAATACAGGATGAATGGTAGGACTGTGGAAAGTAAGGAGGATCAGAGGGACCTTGTTGTGCATGTCGACAGGCCTGTTAAGGTAGCGGGACAGGTACATAAGGTGTTGAAGAAAGTAAATGCCATACTTGTGTTTATTAGCCAAGGAATAGAATATAGGAACAGGGAGGTCATGTTCCAAATGCAGAAAACGCTGCCTAGGCCACAGCTATAGTTCTGCGTGCAGTTGTGAAATGCGCTTCACGGGAGGGATGTGATTGGAGTGGAGACAGTGCAGAGGTCGTTGACCAGGATACTAGCTGGGCTGGAGAATTTGACTTATGAGGAGACATAGCATAGACTGGGGTTATTTCCCCTGGAGCAGAGGAGATTGAGGGGTGACATTATTGAGGTTTATAACATTATGAGGGGCATAGATAGGGTCGACAGAAAGGAACTTTTCCCTTTGGTGGAGGGATCAGTAACCAGGTGGCATTGATTTAAGGTAAGGGGCATGAGGTTGACAGGGGATGTGATGGCCAACTTTTGCACAGTGTGTTGGGAATGTAGAATGCACTGCCTGAAAGGGTGGTGGATGCAGAAACCCTCCTAACTTGTAATAAATATTTGGATGTGCAGTTGCGATGCCATGGCATACAAGGCCATGGGGATAGTGGTGGGAAATGGGATAAGGTGACTTTGAAAGGTGTTTGACATGCGCATCTTTGACGGGCCGAGGGACCTTTGTCTATGATCCACACGTCTGACTCTAATACTCTGTGAATGAGCAATGTTGCAACAATAACAAATCAAACAATCATCAGTGCTATGGATGTTGGGAAGACAGAGCGGATGTCACTGTTGACCTCAAATACCTGACCGTTCCACCCCAGCCTCACCGACACCTGGGTGACCAGTTGACTTGGGCGCATGGCGTCTCTCAAGCTCCAGGGCCTCCTGCTTGAAATGGCTTAAAATCATGATCTAGGCCTGGCTGCCTCCAGTCCGCGAACGCTCACGCGCATTGTAAGCATTCTTCTGAAAAACAGAGAAGACCATTCGTTGGGACTAATCGCACATGGACTCTGCACGTGCACGCCACACCCCAACCACAGTGGCCCATATCAGGCCTCCAGTGCCTCCTCTCCCCACTACTGCTGACCAGTCACGTAAAGATAGTACGCCTGCTCTTAACTGCCCCACCACCCCCCTCCACCCCCCCACGCACCCCAACGGCCACCTTGGACACAGTCTGCGTCCATCACTTTAGGAAACACACGGTCTTAGCTCCCATAGCAAGGAGGTGCAACTACGTGCAGCGTCAAGGGCAGTAGATGGCTCTTGGCCACGAGACCTTGAGGCTCCCCTTCCACAATTTCATCACCGTGAATAGGACATGTGCTGGAGTTCTGAGTATGTGCCTAGCTGCATCTCCTGCAGGTTGCCCCCAGACTAGTCATGTGAGACTAAGAGCAACACATGACGTGGGGGAGAACTCATCTCCTCATGAATCACTCAGGCTGATGTATGCATGGGCACTATCTGCTTGCCCACCCAGTGTATGAGAAATGCCCAACATGATTAAATTGACTGAAATCTGTCCACTCATGACAATCAATGAAGTAAAGCATTATCAGAGGACCAAAGGCATGGGTTTAGCCCACCATCAAAAATCTTATAAAATCATTGCACTTATTTTCCTTATTCTTGATTACCGTTCAGTTAGAAACCACTTGCCACATGGCCTTGAAAACATTAGTCTGCCCTGCAGCTGAGGGAGTTTCCTACTTCTGGCAAAGCTTTCTAAGAAATAGCAGTGGCCACAGGAAGTTCATTGAAGTGCTGGTGTCATTGTTTTTCTTAGAACAATTAAATAATGAATTCTGCATGATCGTGTTCACAACAAGTTTTGTGGCATATCCAAACAAATTTGATGTATTAAATACTTTAAAGATTAATTGGAATAAGAGGGTTGAGTAGATGGGACTGCCCATTCCAACATTTTATTTCTTTGTCAGGAAGTTGCTCGCCATGTTCTTTAATTTATTACCTATTTCAATATTCCCGTGCCTTGAGTATCATACAGGATATTGATGGTGGGGAGTCTGGTGATGGTAAAAAGACTCGCATTTATATAGTACCGTTCCAGATCTCAGGATGTTCCAGAGTGCTTTCCATCCTATTAAGTTCTTTTGAAGTCAGTTTTGTAATGTAGGAAACATGGCAGCCAATTTGCGTACAGCAAGCTCTAACAAACAGCAATGTGATAATGACTGGATAACCTGTTTTTAGTGATGTTGATTGAGGGATAAATATTGGCTGGGATTTCAGGGACAACTCAGATAAAAGCAAAATACTGCAGATGCTGGAAATCTAGAACAAAAACAAAAATACATGGAAAAACTCAGCAGGTCTGACAGCATCTGTGGAGAGGGATACTATCTTCAACTGCTTCATCCATGATCTCCCTCTATCATAAGATCAGAAGCGGGCCGTTCACTGAAGAGTGCACACTATTCAGTGTCAAGTACAGTTCCTCAGATAATAAAGCATCAGCAAGACCTAGACTACGTCCAAAATTAAGCTACTAAGTTGCAAGTAGCATATCACATCACACAAGTATTTCCAACAAGAGAGAGCAAGCCTAACCACCTCCCCTTGATATCAATGGCTTCACTCACTCCAGACACATCAACACAAAAGTTCAGGCCAACACTCCAGTACATTACTGAGAGAATGCTGCACTTTCAGAGGTATCCTCTTTCTGATGAGACATTGAACCGAGGCCCAGAGTGTTCTCTCAGGCGGATGTAAAAGACCTTATGACACTATTTCAAAGAAAATCAGGGGAGTTGTCCCTGATACAAAAACAAAAATACGTGGAAAAACTCAGCAGGTCAGGCAGCATCTGCGGAGAGGGATACAGTTGACGTTTCGAATCCGTATGACCCTTCATCAGAACTAAGACCTATAGAAATGAGATGAAATCTAAGCTGGTAGTAGGGGGTGGGACAGGAGAGCTCGACAGGGGGCCAGTGATAGGCGGAGGCCAAGAAGGGATTTCCAAAGATGTCATAGACAAAAGGGGTGTTGACAGTGGTGATATTATCTAAATCTTTTTTTGTTTCTTTTGTTTTTGTATCAGGGACAACTCCCCTGATTTTCTTTGAAATAGTGTCATAAGGTCTTTTACATCCACCTGAGAGAACACCCTGGGCCTCGGTTCAATGTCTCATCAGAAAGAGGGTACCTCTGAAAGTGCAGAATTCTCTCAGTAATGTACTGGAGTGTTAACCTGAACTTTTGTGTTGATGCGTCTGGAGTGAGTGAAGCCATTGATATCAAGGGGAGGTGGTTAGGCTTGCTCTCTCTTGTTGGAAATACTTGTGTGGTGTGATATGCTACCTGCAACTTAGTAGCTTAATTTTGGATGTAGTCTAGGTCTTGCTGATGCTTTATTATCTGAGGAACTGTACATGACACTGAATACTGTGCACTCTTCAGTGTACGGCCCGCTTCTGATCTTATGATAGAGGGAGATCATGAATGAAGCAGTTGAAGATAGTTTGGGCCTAGAATGCTCATCTACTTTCCATAATGCTTCCATATGCCCCAAAACCTTTATGCATTAAAGCCAATGTTTCTATGCATTTTTCAATCTCTCTGCCACCCACCAGTTTCCCTCATATGAGATCTACAAAGTAGCTGTTTAAAATAACATGCTGCTCATGAAAATCCAAGTTAACAGTAGTGTTTTGTCTCTAGTGTGGCAAGAAACAGATGTGAAGCATGATGATGACCAAGTGATTGCAGCGTCCTGTACTTCTGACAACATTGGTGCCAGATCACCTACCCTGTCATTCATCCTTTTCTTAGCATGCTACAGCCCAAAGACACTTAAGGGAAGATGAAGAACTGACGCACGGTGAACTACAAGAGCACAAGGGTGCCAGAGTATGTGAATGTAGAAGTGGAACATGATTTCGCTGATTGGAAGCTTAAGAACTGCCAACTCCAGGCTGCAGAGCATGTGAATAATGATCTCACAAGAGTCCCTCCAAGTAAAGAAAATGGCTAATGGAGCTCCAGGCACATGTGGAAGTCCTGTGCAGTCTAGGCCATGGTGTGCAGCAGATGGGTGAGATAGCGGTGAAGTTCATTGCATGTTGTGTGTCAACATTGGATAAGATTTCACCTCTCTGGAGGGCTGCTGCAGATATATATGTAAACCTCCCCCCGCTTTATGCAAGATCTAGGCAACTCACTCAACTCAATATGAAGCAGCGAATGAAGTATTGGAGGTCTCGGAGGGGGGTGCTTGGCAATTGGGTTGATACGAACAGATGGACTAAGTTGATTCTTTCTGAGGAATTTAACAACCTTTGTTTCCGAGGGCTGTTCTTCTACTGACAGGTAGTAATTGGAATCCTGTTCCCAGTACTGGGATTGTTGATGTGTATCGATCGGCTACTGAGGACCAAGTCAAGTTTGCAAGATCAGGGAACAAAGGAACCCCTTTGTCCTTCATTCATCCCAGGACCAGGGATCCCTGAGAAGAAGGGCCATCTCCATCCCAAGACTGATAACACTTTACAGCAGCCCTCACATGGCATGAAGAAAAAATTTACATCAGGGCAGGCAAGAGCTTGCATGAGCATACGGGTTGTGCATGGTGAGAAAAACAAACAATAATTTTGTAATAATTCACTGGTGCACTGGAATATGTGATATACAAGGAGACGGTGGTATGGTTGTAGTTCAGGCTAATGCCCTAGCAACATGGGTTAAATCCCACCACAGCAGCTGGTGGAATTTAAATTCAATTAATAAATATGGAATATAAAGCTAGTCTTAAGCAATGGTGACCATGAAACTATCATTGATTGTTGTGAAGACCCATCTGGTTCACTAATATCCTTTAGGAAAGGAAATCTGCTGTCCTTACCTGGTCTGGCCTACACGTGACTCTAGACCCACAGGTTGACTCTTAACCGCCCTCTGAAATGGCTGAGCAAGCCACTCATTTCAAGGGAAAGTTGGGATGGGCAACAAATGCTGAGCTTGTCAGTGACGCCTACATCCCATGAAAGAATAAAGGGAAAAAAAGGACTGGACAGGTAACGTGCAGATCTTGAGGTTCATGATTGTTATATGATGGTTCGCTGTGAAAATGGAGGACTTTGCTTGAAAGGAAGGCAACAACCTGTATTTATAAAGCACCTTTTATGACCACAGAACATTCCAAACCCCATCATAGTCAATTTTGAAGTTGTGTCAATGTTGTAAAGGAAATGCAGCCGCTTATTTGTACACAGCAAGATCCCATGAACTGCAATGACCAGAGAGGTATTTTTATTTGTTATGTCGTTTAAGGACACCAGGAGAACTCACATTCTCTTTGAATAGGGCAGTGGGACCTTTTACGTGTAATTGAGAGGGCAGACAGGCAGTGGTTTAAAAATCAATTGTGAGGTTTTACATTCTATTCGGAAAAATAGCAGGTCACATATTATTTGTAAAATACGAAACTAATGGGATAGAGAACACAAAACACTGAAAAGTAATGACAGGTTGGTAAAGCCATACAAAAATAGAATCCAAGTGCTAAGGTTTTTTTATAGAGGGATAGAATTGAAAAATAGAGAAGTTATGCAAAACCGATATTGAGCCTTTGTTAGACCAGGCTACGTGCAGTTCAAGTCGCAAAAGGATATAGAGGAACTGAAGAGCGTGCAGAAGAGAATTCCAAGGATGATGCCAGAAATGTGAGATTATACTTATCAGAAAAGAATGGACAGGCTATGTGTCTTTTTGAAAACAGAAGGCTGAGGGGTAACATAATAAAAAGGCTTTAAAATTACAAAATTATAAAACTTTGATAGAGTAGGCATGGAGTAAGTGGTTCCACTTGTGGGGAGGAGCAAAACTAGAGGCCATTAATATTAGAATATCATCAATAAAATGAAATAAAGAATTCAGAAGAAACTTCTTTACCCAGAAAGTGGGAGAATGTGGAATTCATTATCACAGGGAGTGGTTGAGGCGAATGGTGTAGATGCTTTTAAGGGGAAGCTAGATAAGCATATGAGGTAGTAGAGAATAGAGGGTTATGCTGATAGAGTTAATGAGGGAGGCTTGGAGGAGGTTCAAGCATAATTACTCACATGGACTGGTTGGGCCAAACAGCATATTTCCTGTACTTGTCTGGCTGGATGACAGGATATTTCCCCTTATTGGAGAGACTTGGGGACACTACTTAAAAACAAGGGGTCTCCATTTAAGACTGAGTTGAGGAGATTTTTTTTTCTCTCTAAGGGTTATTGGTCTGTAGAATTCACTTCCCCAGCGAGCAATGGAGGCTGGGTCATCAAATAGGCTGGAGGGGCCGAATGGGCACTTCTGCTTCTCCTTCGTGTGTATATTCATGCATTCTATGTAAAAAGGGAGTTCCTCTTGACAATACAGCACCTCTCAGTCATGCCCTGAAGTGTCAGCCTAGATTATTTGCTCAAGTCTTGAAGTGAGACAAACCCACAATAGTCTGACTCGGTGATGAGAATGCCAGAAACAACAATAAGGAATGCGGAAGGTATGATGAAGGCTGAGGATACCGCAGCTCTTTTAAAGCTCCCCATAATATTTAATTGGAAATTGTAAAACAAATTTTGCTAAAAGCCCAATTGAATCGGGAGCAATATCACTGACAGCGATTCTTAATGGTGCAGAGCACAATCAATTTGTTTCTCTTGTCTTTGCAACATCAAAGACCTGAGCTCAATTTGGAGAGTTAAACCTGCCTTGCACCCGAACCTGCCACTTTCCTGATGGGCTGATTAGATTAGAATTGCTCCCTCTGCTGGGGTTGTCCCATGTCTCCGCTGACATTACAACGTGACCAGGAAAACCTCGGCAGAATTTTGGAGTCTCCATTCCACTATTCAAAGACCAGCAGGGAATTCTCTTGATGTCCTGACTGATAATCCTCCCTCAGCCAATAGCTACCCAAAAAGAACCCTAACTAGTCAGTCATTTCACTGGCGGTCATGAGATGTTGCAGTGTGCTAAATTGCTCCCGCGTTTGCCTAACATCAGTCACTCCACTTCAAAGTTGTTTCGATGCATGTGGACTGCTTTGAGATGTTTCTAAAAGAGATGATGATGCACCAAGTAAAAATGGTTCTTTGTACTAGAGAAGCAGTCTGGCATGATCTCCATGAGGTGGTCTCACAACACTATACTTTATTGCACCAATCTGACTGCTGAGTTAATGCTACCAGTCTATAATGCACCAACACCAAAAGTTGTAGCTAGCCCATATGTGTCATAGATATGAGACTGCAATTTCATCAATGATCTGCAAAAAAACCACTTTGAACCAAATATGTAGTTCCTGTTGATGACGTTTTAGTGGTTTGAGCACTTCCGCAAGCTACATAAGGCACTGCAACTCTAAATCTGGAAGAGTTGTCCAATAATTGAACAGAATACTTTCTTAAAGAGCTCTGCACTTGTCTTCTGCAGTCATATGTCTGAATTGCAATAGAATGGAACTTGGAGCAGGTAACTCCCACTTGCACAACTGTTGTTCTGGTCTCCAGCAGTGTTGAATGATTACATTTTATGTGGCATTTAGCACTTAAAAAAACTTTTAGAAATGATAATTTGTTGTAAATGTGTACTTAAAATAATTGAAAAATGCTTTTGTGCACTTCAGAAAACAAGATGTCATTTTAAGGATGCAATTTGTAAGAAGAGGTTGGAACTGTCTTTAACCTGTTTGCTTGTTTTTTTTTTCAGGGATCCTACATGTACTTCTGTTGCTCTCTTTATCTTTTCTCAACACCAGTGCGGCTCCTGTCTTAAATAAAACAATGAATATGAGCTATCAACTGGCAGCTGAATTAAACCACTCTACTCCAGCTCTACTAAATTTATATGTAAGAATTTTTACCTTATTTATATAATTTTAAATATTAAACACTATTTGAAATTGCACATTTTTTAGTTTAGCCCTTAAACTACTAGTGTGTCATTTATTGAATTTCATATCAATGTTTTCCTGCAGACTCTATAGCTTTTAATTTTATTCCAAGCACAGTAATGTGATGGTGCACAGGATTAGAACATTGCTCTGCTCTTCTATCTGGAATTGAATCTACCCTTGACTGATTGGATGAAAATCTTTTGCCACTGTCAGTTATAGTGGTTCCATGTGAAAAGCCATCATTATGAGGGGTCCAGGGAGAGCAGTGCTCAAGTATAGGCCTGTGACCTTTATTCCCTGCCGTCACTTAATCTACTTCCTGCTGTGCTCTCATTCAGACATGTCGATGGCTAGAGATTGGTGATTCCCATAGTCATGAAGGAGAGAATCTGGTTCTGCATGTCTTTTATAGGTGGAGAGCTGATGGGGGCTCGCGAAATCAATTATAATCTGGGTCTCCCATTCCATGCGTCTCTATTGTTGTTGGATCCATTATGTTAAGGAGTGGCATTGATGGCAGGAGTCATGTATTTACTTTTGATGGCAATGCTTTAATGCACAGGCGTCTTGAAACTACAGCCAGTCCTGTTGATGCACTTCTAAACCTCAAAACCTCACATAATTTATCACTGTAAACTGACAGTCTTGCTCAGCAGGGATGATGTTTTGATTAGAACCAAACTGTTGGGCCAGAGTAGAAGCAGCTTTTCTATCTATCTAGCTGGAACTGCAACCTACCTAAGAGTAGTTGGTGCTAAAAATGGTAGCAAAACTGGGAATGTCATCAGCCGGATTGATAAGTGTGTAGCATACTGTTGGGAAAGGTACAGTTTACATCTTCATTTACTCAAGTATTATTTCCTGATCTTGGACATGCTACCAAGGGCACGCTGGACACAGGGAGAGAAGCAAATTACAGGGCAAGTCACCAGCACCTACACCCAACCCTCCCATCCCGCAACCCTCTCCACTCTCATGTACCCATTCATCAGCCTACAGTGCAACTTGCATGTCTACTCTTGGACCCAAGGTTTTACATATGACATGTTTATGAATTGAGCAAAAATTATTTATTTATTTAATAAAACCTTCGGGAAACCTCATCCCGCCCGTGGATGAGGTTGCCTGAAAAACGCGAAGGCTGCTTGGTCTCTTCGCCTGCCCGCCAACCTAAAGGTTGGATGGGCAGTGTTGATAACTATTTTACTTGGGTTTTTAATGGCCTAAATAGGCCATTGATAGTTGGGTGCGCAGCTGCCTCTGGCGCGCGTCCGCCGAACGTAATATCTAAATGATGCGTGCTGACGTCAGGATGCACGCCCGATGTCACCGCGCGTTATTTTACGCATTGGCGCGCTGGGACCACCCCCAACACGTCGACGTCAAAATTCTGGCCTTAACTGTTGTTTGTCTTAGCCTGGATAATATATCTGGGTGCAAAGTTTTTAAAAATAGCTCAATTGTTCTGGTATGGCATGGCACCTCTACATCAATTATTCAAGTAGTTTTACTTGTAGCACAAGGCCTTCCATCTTACCAATTGACATTGAACTCACTGAGATATGTTACTTCTTTCAGTAGAATGCTGCCAGTTGTGTGTTACTTATCTCACCCCATCTCCAGGGGACACAGTTTAAGAATAAGAGGTGTCTTTTTTAAGTCAGAGATGAGATTTTTTTCCTCTCAGAAGGTTGTTGGTATGTGGAATTCTCTTTTCCAGAAAGCAATGGAGGCTGGGTCATTGAATTTATTCAAGGCTGAGTTAGACAGATTTTCGACAGACAAGGGAGTCAAAGGTTATGGGGGGCAGACAGGAAAGTGGAGTTGAGACCACAACCAGATCAGCCAAGATCTTATCGAATGACAGAGCACACTTGAAGGGCCGAATAGCCTACTGCCCCCAAGTCCTATGTTCCATCTGGAGTTAGTGACTGTTGGCTATCATTGCTCTGTCTTCACTGCAGTTATGCCGTAGGTGTGGTGTGGGCACTAGAATTAGGTGGTGAAGATAAAGATAAACAGGAAGTAATGAAAGTTATAAAATGAGTAAGAAGTGAAAATGCATTCTCATCTGGTGTCTATAAAAATAATATAGAAAGACATTAAATTTCCAGATAACTAGTGACAGTTGTTTTACTAACAAAAACATTTCCTGTTAATTTAGCAAGATGACAATTAAAATTACTTCTTAACACATTCTTTTGAGGTATGATGAGTAAAACAAAATTTGCTGTGTAGCAACAACAATGATTGTGCTGTAACTTTCAGCTTTCTGGGCCCTATTGCACTCTGGAATTGCATCTCTAAGCCCCTGCTTTCCCACTTTAAGAACCTTCATAAATCCCTTTTGACTAATGTTTTGGGTCCTTCTAGACTTGGAATCTATTTTTTCTGATTACACCTCTGTGAAGCACCTTAGGATGTTTGTTGATGTTAAAGGTGCTATAGAAATGTAAGTTGTTGTTATATATTCCCATTACTAATATTAGCCTTTTCTTTCAGCTCTCTGCTCAAGGATATCCCTTTGTTAATGCTAATGCCCCTGTATGCAGAGTTGAGGTGAAGTGTCTTCCCAAAGGACATCTGGCCAATATGGAGGAAAATGAAATGCTTAAGAAAATATACATTGGTGCAAAACAGTTTGATCTGCACTTGAAAAACATTGTGGCCCAGCAGAGGAATATAAACTCTCTGAAGGAAAAATTGCACAATAAGCTTGAACATACTCAGATTCAGCTAATATCACTGCAGTCAAACCTCCAGTCCATTCTACGCAGCAGAGGTGACCATGTTCCCAGAGAGTTAAAGTGTTCACCAGAACACATTAATATCCCAAATAATCTGTTTGTACAAAAGCAACAAGGATGCGCAATACTGCGAGAGTTTAAACGGTATATCAATCAAGTGCTAAAGAGTTTTCATCACTTATTGAGGAGAGTTCATGGAAAACAGCTGTAACTTAGTAGTGTGTGCTGTACAGTGTTTGGTTTACACTGCACCTGAGTGCAATGCACTTTCTACAATTTCCACTGCAGACACTTAAGGGGACTGACATGAAAAATCGTGGAAATGTAATATTGACCTGTTCAGATACAATACGCAATCTTCTTGCAAGCACAGCCATATACTTACCTGGGCCAAATTCTTTGCTGAAATTGTTGCATATATTTAAACATAGCTGTGACTTAAATCTGATTTTAAGAAGAATGAGCCCTGCCTCATGAATGTGTTCAGTAAGAAGCTATTTGAGACATTTCAAATTGTATTTTCAGGAAAAAAAATCAAAACATTTAACCAAACTTACCTTAATTTTAATCTTTCTAAATGTAAAAGGTTGACCTAAATGGACCTGCCAATTTCTAAAGGTTGATTAATGACCCCTAAAAGGATTATTTCTGATACTGATATCCTCAGGTAATCTCTATCAGAATTTCTCTCTATTCAGCAGAATGTTTCTTTCATTTTGAAGTTGATATTTTTTACTATTGTTGGCAAACGAAGAGAACTCCAAGTTAGTATAGATAGAATATTTCAGACATTGATATTGAATATATTAATTATTATATTTTCATGGGACGTAAGCCCCTTTCTCAAGTGATATTTTTGTGGACCAATTTGGAAGTACGTTTCTCACCATTACTGGCTTATAAATACAGGTATTTCTACCTCTTTCCAACAGCATCAGACTATTAGCCGCAGCTGTTTCCAAACCCTTCTCTATTTCTACCTGTATTTTATCATTTTATTCAGGACACGTACTTCCTCGAGTGTCACTCAAAGAACCCTTGTTTCTGGTTCAACTCACTGTCCAGTGGTCGTATTTATTTATTTAACATACAAGAGGATCATTTCATTATGTTGCTGATTGCAATAAAAATATGCTGCAGTTTTTAATAAAAACCTGGTGAGAGACAGCATGCTTAAAGTAACACAAATGGTGGAAATGCTCAATAGGTCAGGCAACATCTGTGGAGAGAGACAGAGTTAACATTTCAAGTTAATGACCTTTTGTCAGAGTTTAAGCACTGCAGCAGACTGTTTTGAAGAAGAGTCACGGGCCAACAGTCTGGATACTGTTTTGATGCTGTTATTTATTTATTATTAATTCTTCAGGGTATTGAATATATTAAAATTTTGTACACACAGGCTTATTTAATATGTATTTTTTGTATTTATTTATATGATGGATTTTTAAATAAAGAACTGAACTGAATTCATTCTGCTGTTGTTTCTATGTTGTATATTTGTTAACTGATTTCTAATACTCATACACTTGGCTAACAGTGCAGAGAAATTCAATTACTGAATTAACTGCCTTCTGGTAAAAAACGCATTTATTTTAGAACATGCAGAACTTATAAGCTTTTCCTTGATATTTATATCCATCATTTTTATCTAGTTTCTCTTTTTCTCATTTTACTGGCCTTTTGCTGTCTCTGGTTTGAGTAAGAATGTTGTAACTCTTTTTCCATTACATTACAATTAAGGATTTGTTGACAGGAAAGATGTCATGGGAATCCAGTACACCTAAAGAATGGGCACTAAGTGTTCTGACTAAAGGCTAAAAGGCTCAAGGGGAGAATTTTTAGCATGTTGAGCGAGCTGGGTGGGAGCAGGCGACTCTCATGGAGAGGCTTCTCCAGGAGAACAATCAGGGCTTCCTGGGGATGCTCTTGGACCTGTATGCCCACACAGCAGCATTGACCTCAGCTGGTCAGTGTCAATGTGGGAGATGGATTGGGCACCCAGTATCCCAGCTAGGTGCCCATCCATCAATGGTGAGCGGGGAGGCCTGAAGCGACCTCACGTTGGCGCATGAGCTGCCTGTCGTCTCTGCGGGCTCTTCTCAGGGCACCCACACAGTTGGAGTTGATCTCAAGGTCTATGATCTGACAGATGGAGGTCACTGTCTCTCCTGAGAGATGGAGCCTCCTTCGGCACTGCACCTCAGACATATTGAGGTAGTTACCTGTATACCCTGGCAGCAGGATAGTGGCATCTTGCACTTCCTGTTGGCCCTGCACCCCTTGTGCTTGTCCTCCCAAAGGTGGCTCCCCTGGAGGCTGAATATGGACTCCTGGCCTCTTTCCCCTTCTGACCCTCCCTTCTCAGAGGAAGTGCCTCCAGTGGAGAGCACATCCCCAGGGTAAGGGAAGGCTGCCTGAAACCTGCAGAGTACTCCAGAGTACTGACCTGAAGCCTGTTATCCCTGTAAAAGCAGCTCTGATGAGATTTGACGTTGTCCTGTTCACACAAGCAAGTAGCAGTAAGTTTCTAAAGTAAATGACTAACAACTCGCATTCGCAAGTCCACTCACCCCTCGTATCCCACCCATGGGTGAGGTTTTTAAAATGTGGCCTACCCAGCTGCCTGTGCAACGCTCTGAAAATTGTACGGGCTCTGAAAAATCACGGTGTGTTAATGGCTCAAGGGCCTTAAGTGGCCCGTTAATTAATGGTAGGCACGCCTCAGAGCTCATGGCGCTTCCGCACACAGAAATATCGCAATGTCGCGCACCCGACGTCATCGCACATCATTTTACACGTCAGCATGTCAGGTCCGCCCCTGCACATTGAGGTCAAAATTCTGCCCCAAGAGAAATTGGTACAGATAATGTACATAAAAAAAAAATCAATAAAAAAATAGACTAAAAGTTCACTTGTGCTTTATTCCCTTTAAAACACACAGAATCCTATGTTTTGGAGAAGCATCTTTAATTGTAAAAAGCCAGTTGTCCTTCAGAAAACCTGCCACTCGGTCTGCAGGTGACTCCAGCTAAAATCTAGATTCTATCATCACGTTTAAAATCAACCTTCCAGCCAATTCAGAACATGGTATCAGCTACGGCTTACCTCAGAGTCAAACGTTTGTGGGTTTAAGCGCCACTTCAGAGACTTGAGCACAACTTTTAGGCTGATGTTCCACTGCTCCACATATAGGGAGCTGCTGTCTTTCATATGAAACATTGAACTAATATCCTGTCTGCCCTCTCAGGAGGATGGAAAAGATTCCATTTTGGTATTTTGAAGAAGAGCAGAAGAGTTCTTCTTGGTACCCCCCAAGCCAATATTTATCCCGCAACTAACGCCACTAAAACAAACTAACTGACCTGCTGAGTTTTTCCAGGTGTTTTTGTTCTAGATTTCCAGCATCCATAGTATTTTGCTTTTATCTAACTGATCATCTCTTTGCTGTTTGTGGGAGCTTCCAGTTGTCAATGTATAAATAATCATGCTGCATGGCAATCACCTTGTTAAAGACAATTGCTAGTTAAACAGGTGATGGGCATTGATTATCCCATCTAAACAAAATAAAAAGATGCCGCCGCCTTGCTACCCCCTCCCCCCCACCCCCCCACCTCCCCCGCCCCCGCCCGGGATCCATTGGGCTGCCTTCTTCATAGTTGCAGTCCCAGCAGTGCCCAATATTGCGCTCTTCGCATAGCTGGGACTGATAGAGCTGCCGGCCGGTTGGATTGGCCGGCAGCTCTCGAGGGCAGGAATTCTGCCCCATTGAGGGGCAGAAGTCCTGCAATACCTTGATTTATGCATTATGGCTGCAGGGCAAGGCTGGTGTGGAGTGGGTTGGCTCCATGCCAATCTTCTGGTGGGTGTGGGATGGGGGCAGCTATGCACTGCCCCCACCATCCCCACCTCTGCCCTAATATTCTGCCTCTTCTGTCCCTAGGCTTTTTTTCAATTTGTTGTGGGGATGTGGGAAAGGCCTTAATTTTGTCATGGCAACTAGGGACAGACAACAAATAAGAGTCAACCACATTGTGTGGGACTAGAGTCATATATACCAAACTGTGCAGGGGTGGCAGGGTTCCCTTAGTCAACCTGTTGGGTTTTTAAAACAATACAGCAACTTTAACAGTCATTTTTCCCCTGAAGCTAGCCCACAAATTACCAGATTTATTGAATTCTATTTCATAACTTGTCATGACGGGATATGAACTCACACCCTGTGGTTTTTAGTTGTGTTCCATGACCACTACGCTACATTAGGGAGGAACCTCTTGTTGTTATAATTACTACTTATGATAGATTAGATTGGACACGGTTTGTTGTGGAAGGAATGGTTGATAGTTGGAATGGCCTTTTCTTATCGCATGCTTTGTATTGGGCTTGTATATCCTCATGGTGATGTGATGGCATAATTAACGAGTGATCATAATCAACGTGTTCACTTTATTCTGATAGGTAACACATGGACACCTTTGGATAATATTGCCCTTAGAAGGAGTACAGTGTAGATTCACCAGAATGTTACCAGGACGCCAAGGATTAGGGGTTATGAGGAGAGATTACATAACCACACTTATTTTCCCTATAATATAGAGGGTTTAAGATAGGTTTGGGTTTTTTGGGATTTTGAAAGGAATTGATAGCGTAGGCAGAGAAATTTAGTCGATTGGTTGGAGTCTAGGTCAAGGGGACATAACCTTAAAATCCCAGCCAGGCCAATCAGGAGAAAAATTAAAACACTTCACACAAAGGGTGGCTGGCCTAAGTATGAAACACTCTCATACAAAAAGCAGTAGATATGAACTCGATTAATAATTTTTAATCTTCCATCCATAGATTTTTGCTAGAAAGGGTATAAATGGATATGAAGACATGGCAGGTGATTGAAGTTAAGATGCAGGTCAACCACTATCTTGCTGAATGGTAGAACAGGCTTGAGGGGTTGAATGGCCTACTCCTATTCCTGCATTCTTGTGATACAGCCAGCATTTCTAGATGCATTTGCAGAATTGGAGGAGTCTATTATTGCCTGAATTGTAGTTAGTGGGTCAGAATGTTCAAAAGCTCTCCCTAAAAATGTACGGTTGAATTCTCTTTTTTAAATTTTGGTTTATACAATGTCCCGTATCAACAAATATAAAATACCTTTGGGACATAAGGGGTAGCTTTTAATAGACCTTACATAATATCCGCATATGGGTTTATTGCTTTGTGAGTATTATTTTTCCTATTCCTGATATTTGTTGTTACACTTGGGAAGGTTTGTTCAGTTTACTGGGATGTAGTGTAATGTTTTGGTAGTTTAGGGGTTAAAGTTGGATTCTGCTTTGGATTAATTGAAGGAAGTTATTTTCTCTGGTTTGGGTTGCCAGAAAACCACACCTGAAGCAAATCCTAATTAGAATTTGGGTTGTTACAGTGTGGGGTTGTGATTATTTACAAGGTTCTTTTTGGGTTCATTAAGGTTTAACCATTGTCTGGCTTACAGGCGGCACCAGCACTATGTGTTTGAATATTTTTGAAATGTCTGGAGAGATGGGAAGCTGACTGTTTATGATTCTATGTTGCTGGGAGGCTAAGTGTTGTGTCCAGATGTTTTTTTCTTCCTGGACTGAAGTAGCAGTAGGCAGTGAGAGATGGTTTACTTTTGTTTTAGAATTGACATAAAGATTGACATAAATGGCTTTTAGGAAAGCTAAATTATAAATAAGTCTTTAAGACCTTTTGATCACTATTAGGTTTCAGGATTGAGTACAAGTGATAGCCAGTACTAAACTTGGATGGAATGTTTGCAGACTTCACATGGAAGCATTGTTATAACTAATTTGAGAATTGGATGAGGGGGCTTTTATAGTTTGAGTGAATGTGCTTTGCTTTGATGACTTTGTGAAGGCGAGCTCTAAAATAAGATATTTTACAAAGGCTTTTGTAACACCATCATGCATTCAAAGTTCTAGAAATAAATATCCAATACAGGAAATGTTTTTGGACTTTTGTACAACATTACCTAAGCTGACAGAACCAACTGGCTGACTGACATTTGAGAACTTGAGGTAAGACCACAATAAAAAAGGTCAGACCAATGGATGATTTTAACCAGATACTGGTTAAATTGAAGAATAATCAGATTATTTCCTGTATGGTCTAGCATTTGAAATTCTGGGCTTATGCTTTGATTTGGATCAACCAGCAAAATGTCCACTCACTATTATGAATACACTTGAAAGATTAAGGTTACCTTTAGCTCAGAAGCTCCCTAACATATATGCATCCTGATGTTAAAACTACAATTTTGTAGGGTCATCTAGTGAGTCATCAGGTTTAAGAATTTAAATGCTGTGCCATGAAGCAGTAGGGTATGTGTTACTTCACATACAGTGAATCTTTACAGTGCAGCAGGAGGCCATTCAGCCCATCAACTCTGCACTGGCTCTCTGAAAGAGCATTCCGTCTAGTCCTACAGTATACTTATGATTTCGCTCAAACCGTGATTGATGCCAGTCAGCTACAACAGCTTGTATTTACATATTGCCTTTAACATCCTAAAGTGCTTCACAGAAGCATTATGAAACAAAATTTGACACTCCGCTATATAAAGAGATAATATGGCTGATCACAGAAAGCTCTGAAGGTTTTGAGGAGCATCTTAAAGAGGGGTAGAGAAAAGAGTTTTAGCAAGGGAATTCCAGAGCTTAGGGCCTTGGCCGATGAAGGCGTGGTCATTAAAACTCTAAGGCACAGAAGGTATAAGAAAAAATCCAACTTGTATAGAACACTGGTTCAGCCTCAACTGGAGTATTGTATTCCATTCTGGGTGCCACATTCTAGGAAAGAGTGAAGGTATTAGAGAGTGCAGAAAAGATTCACAGGAATGGTTTCAAGGCTGAGGAACTTCAGTTATACAGGTAGGCTGGAGAAGCTGGTGCTCTCTTCCTTGGAGAAGAGAAGCTTGAGGGGAAATTTGATAAGAGGCTTTCAAAATCATGAAGGGCCGGCATAGATTAGAATAGGAGAAACTGTTTCCATTTGATTGAAGAGAACAAGAGGGCACTGACTTAAAGTGATTGCTTCTTTTGTCAGTGGCAAAATGAGTGTAAACTTTTTTTACAGTGAGTCATTAGGATCTGGAATGCACTACTTGAGAAGGCGGTGGAGGTAGATTCAGTTGTGGCTTTCAAAAGATGCTTGGATCATTATTAGAAGAGGAAAAGATTGTAGCGTTATGGGGAAAAGGCTGTGAAGTGTCACTAGGTGCATTGCCCTTGCAGAAAATGTGCTGGAATCATGTCAGACCTGCTGAGTTTTTCCAGGTATTTTTATTTTTGTTTTGGATTTCCAGCATCCGCAGTTTTTTGCGTTTATCTATGATCTGAGTGTCCTGGTACTTTATGAATCAGATGCAGGTACAGCTAATGATTGGGTAGGCAAGTAGAATGCTATTGTTTACTGCAAGGGGTTTGGAATATAAAAGTAGGCATGTTTTGTTACAGTTGTATAGGGTGTTGGCAAGGCCATATCTGGAGTATTGCATATAGTTTTCGTCTAAGTTAGGGATATAAATGCAGAAGCTGTTAGAGAAGATTCACTGGACGGGAGGGTTATCATAAGGAAAGGTTGGACAGGCTGGGCCTGTACCACTGAAGTTTAGGAGAATAAGAGGCAATCTTACTGAGACATATAAGATTCTGAGAGGACTTGACAGGGTGGATGCTGAAAGAATGCTTCCCCTTGTGGGAAAGACTATATCGAGGGGACATCATTTAAAAATAAGGGGTCTCCCATTTAAAACACAGATGAGGGGAATTTTTTTCTGAGGGTCGTGAGTCTGTGGAACTCTCTTCTCCAGAGTGCAGTGGGGGCATTGAATATTTTTAAAGGCAGAGGTAGATAGATTCTTAACTAACAAGGGAATTAAATGCTATCAGGGTTAGGTGGGAATGTGGAGTTGAGGTCATGGCTGATCTGATTGTGGCCTTATTGAATGGCAGAGTAGAGTCAAGGGGCCGAATGGCCTAGTCCTGCTCCTAATTCATACATATGCATATATTAACGGTGGGGTGAATAAAATCGGGAATGCTTAAGAGGCCAAAATTAAAGCAGCACAAATATCTCAGAAGGTTGTGGGGCTGGAGGAGATTACAGAGAGGAGGAGGGGCCATGGAGGGATTTGAAAACAAAGGTGAAAATTCTAAAATTGAGGTGTTGCTTAACCAAGAGCCAATTTGGGTTGGTGAGGACAGGGGTGAATTGGACTTGGTGTGAGTTAGGCACGAGTAGCTGATTTTTGGATGACCTCAAGTTTACAGAAGGTAGAAGGTACAGAGGCTGGTTAGGAGTGGTTTGGAATTGTCAAGTCTAGAGATAACAAAGGCTGGTGCCACTGGCAATGAACTTGAACCCCTCCTGGAAGAAGGTTATAATATCTTTCAAAGGTAAAGTTCTGTAATTAAAATTTCTGTATTCGGGGGTTATGCCCAATACCACTGGGCACCACTTGTGATGGTTTGGCAATTCCATGGCATGCAACAAAATAGTGGACCCATTGGGCAGAATTTCACCACCCAGGTGACAGGAGCAAAGGAGGGGGGTGGGCCAGTAAAATAGCGGGGGAGCCACGTTGGGATTCACAACATAGTCCTGCCGCCCAGGGATTTTCCCAGTCGTGGGCTGCAAGGATTATCGGCCTGCTCCAAGGAGGTGGCCAGTCGATTTGTAAGCTTAAAAGGCCATTTTACGGAGCTGCACGGGGAAGCTGTCAGCTTAGTGGGGGCATTAAGCCCAGGATGTCACTTAAACCAGTGGCTCCAAGGCCCAAACACGGGGCCCAAAGCCACACCACCCCCGGTCCAACAATCTGCCCGAGGTGTTTCGCCTCCGAAACTCCGCCCTGTGAATTTATTTTACTTTTTAAAAAATTAACTTACCTGTCAGGGGCAAGGGATGTCTTGCCTGCCTCTCTCAGTGGCGCTGCTGAGGCTTAATTGGGCAGGAGACCTGCAATAAAATGGTGGCAGAGCCCGTCCTGCTGCCGCCAAGTGGAGGCGCTTTTCGCCCAATGTCGGGGTCCCGACGCCCATGGGAAAACTCAAGCCCCACTTTACTGACGTCGTTTCCACTTGCCACTTTTTGCAATGACAATACTTTGCATATGTATGAAGTGACAGATGTTGTAATTCATGTTTGTTGAAAGAGCCGTTTTTAAGTTTTGATTCCATGTCTTCCCAACTATGTTCATTGTTTTGTTGTTTAAACGCCCAGGACCTGAGCTTATTGGGAAGGGAAGGAGAGAAGAGCAGTGTGTGTGTGAGGTGAAGTGTTTACATGACCGACAGCATCTTTGGAAAGGAAGACAGAGTTTCTGTCTTCCTTTCCACAGATGCTGTCAGATCTGCTGAGTTTTTCCAGCAATTTTTGTTTTTGTTTCAGATTTCCAGCATCGGCAGTATTTTGCTTTTAACTTTCTTGTTTATATGACCGGATGCAGTGGAGTTGACCCACCTTCTTGTGGCTCATTTAAAGATAGGGAAGAGAAAGGCAAGTTACAATGACATTCTTTAGACTGGTCTTCATATATAGCTTTGAGAGCAAGGAGAAACATGGTAAAAGATTTAAAGCATATGCTTTATTAGTATTTAGAAAATGGAACGAGAAAGAAAACAGCAGAACCGTGAGCTACCAGAAAATATCCTACTCCCCCTCTCTGGCCCACTACGTCCCCTGTTACATACAGGAGGGGGGCTAATTTAAACAGCATGAATTTCTCCTCACCACTAGTCCATTAGGTGTTTTGATTTGTTTCCCTCTTCATAAGTTGTGGCGTATTTCCTCAACCCCTCAGTTTTTGTGCGACCCAAGTTTCTATTAACAACCCCACAACAAACTCGAGATAGGATGAATTCAAAGGGTTAGTTTATTTTCACACACTCTAAATACTGGAAGGAGGGTTTGCAATGTCACCTCCACACTCAGACAATAAAGAGATGGATAGAGAAAAGAAGGTTTTACAGTGCAGAACCACAGAGAAAATAAATATTGGCTCAAGTGCATTTCGGAGCCTAGAATCAAAGTCCAATGAGGTATTCCTTCACAGAGGCTGGTGGGCTGAAAACTGATGTTGTGGAATTCTCCGGTGGTGTTGACTTCACAAGATGATAGAGGCAAGCAGAGATAAATCAGCCTTGTAGGCGATGGCACAGAACTTCCAACAGAAGCAGTGTAGATGGGGTCTGGTGTTCAACCTGGGTAGAGCTACTTTGTGTGGCTGCTAGACAGATGTTAAAGAGCAGACTGAGCTATCCAGGTCAGCAAGGCAATATTACTTGTTCCAGAGGCCTAGGTTACATGACTCCACCTCTCCACCAGGCCTTCAACAAAGGATGTGTATCCATCATCTGTTATTTGCTGTTATTTGTCTCAAAGACTGCTAAACATCCAAGCCATTATGAGTTGAAAGGAATATTTGAGGAGCCTTTGTCTTAGTAGACTCTGTCTCCTGCTGGCAAGTTGGGTTACCAAATGCAAATGGCCTTTGTATGGCTTCCTTTAAAGTTGGGCTGTGCAATCACTAGGTGATTGTTAGTGGCTCCTCAGCGATTGAGTTGTGAGTTTTCCTGAAACGGCAAAGCGGCTTCTTTTGTTCTGAGGTTCAGCCATTTTAAGGATCTTGTTCAGCCATGGTCCAGTTTTAAAATTTAGAAAAAGCAATGAGTATATCCCTATAGCAGGATTTCAAGGGCCTCTTCCTCACACACGTTTATTTGGAGGCCCTCCTCCTGTAAATAATCTCCACAGGTTGGCCTATCTTCTCTGCAAATCAGACTGAAAGTGAGAAATTCCAAATGTTAAGCTAACATGGAGGAGTAACACAAATGTCAGTGATGAACCTACAGTCAGTATGGCAATGTGTAATGTTCAGCTATATTACACAGAGGATTATTTTGGGCTGGATACAATTAATGATGTGGGTGAAGGAACACTTCCTTGTGAAGATTGGTGATGTAATAGATGCCTCTAGTGTCATGGTTATTCATGGGGAAAACCTGAAACAACTTTGTCTGTGAGAAAGGAAGGTAATTTTAAATGCAATACATGCATAATACACGACAGTAGTAGGCCATTAGTGGGCTCTCCTACCTTAGCTTTTTAACAACAATCAATGATAATTGTCATTGCCACCAGTACTGAAACCATCTTTATATTCCAGATTTATTAACTGAATATAATTATTATTTAATTAAATTAATTATTAATTGAATTTAAATTTCACCAGTTGCTGTGAAGCAGTAGCCTAGGCCTCTGGAAATCTAGAACAAAAACAAAGATAGCTGGAGAAACTCAGCAGGAGTGACAGCATCTGCGGAGAGGGATACAGTTGACGTTTCGAGTCTGTATGACCCTTCATCAGAACTAAGACATATAGAAATGAGATGAAATATAAGCTGGTAGAAGTGGGTGGGACAGGAGAGCTTGATAAGGGGCCAGTGATATGTGGAGCCCAAGAAGATACTGCCAAAGATGTCATAGAAAAAAGGACAAAGGGATGTTGATGGAGGTGATATTAACTAAAGGATGTGCTAATGGGGACATTAAGGGAAGCAAGCTAGTGGCAGATGGCCCTAGTGCGGGTGGGGTGGGGGGAAGGGATCGAAATGGGCTAAAAGGTGGAGATGAAACAATAGATCGAAATAAATTTAAAATTAGGAGGGAAAAGAAAATAATATAGTCTAAAAAATTAGAAATTATTGGAAAAAGGGGAATCAGAAAGGGGGTGGGGATAGAAGAGAGAGTTCATGATCTGAAATTGTTGAACTCAATATTAAGTCCAGAAGGCTGTAAAGTGCCTAGTCGGAAGATGAGGTGCTGTTCCTCCAGTTTGCGTTGAGCTTCACTGGAACATTGCAGCAGGCCAAGGACGGACATGTGGGCATGAGAGCAGGGTGGTGTGTTGAAATGGCAAGCGACAGGGAGGTCTGGGTCATGCTTGCGGACAGACCGAAGGTGTTCCACAAAGCGGTCACCCAGTCTGCGTTTGGTCTCTCCAATGTAAAGGAGACCGCATTGGGAGCAGCGAATGCAGTAGACTAAATTGAGGGAAGTGCAAGTGAAGTGCTGCTTCATTTGAAAGGAGTGTTTGAGCCCTTGGACGGTGAGAGAGGGGATGTAAAGGGGCAGGTGTTGCACCTTCTGCGGTTGCATCGAAGGTGCCGTGGGAGGGGGTTGAGGTGTAGGGGGTGATGGAGGAGTGGACCGGGGTGTCCCGGAGGGAACGATCCCTGCAGAATGCCGCCAGGGGGGGTGAAGGGAAGATGTGTTTGGTGGTGGCATCATGCTGGAGTTGTTGGAAATGGCAGAGGATGATCCTTTGAATGCGGAGGCTGGTGGGGTGATAAGTGAGGACAAGGGGGACCCTATCATGTTTCTGGGAGGGAGGAGAAGGCGTGAGGGTGGATGCGCGGGAGATGGGCCGGACACGGTTGAGGGCCCTGTCAACCACCGTGGGTGGAAAACCTCAGTTAAGGAAGAAGGAAGACATGTCAGAGGAACTGTTTTGGAAAGTGGCATCATCAGAACAGATGCGACAGAGGCAAAGGAACTGAGAGAATGGGGTGGAGTCCTTACAGGAAGCGGGATGTGAGGAGCTGTAGTCGAGGTAGCTGTGGGAGTCGGTAGGCTTGTAATGAATATTGGTGGACAGTCTATCACCAGAAATTGAGACTGAGAGGTCAAGGAAGGGAAGGGAAGTGTCATTGATGGACCACGTGAAAATGATGGAGGGGTGGAAATTGGAAGCAAAATTAATGAATTTTTCCAGATCCAGACAAGAGGATGAAGCAGCACCGAAGCAGTCATCAATGTACCGGAGAAAGAGTTGTGGGAGGGGGCCTGAGTAGGACTGGAACAAGGAATGTTTCACATACTCCATAAAGAGACAGGCATAACTGGGGCCCATGCAGGTACCCATTGCCACACCTTTTATTTGGAGGAAGTGAGACGAGTTTAAGGAGAAATTGTTCAGTGAGAGAACAAGTTCAGCCAGACGGAGGAGAGTAGTGGTGGATGGGGTTTGTTCGGGCCTCTGTTCGAGGAAGAAGCGGAGAGCCCTCAGACCATCTCGGTGGAGGATCGAGGTGTAGAGGGATTGGAAGTCCATGGTGAAGAGGAGGCAGTTGGGGCCAGGGAACTGGAAATTGTTGATATGATATAGGGCGTGAGAGGAATCGTGGATGTAGGAGGGGAGAGACTGGACAAGGGGAGAGAGATTGGAGTCAAGATAGCAAGAAATGAGTTCCGTGGGGCAGGAACAGGCTGACATGATCGGTCTGCCAGGACAGTCCTTGTCGTGGATTTTGGGTAGGAGGTAGAAGCGGGCCATCCGAGGTTGGGTGACTGAGGTTGGAAGCTGTGGAGGGAAGATCTCCAGATGAGATGAGATCAGTGACAGTCCTGGAAACAATGGCTTGATGTTCATTGGTGGGGTCATGGTCCAGGGGGAGGTAGGAGGAAGTGTCTGCGAGTTGACACTCAGCCTCTGCAATTTAGAGGTCAGTGCGCCAGACAACAACAGCACCACCCTTGTCAGCAGGTTTGATGACAAAGTCAGGGTTGGACCTGAGAGAACGGAGTGCGGCAAGTTCAGAAAGAGACAGGTTAGAATGGGTGAGAGAAGCAGAGAAATTGAGGCGACTGATGTCACGCCGACAGTTCTCAATGAAAAGATCAAGAACAGGTAAAAATCCAGGGGGAGGGGTCCAGGTGGAGGGAGAATATTGGAGGCGGGTAAAAGGATCCATTGAACGGGGAGAGGACTCCTGCCCAAAGGAGTGAGCACGGAGATGAAGGCATCCGCAATATTTTGCTTTTAGCTTAGTGTTTAATTTGACTTTGACTGCCACCTGTCTTCAAGGAATGTCTGTCTTGAAGAAGTATTGCTCTTCTCTCCAACAGGATTTCCACCTATCTCTTTTGCCCTGTTCACCTTCATTGCTTTCCGTTTCTCTCCTGGTGTTTGACAAGGTGTTTACTAAAACTCACTTTCACAGCCATATTTCATTCCTCAGTGACTGTCTCTGTCTCCGACTTACCCCACGTGGATTCCAACTGAAGTTCCATCCCTCATGTTTTGAACCCACCCAAGATTGCAGGTATCTCCAGGACATACAACGCTCCTCGGACTGATGTTCTCATCACATCCTGAGATCCCCACTCAGTGCCATGCGCCGCCATGTGAACACATGCGACCTCTCCCTCCAGCAGCACCCATGCACCCTATTTCTAAGCTGTCCTTGCACCCAGTTTAATTTTATTCTTCATCTCATCCGACGCCTTAGCAAGAAACTTTGTCTCTTACTTTCAGATGCAAAGGAGCGCAAGCTCCAACAACTCATCGACACCAACGCCCATCCCGGACCTTCCACCCCTGACCATCCCTCTGTCCCCATCCCATCTTCCAATCCCAGCCCCGGCTGTGTATTCACCAAACCCTCTGACCTTCCCCTCTCTGATGCTGAACATTCAGTGCTCAGCAAAGGACTCAGTTTCATACCCTTACGCCTTCATCTCAATGAATTTCAGGCTCAGCACGATGCTGAACTCTTCTTCCACCACCTTCGTCTCCACGCTCACTTCTTTGGGCAGGAGTCCTCTCCCTGTTCAATGGATCCTTTTACCCACCTCCAATATTCTCCCTCCACCTGGACCCCTCCCTCTGGATTTTTACCTGCTCTTGATCTTTTCATTGAGAACTGTCGACATGACATCAGTCATCTCAATTTCTCTGCTTCTCTCACCCACACTAACCTGTCTCTTTCTGAACTTGCCGCACTCCATTCTCTCAGGTCCAACCCTGACTTTGTCATCAAACCTGCTGACAAGGGTGGTGCTGTTGTTGTCTGGCGCACTGACCTCTACCTCGCGGAGGCTGAGCGTTAACGCGCAGACACTTCCTCCTGCCTCTCACTGGACCATGACCCCATCACTGAACATCAAGCCATTATTTCCAGGACTGTCACTGACCTCACCTTCTCTGGAAATCTTCCCTCCACAGCTTCCAACCTAATAGTCTCCCAACCTTGGACGGACCGCTTCTACCTCCTACCCAAAATCCACAAACAGAACTGTCCCGGCAGATGGATCATGTCAGCCTGTTCCTGCCCCACAGACCTCATTTCTCGCTATCTTGACTCCATTCTCTCTCCCCTCGTCCAGTCTCTCCCCACCTACATCCACGATTCCTCTCACGCCCTATATCATATCAACAATTTCCAGTTCCCTGGCCCCAACTGCCTCCTCTTCACCATGGACTTCCAATCCCTCTACACCTCCATCCCCCACCGGGATGGTCTGATGGCTCTCCGCTTCTTCCTCGAACAGAGGCCTGAACAATTCCCATCCACCACTACTCTCCTCCGTCTGGCTGAACCTGATCTCTCACTGAACAATTTCTCCTTAAACTCGTCTCACTTCCTCCAAATAAAAGGTGTGGCTATGGGTATCTGCATGGGCCCCAGTTATGCCTGTCTCTTTATGGGGTATGTGGAACATTCCTTGTTCCAGTCCTACTCAGGCCCCCTCCAACAACTCTTTCTCCGGTACATCGATGACTGCTTCGGTGCTGCTTCATCCTCTTGTCTGGATCTGGAAAAATTTATTAATTTTGCTTCCAATTTCCACCCCTCCATCACTTTCACGTGGTCCATCAATGACACTTCCCTTTCCTTCCTTGACCTCTCAGTCTCAATTTCTGGTGATAGACTGTCCACCAATATTCATTACAAGCCTACCAACTCCCACAGCTACCTTGACTACAGCTCCTTAAACCCCGCTTCCTGTAAGGACTCCATCCCATTCTCTCAGTTCCTTTGCCTCCGTCGCATCTGTTCTGATGATGCCATTTCCAAAACAGTTCCTCTGACATGTCTTCCTTCTTCCTTAACTGAGGTTTTCCACCCAAGGTGGTTGACAGGGCCCTCAACCGTGTCCGGCCCATCTCCCGCACATCCACCCTCACACCTTCTCCTCCCTCCCAGAATCATGATAAGGTCCCCCTTGTCCTCACTTATCACCCCACCAGCCTCCGCATTCAAAGGATCATCCTCCGCCATTTCCGCCAACTCCAGCATGATGCCACCACCAAACACATCTTCCCTTCACCACTCCCGGCGGCATTCCACAGGGATCATTCCCTCTGGGACACCCTAGTCCACTCCTCCATCACCCCCCTACACCTCAACCCCCTCCCACGGCACCTTCAATGCAATCGCAGAAGGTGCAACACCTGCCCCTTTACTTTCCCCCTCCTCACCGTCCAAGGGCCCAAAAACTCCTTTCAAGTGAAGCAGCATTTCACTTGCTCTTCCCTCAATTTCGTCTACTGCATTTGCTGCTCCCAATGCGGTCTCCTCTACATTGGAGAGACCAAACGCAGACTGGGTGACCGCTTTGTGGAACACCTTCGGTCTGTCCGCAAGCATGACCCAGACCTCCCTGTCGCTTGCCATTTCAACACACCACCCTGCTCTCATGCCCACATGTCCGTCCTTGGCCTGCTGTAATGTTCCACAAACTGCAGGAACAGCACCTCATCTTCCAACTAGGCACGTGGCAGCCTTCCGGACTTAATATTGAGTTCAACAATTTCAGATCATGAACTCTCTCCTCCATCCCCACCCCCTTTCTAATCCCCCTTTTTCCAATAATGTCTAATTTTTTTACGCTATATTTTTTTCTTATCCCTCCTATTTTTAAATTTATTTCGATCTATTGTTTCATCTCCACCTTTCAGCCCATTTCGATCCCTTCACCCCTACCCCGCCCGCACTAGGGCCATCTGCCACTGGCTTGCTTCCCTTAATGTCCCCATTAGCACATCCTTTAGATAATATCACCACCATCAACACCCCTTTGTCCTTTTGTCTATGACATCTTTGGCAGTCTCTTCTTGGGCTCCACCTATCACTGGCCCCTTATCAAGCTCTCCTGTCCCACCCACTTCTACCAGCTTATATTTCATCTCATTTCTATATGTCTTAGCTCTGATGAAGGGTCATACGGACTCAAAACGTCAACTGTATCCCTCTCCGCAGATGCTGTCAGACCTGCTGAGTTTCTCCCGGTATTTTTGTTTTTGTTCTAGATTTCCAGCATCTGCAGTATTTTGCTTTTACCTGTGGTTACTAATCCTGTGACATTACCACTATACCACCACCTCCCCATGCTGTGTCACGTACACACAGCGGATGCACAGTAAAATTTTCTCCACTTATCCTCTTATCTTACCTTATCTTCATTCTATCTAAGTGAAATATGGGGATTTTTAAAAACTGCTAACTAATTCATCGTAAACTCAGCGCCAATAACCTATTTTTATCATAGCTGCTGATAAAGCTGATATGTATTGTCAGAATTTTTGTTTTTTCTATTTTAGTAAATTATTGAGCTTTCTAAAGAAGGTAATAGAAGGCTGAGGGATAGGAAAGGAACGGAGGCTGGACACAAGTAACACTATCATCGTAATTAAAATGTGGGAGTCCGATGTGAAATTTGAGATTGCAAATCCACCATTTTATAAACTGGAATTATTAAGTAGCTATCACTACAATTTTTAATACGATGACTAAATTGGCACATCACATAGAATTGATTAAACGAGGACATATTTTCCTAAGTAGAATGACGTCTTTAATGAGTCAGTGTGGAAATTTCGGTGATTTTTGTACTCTTGTTAAAAGATAATAGTGCTGGAGTGCAGACCTTTTGAATTTTGCACCTTGTAATAGTGGAGCATAGTTAGTGGGATTTGTTTTGGGGGTGTATAAGAAGCAGGGGAAGAGGGGGTGCCCCTGATGCATGCAAGGTACACCCTGAATGAAGTGGCCCCTTCGTTCTCACCTTTTCTCATGTGCGCTTTTTTTTTCTTTATTCTTTGATGGGATTTGGCATCACTGACAGGGCCAGCATTTGTTCCACTTCCCTAACTGCCCTTGAACTGAGTGGCTTGCTAGGCCCTTTCAGAGGGCAGTTAAGAATGAGCCACCTTGCTGTGGGTCTGGAGTCACATGCCGGCCAGAGCAGGTAAGGATGGCAAATTTCCCTCCCTAAAGGGCTTGGTGAATCAGATAGGTTTTTAACAACAATTGATGATGGCTTTGTGGCCACATTACTGAGACTAGCTTTGCATGGACTGCTTCCATTATTGGAAAGGTTGTGATTGAAGCTGAATACTATGGAACCATTAGCAAACTGCCCCACTTCTGACTACAACTTTGCCAGACATAACTTGACTCACTGGAGGGTTTTCACGTTGACTACAGCATCAAGGAGATAATTAGAAGTCGATCAAATGTTGAGTGCACTTACTGTCCCCTCCTGTCCACCATTCTGCTCTGGCACCCACATCTGGGTCAAGGCTGTGATGAGGTATGGAGCTAATTGGTTCTGGTGGACCTAGAACTGAAAGTCAGTAAGCAGGTGAGCAGTTGTTGCTTGATGGTGTTGCTATTGACTCCTTCCATCACTTTACTGATGACTGCGTGAAAGCAGATGGTGCAGTAATTAGCTGTGACAGGTTTATCCTGTTTTTTGTGTATGACAGAAGTGGAGACTCTTCTCACCAACAGCCTGTGTCAGCCTGGAGACCACATTCTGCCTCACCTCCCAATAGTCAGAGGGACTTAGCTCCTCTGTGGAATCATCGTCAGTGACCTCTGCTGACTGCTGTTGCTGCATGGCTGAAGGCCCTCTGGGAGATAAAAGACGTGAATTAGATCTTGCAAGGTAAGAAAATGTTGCAAGTTATCATTTTGAAGATGGCATCACTGCTAAAATCAAGTCAACTTGTTTGAGTGCCATCTGGCATGTGCGTGGCTTTTATTTAATGGTGTTACCGGGTAGCTGGGAGCTCCCCATTTCCCCAACTCCAATGACCAGGGATGAAAATACTCTGCTGATCTCCAGTGCCTTCAACTCTGCGCTTATCAGTAGTGACATGTTTGGATTAGTCTCTCCAGTTCTCTCCCTCTCTCTGGTGTTCTGTGCTCTCTTTTGCAAGGAGGGAAAGTCGAAATCTGCATGAGAGTAATGGTGGATGGATGGAGTGCATTTGTTGAGGATGACTGAGGGAGAGGCATGGCATTGGATAGGATTAGAGCAGGTGGTGGATGGATAGATACAGAGATGAGGAAGTGCACAGAAACAGAAGGACGGGTGCACCTGCAAGGTAAGTATGTGTGAGGAGTGATGTACTGAAGTAGGCTTGGTAAAGTAGAGTGAGGGGCTTGGGGTGATGCACATAATAGGATGTGGGTTAACATGACATTGTTGAGATCATTAAAGTGCTTTCTGCACTGAATCCAGGAGCATCGTACTATAGTCCTGCTGCTGAGCTCTTCCACTCCCTCCAACTACAATTGCTTGTCCTCCACTGCATCCACCTCCCTCCTATTGGTAGGGAACTGTATCTCCCCGACACCTCACAACTCCCAACGGAGAGGCGCCAGTGAAACAAGGCACACCTTTGGCAGTGAGCACTTCTTCTGCCACTTCTTTCTCTTTTCTTTCCAAGTCCAACTCCTTCAACTTGTAGGTTTGGAGTGTCCCTATAAACAGTGGAGTTGTGATCCTGTCATGTGTACCCACATCATGCCCGCTGCCTCTGGTTGGGAAACCTGCAAGTAAAAATTCTAATGAGACGGCTGTGTTTAAAAAGCCACTGACCGATGTGCTGCACTTACTTCTGGGTTTCCTGCGTGCAATTAGACAATCACACCCACCACCCCTGCTCAGTGTGTTGTATTACACTCAACAAGACTGGTCCCCAGAAAAATCAATGTAACATTGCTCACATGCAAAACACCCCTATCCTTGTATTACCTGGTATTATTTGGTCTCAATACCAAACAATCAAATTCTGTATCTGCCTAGTCTGGTTCCTCCACCTTGATGAATCCTCCACAGTTGATGAAATTTTAATCAACTACAAAAGATTTGATTGTACATTTGTGCGGTAGACTCTCCTCTAATAGGGAGGGACCCAATATGCTGCTAGATTCAGGAAATCAGGCAAACAGAAGCATTTTCTTGGCTAATGGCATTCCATTTGGATGTAAAGAACTGACTTTGATCAAAGTGTCATATGATAAAATCCAGAAAGATTCCTCATTATACTTTTTATATTAAACTATCATGCTCCAATTTATCTATTCTGATTGTCATTTTCCATGTTTTATAGACAGGGCTTTAAGTTTCCTTTAGTTTTGCTTATAATTTGGAATTTATTATTTATACCCTAATTTTTATACCCTTTTAAAAGGAGAGAAGTTTTGCTCATTTGATTTGGAATGATGATATTTTCGCATTCTAATTTGCATTTTATGAGCATTAGAAACAGATCCATGAATTTCCACTTGAATTGCATTTAAGAGTAACAACTTCAAATGCTGCTGATCTCCATTTTTTACTTGAAGATTATTGTTTCCTTCAGTGTATTGCAATAACCTCCTGAAGTGGCTAAGTGGTCAAACAGCTAGTGAATTAATGCTGCTGCAGGTGTTAATCCAACTTTGGAGAACAAAATTGTGGTTAATTTAAGTACAGTAATGAATTGGTACATCTCGGTTCACTGGTACATCAATTTTTCTACTCTTTGAAAGGTTGATTTGTAGATATGAAAGCATCAAAAGAAAGCATTTGCTCTTTTTTGAATAATGAGGTTCTGAAGTTCACAATCATATTTATGAAAAGAATCTACGTTTATACAATGCCATTCATGATCTCAAGATGTCCTGACGTGCTTTGAAACCAATATTTTAATGTAGGAAAATAAAGCAGCTAATTTGTGCATACCAGGGCCCTGCAAGCAGCAATGAGATAAAAAGCCAGATAATCTGGGTTTAGCATCATTTGTGAAGCAAAATTACTTTGTGTGAAGGCTGCAGCTCCAGTGCAATTGCAACCTTTAATAGGTTTACAGTTCAGCTGTTTGAAGTGTCTATGAAGGTTATCTGTGTGAAGTTCCCTTTACTGCAGCTCAATCTGCTGTTTAATATCCCAGCATTAGCTGGAGAGTGATGTGGTTAATCTTTGGCAGAATCCTGGGCAACCTCGACACCGTCAGCGAAAGAGTTGGTATGATAATCATAGTAATATCCACTTTGAACAGATTTTCTGCAAAATATTTGCAGTGGTTTTTCTGCAAAATATTTGCAGTGGTTCTGCTGTTGAATTGTTGAGTGGGGACAATAATTCCATTCTAGTTGTTTTATCTTTTCCTGATGGAAAGCCGCCACCTCTTGCTCTGAAAGTTTATTATCCAGGCCTTAACAAGGAATTGATTTCTCCAAAGACAAATACCAATTTCACCTGCTAGTTAAGCAGAGATGCAAACAGGTGAACAATTCAGCAAGCTGGCAAAAATAAAAATCGGTTTTATTGTTCACTTACTTGGTAATGGCAGAAAACAGGACTCACTTCCTCATGGCTATCATCTACCTACATTCAATTGCTACACACAGGGGAGAGAGGCAAACCTGCACTCCTTTATTTTCTCACCATCTGTCCGCAAGCAGAGGTATTTTAATTTTTAAAATAGACTGTGGTGTGTTTCCTCAAACCCTCAGTTTGAGGTCAAATTTTAAAGTGACTCGCAGCAAACTCTCTTTAGAATTAAGTCAGAAGTTAATTCATACATTCAAACCCAGGGGCTGGTTGCAACTTTATACCTACACACAAGCATACAGTAGGAGGGTAGGAAAGAGGAGATTTTACAGCTGTGAATAACTTTTTTAAAAAAAAGAACCACTGATAAGGATATCCGTTCACGTGATTGCCAGAGACCAGAAAGTCAGAGTCCAGCAAGGGCTCCTTCATGTAGGAGTTACAGTTCAGGTGGGTTCAGCTAGATGAAGCAGGAGTTGTATAATTCCTTTAAAGTTGATGGTGTTGCAGTAAGATGAGGTTGGTATAGAGAGACTTGGTCTGCTTGGCAGGCAATGGCTGGAATCTTCCAGGGAAACAGCCTTTGAGGAGGATTAGACTTGATGCAGACTGTTGGTCAGCCTGCAGTCCTGCTGTGATGTTTGCAGGCTGGAGGTTAAACAGATTGAGTTGAGTCTAGAAATGTAATAATAAAACTTTCCAAGGTCATGTGATTTTGCCCATTAATGAATCAGTTGCAGGCTAACAAACAGTCTCTATACATCTAATCAAAATCCATTGTTCACCTTAGGAGAAAGATTAGTGCCTCTGCAGGTATAATGGGAAGAATTTTCTGCCTGTCGGGCGAGCGGGCCCAACCCAATCGCCGGTGGGTGCGGAGCCAATCGCCACCAGCGAAGCAGGCCGCACTGCCATTTTACGTGGGTGGGCCAGTTAAGGCCCGCCCAGCGTGACATCTGCAGGGAAGTGCTATGCGCTCCCTGTGCTGGAGGGGGAAATCCCTCAAATCGAGAGTGCGCTCTTTCGCGCATGCGCACAAAAGAGCGCACTCATCTCGCTGAGGCTAAGTGCAGCCTCAGGGAGATCGCCTGGACTTTGAAAAATATTAAAAATAGAAAAAAAAAATTCTCTTACATGTCCCCTCATGTGACAATGTCACGTGAGTTGGTACATGTTCATAATTTAAAGAACAACTTTATTACAATTTTTAAAACCCTGCATGAAACCTCATCCCGCCGCTGGATGAGGTTTCATGTTTTCTCTATTTGCCGCCGGGGCTCCTGGCCGACCAGCCAACCTTAAGGTTGGACAAAGGCCTCAAGTGGCCATTGACAGGTCGACGGGCCCGCAGCTGATTTTGCTGCGCCCCCGCCTTCCTGAAAATTTAAATGGGGCGGGGTGACGTCGGGGGTTCCGCCCAATGTCACCTCGCGTCATTTTATGTGTCGGCGAGCGGGTCCCACCCCCTGCTTGCCGACGGCAAAATTCTGCCCAATGAGTTTTGATGGCTCTTTGTTACAGGACCAGTTGATTGTGATATGTCCTCACAATGAGAGATGTGAGATTCCACAAGGATGAGGGTTGAACTTTTTTCCTCTAACTGCTGTTAGAAATTTCCAGGAACCATAGCCAACTTGTGAACCCTATGATCTGTATCAGCCACCTTTTGGCACAGCCAAGTCCAAGTTTTAAATAAGCAGAAAGGTAAGGTTTGATTTAAACAGTTAATGATTTCTTTCATGTCTCGGGTAAATGACACAGGCTTTAGAACTTCCCCCTTATTTTTTGTTAAATTAATAGCTTTAGTAGCTGTCCTTATTTAAAATCCTGGAGCAAGTGAAAAGGAACCAGACTCCCAGAGGCACAGTAGACAATAGGCAGATTCATCAGAAAAACAAGTACAATATCAGGAGGACTTCTACATGATGTGCCTGCCCTACAGCTTCTTCTAAGCAGTAGTCATAATGGAGCAGGTGAATGAAAGTTGCCAATAAGTGTACAATTCAAATGGAATTATGAGGTAATTCAGCAGAACTAACTCCTATTGCAAGTGAATTTACCTTCTGGTATTCCTTTTTAATTTTTTAAACTGATATTGTTATAATTTTGTATCCATAAATCAAAGGCAAGATATTTCCAACCCAGAATCTCTCCTCTGGCCTGGAAATTTTTGTATGATTTACTGTTGCATCTAGCCAACTGTAAATGGCTGGTCAATATTGTTTCTTCTTGAGCTCAAATCTTTTCTAGTTCATTACAGACAGACAGCAAGAGGAATAAATGTTTGAATCTTGAAAAGGCAACTTCCTACAGTTCCATGTAATTTTCAATCAAGTACTCTGAACTGATTAAGGACAGATTGTATGGCTTTTTAAAGCTGTGTTCAGTTTTTTGTGAAGCCACTTAAAATGGTAAGTGCTTGGCATCTAGCTAATCTGAATTGTACAATTTTGTAAATCTGTTCTTCGAAATGCACTATTGCCAACAATACTACAGATGTTAGGTAATCAAGGAAGCAACTGGAATCTGGAACAATTAAGAGATGCATTATGTTTTATTAGAAACCACTGATTACTACTACTGAAAATATTTGCTAATCTTCAGTTACAGAGAAAAAAATGAGATTGTCAGCAGTTGTTCTTGGCTTGATAACACAATTATCTGTTTGAAAGAGAAAAAAAATGAATGAAATCTATGCACGCCATGTGCTTGACAACTGAAGCCAAGACAAAAACAGAATTACCTGGAAAAACTCAGCAGGTCTGGCAGCATCGGCGGAGAAGAAAAGAGTTGACATTTCGAGTCCTCATGACCCTTCAGCAGAACTGAGTGAAGTTAGGAGAGGGGTGAAATATAAGCTGGTTTAAGGTTGGGGTGGGGGGCGGTGGTTGTAGGGACAATCAAGCAGTGATAGGAGCAGATAATCAAAAGATGTCACAGACAAAAGGATCAAAGAGGTGTTAAAGGTGGTGATATTATCTAAGAAAATGTGCTAATTAAGAATGGATGGCAGGACACTCAAGGTACAGCTCTAGTGGGGGTGGGGTGGAAAGACTGACAGGGTATTACAGTTTTAGATTTAAAAATAATGGAAATAGGTGGGAAAAGAAAAATCTATATAAATTATTGGAAAATACAAAAGGGAGGGGGAAGAAACGAGAAGGGGGTGGGGATGGGGAAAGGAGTTTAAGATCTAAAGTTGTTGAATTCAATATTCAGCCCGGAAGGCTGTAAAGTGCCTAGTCGGAAGATGAGGTGCTGTTCCTCCAGTTTGCGTTGGGCTTCACTGGAACAATGCAGCAAGCCAAGGACAGACATGTGGGCAAGAAAGCAGGGTGGAGCGTTAAAATGGCAAGCGACAGGGAGGTTTGGGTCTTTCTTGAGGACAGACCGCAGGTGTTCTGCAAAGCGGTCGCCCAGTTTGCATTTGGTCTCTCCAATGTAGAGGAGACCGCATTGGGAGCAACGAATGCAGTAGACTAAGTTAGGGGAAATGCAAGTGAAATGCTGCTTCACTTGAAAGGAGTGTTTGGGCCCTTGGACGGTGAGGAGAGAGGAAGTGAAGGGGCAGGTGTTGCATCTTCTGCGTGGGAATGGGGAGGTGCCATAGGTGGGGGTTGAGGAGTAGGGGGTGATGGAGGAGTGGACCAGGGTGTCCCAGAGGAAACGATCCCTACGGAATGCCGCCAGGGGGGGGTGAAGGGAAGATGTGTTTGGTGGTGGCATCATGCTGGAGTTGGCGGAAATGGCGGAGTATGATCCTTTGAATGCGGAGGCTGGTGGGGTGATAAGTGAGGACAAGGGGGACCTTGTTTCTGAGAGGGAGGAGAAGGCATGAGGGCGGATGCGCGGGAGATGGGCCGGACACGGTTGAGGGCCCTGTCAACGACCGTGGGTGGAAAACCTCGGTTAAGGAAGAGATTATCTGCTCCTATAACTGCTTGCTTGTCCCTACAACCACCCCACCCCCCCACAACTTCTCTCCCCCCACTCCCCCCACCAACCTTAAACCAGCTTATATTTCACCCCTCTCCTAACTTCACTCAGTTCTGCTGAAGGGTCATGAGGATTCGAAACGTCAACTCTTTTCTTCTCCGCCGATGCTGCCAGACCTGCTGAGTTTTTCCAGGTAATTCTGTTTTTTTTTTGGATTTCCGGCATCCACAGTAGTTTTTTGTTTTTATAACTGAAGCCAAGATCCTGATGAATCAGCTGAGCTGCCTGTAGCAGAACATGTAATTTGGGAAGAAAATCTAATCAGAGACCAAGTACTTATTACAATCTAGTAACATCAACAGAAAGAAACTTTTGCAAAAACCAAAAACATAAAAAAAACTTGCACCAACATATGTAAAGGTAGTGAAATGGCAAAATAGAAAGTAAAAAACAAAGTACCTGAAGAGATTGCAATATTTAACATAAGGAAAAGAAGAAAATCAATTATATGTGAAGCCCAGACAACTGTAGAAAGCTCCTGAGGTAGACTTTGGAGGGGGAATGTCATGTCAGAAAAGAAATTTCCCTTCTTGAGGTCAGAATGATAATGCATGTAGAGAATTGCACCATCTCTCAGCTGATTGTCCAAAGCCCAGAAATCAGACATACGCAGAATCTAGTGTGACTCAGACATCGCATTCAGTACATGAAGTTTTTAGTGACTCACATTCTGTTGCTTGATGTTGTTTGATCTGTTTTTTAAAAAAGCAAAAAATAAATTATACCTGCTAACATCTTTAAACAACAAATGAATCATATTTTGGTCAGACTATGCAGTTGCTGTCGACATTTGATCCAAGGCTTTGAAAATGGCAAAACTTCAGGATTCCCAAAATCTCAATTCGTGTACTTCTAACATTTCATTGCTCATGCTCAACATAGAAATCACATTTTTATCTATCTGTGATTTGGTTTGAATTTTTGAAACTGGATTTTATAGTTTGTTGAAGAGTTCTTAATGCAAAGTTTTTTTTTGTTTGCAGGTCGGTATATCAATAATGTTGTAACTTTGAGTCTATTGTCAAACTCCCTTTGACATGGCAGTGTTTGTGTGTATATACACAGCAGTTAGTTCAAAATGGCTGATCAATAATTAATATATAGAGAGAGAAGTTGAAATTCCACAGTTTTAGCTACTTTTAAGTGTTTTTGAGAGGGAAAAAAGCCAGCTGATCAGGCTGCCTACTTATCAAATTTTTCATCATTAAGTTTTAAAAAGCTTGGAAATTGCCACCCACAGATCTTTCAATATTATTGCCAGAGTCACAAATGATAATTGCACTAAAAGTTGTGAGTAATTCCTTTGTTGAGAGATTTTTTTAAAAACTAGCTGGTAGCTATAGATTGACCAAAGTAAAAAATCGATAAGATAGTTGGGTCAATTGCAAAACATACCAGACTAATCAAATTGTAACTATTGGTTTCAAATTACTAAAAAAGTTATGTCATTACTTAAATTAGTCTTCCCACTATTATGAATTGTTAGTAACATGTAATCAAGAGCTACTCAACATGGGTACACAGAAATAGTAGCAGTTCATTCAGTCCCTTGAGTTAGTTCCACCATTTATTACATCATGGTTGATCTGTACTTTATTCCGTTTACCTGTCATTTCTCCATGTCCCCAATACCCTTGTGTAACAAAAATGTATTGACCCCAGTCTTAAAAATTTGAATTGAGCCAGCATCCAAAGCTTTTTGGAGGAGAGAACTCCAGATTCCCCCTCTTTGTGATTTCACTCCTAAAAGACTAACACTAATTTTAAGATCATGCTTCCTTGTTTGGGATTCCCCCAGAGGAAATAGTTTCTTGGTCAAATTGCTTAATTATTTTAAATGCCTCAACTAGACTACCCTTCAACCTAAACATAAGGGAATATAAACCAAGTTATTGCGATTATGTCCTCAACTTAACCATCTTAGCCAATGGTATTATTCCTTTGAATCAGTGCTCTACTCCCACCAAGATCTTTCTGAGGGGTCGTGCCCAAAACTGAACACAATACTTCAGATGAAATCCATCCAAGGCTCTAAATGACTGAATCATAACTTCCTCACTTGTATTCCAATCCTCTTAAGGTAAAGGCCAATATTTCCATGGCTTTTTTGATATTACTTTTTGTAATCTCCTTCAAGGATCAGTGTCAGGGCCTCAGCTATTTACAATCTATATTAATGACTTGAATAAAGGGTAATGTACTTAAGTTTGCTGATGATACAAAACTAGATTGAAATGTAAGTTGTAATCAAAAGACACAGTGAGACTGCAAAGAGCTATAGACAGGTTAAGTGAGTGGGCAACAAGATGACAGATATAGTGTGGGCAAGAATGAAGTCATTCACTTTGGTCATAAGAATAGAAAAGCAGAATACTTTTTTAAAAGGTGTGAAACTTGTTGATGTTCAGAGAGACTTGGGTGTGCTTGTGCAAGGAACCCAAGTTAGCATGCAAGTGCAGCAAGTAATTTTGAAGGCAAATGGCACGTTGGCCTTTATTGCAAGGGAATTGGAGTAGAGGAATAAAGAAGTCTTTCTAAAATTGTACAGGCTTGGGTGAAACCACACCTGTGTTCTGTTTTCATCTCTCTATTGAAGGAAAGATATACATGCATTGGAGGCAGCACAATGAAGGTCACTAGATTGATGCTTGCATCCACGCTCTTCTAACATTACAAAGGACGTCCTTGGTGAGCTTGCTTTGTACCCATGTTGACCTGAGCACGTGAAGGAGCAGGCATATCCGGAACTCGTGACTTTAGCTGGGTTTTAGCCAGATTCTGTCCGGAATGCACTCAAAAGTGGTATGCCATTATGCATCACAACCAGTGGACATGTGGGTAGCTGTAATATAATAGCCATATTCCAAGGAAACTGACATTTCTATTGCTTTGGGGTATACACTGTGCAATAGAATCTGACTTAAGGAAGGTTTCCATGGATCTGATTTTCATAAATTGTATATTTTTGTGGGACCCTGGTAAAAGCTCTGGTGGGGGTAGTGGGTGGTCTGGATTTTGATGTTGCTGTATGTATGTCTCTTCCCCATAGTACTCGTCAGATGTTTAATTCTCATTTAAGCTTCTAAATTTGACAAGTGATAGACAAAAGGTTTCTACTAATCGACCACTGGCTTGTAGAGTAAGTCAAATTCCAGTTTTTATATGGCATTCTGGAATTTTTACTCTAGTTTATCAGATTGAATTTGTGATTTGCAAAAAACTATTAACCTTACCTCTTATTTTTGGAGCTCCAATTAAATTATAAGGAGTTATCATTAGCTTTGTTATATTATTTTAATTTTACATATTCTTTATATAGTGACTACTGATACAATTCGTTGCAAAGGGTTACTGATCCTGAAAGAACTGAATTAGTAGCACAAATACAAATAATCTAACTGTGAATGCTTCAGCTTTGTTTATTGACCTCTCTTACATTGTTGGGCTCAGTATCTCCTTCATGGCCTTGCTGCTGCTTCCTATCTCTGCAATCTCCTCAAGACCTAAAACTGTTGGCGATATCGGCGCTCCTTAAAACCTATCTCTTTAATCAAACATTTGGTCTTCTGCCTAACTTCTTTTTAATGTGACCTGGGGTCAGATTTTGTTTGCTAACGCTCCTGTGAAGCGCCTTGGGACCTTTTATTATGTTAAAGGCATCGTGTAAGCTGTTGGTAGTGGTATCCAGGTGATAGTTGGATCATTAATGGATGTAATGGCATGTAGCTGTTAGTGAAGGTGTTTTACATTCTAAAAGTTACCACTGCTTACGCTAATAACTGTTTGTGTAAATCCAGGAAATGGTGCAATTAAACTGGCTTACTCCTGTGTTTACATTAGTTATTATCTAGCTACTAATAAATGGTCACGTCCTCAGTTAACAATTTATGCAGTTAAAGCAGACTTGTGCCAGGAGAACCAAATCATGACATCTCCATGCAAAAATGATTTGTGCAACTGAATTATCTCCGGCAGGCATTTAATCGAACTAAGATCCACAGTGGTGCAGTTTGTTTGCAGTAATTCAACACTGGAGTTCACTGATAGTGCCAGAGAGTTCTTTACTAACTTTACTAACCTTGGGTTGGATTTCCACGTTTTCTGTTGGCTGCTATGTATAAACAGTTCAACAATAGAGGCATTCAATTATTTAATTGGTAGGCTCCAAAAGACCTTGTGACGAACACCAAAGCACTCCTTAGGTTTATGGAAACCAACACACAATTTCCCCTATGTGGTAATAAAGGGTTAGACTAAATGGATTCCTAAAGTATTTAGGCAAATGCATAGCACTGACATCTCCTCTCTTGAAATGGGGAAAAATGTACTTTTTTGACGTCAGAATGACAAGCAATCATTGTGGTTTTGTTGCAAAACGATTCTTATCGGTTACTCTTTATGACCAGTGTTCAGCCACTTCCATAAGTATCAGTATACATAGTTACAGGGGCTGATCACATAGCTATTTGATGCGCTAATATACCACGCCTTGGAGTACCAGACCATGCCTCCACCCTGTGACTTCCCACACAGTGGACAGAATTTTATGCTTGTTGGGTGGGCGGGCCTGACCCAATCTCTGGTGGGTGTGGAGCCGATCCCCGCCAGCAAAGCGGGCCGCACCGCCATTTTACGTGGGCGGGCCAATTAAGGCCCACCCAGTGTGACTTCTGGCAGGAAGCGCTATGCACTCCCTGTGCGGGCGGGGGGCGGGATTCCCTAAAAGCAAGAGTGTGCCCTTTCACGCATGCGCATGAAAGAGCGCACATCTCCCTGAGGCTAAGTGCAGCCTCAGGGAAATTGCTTCCACTTTTAAAAATATTAAAAATTGAGAATAGAAAAATCCCTTACATGTCCCCTCATGTGACAATGTCCATAATTTACACTATAACTTTATTAAACTTTTTAAAACCCTGCATGAAACCTCATCCCGCTGCTGGATGAGGTTTCATGTTTTTCCTATTTGCTGCCGGGGCTCCTGGCCTGCCTGCCAACCTTAAGGTTAGACGGGCAGGTCCTTTTAATTGTTTAAATGATTCTGTCAATGACCTCAATGACAGGTCAGCGGGCCCACAGCTGATTTTGCCGCGCCCCCACCTTCCTGAAAATTTAAGCGGGGGTTCACGAGGGTTCCGGCCAACGTCATCCCGCGTCATTTTATGCGGCGGCGAGCGGGCCCCGCCCCCTGCTCGCCAACAGTAAAATTCTGCCCAGTAACTTCTGGGACCCACAAGGCTATCTGGGGAAGGCTCTGATTGCAGCTCCCTCTGAGAGGATGTGATAATTGGAAGTCATTTAAGCTATGTCACTTCAGTATCCTGTTACAGAGCATCATGGGCAGACGTCTAGAAATGAGACGCCTGCCTATTGGCTGAGATTGTGCGCTCTGGGCAACTAAGAATAAGGAAGGAAATGACATGTAAAAGGATGGAAATACCTGGTTAAAAACAAAAAGCTAAAAGCTACTGCGGATGCTGGAAATCCAAAACAAAATAAAAACAGAATTACCTGGAAAAACTCAGCAAGTCTGGCAGCATCGGCGGAGAAGAAATCAGTCAATGTTTCGAGCCCTCATGGCCCTTCAGCAGAACTGAAGCATAGTTTCAACAAGGGAGAAATATAAATTGGTTTAAGGTGGATGGGGGGGAAGAGACACATTGAGGGTGTGGTGTGGTGTCACACCACACCCTCAATGTGTCTCTTCCCCCCCACCCACCTTAAACCAATTTATATTTCTCCCTTGTTGAAACTATGCTTCAGTTCTGCTGAAGGGCCATGAGGGCTCGAAACGTTGACTGATTTCTTCTCCGCCGATGCTGCCAGACTTGCTGAGTTTTTCCAGGTAATTCTGTTTTTATTTTGTTTTGGAAATACCTGGTAATGGCTCAGTTGTACCCTGGTATTTCCATCACATTGACACAAAGGCTAAATTCTGGTGAGTCAAAGCCACTGAGTTGATAGCACATTGAATGCATTTCCAAGAGGCAGATTAGCTCCACTTTGGCTTCACATCAACCACAATCTAGCTTTTCATACGTCACTTCTCCACAGTTTGGTGTGAACAAAGAACTCTATTATCACAGAATTGTTACAGTGTAGAAGGAGGCCATTTGGCCCATCGTACCTGCACTGGCTCTCTGAGCATTTTAACTTGGTACCAATCTCCTGCCTTTTCCCCGTAACCCTGCACATTGTTTCTATTTAGATAATCATTTAATGCCCCCTTGAATGCCTCAATTGAACCTGCCTCCACTACACTTCTGGGCAGTGCATTCCAAACCCTAAGTGCAGTGTGAAAAAGTTTTTCCCTCCTTGCATTTGCTTCTTTTGCAAAACACTTTAAAACTGTGCGCTCTGGTTCTCGACCCATTTACGAGTGTTAACGGTTTCTCCCATCTACTCTGTACGGGCCCCTCATTATTTTGAAAACTTCTATCAAGTCTCCTCTTAGCCTTCCCCTCTCCAAGGAAACCAGAATCACAGATCACGGAATCGGAGTCACACAGTGCAGAAGAGGCCCTTTGGCCCATCGAGTCTGCACCGACATGTGAGAAACACCTGACCTACCTACCTAATCCCATTTACCAGCACTTGGCACATCATAACATTCAAGGCAATGGGCCAAGAGCTCATCCAGGTACATTTTAAAGGATGTGAGGCAACCCGCCGCCACCACCCTCATAGGCAGCGCATTCCAGACCGTCACCACCCTCTGGGTAAAAAAAGTTTTTCCTCACATTCCTCCCCCCCCCACCCAAACCTCCCCTTGAACTTATGTCCCCTTGTGACTGACCCTTCAACGAAGGGGAACAGCTGCTCCCTATCCACCCTGTCCATGCCCCTCATAATCTTGTACACCTCGATCAGGTTGCCCCTCAGTCTTCTCTGTGCCAATGAAAACAACCCAAGTCTATCCAACCTCTCTTCATAACTTAAATGTTTCATCCCAGGCAACATCCTGGTGAATCTCCTCTGCACCCCCTCCAGTGCAATCACATCCTCCCTATAATGTGGCAAACAGAACTGCACACAGTACTCCAGCTGTGGCCTCACCAAGGTTCTATACAATTCCAACATGACCTCCCTACTTTTGCAATCTATGCCTCGATTGATAAAGGCAAGTGCCCCATATGCCTTTTTCACCACCCCACTAACATGCCCCTCCACCTTCAGAGATCTATGAACACACACACACCAAGGTCTCTTTGTTCCTCAGAACTTCCCAGTGTCATGCCGTTCATTGAATACTTCCTTGTCAAATTACTCCTTCCAAAGTGTATCACCTCACATTTTTTAGGGTTAAATTCCATCTGCCACTTATCTGCCCATTTGACCATCCTGTCTATATCTTCCCATAGCCCAAGACACTCAACCTCATTGTTAACCACCCGGCCAATCTTTGTGTCATCCACAAACTTACTAATCGTCCCCCCCCACATAGTCATCTATGGCGTTTATCTAAATGATGAATAATAGGGGACCCAGCACAGATCCCTATGGTACGCCACTGGACACTGGCTTCCAGTCACTAAAGCATCCTTCTGTCATCACCCTCTGTCTCCTACAACTAAGCCAATTTTGAATCCACCTCATCAAATTACCCTGTATCCCACTTGCATTTGCCTTCTTCATAAGTCTCCCATGTGGGACCTTGTCAAAGGCTTTGCTGAAATCCATATAAACTACATCAACTGCACTACCCTCATCTACACACCTGGTCACCTCCTCAGAAAATTCAATCAAATTTGTTAGGCATGACCTCCCTCTGACAAAGCCATGCTGACTATCCCTAATCAAACCTTGCCTCTCCAAGTGGAGATAGATTCTCTCCTTCAGAATTTTCTCCAATAGTTTCCCTACCACTGACATGAGACTCACTGACCTGTAGTTCTCTGGCTTATCTATACAACCCTTCTTAAATAGCGGAACCACATTAGCTGTTCTCCAGTCCTCTGGCAGCTCCCCCATGGCTAGAGAGGAATTAAAAATTTGGGTCAGAGCCCCTGCGATCTCCTCCCTTGCATCCCTCAGCAGTCTGGGACACAAATCATCCGGACCTGGAGATTTGTCCACTTTTAAGCCTGACAACACCTCCAATACCTGGTCACTCCCTATATCAATTTGCTCAAGAAACTCGCAGCCTCTCTCCCTATGTTCGATACCTTCATCCTCATTCTCTTGGGTGAAGACGGATGTGAAGTATTCGTTCAACACTCTAGCGATGTCCTCTGGCTCCACCCATAGATTGCCCCCTTGGTCCATAATGGGCTCTACTCTTTCCCTGGTTATCCTCTTCCAATTGATATACTTATAGAATATCTTGGGATTTTCTCTACTTTTACTAGCCAGAGCTTTCTCATATCCCCTCTTTGCTCTCCTAATTGATTTCTTAAGCTCCACCCTGCACTTTCTGTACTCCACTAATGCCTCCGCTGATTTGCTCCCCTTGTACCAACAGTCCCAACTTCTCCAATCTTTCCTCATAACTGAAGTGTCTGGTTCGAACCATTCTCGTAAACCTCTTCTGCACTGTCTCCAATGTGTTCACATCCTGCCTATAGTGTGCCCATAACTGTACTCAATACTACAGCTGAGGTCTAACCAGTGTCTTATATAAGTTCATCATAACCTTCCTGCTCTTGTATTCTATGCCCCTATTAATGAAGCTGAGAATTGTGTGTGATTTAGAAACAGCTCTTTCTACCTGTCCTGCTACCTTTTAATGCCTTATGTACATATACAGCCAAGTATCTCTGCTCCTGCACACCCCTTAGAATAGTACCCTTTATTTCATACTGTCTCTCCATGTTCTTTGTACCAAAGTGTATCACCTCACACTTCTCCACATTGAACTTCATCTGCCACCTATCTGTCCACTCCACCAATATATATTTTTGTACCCACGTTGCTACTGCCCCTTTTATTCATGACCTATAACTTACCTCACATCTGTGTGGCACTGTATTGAATGCCTTTTGGAAGCCCATATACACCACATCGATGGTCTTGCCCTCATCAACCATCTCTGATCCCTCTTCAATAAACTCCAGCAAATTAGTTAGACACAATTTTCCTTTAACAAATCCATGCTGACTCTTCGGAATCAATCCACATTTTCCATGTGACTATTAATTCTATTCCAAATAACTGTTTCTAGAAGTTTCCCCATCACCAAAGTTAAACTGACTGGTCTGTAATTGCAGGTCAGATCTTTACAACCTTTTTTAAACAAGGGCATAATGTTTGTAATTCTCCAGTCTTCCAGCACCTCCCCTGAATCCAGGGAACATTGAAAGATTATTGCCAGTGCCTCTGCAATTTCCACTCTCACTTCCTTCAATATTCTTGGATGCATCTCATCCGGTCCTGGTGTCTTATCAACTTTAAGTACCGACAGCTTATCCAATACTTCCTCCTTATCAATTTTAAACCCTTCGAGTGACTGAGTTTCCTCCTCTGTCACCATGGCCTGGGCAGTATCTACCCTGTGGGTAAAGACAGATGCAAAATATTTATTTAACACCTCAACCATGCCTCTGTGTAAATCCCCTTTTTGGTCCCTAATTGGCCCTACTCCTCCTTTTAACCACCTTTTTACTATTGATGTGCTGATAGAATACTCTGGGATTTCTTTTTGTTAGCTGCCAGTCTTTTTTCAAAATCCCTCTTTGCTTCACGTATTTGCTTTTTCACATCTCTTCTGATCCTTTTGTATTCAGCTTGGTTCTCAATTGTAGTTGCTACCTGACATCTGTTGTAAGCACACTTTTTCTTCTTTAACTTAATTTCTATCTCCTTTGTCATCCAGGGAGCTCTGGATTTGTTTGTCCTACCCTTCCCTTTTTGAGGGAACATACCTTGACTCTGCCCAAACCATCTCCTCTTTGAAGGTAGCCCATTGTTCAGCTACTGTTTTTCCTGCCAACCTTTGGTTCCAGTCTATCCAGCCCAGCTCCATTCTTGCCCCGTTGAAGTCTGCTCTGTGCCAGTTGATTATTCTTATTGACCAATATCCTTTTCCACCATAACCCTAAACCTAAACAGCAATGATCACTGTCCCCTAAATGTTCCCCTACTTTGTCTACTGCTGTTATCAGCTCTGTGCTAATATTAAGATTTAGTTAACAGTTGGGCATCAGTGAGCATGCTGCTCCAAATATGTGATGAAAGTGATGCAGAGCCACCCAAGTTAGGGCTAAAATTGGACCTTCCACTTGCATGTGCTGCCTGTGTGAATGTTTACTCCATGTCCTTTGGTAGCCAGAAGTGCTTTAGGGTGGAGTTCGGTGCTTACAGAGTGTGATACTTGTGGATCATAGATCTTTGAGCTCCACTTATTAAATATAACGTTCCTAACCTTTTATTATTTAGCTTCTGCTCTCAGTGGAATATTCTCAGTCATTCTAGTGAATTAACCTGTGTAGGTCATTTGATTGGATTGGGTTGCAGGTCCAACACTATAAGGGAGAATTTTAACTTTCCTCACCAATGGGCAAGAAAGGGACATGACAGCAGTAATGATCAGCAGAACAAACATACTGTCCTCTTCCCCTTTCTTTGTGGCTGCCAGTATTTTACTGTGGTGCGCTTTTCAGTCTGTCACAGACAAGCAGGAGCTTTAGGAATGTGACGCAAATCAGAGTCCTACAAGACAATTATATTTCCACACCAATGGGCAAGAAAGGGACATGACAGCAGTAATGATCAGCAGAACAAACATACTGTCCTCTTCCCCTTTCTTTGTGGCTGCCAGTATTTTACTGTGGTGCGCTTTTCAGTCTGTCACAGACAAGCAGGAGCTTTAGGAATGTGACACAAATCAGAGTCCTACGAGACAATTATATTTCCAATGTCGTTTTGCTGCTTAAACTGAAAAGTTGTATCAACGAGCTTGCTCGGCAATACCTAGAAGGGTTTAGAGTAGACAATGAGATTTAAAGAGGCTCAGATCATTGGCATTAGTGTGCTGGTGTGGGTTTTATACCCTAAGTAGATTGAGAGTTGTGATATTGCTTATTTCTGACAGTGTCTTTGATCTTAAGAGGGTGGATAATAGGTGCTGCTCTGGCTGTCTTGTACTGGGTGCAGAAAGTGGAGGAAGAGGAGTGGCAGTAACAACAGCTAAAGGAGAGGGGTTGACATCCAAACAGGAACAACAAAACAGCCCTGGAGCATAGCAGATGAGGATGCCTAATCGTAGATGACCTCACCCTCCCTCATGGGCTACGTAGGACATCTCTAAGGTGTAGTGCATGCGGAGGCTATGCTTATGAAGGCAGGTAGTTGCTGACCTCTTTGGCTTCATGCAAACAGGGCCTGCAGCCTCCTGGGCCACGGGGCCATGTGGTACTGGCACTGTGAAGGTAACTTCCAATTTGAAGATTTTGCAATAGGACCCTTCTTGGCTCCCCTGGAGACCATTGCTCCCATCTTGTAGTTGTCAATCTATAAATAAATCGGAGGTCCTATTTGCAGACCGAGCCCTATATCTTTATCCCTAACTGATGCAAGCAACTGAAACGGGAAAGCCTTGGGATTAGCTGCAGTGATTGGCTTCCCTGGAGTGCACGGCACAATTGAATGCACTCCTGTTACTAATAGGGCAACTCTGGACCACAAGGGATTTTACTTCATCAATATCCAGTTATGTGAGCATACCAAAGGAATCATGCAGATTGGTACTCAGGCAGCTGCTATGACTCATATGTGGGCAGTCCAATATTCCTCCACTTTTTAAATGTGGTTGGAATGTTAGAAGATGCTTGGAAACCAGGGCTACATTCCCCCACCTCCACCACTACCATTGCTCGTGACACCTCTTCAAAGCCTCACAGTGCTGAGGCAGTTTGTATATAACCAGAGCCCCTCCGTCATTTGCGCTTACTATAGGGCTCCTAAAGCAAAGGTCTTGTTAGGTCTGGGGGCTCCCTGCAATATATACCAGAGGCAGAGAGTCCTGAATAATTGTGGCCTGCTGTGTCCCACAATATAGCTGTCCAGAAAGTATTGCAGCTGTAATGGACGGATGAACCCTCAACTGATGAGGAACAGCTGCCTGAGGGCGAGGCTGAAACAGGGAGGAGAGAAAGCACCGGGTCTTGCCGCAAGAGATGCAAGGGAGAATTTAATTGCACAACGGTTCAGCTGATTTGCTCAGTCCACTGCCCTGTACATTAAAACCAAGCCCCCTCCCTGGACTAACAAACTTGAAAACCTCAGCCACCACACCCATAATGCTGCATTCTCTAACATTGAAATCATTGCGCCAATTTTCACATCCATAACTTTCTGACCAGGCTGATTTATGGATTGCTCTACAAACATATTGTAGGTCAAAGTACCAAACTTTATGAAGAGTTGAATGTTCATCTAAACACAATCAGTCACTCCAGATAATTAATCATTCCAATTGTCAACCAATAGTGGCTTTGCTTTTAAATAAAAGATCTACTCAGTGAATCACTTCTACAAGGATCTCCCCAGTTTCTTCAGCAGAGCAAGTGGCAGGCTGCAGTAGATTATGTTGGAACCTCTGAGATGACATAGCTGGTGTCCTTAGCAAGTCTGAGTCTGAGGACATGGCTGCAGAATGTAGCTTTTCAGCTGTTGTTGGGGCAGTCAGGTCTAGTGAATTTTCTGGCACAATAGCAGGTATTAGTTAAGAGGGTGGTGAAGGATTAGATGTACTGTCAACAAAGAGGGCAATACCTGTCTGTTCAGTGGTGTCACTGCCATTCTTATGGGGCTGCAGATCATCACACTCACTGATCTGAAGGAGAGCTGACTGCAGGACCTAAGTGACACCTTGAAAGCCCCTCCATATGTGGTCCACCAGCCTATCCATCTGGTGCATGAGTCTGTCCAAGGTGGGGCAGGCGCTGGAGCCAGTCCAGATGGCAGCCATCTGAGTTTTCATTAAAGTTACAAAGGCTGGTGGCATAGACCCAAAGCTGTTAGGGCCTGGTCATAGCAACCCTGGAAGTGGCCACACCAAGGTAGATTGTAGAGTGGAAATGCCAAAATCCACACCATGGTGCATGTGGATTCTTCCTTACTTTTTGACATGGTGCCCGGTGTCTTTGGGTTAATTACTGGTATGCCTCATGCAGTTTTCTCTTCATAACTATGTTCCAGAGGTTGATCTGCATCTCTGTCCTCCTCAGTAGAGCTGGGAGAAGACATTACCCTCCAGCGAGTTGTCTCCTGCGCTGCTTCTGTCACCAGTACCTAGCTTCTAATATTCCTTCATTGTCACTGGGTCAATCCTGGAACTCCCCAACAGCACCTACACCACATGGACTGCCGTGATTGAAGGAGGTGGCTCACCACCACCTTCTCGGGCCCAACTAGGGGATAGGCAATAAATAACAGCGATACCCAAAAATGAGCTTTAAAAAAAGAATATCTGGGCACACTGGATGGCAACTGCCTCACTAACTTGGATTAGGCAACTAAATAATGAGAGGCAATAGAAGTTGAAAATATTTTAAATTGGAGAATTACAGACTCTGGGGTGATTTTGTGAAAGTATTGAAGATCCTCAAGGGTACAAGGTAAATAAAACATTGCCATGTTTAACATAGCCATGCTTTCAAGGGAGAGAGCTTAAATTTAGAAGAGAGAGGGGGAAAATATAGTTTATGCAGAGTGTTGTGAATGTATGGAATAGATTGCAGAGGCAGGCAATGGGTATCAGCAAAATTGGAGAAGTAATTGGGGAAAATGTGGTTGACTGGGATGTGAGGTATGATGTTAGCTAGATAGGGACCCATGTGGCTTTTCCTGATTATGTTCATGTCTATCTATGGTCACGCTGGTGCAATTAGCCCATATTGACATTTGCCATTCTTCCCGGTCGCCCTTCCCAATTGAATCCTCACTTGTTATTCCTGGTTTAGGAGGATCGAACGCTTTTGATGCTGTTGAGGCTGGCAATTCCCGATTTTGTGATGTTGAAGAGCAGGAATTCTTGCCCACGGCCTGCAAGATGTTTGTTGTTGATGAGACGGTGTAGGAGCTTAGCCACTAGCGGTGCTGAGAGGTGAGTCAGGGACTCGAGTGGGATGTAATTTGTCAGGCGATGCAATTTTGTGTGGATTTCACAGTAACACACACGGCCGCCACTTCCCATGACTTTAAGTGCGGAGCTCACCTCCTTTTGCATTTTTTCTCTCTCTAATAACCGGCACAATCCAAGGAAAATCTATGGCGGCTTCCTACATTTAGCTCGACATGGTGGCCTTTTAAGTGCCACATTTCGCGCGTGTAAGTTCCCAGACACAGTGAAAACACTGGATTCTAACCGACCAGACCTCATTATTATAGCTCCTGCATCGTCCACACACCCTGCCCACTGGATGACCCATTGCAGACGCATCCTGTCCCCTAGCCCACCCACTGCTCCAAATCTTGTACTTTGGGATCTATCTTCTCTTTCCCCCAAAGGAGCCGAGTTATGTTATTGCCATTTGTTTTGCCCAAAAAAGATTGCTTAATATTCCTGAAACTGGAGGAAGAATATGGAGAGGCAATATGTGCTGTGTGGTAACATTTTAAAAGGTGGAGAAGAGCAGAAACTTCATGTTTCACCTTTGCAAATCTTTTTAAGAGTGAAAGGAAATGTTGCTCAAGCTGTGAAAATAGCATGTGACCTAAGGCGTTGTAAACAGCAGCGCAGTAGCATGTACAGTAACAACACAACATAGACATCTTTTATTGTACAGTGAGGCCCTTGTCCGATCCTCAATATTAAGCAGAGTTTGTTCCACGGCTTGTTATTCATTCTCTGTTAGTTTCACCATTTCATCAATGTAAAAACCTCATGAAAACCCTCCTGTTTGTATTTCCAATCACCTCCACCCCCTTTCTCTTTTCTTGCACCTCCTCTGCATCCAATTTTGTCCTCTGTGAAATGTTCAGTTTCTGTGCGTGAAGAGGACAGTATTGTCAACGAAAGTTTGACATATTGAAATAGTTTCTCACTGCTAGGACTCATAAACCTGTTGTGGGATGTCCCTGTGTTACCTTCCTGGAAATCCCCTTTGTGTTTCGAGCACACAGCTTACAAGAAATGCGGCCTTATGCACCATGCCAGAGTAGAGTTGGGGAGGGGGAAGGAGGAGAGAGAGTGAACACAAAATAATCAAGGTAATATTACTTGCCATTTTAACACTCCACCCTGTTCTCTTGCCCACATGTCTGTCCTTGGCTTGCTGCATTGTTCCAGTGAAGCCCAACGCAAACTGGAGGAACAGCACCTCATCTTCCAACTAGGCACTTTACAGCCTTCCGGGCTGAAGATTGAATTCAACAACTTTAGATCTTAAACTCCCTCCCCCCATCCCCACCCCGTTTCTTCCCCCTCCCTTTTGTTTTTTTCAATAATTTATATAGATTTTTCTTTTCCCACCTATTTCCATTATTTTTAAATCTACAACTAATACCTTGTCAATCTTTCCACCCCATCCCCACTAGAGCTGTACCTTGAGTGTCCTGCCATCCATTCTTAATTAGCACATTCTCTTAGATAATATCACCACCTTCAACACCTCTTTGATCCTTTTGTCTGTGACATCTTTTGATTCTCTGCTCCTATCACTGCTTGCTTGTCCCTACAACCACCCCACCCTCAACTTCTCTCCCCCCACCCCACCCCCCCCACCTTAAACCAGCTTATATTTCACCCCTCTCCTAACTACACTCAGTTCTGTTGAAGGGTCATTGGACTCGAAACGTCAACTCTTTTCTTCTCCACCGATGCTGCCAGACCTGCTGAGTTTTTCCAGGTAATTCTGTTTTTGTTTTGGTTTAATATTACTTGTGCCCATTTGGACTGGAAGAGATGGCAACACTTATATTGTTTAACCTCCCGAAAGGAAATGAAACCGTTTTTAGCTGTCATGGACTTGTGACATGAACTTTATGGATTTCACAAAGGGGAGTTTTTAATGCCTCTCACTTTCATAAATTTCACACACCATTTCACATATCGTGTTTAGGAGCCTCTCTTGCACCCTACAAAAGTGAACAGTAAAATTGATGCCATTGTTGATATTGAAATTTTATCAGAATTTTTCACAAAGAGCTACATCACCTATTATGTGCAACTTGTTTGTTTTTTGTGTGAAAATATTAATCTTTTTTGACAAAAGAGATTGAAATTAAAAACTAGATGTTTGTCTATTTGTGTCTCTGGGATTGAGGACTGGTTCTGTTCACTGTTTCTCCCTGGCATTTTCTGAGCAATAGTTCTCTGGACTGAGCTAATTTCCTTGGTGGAAACTACTGCTGCAATGTTCTTGATGAGGGCTTCTGCTTTTTCAACTAGGGCAAAGATTTCAATGTTCTCATTAAGATTTCTGTCTTTCAAAATATAAGAGCCGAAAAAGGATTCATAGAGGGAATTGCTCAATTGTTAGTAACCATTTCTCTGTGTCTTCATCTGTGGAGAATTAATTTTTGGTCACAGCATAGAGGGACCACAGTATCAATGGTTGAAGTATTGTGCACTCTGTACTTTTTACATGTTTAGAGTGACCTCGCCCATCTGGAATTAAGCTCCATGCTAATGGTATGGATTGTTTAGGTAAATGTGCCATTTCTCACCTTGAGATTCCTGTAGAAGAGGATTTCAGAGAAGCTGATATCTCATTGTTCCCTTCAGGCATAACTTCCTCTGATCTTACAAGCAGGGCAAAGGAACTAGAGAATTATCAAATCCATTTGTTGATTTTCCAGCTGGTTAGATGAGGAAGGGTGACAGTCTGTAAAGAGAAGATTTGGAGAACCATTCAGGCGAAGGAAGAGGACAAAAGGGAGGGACAAATATGTTTCTTGAAATCCAATGATCATCAATGATGACTCTTGTCATCAGTTATTGGGGGAAGCTCCCTCACAGGCAGTTGTGACAGGTTTCCCTATCCTTTTTTTACTCTCTGCCTACCAGACGAAGGGTGATTTTATTCAGAACCTGATGTGAATTAATCAAGAACATGTTCATTAATTATAGCCATGCAATAGCCTAGCCTTACAAGCATAAGAAGGTGGGCAGGGAAAGAGCAACTAGTCTCCCAAGATTGGCTCCCATACCATGATTGTTTGACCATCTCAGTGAAACAACCATCCTGTTCCCACAGCCAATCCACCTCATGGAAAAGGCACAAGAAAGAGAAAAGGCCCAGGAGCAATAATAGAAAAACAAATTTCTGGAAAATTTTGGTTCAACTTCCTTGGGCAATCAAACCACTCCAGGAAATCGTATGGAATAAGTATTATGTATGGATATCTGAAACAAAAACTCTGATGAAGAGTCATAGGGACTCGAAACATTAACTGTGTTCCTCTCCACAGATGCTGTCAGACCTGCTGAGTTTTTCCAGCTATTTTTGTTTTTGTTTCAGATTTCCAGCATCTGCAGTATTTTGCTTTTATCTTATATTTGGATATGTTTGGTTTCCCTCATTATCACATGACTGAATAGTTGGGCCTACGGGCACATCAAAAATATATGCAAGCCCTTGAAGGACTCTCCACAGCCTTTCTCGCATGGTCTGCTACCTGTAACTCACCAGCCCGTTCTTAAAAGGTCAGAAAAAAATCTCGAGCCGAGATTCCCAGAAATTTCTACAACCATTTATCAAAAAGTCCACCTCCATCCATCCTTGCTGACCTCTGTTGCAATGTGAAAGTTTTAATAAGGATGCATCAGGTTTTTGTTTCCTACAGGACATGTATTGTTGGATTACCTCACATATTTTGGGTGAAAATGCATAAGTTATATCATTGTAGCCATACAATCTTTGCTTTCTGGGTTATTTTTGTATGTCCCTGGCACAATCTGGCTGCACTCCGCTTTTGCATTTCCTGAATAAAACTTTTAGTATAAATACGGTGTTTTATCTTGAATTGCAATGCAGTTTGAGAATTCTGGAACTGAGTATGGATTAAGCAACGTTTCTTTCTGAAATGGGAAAAAAAATGAGAACTCTGAAAGTCAGTTACTTTGATGAGACTTACTATTTGCATCAAATTAAAATTAATAGAGAAGTTGGTTACCATTGTACGTCAGTAGGAACCAGCTTTTGATATTGCAGATAGGTTGTGTAATACAAGTGGTGCTGATTTTTTTATTCGTTCATTGGATATGATCATCTCTGGCTAGGCCAGCATTTGTTGCCATATCTAATTGCCCTTGAGAAGGTGTTGGTGAGCTACTGCCTTGAACCACTGCAGTCCATGTGTTGTAGGTACACCCACAGTGCTGTTAGGAAGAGAGTTCTAAGCTTTTGACCCAGCGACGTTGAAGGACAGTGATGTAGCGCCAAGTCAGGATGGTGTGTGGCTTGGAGGGGAACTTGCAGGTGGTGGTTTTTCATTGCATCTGCTGCCCTTATTCTTCTAGGCGGTAGAGTTTGGAAGCTGCTGTTCAAGGAGCCTTGGTGAGTTGCTGCAGTGCATCTTGTTGATGGTACATGCTGCTGCTACTGTGTGCTGGTGGTGGAGGGAGTGAATGTTTAAGGTAGTGAATGAGGTGTCAAAATTGGCTGCTTTGTCCTGGATGGTGTCGAACTCCTCGAGTGTTGTTGGAGCTGTACTCATCCAGGCAAGTGGAGAGTATTCCATCAAACTCCTGACTTAAACCTTGTGGATGGCGAACAGGCTTTGGGGAATTAGGAGGTGAGTTACTTAATTCAGAATTCCCAGCCTTTGACCTGCTCTTGTAATCACAGCATTTATATGGCTGGCCCAGTTGAGTTTCTTGTCAGTGGTAATCCCAGGATGTTGACGGTTGGAGATTCAGTGATGGTAATGTATGGAATGTCTAGGGAACATGGTTAAATTCTCTCTTGTTGGAGATGGTTATCGCCTGACACAAAAGTTACTTGCTGCTATCAGTCCAAGCCTGACTATTGCTGAGGTCTTACTGCATGTGGACACGGACTGCTTCAGTATCTGAGTGGTTGCAAATGATGCTGAACATTGTGCAATCATCAAGGAACATCCCCACTTCTGACCTTTTTGATAAAAGGAGGGCTATTGATGAATTAGCTAAAGATGCTTGGGTTTAAGACACTACCCTGTGGAACTCCTGCAGTGATGTCCTGGGGCTGAGATGATTGGCTCCAGCAGCCACATCTGTCTTTCTTTGTGCTAGTTATGACCCAAACCAGTGGAGAGTTTTCCCTCTAATTCCCACTGACTTTTAATTTTGAGTGCTTCTAATGCCACACTTGGTCAAGTGCTCCATTAATGTCAAGGGCAATTACTCTCACCTCGCCTCTGGAATTTGGCTCTTTTATCCATGTTTGTACCAAGGCTGTAATGAGGTCTGGAACTGAGTGACCCTGATGGAACCTAAACTGAGCATCAGTGAGCAGGTTATTGCTGTTGACAAATACCTTCCATCACTTTGCAAATGATCGAAAGTTGACTGATGGGGCGGTAATTGACCAGGTTGGATTTGTCTTGCTTTTTGTGGACAGAACATGCTTGTTAAATTTTCCACATTGTTGGGTAGATGCCAGTGTTGTAGCTGTTCAGGAACAGTTTTAGTGGAGTGGCTAGTTTTGGAGCACATTTCTTCAGTGCTACAGTAGGATGTTGTCTTTGCTGTATCCAGTGCGTTCAACCATTTCATTACATCATGTGGAGTGAATCGAATTGGCTGAAGACTGGCATCTATGGTGGATCAGGAGGAGGCTGAGATGGATCATCCACTTGACACTTATAACTGAAGACAGTTGAAAATGCTGCAATCTTGCCTTTTGCATTCACGTGCTGGACTCTCCCCTCATTGAGGATGGGGATGTTTGTGAAGCCTCCTTCTCAAGGCTGCGGAACTTTAAGCAGATTCACTGGTTGTGGGAGCGTTTTGCTCTGCCTATTTCATGTTCCTTCTGCTGTTTAGCATACATGTAGACCTGTGTTGTAGCTTCACCAAGTTGGCGCCTCATTTTTAGATATGCTTGGTGCAGTCCTGATTAAGCCAGGGACAATCCCCTGTCTTCATGGTAGTGGTAGAAGGGGGATGATATACTGGCCATGAGGTTACAGATTGTGGTTAAATACAATTCTGTTGTTGATGGCCCACAGCACCTCCATGCCTAGTTCTGAGTTGCTAGATTTGTCCTGAAAGTATCCCATTTAGCAATGGTGGTAGAGCCACACAACATGGAGGGTATCCTCAGTATGAAGATGGGACTTTGTCTCCATGAGGACGGTGTGATTGTCACTCCTGCCAATACTGTCCTGGGCAGATGGATCTATAATATGTAGATTGGTCAGCACAAGATCAAGGAGGTCTTTCCCTCAACACCTGCCGCTGACCCAGTCTGCCCAAGTGGTGTTCAGCATGGAGTAGTACTGAGTCATTAGTTGGGGGGGGAGTGTGGTAGGTGGTAACCAACAGGAGATCTAATTGCCCATGTTTGACCTGATATCACGAGGACTGCCAGGGCAACACCCTCCTGACTGTTTACCACTGTGCTGCCACCTTGATGGGTCTATCCTGCTGGTGGGACAGGAATGGTGATGAAGTAGTCTGGGACATTGGCTGTAAGGTATGATTTGATGCGCATGACTTGTCTGTGGGACAATATAGTGAGGATTTTGCAGGATCGACTGGGCACAGTGTGCTTTTGTCATTTCCAGAGCCTGATTTGATGCCAGATGGTCCCAAACAATTTTATTGATACAACTGAGTGGTTTATTAGGCAACCACATTGCTGTGGGTCCAGAGTTACGTGGAAGCCAGCCTGTGAACCAGAAGAGTTTTTATGACAATCTTAGTTTCATGATCACCATTACTGAGACTGACTTGTTAATTCCAGATTTTATTAACTAATTGAATTGAATTCTACTAGCCAACATGCTGGGATTTGAACTCACATCTCCGGATCATTCATCTGGGCCTCTGGTTTACTATGCCAGTAACCTTACCACAATGCTACCATTCCTTTAAGTGATGCTGATGATCTGTAATGTGTTGATTACCTTATGTGAGAACTATTTGCGAAAGTATATCAGTTCTAGTTAAAAGCAAGGGGAATTCTGTGTTTTTTCTTCTTGTACACTAACACTGAAAGTAGTATCATATTCTATCTTATTCTAACATCTCTAACATCTCAAGCAAAGCAGGAAACGGAACCCTTTGTTGATCAAAATTAACTGCAACTGTTTGAAACTTCAGGCTTTAACCTTTTTTTTGATGCTTTTAAAATAGAGATGTTGAGATTAAACGTAACAATGTTGCATTGAAATGTACAATTAAATATATAAATATAAGAATGAACAAAGAAGCTATGCCTGGCAGGATTCACACCCTCTCTAAAGCAATAACTTAAATCAATTCCTTTAGGTATTTACACTAACAATCACTCTGATATTTAATTAAAATGAAGAAGCAAGTTTACACATTTGCAACAGATAATGAACCTAAGTCAAAAGGCAAACCTAGGGACCCAAGTATATAATACATGCTCAATTTGGGTGATCCAGTAGAACAAGCTTAATGTGTGGCTTATCTCAAATATCATGGATTGTTTTTAAACTGCAACATGTTTTGTGGTCATACTCCTTATGCGCACTGAGTCTCCTCTCATTCCTGACTAGACTTGAAATGACTCTGATTTGAACTAATTGCCAAATTTCTTCAGTCTTAATCAATTCTTCACTGTGGGTGCGTTAGTAACTAAAATTGAAGATGTAATATCAAGTTACCGTACTTTAAAACAGTATGCAGACATCCAAACAGCTAATTTATCCACGGGCGGGATGAGGTTTCATGAGGATTTAAACATCTCTCAATATTTTAAAATAAAAGTTATGGACATGTCCCAACTCATCTGACAGTGTCACACGAGGGGACATGGCAGGGAAATTTTTTTCTCAGCTTTATTTAAAGTTTAAAATGTGAACTGACCTCCCTGAGGCAGCACTTTTTGCCTCAGGGAGATCTGTGCGCTCTTCTGCGTGCATGCGCGAAAGAGCGCACGCACTCCCGGCTGAGGGATTTCCACCCCCACTCCGTCCGCCCGCACAGGGAGTGCAGAACGCTTCCTGGTGGAAGGCCCGCCCATGTAAAATGGCGGCATGCCCCCAAGTGGGGGCGCCGATCGGAAGCCCGCCTGCCCGCCCGTCCCCGCACTTTTCCCTCCCCCATCCCCCCCACCCCAAACGGGGGGAAAATGTTGCCCAGAGTGTTTGGCAATGTTACATATAGGTAATGCAAAACACAGTTTGTGGAATTTGGATCTCTATCCAGAATGAATGCCTACAGGGGATTTTCTTTCAGAATTTAACCTGAAATCAGAGCCGTCAATCATCCATGATTAAAGACACAATGATGCAAACTATTGCGTGGAATAATGATGGGCAGGTGCTCCTACTTTAACTGGTTTCCAAAGATCTGTTAATGGTTTGACTGTGTACAGTTTAATTAGTAACTAGAACACAGCTTCCATCTCTTGCCTAACTTCCAGCTCAATAACTTGGTCCACTCCCACAGGCAATTTATCTCTGATTTTCCTTTTGTATTTTTGATAAGAAAGGTTGGTTTCCCTTTTAACTCTAGGTATGTCAGGGATGAAATACAGAAACTCCCCTATATTGACATAGGCCAAAGTACCCTTGCAAATTTGAAAACCTAAGCTGTTTTGACTGATACCTGAAGCCCTAAATTAGCCTCAGCACAACATTTTTCCCCCCAAAATATATTTTATTCATAAAATGTGTAAAGGTACATTCATTCAAATTTGACATTACATAAAGTGCGAAATAGATCAGCTTCTTTCAATAAAGTATGTGGCACTCTGAGGTGCCTTACTAAACTTACGATTACAGGTTATATTCACAACGAACTCTTACACTTCATGTCAAACACTCTCTAGTGCGTACAGCCCAGGGGGTTCTACATGGGTTCCAGCCTCTCTGTGTGTACTATGGCAGAGGGCCTTAGACAGTGGCCTTACCCCATCGAACCTTTGTGGCGGCTGCCCATCAGTACAAGATTTTTGATTACTGGCCTTTTTTCTGAAGGGGGCAGGTGGAGAGGAGATGGAGGAGCATGAACAAGCCCACTGAACATGACCATTCTGCTAACTCTCTCTATATTTGACATCCATCCTACGTAACACAGCTATGATGCTAGCCAGCATATTCCAATAATGGGAATTCGGACAGAAAAGATATTTTAATTAATAGATGATTAAAAAATAAGTTTGAAATGCTGTAAAGGCTCACTTCTAATGTATTTAGCAAAGTGCACTTGTTAGAAATATGCTTGCAATAAACTTTTTAAAATTGTTCTTGGGATGTGGGCATCGCTGGCAAGACCAGCATCTACGTCCAATCCCTAATTTCCCTTGAAGGTCGTGGTGAGCCACCTTCTTGAACTGTTGCAGTCCATATAGTGTAGGAAAGCCCACAGTGCAGATAGGGAGAGATGGTGCCGGTAGCATAGTGACGATGTTACTGGACTAGTAATCCGGTAGCCTGGACTAATGCTGCAAATACATGAGTTCAAATTTGACTGTGGGAGCTGGCTAAATTTAAATTCAGATCATTAAGCCCGGAATAAAATTCTAGTCTTATTAATAATGATCATTAAACTATTAGATTGGCATTAAAAACTCATCTGGTTCACTAATGTCCTTTAGGGAAGGAAATCTGTCATCATGATCCAGTCTGATTTTCATGCGACTCTAGACCCACAGCAATGTGATTAACTGTTATCTGCCTTCTGAAATGGCCTAGCAAACCATTCAGTTATATCAAACTTCTACAGACATATATTTAGTAGTCAGCCTGAAATAGGTAGAGGTATAAAGTTAATGCTGCATGCTTAATTTTCCTGGAAACTATTTAAGGTTTCATTTCTCTAGGTGATGACAGCTGTAGCTAGCCCATAGTGAAATAAGGCCTATGCAATAGTGTGAGAAAAACTGTGGAGATACCAAAATAAACAACCATACTACAAAAGGGTTGGGCTTTTCATTTAACCAGTGTGTGGAAGTAGAACAGAAGTTACTTAAGCGAGCAATCCAATAATTCAGCATCCTGGTAAGGAATTAGATCACTTAGACTAGATACTGTTATGAACAGCTTGTTAACAAGCCTTATGAACAGCCTTACACATAAATAACATAATGGAATAGATACAAAAAACTGAAACTTCTGCGTTAATTTGACAGCCGAAGATGGCAATTTTCTGGGGAGGATGCAACAGATCAAGGAGAACAGTTTGAGATGAGATAAGGACAGGATAATGTAAAGGCCTGATTGATCACAGCTCATCAAGTTTCTGGCAGGTGGATACTATTAAAAATGGGCTTTCACTCCATGGTTTAGAGAAAGGACTCAGCATTTTACAGGTATTTTGAAATAAGGTAAATCCATATAGGAAAATAAGGCCTTGCCAATAATCTATCCAAGTGAATCCTGAAAAAGGGTATAAAGTAAGAAAAAGGCAAAATACTGCGGATGCTGGGAATCTGAAACAAAAACAAAAAAATGCTGGAAAAACTCAGCAGGCCTGACAGCATTTGTGGAGAGAAAGACAGAGTTAACGTTTCGAGTCCGTATGACTGAGTCAGGCCTGCTGAGTTTTTCCAGCATTTTTTTTGTTTTTGTATGAAGTAAGAAAGTTTGAGAGAGCTCCGTGTGGTAGAAACTCCTAAGGGTAGATTCATGCTAACACTCTTGGATAGTTTGAGAAGCCATGAAGATCTGAGGCACCAAGAAGAAAAGAGAAAGAAGGAAGAGAGAGCTGTTCGCGCAGGCCATCCATCCTGCTCAACGTGGATCGTTAGTCGTATGTTTTTGCTGTATAACTTGTGTGTTATATCCATATTAAACTCTAAATAAACTCAGCATATCCACTATATTGGTTGCAGTTGATCCCCATTGATTAAATATTGATATCAAGAAATTAAAATCATAACACAGATTTACAGGATAGCTCATTTCCAGGATATTCAGATTGCAAGATTAATTTGTGGGTTTTCAGTACTTAATGCCCTAGGTGCTAAATGAACTGGATCTCTATTTGATTGAGCTGAGGAACTTGATACACTTCCTTTCTTATAAAGTTATAGATGTTCAACCTATCTTGTAAGGGAGCCCTATCAGATATAAGCCACATGATCAAATCATGCGTTATCTCACTTTTTTTTAAATTGCTATCAATTTATTGACCTTTTCTGTAGCTGGAAAAGTGTTAACAAACATGATAGGACATTTATATTCTGCTGCAATATGCAAACTTTATTTGCTTTTAGTCAAATTACTAAAGGCATTTCAGATAGGATTCTATTCAGTTTGCAATGATGATGAAAATATACTCCAACATGTTTCAGTGCACATTTTCTTTCTTTCTGTGATGTATTCACCGATCTAAAATAATCTAACATTGAACATGTTCAAGCTATGCATAGCTTTTAAAGTGGGTGAACAAGTTGACAAAGCTTTTATTTTCTACGAAAAGCATAGAATCCTAAGTTTCCTAGCTAAGGACATAGAGTACAAAAGCAAAAGGGAACATTAACCTACACAATTTATTGATTAGGCACCTTTACCTAAGAAGCCCATCAAGGTGCTGGAGATAGTGCAGAAGATAATAGCAGAGTTCTGACACTTTAGTTATGAAGAGAACCTAGGGAAACAGATTCGTTTAATAAGAGCAAAAAAGGTTCAGATCACATCCGATAAGTCGGGGAGAACTATTTCCACTGGTGAGCTTTTTGTAGAGGGTTGTTAAAATATATAATGCTCTACCAGCATCAGTAGTGGAAACAGAATCCATAATAGTTATAATAGGAGAAAGGAGAATTAGAAGAGTTGGCACAATGTGCGAGAGAGAGAGCCAGCATAGGCATAATGGGCTGAATGGCCATCATTTGTGCTCTAAAATTCTGAGGGGTAAATTTGTTAAAGGTCCAAAGCAGGCATAATTGTTGGCTGCAGATCCACTCTACATTCTTAAAACTGTTTAAAGGGAAGGTTTTGTCTATTTTCTAAAAGGGAGAAGGCATGGAAACAAACTGTCAAGTGTTTGTGCTGTATGAAGGCATCAAAATAGACCCATGGACCAAATGAAATGTTTCCTCAGGGGTCCTATCAGCACATTGTAGGTGAGCAGCTTGCCTATCTGGGCCTAACCAATTTTAGCCGACACTGAAGCCTACATGTAAGTCTGAGAAGAGGTGGATTGTAATCTGTATGAGATGGGAAGGAAGCAACCTGCAGTTTTGTGCAAATATTAGGAACATCCCTACTCCTTTTACTGGCAGAGAAACCAAAACTCCAGCAGTGCTCTATTAGTTATCCTTGTCTCTTCCCCCCACCCCCCACTTTTAACCTCCATTAAATGAGAGCAATGATATTGATTTCAGCTCCCTTACCTTGGAAGAGGAAAGGAAGATATGTTTTCATACTGACTGCTTGAGCACACACTACCAACACTAATACACTGAGTGGCCAGATCCTGCTGTCAGGCAGATGTGCTTGTGTTTGAGTGAGTGACTTTGAAGGGGAAGCAAGTAAAAGTATTTTTGTATTTGTCTAAGATGCCAAGTTCTCCCAGGTCCATACTTTCGATTGCCTCCCCTTGCGTGATTTGAAGGGCTGGCTGATTAAGAATTTAGAAGCTGCCAGACTTACCTGTCCAGTTTGTTTCCATGGCTGTGTGCAGCTTTCTCTCTTTTAGGAGATAGGCAAAACTCCCACTTTAAACAGTTATAAGAATACAGGTGGATCTGCAGCATACAAATGTAAGTAGTTGACTAAGTGCTGCAATATGTAACACTTATGAGTGGCATTAGAAGATTTTTAGTTATCAGACCCAAAATTTCAAGCTGAAGCTTGAATGGACACGGAAGCACAGGTGTGATAACTGAGAGATTGTGAAAATGCTTCTTATACACCACTGCTAATTCACCACATCAACAGCATTGTCCTCATCAACCCTCTCTGTTGCCTCTTCAAAAAACTCCAGTAAGTTAGTTAAACATGATTTTTCCTGAAGAAATCCATGCTGGCTTTCATTAATTAACCCACATTTGTCCACCTGACTGTCAACTTTGTCCTCCATTACTGTTTCTAGAAATTTCCCCACCATTGAAGTTAACCTGACTGGCCAGTAGCTGCTGAGCTTATTCTTGCACCCTTTTGTGACCGTGTGTAACGTTTGCAATTCTCTAGTCACCTGGCACCACCCTGGAGTCTAAGGAAGACTGAAAAATTATGGCCAGTGCCTCCACAATTTCCACTCTCACTTCCTGCAGTATCCTCGAATGCACCTCATCTAGGTCACAGTGCCTTATCAACTTTGAGTTTAGACAGCCTATCTAATAGCTCCTCAACTTTAAACCTTTCTCGTGTCTGAATTGCCCCCTCTTTTATCATGGCCTGGGTAGCACCTTCTTCCTTGGTAAAGACAGATGCAAAGTATTCATTTAATACCTCAGCGATGCCCCCTGCCTCCATGTGTAAATTCTCTTTTTTTGATTACTCATCATCCCAACATCTTTTTTCTTTTCTTTATTTTTTCATGGGATGTGGGCATCACTGGTATTTGTTACCCATCCCCAATTGCCCTTAAACTGAGTGGCTTGCTAAGCCATTTCAGAGGGCAGTTAGGAATCAACCACATTACTGTAGATCTGGAGTTGAAAATGAATGTCACTGTGATGAGTTTAACCTGAGGGTCCCCACACCTTGGGTGAGCTTGAGAAGGCAGGGCCTTCATGGATGACTTCAGCCGGTACAGGAATTGAACCCGCGCTGTTGGCGTCACTCTGCATCGCAAACCAGCCATCCTGAGCTAACTGACCCCCATAGGCCAGACCAGGTAAGGGTGGCAGATTTTCTCCCCTAAAGGGCATTAGTGAACCAGATGGGTTTTTATGGCAATTGACAATCACCATTAGACTAGCTTTCAATTCCAGATTTTATTAATGGAATTTAAATTCCAAAGGCTGCTGTGGTGGGATTTGAACCCTTGTCCCCAGAACGTTAGCCTGGGCTTCTGGATTACTAGTCCAGTGACATTACCACTACACCACCACTATCCTATTTATATGCCTATAGAAGACTTTGGGATTCCATTTTATGTTAGCTGCCAGTCTCTTTTCATATTCCCTCTTTGCTTTTCTTATTTGCTTCATCATGTCCCCTTTGAACCTTCTATATTCAGCCTGGTTCTCAATTGTATTTTCTACCTGACACCTGTCATAAGCACACTTTCTTCTTTATCTTAATTTCTATCTCCTTTGTCCAGGGAGCTCTGGATTTGTTTGTTCTACCTTTCCCTTTTGAGGGAATATACCTTGAGTGTGCCCGAATTAGCTCATCTGTGAAGGTAGCCCATTGATCAGCTACACCTTTTCCTGTCAACCTTTGACTCAAATTTATTCGGCCCAGAACTATTCTTATCCCATTGAAGTTGGCTTTCCTCCAGTTTACTCTGTATTGTTCCTTGTCTTTTTCCATAGTCAGCCTAAACCTTCTGATAAAATGATCACTGTCCTCTAAACGTTCTCCTACTGACGCTTGATCCAATCGGCCCACCTCACCCTCAAGAACCAGGTCCAGCAGTACCTCCTCCCTCATTGGACTGGGAGGGAACATACTGATGAAGAAAATTTTCCTGAACATACTCTAGGAGCTCTTGATCCTCTCTGCCCTTTACACTAATACTATCCCAGTCTATATATGGATAATTAAAGTTCCCCATTATAAGCACTCTATAATTTTTGCACCTCTCTATAATTTCCTTGCGAAATTTGTTCCTCTACCCCTGCATTTCTTGCCTATTATTTTTTGGCTGTCTGTTAGTCACCCCTTCCCTCTCTCCATACATACACTTAAACTGTGGGGTGACCACATCTATAAACATGCTTCTCCATACAATCTATAAATTCCTTTCTTAGAATTTCTTCCTTTTCTCCAATGCACCTATGGACATTCACCCTATCAACCAAATTCTGCCATGTTTTGTTGCTCACTGGGGAATCCAGGAAAGTTCTCTTCAACATTAAATAGAAGTGCCCTCCTCTGCTACTTCTCTTCCAGAAGGACATCCACACTTTAATACAGGTCGCCCAAAGCAGTCCTCTATGTTTAAATGGAGCAGCAACTCTTTAAGAGTGGCTGCTCTCCGGATTCTCCAACCCCTCCATTCACTACATTCCCATTGCCGGTGGAAAACGTGCAGAGAGTGCACTCAAAGTATAATGAGCGGACTTACTGAATCTGACATGATCAATTCCCCTTTCTAATTGTATGATGGGTTACAGGAACTTAACATTTTTTGTCAGGATTAGTGAATGCACCATCTAAAGTAAACTTCCAAGTACTTGCAGGTCAATGATAATAGGTTGAAGCAACCAGATCTGCCCTAACATAGTGGTTTAAACTCAATCAGCTGAGAGACCCTGATTACATCAGCATGAATTTTTCCAATGCCTTGTGTTAGATTACCTATTTGGTGCTGATGGATTTTAAATATCCAGTTACTCGGGGTGAAGTAACGCAAACCTTACTTCACTTAAGGACCTTTTACAGCTGAACAAGAGGAGAGTCTCATTCTGCCAGTGTGGACTGGGGCTCCCAGCACTGAAGGTGCGGTGTGCCATCTTGTTGTGCCACCCAGTCCTCTTTCACAGTTGCCCGTAACTATATTTTCCAGTAAATGTTTGTTTCCAGTCACGTGACATGTCTTACAATATAGCTCTTTCATAACAATTAATCTTGCAATGTTATTACTCAACAAATTCTACCAGAAACGCTAAAGAGCATTTGTGGTGACATCAAAGTTTGCTGATTTGAACTATCATAATGAAAAACAATTTAGTCTGTTGCTGATCTGGGGAACCATGAAATCAAAGTCCCCACAAACTGCAGTCTTTCATTCACTCTGTAAAAGCTTTTAAGTTTGATATCTATCTAGTAAAGGACCATCATTCTCGAACTCATTAACCCTATCATCGTCCTTAACTCGCGCTCCTATTGCTAAATTAATTTGTCATACCACAGAAGGTGGCTGTGCAACTAGAAAAGGTAGAAAAGAAGTAAAAATGATCATGATCTGTAAATTGGCTCAATACTATCCTAGGGCAAATGGGCAAACAAGGAGGGAGGAGCAATGCCACCCCATCCTGCCAAAACCCCCCCACCCCCCACCCCGGACACCTCCAGCTATGCTGGAGTGATGATGAATAATGCTCTTCAGTTAGATTGAGCACTGGGTCTCATTTCAATGTTCCCAGTGACAAGAGCACCAGTGAAGAGGATGCCTGGTTTGGGCTTCTGCTCGTGTTGCAGCAGCCCTGAGGTAACTGTTGTTGAGGATTAGGGCCTGTGTTGTTGTTTGGGGATCTCGGGGTCATGTTTGGACTAAAAGGGAGATCAGAGTTGGGTTGGGTGGTTGGGGTCAATTTGGGAGCAGTGAGGTCAGGACCAGGAATTGTGGGGTTAGGCTGGAAATAGTGGCAAATGGTGGTGTGGTTGGTGGGGGGAAGATGTGGGGTGGGGTGAGGGCGGGGGTAGTGGTGCAGGCAGGAGCATCCATTGATTCTTTTAATGTAGGATCAAGAGGAGGACTCCTGCTCCACCCAGCTCCACATTCAGGTAAGTTAGTTACCTTTCGTTGCAGGGCTAGGTCTGGTTTCCCTGAGTGCAGACCTAGTTACACAAGCTGCCACAGGGCAAACCAATCTTGCAGAAGTGGGCTTCAAACAGGTGCTATCCACCTTAATTGCATATGCCATGGGTCTAATGCCTGCTTCAGATGCAGGTAAAAGGTGTTTGTTTGTCCTTGTGAGTGGCCTGTTTCTGACCGCAATTGTACAAACTTTTCCTGCTGTGATGTTGGGGCCTTAGCAGACTAAGCAGTGCCCGAGAAATGGGTGCTGCATGGGACCAATAAATAACTTACGTGGTTATGTTCTGTTGCTAGTCTGCTAGGACACTCAGTTTTTAACTGGGATGTCTTACCCAACACGTTTCACACAGAAGTAGTACATATGAATTTGAAGAGGGAACAGAATGGTTAAAAACAGAAGGCCAAGCAACTAAAATTGTTGCCACAAAACCACAGACCAAGGTTACCAATAGCTGGATTGTCCAACATGCTTTTAACTTCTCAAAACTCGGCTTTTATGAAGATCGCAGCATCAACTCAACACTGTGGTGATCTTTTCAAAACAGCACTGCAACTGAGTTAATAAAAATGTTGGACTCCTTCATAAGAAAATTCAATTTCTTAAAAATAACTACAGTTTTCGATCTTAACTCAGGATTTATTATTGACTTCCATGTTTGAATATGTTTTGATGTAACCTCAATGCTCATGGAGTATTTCTCTAGTAAAATTCTTGGACTGCGTTCATTAATATTTTTAGTTCACTCATAAAAGACAACGAAATCAATCTATGATCTTTGGTTTATTTATTTAATCCTGTAACACCTCTGTTACCCTTTGTTGAGAATATCTCTATTGTTATAAAGCATAGACAGTGCCATGGAAGAGCTGCTAGTATATATTATCAAATTACTGGTTGTACTTGCCCAACTTGTTGGTCAGGAACCTTCTCCCAACATCTCTGGATTGCAGGTTTGGCAGAACAGAGGCCACAGTAGTAGACCCTTCCCACTCATCCACTGCAGCAGTTGGGCATAATACTTAAATTAAAAACAGAAAATCCTGTATATATACAGTAGTAAAAGGCAGGTTAACATTTGGGTGTAGACTTCCTCATCCAAATCATTAACCTCTGAAGAAGAGTCATATGGACTCGAAAGGTTTGCTCAGTTTCTCTCTCCACAGATGGTCAGACATCCTGAGTTTTTCCAGCATTTTTTGTTTTTAATTCAAATCATTAACCCATTTTCCCAGGTCAGGTACCAATTGACTTGCAGTGTTTTTCCAGCATTTCTTTTTTTTTGTTTTCGTCCCAGTGGCTTGTTTATTTTAGTTGAAATGTGGAGTATTTCCCATGCAGCATCTTTGGCTTGTCTACAGATGCACAGCACAGATGCTGACTATTAAGATGATAATAATGGCTTCAGCACAGAATAATAAGGGCCATTGCTCTTTCAGTGTTGCAAGTGTTTGTAGCAGACACAGCTGATTGCACAACATAATGATACGTCAAAAACAAAAACAGAATTACCTGGAAAAACTCAGCAGGTCTGGCAGCATCGTTGGAGAAGAAATCAGTTAACGTTTCGCGTCTTCATGACCCTTCGGCAGAACTGAGTATAGTTAGGAGAAAGGTGAAATATAAGCTGGTCTAAGGTTGGGGGGGACGGGTGGAGAGAGAAGTTGAGGGTGTGGTGATTGTGGAGATAAGCAAGCAGTGATAGGAGCAGATAATCAAAAGATGTCACAGACAAAAGGATCAAAGAGGTGTTGAAGGTGGTGATATTGTCTAAGAAAAGTGCTAATTAAGAATGGAAGACAGGATACTCAAGGTACAGCTCTAGTGGGGGTGGGGTGGAAAGACTAACAAAGTTTTAGTTTTAGATTTAAAAATAATGGAAATAGGTGGGAAAAGAAGAATCTATATAAATTATTGAAAAAAAAGGGAGGGGGGAGAAACGGGGTGGGGATGGGGGGAGGGGGAGTTTAAGATCTAAAGTTGTTGAATTCAATATTCAGCCCGGAAGGCTGTAAAGTGCCTAGTCGGAAGATGAGGTGCTGTTCCTCCAGTTTGCGTTGGGCTTCACTGGAACAATGCAGCAAGCCAAGGACAGACATGTGGGCAAGAGAACAGGGTGGAGTGTTAAAATGGCAAGCGACAGGGAGGTTTGGGTCTTTCTTGCGGACAGACCACAGGTGTTCTGCAAAGCGGTCGCCCAGTTTGCGTTTGGTCTCTCCAATGTAGAGGAGACCGCATTGGGAGCAACGAATGCAGTAGACTAAGTTAGGGGAAATGCAAGTGAAGTGCTGCTTCACTTGAAAGGAGTGTTTGGGCCCTTGGACGGTGAGGAGAGAGGAAGTGAAGGGGCAGGTGTTGCATCTTCTGCGTGGGAATGGGGAGGTGCCATAGGTGGGGGTTGAGGAGTAGGGGGTGATGGAGGAGTGGACCAGGGTGTCCCAGAGGAAACGATCCCTACGGAATGCCGCCAGGGGGGGGTGAAGGGAAGATGTGTTTGGTGGTGGCATCATGCTGGAGTTGGCGAAAATGGTGGAGGATGATCCTTTGAATGCGGAGGCTGGTGGGGTGATAAGTGAGAACAAGGGGGACCCTATCATGTTTCTGGGAAGCAGGAGAAAGCGTGAGGGAGGATGCGCGGGATATGGGCCGGACACGGTTGAGGGCCCTGTCAACGACTGTGGGTGGAAAACCTTGGTTAAGGAAGAAGGAGGACATGTCAGAGGAGCTGTTTTTGAAGGTAGCGTCATCAGAACAGATGCGACGGAGGCGAAGGAACTGAGAGAATGGGATGGAGTCCTTACAGGAAGCGGGGTGTGAGGAGCTGTAGTCGAGGTAGCTGTGGGAGTCGGTAGGCTTGTAATGGATATTGGTGGACAGTCTATCATCAGAAATAGAGATAGAGAGGTCAAGGAAGGGAAGAGAAGTGTCAGAGATGGACCATGTGAAAATGATGGAGGGGTGGAGATTGGAAGCAAAATTAATAAATTTTTCCAGGTCCCGACGAGAGCATGAAGCAGCACCGAAGTAATCATCGATGTACCGGAGAAAGAGTTGTGGGAGGGGGCCGGAGTAGGACTGGAACAAGGAATGTTCCACATACCCCATAAAGAGACAGGCATAGCTGGGGCCCATGCGGGTACCCATAGCCACACCTTCCAGTCCTACTCCGGCCCCCTCCCACAACTCTTTCTCTGGTACATCGATGATTACTTCGGTGCTGCTTCATGCTCTCGTCGGGACCTGGAAAAATTTATTAATTTTGCTTCCAATCTCCACCCCTCCATCATTTTCACATGGTCCATCTCTGACACTTCTCTTCCCTTCCTTGACCTCTCTGTCTCAATTTCTGATGATAGACTGTCCACCAATATCCATTACAAGCCTACCGACTCCCACAGCTACCTCGACTACAGCTCCTCACACCCCGCTTCCTGTAAGGACTCCATCCCATTCTCTCAGTTCCTTCGCCTCCGTTGCATCTGTTCTGATGACGCATCCTCCCTCACGCCTTCTCCTCCTTCCCAGAAACATGATAGGGTCCCCCTTGTCCTCACTTATCACCCCACCAGCCCCCGCATTCAAAGGATCATCCTCCGCCATTTCCGCCAACTCCAGCATGATGCCACCACCAAACACATCTTCCCTTCACCCCCCCTGACGGCATTCCGTAGGGATCGTTCCTTCCAGGACACCCTGGTCCACTCCTCCATCACCCCCTACTCCTCAACCCCCACCTATGGCACCTCCCCATGCCCACGCAGAAGATGCAACACCTGCCCCTTCACTTCCTCTCTCCTCACCGTCCAAGGGCCCAAACACTCCTTTCAAGTGAAGCAGCACTTCACTTGCATTTCCCCTAACCTAGTCTACTGCATTCGTTGCTCCCAATGCGGTCTCCTCTACATTGGAGAGACCAAACGCAAACTGGGCGACCGCTTTGCAGAACACCTGCGGTCTGTCCGCAAGAAAGACCCAAACCTCCCTGTCGCTTGCTATTTTAACACTCCACCCTGTTCTCTTGCCCACATGTCTGTCCTTGGCTTGCTGCATTGTTCCAGTGAAGCCCAACGCAAACTGGAGGAACAGCACCTCATCTTCCGACTAGGCACTTTACAGCCTTCCGGGCTGAATATTGAATTCAACAACTTTAGATCTTAAACTCCCCCTCCCCCCATCCCCACCCCGTTTCTCCCCCCTCCCTTTTTTTTCAATAATTTATATAGATTCTTCTTTTCCCACCTATTTCCATTATTTTTAAATCTAAAACTAAAACTTTGTTAGTCTTTCCACCCCACCCCCACTAGAGCTGTACCTTGAGTATCCTGTCTTCCATTCTTAATTAGCACTTTTCTTAGACAATATCACCACCTTCAACACCTCTTTGATCCTTTTGTCTGTGACATCTTTTGATTATCTGCTCCTATCACTGCTTGCTTATCTCCACAATCACCACACCCTCAACTTCTCTCTACCCCCGCCCCCACCACCTTAGACCAGCTCATATTTCACCTTTCTCCTAACTATACTCAGTTCTGCCGAAGGGTCATGAAGACGCGAAACGTTAACTGATTTCTTCTCCACCGTTGCTGCCAGACCTGCTGAGTTTTTCCAGGTAATTCTGTTTTTGTTTTGGATTTCCAGCATCCGCAGTAGCTTTTAGCTTTTTGTTTTTATCTCTATATTATAATGATAAGTCAGCTTGTTAATATACCATCATGGTGCTGTTGGGTGAACAGTGTATGGTATGTTGCCAGCCAGTATACTAACAGTAACAACTTGTATTTCTATAGCACCTTTAACTTAGTAAAACAGCTCAAGGAGTGTTAGCAAACAAAATTTGACACCAAGCCAAATAATGGGACAGGTCAGAAAATGCTTGGCCAAAGAGATGAGATAATAACTTAAAGGAGGTGAGAAGTTGAGAGGCAGAGATGTTTATAGAATGAGTTGCAGAGCCTAAAGTTCAGGCATCTGAAGGTACCACCCCCAAAGGTGGAGTGATTAAAGCCTTGATCCATCACAGCCAAGGGGTGGGTTCTTTGCCCCCAGCAGCTCTTAAAGCTGTCCTGCTACTGAGGCTGGTTGAAATGGCTGGAGCTAGGACCTAGGACCTGGATGAGAACTGTTACATTCCCTGAAAAGGCTTTGGGCACCTTCCTAAAGGAGCTTCTGCAAAGGATCATCCTTTTCAGAGCTGAGGGTCGCACTACGGTGCAGGCCAGCACCAGAGCAGCCTGTATAGCAGTGTCCTCCTGAATACTTTAGAATCCCTTTTTCTTCCCCTGTAGGTGCCTAAAAGAATGGCATGACAGGGTCCAGTCTGAGACATCTTGCAGCACTTTGTGTCATCCACTTCTATAGTGCCCCCAACACTGATGCATCCACACCGTGAAAGGGAGGCAGTTAGTGAGTTGCGGGAGGGAGGATTTGGTGAAGCTCCGAGCAGGGATGAAAAGGATTAAGCACAGATGGAATTGTGGGGGGGTCGGGGGGGGAGATTGAAACAGGTAGCTGGAGAGCCAGTTCTAGTTTTCGGAGCTGGTCCCAGATCTTGGCAATAAATGCAGATTGGTAATCTGGTGGTTGGTCAGCAGTTTACGCTGAGAGTGTTGCAGGCACCTTGTGTTGTTTGGGTGGGGGCATGGAAAAGTCCACAATCCACCTCTCAGTAGTGCTGTATGATTGCCAGCAGAGATGTACACCTCAAGAAGAGTGTGTGCACCCCAGGGTCTTCTGCTGCACAGCATCTTAGGCAAAAGTTCCATGGTCAAGTGTAGCTTCCATCATAAATGTTTTGCCCAGGGCTTCAGAAATATACTCCAATCTGCAGCAGTCTATCTTGTTTGCATTCACTGTGTTGAGGAATCAGATCAAGGCAAGCAATCCATCAATGCTGTCCAATGATCTGTTCCTACACTTTTCGCAGGACATGTTGAAAGAGTGCCCAGCATCAGGAGGATGGTAGGAACAGGGGCAGATGATGGAAATGTCCAACAGTAATGCTACATGAGTAACACTCAAATTATTGCTGATTTGTCCCATAGCATACAGGCATCAATACCTGCTATACTTATTGTCCCAGGACCATGAACTTATCTTATGCAATGAAAATCAGATGAGTTCTACAGTGGGTGGCCAATCTGCTCCGTCAAGTTACTGTTTAGACGGTGAAGTTGAAAATCGCTCCAATGGACCTCTGCTGGATGAGTAACAGGCCAACACTCGATAAAAGCTCACACCCACTTGGATAAGAAACTGGAAGGTGACTGGTCTCCAGGCAACGGTCTATATTAGGATGTTGTGAAAGAAGAGAAGGAAACGAAAAACAAAGCTGTCACTACTCAGTGATGCAACTCTTTATAGAAATAAATGGGAATTGCAGTGAAAGTACTGTATGGTCAATAGCAAATATTTCAAAATTAGCCATGAGCTGTAATGGGATGTTTTTAAGATATGCACACAGACTAATGAGCTTTGCCAAAGAAAATGTGTTTTTTTCTATTTTTTAAACTTTGAGCTTCCTCCTTTGTTTCTAGGACATAACAAATAATACACTGGAAGAAGAAAATGGCGATAAGTTGACTTTAATTAACTTTTGCACAATAAGCGCAGGCAAATCTGATAATATTAACTACTGATCCATCTACACCAACTAATCTAGGTCACAATATCCAGTCACTCAGCCCTCCTTTTTACTTAACAATGCACCAAAATGATAACTCAATTCGGAGTAGGTGAATCCCAATTCGGGTCAATATTAACCCTACTACACTGGGCATAAATTGAGCGGATGTGCAGTTAAAATCACCCAGGTCAGTTACATGCCCAGATTGGAATTTTAACCTTCCCGGAACAGGCAGCAAGGAAACCCCTCAAGCGGGACTGTATTTACGTAGGACCCTATCAAGTGGGGATGATGTCATTGTGACCTGCCTCCAATTTTAACTTGGCAGCCTGAGCAGCAGACCACAGTGAGTTTCCTGCCACCCCAACCTGGTACTAAGAGGAGGCCCCAAAAGGTAAAAAGCTTTTAATTCTTGATTTGCTTTTCTTGTGGGGTCCACAAGGGAAGTTTAAGCCTCCACTGCCACAGACTCTACCCCTTAACTGATTGCCAGCTCACTGTGGTCGTGGCAGTTGATTCTTCCACTTGCTAGTCTTGACGGGCAGATTTTAAACTGCTCCCCACCAAACCTTTTACTCAGAATGGTTAGTAAGTTGGATGGTAGGATTCAAGTAAGTTAAAACAACCCCTCGCCTAATTTCTGCCGCAGCAGTTGAGTTTCTAACTCCACTCACCCATGCAAATTTTACCCAGGGTAAAAATTAAGACGTTGTTATGGGTTTAAATCCCAGTCTTGACTGCTTTCGGAGCTTGACATTCACCACTAACGCCACAAGAGGGAGCATACAGTTGCTGCCATGCATTCAACCTTCGTCTTGGTTTAAAAGCAGATGTGACTGTCCCTTTAAGGAGCGGCCTATTTAATGGATACAGCAATGTGAGAAATGAAAGAAGCCAAAACTCAGCCTGTGTTTTGTGAGGAGTGAGTGAGGAATGCCCGTAACAACAAATAACAGCTGGCATGATACACCTCAGTGGCTCTTTTTTATTGCAAAGAATCACCTGAATGCACTCGAAATCTATTTAGAGCTCTTACTTCCCTTTCTTTTAAAAAAAAATAAATATTATTAATGTCTGAAAATTTTTAAAACAAAAAGATGGACCTGGTTTGGTTTTAGCTATATTAAAAATAAATTCTGAATAAATAAATTCATAAGAAAACCAAATATTTTCTTTAAACAAAATAAACCCCATTTTGCTTTATCTATTGAAACAGATATACTTTTCAGCATGGTATTTACAGGAGTAATGAGTCTGTTGGTATAATTGTGCATATTGATGGTGACTTTACGTGCTTCCGAATTTGAGGTCTCAAGGAGAGGCAAAGGTGCACACGGGAGTTTGTCTTGGGGTGTAATTCGAGTGTATTGTAGTTCCTATGGTGTTGGGGGTGATGGTGGTGTGCTCCCATCTTGTATCCATTTGTGCCTTTATCTGTTGGAATGTGGTGAGGAGATGTTCTTATGAGTCTCTAGGGAGGGGAGTTTAGATTGCTTGGTACTTTTCCAGTTCTAGAAAGAGGCCATAAATCACCAGATCCGACTGATGTATACAACATAGTGCTTGACCACGTTTCTGATGTATAGGAGCAGAAGTTTGCTGTAACAAAGTGATAGTGATACATCACCTTGCTGTTAGTAGAGAGCTGAGCTTGTTGACACATCACAGGTTGGTCTCTGAGTCAGAGGGGATGTTGTTGTTTTCATGGTGACCTGGATCATAGCCCAGCCTGGTGGATTTAGGAGCAGGATCAGAAGGTGGGTAAGAGTTTTGCCAGTTTCTTAAATCTTAGTTGAGAAGTGCAGAGCAAAATTCCATCACAAAGTATTTCCAATACATCCACTAGATGGTAGTGTTTCCTCATGTTAGAGGGTGTTATTTAAATATTAAGATGAAGCTATAATGTCACTATTGGATTAAAGGAGAAAACCTTTAATCATCTAGCCCACCTATCCACAGTATTATTTGGATTTCTAATAATCCAAAATCTTATTTGTTGATAAGAATCTGTCTAGTTCCTTAAAATCCATTAATCATCGGTGTTGGTCACGTGTTCCACCTACACTTCTAATAAAATTTCTTCCTTCGTTTCCTATTTTCTTTATCCTTAATTTGCAAATGTGGACTCCTTGTGTTTAAATTTCATACATGGTGGAAAACCTTACTTAGCCAATTATTCCATAATTTAAACCACTTCCATGCCCTCCGTCTTCTCTTCATGGGTGAAAGGGCTCAGGGCAGGCAAATTCTGGAACAACTGTGTAGCTCTCCTCTTTGCCCCTTCCAAAGACCAAGCAACTGAATCCTGAGAAAAGACGGGTTGTGATGTTTCGAGTGTGCACTCTGCTAGAGCGTTAACCTTGGTTTCTGAGTTGTAGTGAGACTTGAGCCCATAACTCTGAGTCACAGATAAGAGTGCTATCAACTTAGCCAAGGAAGTGAAAGGTAGCCTCATGTTTCCAGCAAGGGCTTGAATGGAGGGAGGTCTACAACATGGGGTAGTCCGGATTCCCCAACTAATATTTCAGTCAAGCTGTGGCTCCCCATTGGAATGCAGGGTCATAGAATCAAATGGCAATGCAGAGCGATGAGTGTCAAGTTCTTGGGACCAACAAGGTCCAATGTCTCGAGATTATTCAATATCTGAAGGCTTCAAGCAAGAGTAGGGATGAGGATTCCTCTTTGCAATGAGCACAGAGAGGAGACAAAGTGTTTGATGTATAGAAAGGACTTGTATTTGGGTGTATGGGAGAAACCCGGAGTACTTGGAACATGGAAGAGATCCAGAGTAGTTCCAGTCTATCCTGCTGACAGTAAATTGGTTTCCATCAGGATCAAAGCGAGTCTGATATTCAGCTGATAATTTGTATTTGCCCTGGTGAGTGGAAACTAGAATATGATCTGTTAAAATTGGGCTGACCTCCAGTGGGATTCTGTCATCTGGATGAAGCAGTTTTATTCCAGCCTCTGAGTCTGAAGTGTTGTGTTTAGGCCCTGCTCCAGAAAGCCCCATCCAGCGGAGACAAGATTAGCAGCTTTGACACGCAGCAGGCTTACTAACACCCAATGGTGCAGATAGCCCCATATTGTAAAGAGTAGGTGGGACTCTTTAGGCTGGGTTGCAGCTCCTCCTAGAGGACATGGAAGATGAAAGCAATGAGGAAGGCAATGGAAACTCAGCTGCTCTTTCCTAGAAAGTAATTCAAGAATCACACATAAAACCTGAGTTTGGACTTGTCCCAGTGCAGAACACAATGGGTGGACAGACTTTGTAACTTGTCAAATGCTGAATGTTGAGTTTTTTTTTCTATTCCCGAGTTTCTGTAAGTCACTTCAGTGGCTTACAGGCTCAAAAATATTTTCAGTATAAATACAAAGGAGATGTTTGTTGTCCATCTATACACTGTTTTATTTATGGAAGCAAACCATTCTATGGGCCACAATTTTTATTATGTGCTATAATTTAATCTAAGTGGATTATTACAGTACAAATAAGATTTCAAAGTGTCTCTGATTAATGAAGATGGGCAATAGAAATTATCTTTGTGTTTGTGCTGAAAGTTTGTTTTTGAGTCGGTAAGTTTTCACTGAATTTTCAGAGGTGACATTCAGCCACAGGTCTGAGTTTGCTGTGCAAGCTCAGGTTATATCCCAAACAGCAGGCTGCACTGATGTCTGCAGTCAAGGGGTTCTTGAGTATGGGTCTCAGCACATGTGGCGAACGTTCATGCCCAGCTGCTAATTGTAATGGAGTCGTTGAGGGTTTTCTGTTCCTTCTAACATTTTTGAAAAGTAAGATTACAAAGTTCAAGTGACCTGGACACTTTAAAAATACAGTTTCACAGTGGACCATAAGAGTAACAGATATGCAAGAGTAAGAGACAAACTCCAACAAGAGGATTTGCACAACTTGTCTTTGGTACACTTGGAATAGAATCAAAGAATGTTTACAGTACAGAAGGAGGCCATTTGGCCCATTGGGTCTGTTTTTTAAAATTTTATTTGTTCATGGGATGTCGGCTAGGCCAGCATTTATTACCCATCCCTAATTGCATTCAGAAGGTGATGAGCTGCTTTCTTGAACCGCTGCGGTCCGTGTGGTGTAGGTACCCCCACAGTGCTGTTAGGAAGGGAGTTCAAGGATTTTGACCCAGTGACAGTGATGGAATGGCGATATATTTCCAAGCCAGGATTGCATGTGGCTCGGAGGGGAACTTGCAAGTGGTGGTGTTCCCATGCATCTGCTGCCCTTGTCCTTTTAGATGGTAGAGGTTGTGGATTTGGAAGGTGGTGTTGAAGGAGCCTCAGTGAATTGCTGCAGGGCATCTTGTAGATGGTACACACTGCTGTCACTGTACGTCGGTGGTGGAGGGAGTGAATGTTGAAGATGGTGGATGTGGTGCCAATCAAGCAGGCTGCTTTGTCCTGGATGATGAGCTTTTTGAATGTTGTTGGATCTGCATTCATCCAGGCAAGTGGAGAGTATTCCATCACACTCCTGACTTGTGCTTTGTAGATGGTGGACAGGCTTTGGGGAGTCAGGAGGTGAGTTACTTGCAACAGAATTCCCAGCCTGTGTTGACTGTTTCAAAGAGCAGAAGTGCTTAGTCCCACATCTCTGCCTTTTGTCTGCAACCCTGTAAGGTTCTTATCTCAAATACCTGTAAATAGAATTATTTACGGAATCAACTTCCACCACCTTTTCAGTTAGAGTGTTTCAGATGCCAACAAATCCGCACAGGAATAAAAATTTCCTTGTCTCCCCTTCACATTGTTTTCTAATGATTTTGAATCCATGAGATCTAGTTATTCTGTTATCTCGTTGTGGGTCTTGGATGAGGTTATTCATAGTCAGGATTTATAGATAATGCTGGAGGCAAGGTAAACTTTACCTTTTATTGAACATTATCTTAACTATGTACAGTACAAGACTTAGCACAAGGCTTCATATAGAAATATCTCTCAGCATATTCTGATGTCATGTGATCTTACATCACTGATGATGTAGACTCTATGTTTACATATTTAACATTAAACCTTTATACTACATCTCCCCCAAGTCTCTGACGCTATTAAGTACATTATTTACATTATCCCTGAAGTCTCTGTCTTTATCCCTGGTTCACAGAGATAACTGCTGTGATGGTTTCATTAGTCTCCCCAACTTTTTGTCCTCAGCTCTCTCGGAGATTCAAGTTCTCCAGAACTCTGGAACTCCGTAGCATTGTATGTAAATCATCAGAGAATATTGGTTCTCGGTTCAGATTGTCTTCCTGATCATATGGGTAGTTAGTCCATTCCTCTGATGGTCATCTTCTCGTTTCTTGTCACTATTCCATTTTCAGTCTCTACAAGGTAAGATCGCGGACTTTGTGTTTCCTTCTTGATTCTAGTCACGAATCCAGACTGTTTCGCCTAGTTGGAGTTCTGGTAAATCATGCACTCTGTGGCATTGATCGTTTCTGGCTTGATTTGCACAATACTCATTGTCCTTCTCCCTTACTCTCTCTCTATATCTGCTGCTTTGAGACATATAAGCGTGTGTGAAGGAACAGGAAGTTGAGAGTCCATAGTCTTCCATGAGATCTCTTTGTTGCCTCGAATAAATATCTGAATTTGTTTTCTCACTTCTGCCTGCCTTGTTAACTGCACAGCCTTTGATAGGGTCAAATCTTCCCCTGACTGCAGAAAATCTGATAAAGTCTCTTCTAAGACTCCAACAACAATGTGATCCCGAATTAATTAGTCCTTCCGGATGCCATATTTGCAATTCTCAGCTAATCGATATAAATCATTAATGAAGGAATCTATATTCTCTGCTGCTCTTTGAGTATGACCATTGAACTTTGCCCTTTCTATGATGGTGTTTCTCCTAAAGCTAAAATAAGTGTCAACGGTTTTGATAACCTCTTCGTATGTCACTGTGTCTTCAGTTATGCCCTACCTAACTATTATGTCATCTGCTGTACTGCCTATGGCGTAGAGAAGGGTACTGACCTGTTCCTTGCTAGTCTCCTCTGCTAGTCCTGAAGCTGTTCTATACCTGGTAAACCTACGACACCAGCTCTTCCACTTTTCAGCTTGACCTGGGCCTTCCACGTGGTGGAAGCTCTCTAGTAAAGGTAGGATTTTCTCCATCCCTTCTATTCACTATAGCCTTTTGCTGAGTTTTGTTGGTGTTTTTCCCATGCTGTCCTTGTCCCACAGTTGTTTCTCTTGTTGCTTCTTCCAGCTGCTGGGCCCTTTACTTGTATTTTGCTCTGTCACCTTTTGTTATCATTGTTGTGGGTCTTAGATGAGGTTATTCATGGTCTGGATTTATAGATAATGCTGGAGGCAAGGCTGTTGGTAAACTTTACCTTTTATTGAACATTATACTAACTATTACAGTACAGGCTTAGCACGAAGCTCTACATACAACTATCTCCCAGCATACTCTGGTGTGATGTGATCTTATATCACTGATAATGTAGACTCTATATTAACATATTTCACATTAACCTTTACATTCCAGCTATTGATCCACTCATTGGAGGTAATGTATTTTCCATGTTTACTCTATCAAAGCCACTCAGCTTGAAAGGTCTATTATGTCACCTCTGTTCCAAGGAGAACAGGTCTAAATTTTCCAACCTCTCCTCATAATTGAAGTCCATTATCACTGGTAACATCCTGGTAAACCTCACCTGGACTCGTGCAAAAGGCTTTACATCATTCCTGAAGTATGGTGCCCAGAATTACCCACAATACTTCAACTGAGACCTAACCAGTGATTTATAAAGTTCTAACATGATCTCTTTGTTGTTATATTCTATTCCTCTAGTTATAAATCCAGGCTACACATCGGCTTTTTAAAACCCACCTTATCAACTTGTCCTGATACCCTTAAGGATATCTGTATATGGCCATCTACACTTTCCAACTTGTGCCATTTACAGTATACTACCTTTCTATAATAGCCCTCCCAAAGTGCATTACTTCACACTTCTATACATTGAACTTCATTTGCTGTGCTTCTGCCCTTTTTACCATACTACCTTTGTCATCCTGGAGTTTGTAACAATCCCCATAATGATCTACTGCGTTACCACTTTTTGTATCATCTGTAAGCTTTATAACGATGCCCCTTACCCCTGAGTCTAGGTAGGTTATAAAAATTGCCAAGAGTAATGGACCCAAAATTGACCTTTTGGAGAACTTCATTGCAAACCACCTCCCAATGCAAAAGACATCCATCCACCATCATCTTTTGCTTCCTGTCACTGAGACAATTTTGTATCCATACCTGCCACTTTCCTCTTAATTCCCTGGGTTTCTTCTTAATAAGCTTCCTGTATGGCATTTTGTTGATTGCATTTCAAAGGTCCATTTTTATAATGCCTACAACACTGCCTTGATCAGCCATCTGTTACTTCATCAAAGAATTCAAGTCAGTCAGATGCAATTTAATTGTAACAGATCTTTCTGGAATTCATCGATTGGCCTTTGCCAATGAAAGTTTATTTTGTCTCTGATAATGGTTTCCAATAACCTACGTAATGTAATGGTCTATAATTTCCTTGTTTATTCCTCTCCCCTTTCTTCAATAATGGCATAACATCATCAATCCTCCAATCCTCCAATACTCCTGTATCCAGTGAGGATTGAAAGCTTGTGACTAATGTCTCTACTATTTCTACCTCTGCTCCTTTCAGCAACCTAGGATGCATTCCATCTGGACCAGGTGACTTAACAACCTTCAATAATGCTAATCTTTCTTTTCTACCATTATCCTGTACGTATCTTACCTCTTCTCTTTTAGTGTAACCTTCACATCTTTCATTTCTTTTGTGAAGACAGGTGCAAAGTATTCCTTTTAATACTTTTGTTATGTCCTCTGCCTCTACACAAAGATTTCCCTTGGGGTCCTTAACAGGTCCAACTTTTTCCCTAGCAAACGACTTATACTTTATAAGTTTATAAAAAGTTTTAGGGTTTACTTTAATGTTCCATGCTAATCTTTCCTCATAACCATTCTTTGCCTCCTGTGTTAACTTTTGCAATTCCCTCCTATGGTGCCCATATTGGTTCCTGGTCATTAACCCAATCTTGCTCCTGGCATTTGTCATAAGCTTCCTTTTTCTGTTTTATTTTAACTTTAATATCCTTTGTTTAGTTGTAGATGCTGTACCTTTCCATACATAGGAATAAGCCCACTTTGTACCCGAATGATCTCTTCTTTGAATGCCCTCCATTACTCCATTGTAGCTTTACCCTGAAACTACCTTTTCCAACTACCCGTGCCCATTCTTAAATTGTTACTAGCTCTTCCCTGGTTGAACTTTTTCACCTTAGATATTTTCTAGTCTCTTTCCGTAACTACTTTCAACTGAATTATGTTGTGGTCACTGTTAGCTAAATGTGCTTGGATTTTGCAGTTGTAATGGCGGCAAAACTGTTGGCGTTTACCTTCATTACAATGGTGGAACTAACAGCAACTTCGTGTGCAGTAAACACTGAAATCAGAAGTTGCTGTCAGTGTTTCTTTGCTTCTCCACAGGGTGTGCTATTTAAGACGGCAATCTTCTAGAAATTGCATAACTGATGAGAACTTTCCCTTTTACACTGTAGTATTGCTGTTAAAAGCTCCCAAAAATGTTGAGCCTTGTTAATGCGATTTAACAAAAACAGAAAATGCTGGAAAAACTCAGCAGGTCTGGCAGCATCTGTGGAGAGAGAAACAGAGTTAACATTATACGGGCTCGAAACGTTAACTCTGTTTCTCTCTCCACAGACGCTGCCAGACCTGCTGAGCTTTTCCAGCATTTTCTGTTTTTGTTTCAGATTTCCAGCAACTGCAGTATTTTGCTTTCATAATGTGATATAACTTGGTTTTAACAGCGAACAAAGCTATAACTACCGCTAAGAACTCCTTGGACCTGGAAAATTAATTTTATATATTTGTTTAAAGTCAAATTTTCTCTTGTAATTCTATAGTTTCTTAATGCAATAATACTTTTTAAAGTTTATTATTTCAGTTTCTAATGTGTATGTCCCAATTTTTATTTCGCTTTCTGTAGTAAATTTTTATAAGAAGTGAAGGATACTCACTATGTTTTATTTCCTGGTTTGCTGTCTGTAGGATCTTCAGTGTGACTGGCTGCACATCTTGCTTGGTGAAATTACTGTTGCTGGAGACCTGGAGATTCCCCTGACTTGGCACCAGATTCAAATTAACATCGGTAAAGATGAAATCCATGCCACAGAGGTTTGCTAAATCTTGGTGGGCAGTTTCCTTCGAAGTCAATGGCAAGCACCCTCCCTTTGCTGTTGAGTGCAAAATCGGGGCCATGATCTCCTACTGTAACGGACTCCACTTGCCACACTTAATATGCCAGAACCAGCTCCAACAGGGCTCAAGTTTATGTACCGAGGTCGAGTACATGCCCGACCTGATCGGGCGTAAAATCGCGCAAGAAGACGTCGGGAGAGCGTCTCGCCGTCATTGTGCACTCCCATGAAATTTCGCTCAGCGGGCGGGCACAAAAGTCAGAAGCGCGCCCGCCGACAATTAAGAGGGTAATTAAGCCCATTAATGGTGCAATTGTCTCCGATTTTTCGTAGTCTGTCCAACCTTATGGTTGGCGGACAGGCGAATTGGCCAGGCGGCCTTTGCATTTTTGATCAATCCTCACTCAAGGTGCGGGATGAAATTTCCGTTATGAAATAAAATAAAAACAAGTATCTGGGATAGCATTTTTATCAGCTATATTTCTAGATAATTGATTATGATGCATGGACATTTTTTTTTTTGCAGCTTTTTGAACCTTTATTTTAGCATTTTCTGGTCTCCAGCTCCCTCAGTCAGCTGTCTGCCTTCCGGGAGCTTCCTCGCAGCGCTCACCCATTGCCCACCCTCTTCCCAACCCCACCCCGGCAGTGCTGAGCTATTCAGTTAATTGGTCAGCCAGCATGAAATTGCGGTCGGGGGCTGATCGTGGCTGGGTGTTCACTACCTGACCGCTCCCGGGCCCACCAATCACCCGTGCCTGCCAAAGGTAAAATTCAGGCCTTCCCTTGTTAGACTGGAGACATAACGATCGAGAAAGTTCGCCTGTGTATATATCAGAAATTTTTCTTTCCTACCCCCAGCGCTATGTTTTTCCTACTCGATGTTAGGGCAACCAAGGTATCTCAATACCAGTACTCAATTTTTTGTTGTATGCCTTTGAAATTTCCAAAAAATTGCTCATCTCTCATCTTCTCAATGTTTGGAACTCTATAAAATAACTCCCAGCAATGTAACAGCTTCCCCTCTGTACCCCAATTCAAGCTAAATAGATTCAGCCCTGAACTATGTAGTAAGTCACTCTTATTTAGAACTGTAACATCACCCTTCATTATTATTGCCAATGCCGCCACCTCTTCTTTCTGAATACTTGGTAACCAGGAATGTTAAGAATCATTCCTGGCCTTGTTTGTGCCATGTCTCTGCTAATGTAACCGCTTTGTAACCCAATGTTGCGAATTATGCCTGCAGTTCACCAGTCTTATTAGTTATGGTGCACACGTTGATGCACCTACAATTAACTACCTTCTTCGTCACTTTCACTATTTTTCCTCAAGCTGGAATTTTTGGGTTATTTCTAATTTTACTGCTGCTTATAACTCCCTGTCCTCTGTTCTCATTTATGCTCCTTTCTGGTACCTTCTGCCAAATTAGTTTAAGACCCGCCTCTCCCCACCCCCCCCCCACCTCCCCCACACCCCATACCCACCTCCTCCCCCGCCAAAATGACTAGCTAACTTCTCAGTGAGGACATTGGTTCCCTGGTTCTGCTCAGATGCAACCCGCCCATTCTGTACAGGTGCCCCTGCCCCTCCCAAGAACTGGTCCCTATGCCCCAAGAATCTGAAACCCTCCCTCCTGCACCAAGTCTCCAGTCATGCATTTACCTGAATTATTACTCTAGGCTAAAGATTTGCTCATTTTTTTTGGGTGCCTGGATTGCGATGTACGACCTGCCCCTGCCGGTTATGTTGGAGGTGGGCAACACACAAGGCTGCGTTTGCTCCCGATGACGTGCACGTGCAAACGCACAATTGTACTGTTTTGCTCTGTGACGTCATTGCGAGGCAGTGGTCAGGAGCAGAGATGCTGGATGTGTGCTTTTATAAGTTCCTAATGTTACAACTTAGCTTTGGACTGCAGCCTGACACAAGAAGGCTGTGGAAACTGCAGCTCATATCTCTCACGTGGAGATTCGCTAAACTCTCGTGCATGTCAGAGTTTATTGATGACTGGGCTTGTACAGGTAATTTGTTGTGCTGTTCAACCATATAGCTAGGCCTCTTTTCAAACCTGACTTTGATAGGTGACGGAGCAGTACTACATATATCTGACTGAAAATATTTACCGAAGCTTAGGTTTAACTGTTGAAACTTGTGAAAGAAATGAGCGATGGTTGATAAAAGTATCTTTTATGCCTTTTTGGCATCCCAAAGCACCCCATAATGAATTACTTTTTCTGGTCAGTCAACTGGTGTACAGCAAGGTACTATATAAATGACCAGAGAATGTATCTCAGTGGTGTGTAGGCTGAGGGAGAGCTGTTAGCCAGGAAAACCCCCTTGTTCATCTTCAATTTGTGACTACAGGATCTTTTTTTTAATAGACTGTACAGCACAGAAGGTGATAAAAACAAAAAACTACTGCGGATGCTGGAAATCCAAAACAAAAACAGAATTACCTGGAAAAACTCAGCAGGTCTGGCAGCATCGGTGGAGAAGAAAAGAGTCGACGTTTCGGGTCCACACGACCCTTCAACAGAACTGAAGTATAGTTAGGAGAGGGGTGAAATATAAGCTGGTTTAAGGTGGGGGGGCCGGGGGGAGAGAAGAAGAAAGTGAGTCCATTTGCCACACTAATAAAAATATCTTTTGAAAGGAGATTTCCCTCTCTGATGGTGTGGACATCAGTTAGTCAAAAGACAAAGGGCACTCATTGGCTGCCTGACTTTCCTGATTGGAGGCCCCGTCCATTTTGAGTCTCTATGCACCTGTCACTGCACTCAAAAGGCTTCAAGATCTGAATAAGACCCATCCGGCACTGTGTCTCCTGCAAAAGATGTAGTTGGTTTTCTGCACATGTGCAGATGGGTATCGGCAGCCATCTTGCAGGAGACATAGTAAATACACAAATGTGGTACCCCCACCTCATGACCAGGATCTTCCTTACTGCTGGTTGCCTCTGCACTCAGCAGGGGCCTGATCAGTATTGTGCTGACAGTGCGGGGAGCAACCAGCCTGTTCTTTCTAAAGGCAGTCTTCCGTCTTAGAGGAATCATTGAATAATGGCACTCAAATTTAAAACATAGAACCCTCTCTCTGACCTGGTGTTCCAGGGTGACCGATGCAGTGCTGGAGGCCTTAGTGGTGGAGGTGGGCAGGAAGAGAGTGCCATACTTTTACAGGGGGCCAGGAGGCCCTCAAAGACCACCCTCGGAAGAGAATGGGAGCAGGTGGCCACAGAGTTCAGCTCCCGAAGTTTTCACATAACATCTCCTACCCACCACAGCACCAACCCCTCATGCTGCTTCATTCACCACGTCTCCGTTGGCTGCCGTCACTCAACCAGCTGTGCTCCCATGCACTCTGGACTCAGTCCTAACGTCCAGACACTCCACCTCACCCTCGCACACTTATCAATGTGGCAACCCTCGCACACAATCAATCGCCAACTCCACACACACCTCTCACTACCTCCACAAATCTCTAGCTATTTAGCTATGGCAGGCACATCACTCAAACTCCGTGCTACTTGATCACTGACATTTTGTCCCCTCTCTTGTAGGACAAGGTGGCATGGGGAATGGAGAAGAACTCATGGGGGATAAGCACACCTGCATTTCCTGAGCCTGAACCGAGGAGATGGCTGTCAGCATCATGCAGGCAACTGAGATGAAGCCTGTGGCATTCGGCATCACTGAGAAAATTGAGGGTGATGGTTTGTTCCGACCTTATGCCCCTTTGCAACTCTCAGCTCATCCTCCTCCTGTCATATGACATGATGAGCAAACTGCAGATGACGTGATCATGGTCCTCTCGCTTCCCACCTCACCCTCATTTCCCTCATACCAACCTTCCCTTTTTCAGTTCCTGCTTTTAGACACCCAAGAATTGCTGCCTGCCCAGTCACAGCAGCCCAAGGAGAGCAACAGAACAGCACTGGTCACCCTGGCACGCCAGATCAGAGAGAGGGTTCTATGTTTTAAATTTGAGCACCATCATTCAATGATTCCTCTAAGAGGGACAGACTGCCTTCAGAAAGAGCAGGCTGGCTGCTCCACATGCTATCAGCACAATGCTGATCAGGTAAGGAGCACAGATACTGGCACTGCAAGTACCTTGGAGGCAAGTACAGGGTTGGGATTTGCAAATGGTGAATCATCTGGACATGAATAGGCCACAGCCAGGTCAGGGGGGTAGAATGGCTTGCTTGCCAACTCACTGGAGGGTAAGGTCGCAGATGAGTTCTGCTGCAGAGCATGCGGGTGAGGACCTCAACAGGTTGGTGTACAGAAGCTTGCACATGATGCTGGGTGCAATGGTTGGCCTGCTAGACAGCCTCCTGTCACTGTCAAGGAGCAAGGAGGAGTCCAGCTCCAACTTTACAGAGGGCTTTGCGTAAATCTTGCCCTTTCTGCAGCCTCTGCTCCATCTCCCTGCCGCGCTGTAGACCCAGAAGCACTTCCACTGCTGTCCTCATACCTATTGCAGCCTCTTTGTGGACAGGTCACCTACTTTTCTGTTATAAAAGCAAAATACTGTGGACGCTGGAAATCTGAAATAAAAACAGAAAATGCTGGAAAAACCGAGCAGGTCTGGCAGGATCTGTGGAAAGAGAAACAAGAGTTAACGTTTCGAATCCGTATGACTCTTCTTCAGAACTCCCTTCTTCACCAAATCTTTTGCCCTCCCTCAGAGGATACAGCAACATTCTCTGACAAATCTCACCACAACACCTCCAAAAATACTTTACAGTGCTGCCAGAGACCTTGCAATAGCGGAAGTTGTTAAAGGTGACCTTACCTGTAATTTGGGTCCCTGGACTTTTAAATAATGCTTCTGCTCGGCCCATCTTGCAACTCAGCACTTGTTGTTTGCAGGATGTAACATGCAGGTTTGCTATCTGGACCGATGTGGTTCGAATTGGATATCCTGGCATTGCATCAGCTGGTTGGGCTGTGTGACATCAGGATAGCGCCCCTCCTTAAGCTTCTGGCACAAGTCCTTCCCAGGAGGTCACGTGGGTGGGTCATGGTAGAAGCAGCTGGAGACAGAATGCACGTCAGCCAAATGGTGCTAGCTATGGAGATGAAATTTGTTCTTCCTGTTTCCATGCTCACAAATACATGGCACTGGGCTCCTTTTATAAATCTTTTTCCTGGCTCTTGAAACACTGCCTGAAGAACCTCAACACATTTTCAACTTGTGTTGTTGGTTCCAGTATGGTGCACAACTTCTGTCTATTCCCTTTCTCCTGACATAAGATGCCGCACCAGCTCAGTGAGTGCCAGTGAGGCAACATGCCATTCAGGAATCACATTTGCAGTTACAGAAATGCCTGTCTCTGCCTTTAACTGTTGAATCCTCTCTGACTACTTTCTTTGCCCCTTGTGTGCTGTCAAATCTCCCTTTGAATCTTACTGCATTTCCACAGGGATTAGCCACCCTCCCTCATATATTCAAGACTGAAAAACAATTAGCATGCGCCACTCTCTTGAGGGATGCCTGCACTTATTGAATCTTCCTCCTACTCTGTCTGCAGGTCATCCATTCCCTCACCTCCTGCACCTTGTGAAATGTCTTGTGAACTTGAGCTCTAGTAACTGCTGGTACTTCTGACATATGTAGTTACCCAGGGTGCATGAAGTGTCCTGGGGCAGGATTTTGAGGTTGTCGGGCAGGCCTGGTGGGTGAGCTCAGGAGTGGCCAGGAAACGGTTCGCCACCTGCAATAGGCCCCCGACTGTGACCTCATGCCGGCGGGCCAATTAAGGCCTGCCCAGCCTGAAACGTGGCTCATCACGGGTCGAGAGGGCTGAGGAGGGGCGGGGGGGGGGGGGGGGGGGGAGCAGGTGCCTGTCGGGCCCCAGGTCCAATGGCGACCCGGCGGGCGGTTTAGAAACGGCCCAGGCAGATCCTGGAAGGCTGCCATGGAAGAACGTCTGTTGTGTGTTAGCAAACTCAAGTGATGGAGTCGAGTGCGGCTGGAGACGCCAGGCAGGACGGCAAGTCGGGTGGGCACTCAACCCCCCCACTTTTCGGATGAGCACCTTGCTGTCCTGCTGGAGAAGGCGGGTGCCAGGAGGGACACTCCTGTCCCCAGAGATGGGAGGAGGAGGCCACCGTGCCTCACCAAGAGGGCATGGGAGGAGATGGCAGTGCTGGTGAGCAGCCATGACGTGGTGCGGCACAGATGAGTGCAGTGCCGGAAGCTGTTCAATACCTGTTGCGCTCAGGAAGGGTGAGTACCATGTTGGCATGGATCAGTGTGCAGAAGTGTTAAGGTCTGGCCATCCACCTGTGGACCTCAGGGGTGCTAGAGTCTGAGCGCCAACTGTCATGACGCCGGAGCTGGCCAAGGGGGTGAGCCTTGGCTGCTTGGATTGAGTGCCTTGGGGCTCGAGGACCACGACTCGGATGTGCCCTGTGAGCTGTTCCTCAGTTGGGGTTGGCCAGGTTGCAATGGCGTTGCAAGTAGAGAGCGGACTCATCAACGTTCCTCTGTCCTTTGAGGAGAAGACGAGCCATAACCAGGCAGAGAGGGCACGTACAGGCAGAGGTCCGCTCATCCTCCTGCTGCTCAGCAGGTTCGAGCAGGACACCCTCGAGCTTGAGAGCCGGCACGCTTCCCGTGCAACTGGCGTGGAGAGGTGGGGGTGCCAGACGAAGGTAAGAGCGCAGTGCACAGAGGTGAGAGTTTTGGATTGTGCAACCTTTCTAGTGTAGTCCCTTCATTGATGGGAGCCTCAAACCTGGAGTCCTCATTGATCATTGAAAGACGATGGCACCACGAGGCAGATCTCCATTGTCTCACCAGGGTGCCTGGAATGCACAGTGACAGTGTGGTGACTTAAACTAATGACATATCCTTGTTCTCCCTTTTAGGTTCTCCAGCAGGCATTCGCTCCGTGGACCCTGAAGGGCCACCCCTGACGCTGGAGGACCACTGGGCTTCACTGGCACCTGCATCATAACCGCTCTCTGAAGCAGGCACCAGTGCAGATACTAGTACCTCGGGCATTGGTGAGGGCACTTCACGCTTGCTTGAGGTGCAGGCAGAAGCAGAGAGTGTCCAGGGCGCCAACAGTCGGAGGACTGCTGGGGACCGAGATGATGCTCAGTTGAAGGCAGACAATGAGCCTCTGGAGTCGACAATTAGGCAGCAGATGCTGGATGTCCAGCAAGATGTGCAGGAGGATCTGGCGGAGATCCATAAGGGTATGTGTGCCTTGGTCTTTGTTGTGGAGGAGTCCATGCGGAGCATGAGCACTGCGTTGACCCTCATGGCCGAGCGCACTGCATCCTCCACTGAGAGAGTGGTGACTCTCATGGAGAGGCAGCTCCAGGGACAGAATGAGGGGTTCCTGGGGTCTCGCTTGGAGCATCAAGGCCAACAAGACAGTAGAGTCAGCAGGCTGCCTCCAATGCCGGTGCCAGTGAGGTGGGTGGGTGGGGTTGGGGGGGGCACCAAGACGTAGCACTCGGAAACTAAGTTAAAGGTACCAGGAGCAAAGAGTGACGGTTCACAGGTGATTTTCTGTTCATTTATATTTGGTTTATCTTTACTGGTCTGGGAATGAAGACCAGAGAAGGTTATGTAAATTTTTTTGGATTGTCAAAATGAGAACTTTTGTTTTTGTCGTAATGGCCTGAGTATGCTTCATCTTTTTATTTTATTGGTGCAGGGTACACCAGTATGTAATGCTGGACGTGAGTGGCTCTAAACTTTATTGCACAGGCACTGAGTGGACTTTGGGTTCAAATGAAAGGGTCATTTCAGATATCCGGGATGGAGACAGCAGCCCTGGCACGAGGTTAAAGCCTAGCTGAAGGAGCGTTGGATCAAAGCGTCCCTGCTGTTCCCTGCCTCCCTGAAGGATACAGAGGTCTGCCTCCATGCCCTCAGCATTCTCCTCACCGTGCTCCTCTTCTGATTCACTACTGGACTCGTCATCTGTGGCCTGTGGAGATGCGTCAAGATCCTCTTCCTCCAGTGGATCCCCCCTTGCTAGTGCCAGAGTGTGGAGGGCACAGCATGCAACCACTATCAGTGACACCCGCTCTGGGGGGTATTGCATTGCACCCCTTGAATGGTCCTTTCATTTGAACCCAAAGTCCACTCAGTGCCTGTGCAATAAAGTTTAGAGCCACTCACATCGGAAGCGCATCTTGAGAAGACCTATGGTCTTCTCTATCACTGCCCTTGTGGAGGCATGACTCGCATTGTAATGCTTTTCTGCCTCTGTTCTTGGGCGGCGGAGAGGCGTCATGAGCCACCTTTTCAACGGATAGCCCTTGTCACCCAGCAGCCATCCACCCAGCTGGGCTGAAGCACTGAAGAACCTCGGCACCTGGGAGTGCCTCAGGATATAAGCATCATGGGAGCTATGAGGGTACCTTGCACAGACTTGCAGAATCTGCATCCTGTGCTCACACACTATCTGCACGTTCATGGAGTAAAATCCCTTCCTGTTGACGAAGGCACCCGGCTGACCCGCTGGCGCCCTGATGGCCACGTGTGCAATCGATTGCACCCCGGACATGGGGGAATCCAGCAATCACTGGAAAGCCTCCGGCTCACTCAGCCTGGCTGGCCTCGTCCGTACGGTCAAGAAGAAAGATCAGTACCCGCCTGAACAGAGCTTCTGTCACCAGCTTGATGCAACAGCTGATTGGGAGACTCCATACAGATCCCCCACTGAGGCATAGAAGCTGAGGGCCGCTGTGACCTTCAGAGCCACTGCCATGGGGTGTCCACCCACACAGTCAGAGCTGATCTCAGGCCCAATCATCTGACAAATGGAGATCACTCTCTCCCTTGAGAGGTGGAGCCTTCTTCAGTATTGCACCTCAGACATATTGAGGTAGCTGCATCACCGCCCGTAAACCCTGGCAGCAGGATAGTGGCCCCTTCCTTCTGCGATGGAAGCAGGACTTCCTGCTGGCCCTGTGCCCCTTGTGCCTGAGCCTCTCCTCCCACAGGTCGTTCCCCTGGAAGCTGTATTGGGACACCTGGTCTCCTCTCCCTTCTGCCCCTCTCTTCCTTCTCAGAGGACGTGTCTCCAGCAGAGACTACAATCCCCATTACCAGGCTTACAGAAGGCTGTCTGATGCCTGGAAGGGTCCACGTGGTCTGAATCCTCCGGGGGCCTTGGAGACACCAAGGAATCCTGAAATGAAGCCTGGAAATGCTAACAATGAAGCCCCGAACAGGGATGAAGCTGCCAAGTACCACTACGTCACCAGCAGCAAACTGTGTACCAAACTCCCAACTACGGATGCTGGCAATGCTGCTCACCCTTTTTATCCCGCCCGTGGATGAGGTTTTTGAGAATGTCGGTTGGCCGCCTGCCCATTTTCCCTGTGCAATGAGCGCGAAATCGCAAGGGCAACAAAAAATCGCCATCAATTGGCTATTTAATTGTCTTAAGTGACCTCTTAATTAATGGCAGGCGCGGCTCCAGCGCCCACTGACCGAAATATCCTGCGAGGGCGCGATCATGTCGGGATGCTTACCTGACGTTATCAAGCGCTATTTTATGACTGATCGGGTCGGGTGCATGCCCGCCCACAGGATATAAAATTCTGCCCCTGGAGTTCTCACATAGAACAGGATGCACATGCAATGGGACCCAGTTGGCCTGGTCATTGTAATCAATCCATTGACCTCTGAAACCCTGATCATTAAGACCCTCAAAATATCTTTTAAAAAAAATTGGTGTCTAGGACGCTGAAACACTGACCTGTAAAGTTCTAAGAAACGGAAAGACTAAAATAGTAAAAAGTTAGCTCAAGGCACTGAAAATGATATCTATCAATCTAAAGCACAAAGGAAACTACCATCAAATGTATAAGAGACTGAGATACTAAAATAGTAAAAAGTTAGCTAAAGGCAATGAAAATGATAATCAATCTAAAGCACAGAGGAAGCTACCATCAATTTAATTTCAACAGTGAGAAATAAGTTAATAAAACAAATTTACCTGCTACCCATCAAACCACGCTCTCCTGAGGCACTTTAGAATTTCTTTCTGGGATATTCATGTTCAGCTCACCCTCTGATTCTGACTTTATCCTCAGGCTTACTTTCCGCTCTCACTGATTCTCGTGCACCTTTCTCTGGAGGCTCGCTCTTTCCCCTCTCACTGCACTTTAATCAACGCGAATTTCATGGAGGCCCAACTCTTTCTTACAACTCCAGTTCATTTACAGAGAATCATGTTTACAACTTTTGCGGAGCTAACTTTATACAGCTCAAAAACCTTTAAATATCTCCCACTGGAGTTGCTCGTAAATATTGCAGTTGAAACATTTACTAAAGTTACATTTTAAAAAAAAACTTTGCAAGTTCAGATTTAAGTTCAGAAGGTTTTCACTTAGTTCAGATTGTTATTATTGCTGACAGCTGAAAGGTGTATTTGTACCACTGACTTTAAAAAGAGGGTAAAATCCCACAAGAAGTAATCTGTCAGATGCGCAATAACCTTCAGAGTGGTCAGTCAAGTGGCTAATTCTGATAATTTGGTGAACCATGGCAGCCCAGTCTACTGTTGACTCACTGTGGCAATGGCATGGGTTAGAAGCAGACAGTCTTTTCTGGGTAAGAGATTCAGACACCCAACTAGAGGGACTGTGTCATCATTAGAAATTTCTGACTTGCAAGTTGGAACTTCCTGTGACTAATCATATGTCTCAGCTGTGTCTGAGTGACTATGATTGTGAGTCTGGACAATAATGAAAAGACGGCAGTCTATTTTCATTTTACATAATGCTGAGTGAATAGTTGCTCTTGCTCACAGCTTAACCCGATTTTAGTTCCCCCTTTTTGTCCGCTTATTCTCTCGCAGCGTCTTGCGAAGCTGCTGCAGAAAATGGACACAGAGCGCTCGCAATGAATATATTTGCATATTTTTAAGAATACATTTTGAGTTGTCCGACACAAGGCATTCTTCGTGTGGAAGGCAGATGTAAGCAAAGGCCTCGGGTTGGTAGGTCCTGATTCAGGGTTATCAGTTCAACAGCACTGACCCCTCTTCCCTGAGCCTATTTCTGAAAAATTATAAAGAATTGAACCTAGCATTTGCAGTTGTAGAAGCTTGCACCTGGGCCTATTAGGTACGACCAACATTGGGTGTTTCTATGACAACCGACAAGACATCCAGAATATCACAGCAAAAATCAGCTCAACTACTGAATTGAATGTCCGTAATCAAGATCAGATGAAATAGACTGTACCGCTGCTCCTTTCCTGATTAGTTTAATAGCTTCTTAAGACCTATAATAATTAATGTGGTTTATACTTTTCCATAATTTGGCTTTATGTTTAAGGGTTTTCATTCTGGCTATTTTCCCTAGTTTTAATGTTGCTGAAACCTCTTATAGATGAGCCTTCACTCCCTGCGTTTCTAGGCCCCATTGCTGCCACTTCCAGAAGCCTCAGGCCCTGTTGCCACCTTGCTGCCCTCCTATGATTCAAATGCTGTTCTTTACATTCACTGGGCAGGATTTCCCCCCCCACCCCATCGGGGGTGAAGTTGAAGGGCAAGCGCCCATAGGCGCGCTTCCGATAGGTGCCCCTGATCGGGGGCGCGGTGCCATTTTACGTGGGCAGGCCAATTAACGCCTGCTCAGCGTGACGTCCACACAGGAGTGCTATCCGCTCCCGGTGCAGGCGGTGGGGGGGGGGGATTCACAAAATCGAGAGTGTGCTCTTTCGCACATGCGCACGAAAGAGTGCACTCATCTCCCTGAGGCTAAGTGCAGCTAAATGTCAAAAAGCTAAAAATAGAAAAATAAAATTTCCCTAACATATGTCCCCTCAGTTGGGACATGTCATGTCCATAATTTTTACAAAAACTTTATTAAAATTTAAAAAAATACTTACATGAAACCTCATCCCGCCAATGGATGAGGTTTTATGCTTTTTCTAGTTTGCGCCGGGGCTCCTGGCCTGCCCGCCAACCTTAAGGTTGGATGGGCAGGTCCTTTAATTACTTAATTGACTCTGTCAATGGCCTCAATTGGCCATTGACAGGTCAGCGGGCACGCAGATGATTTTGCTGCACTCCCGCCTTCCTGAAAATTTAAACGGGGTGAGGTGATGTCGGGAGTTCTGCCCGACCTCACTGTGCGTCATTTTACACGTCGGCGAGTGGACCCCACCCCCGCCTGCCGATGTGTAAAATCCTGCCCACTGATTCTCCAAGCCCCATTGCTGCCACCCCAGCAATATTAATAGACATGTTACTGCTGCAATATTTCTGCTTCCACCATTATTGGGGTTCACTCTGCATTCAAATTGGAGAATATGATGCAACAAGTTATCACTGCTTCCTGACCCTGCATTTCCTTGTTCCTTTGAACCCCAGACTCGCAACTAACTTCATTGAATCAATCTCTCCTTCTCTCTTACCTGATTTGGTGGAGGTGCCTGAAGTCTTGGAAGGATATTTCTGCTTTTGTTTAATTCACAGCACTAATTAAAGCTTCTATTTAAATGTTGTATAGCTGATACAAATTAGAAGATTTAACTTTGTGTATGTTTGCGTAAATAACATATATTATATATGTGTATAATGTGTGTGTATGTATACACATACACTTTCAAGAAATAATAAAGCATTGGATTTCAAAGATAAAACATTTACCACACTTCAGTGTTTTTTTCCCATTATCTTTTTTCCGACAATTTTATTTTTCCTGTTCACCCCTGAAGTTCATTACCAGATGAGGTATCATTTTGCGAGCATCGCAAACACTGTCCAGACTCTGATGTTAACAGAATATCTGATTGCAGCTGATGTATATCTCGTCTTTGTTTGACGCCTCCACACACAACTCCAGCAGAAGTCACTGAATAGCAACCAGAAGGGGAAACTCTAGCTGTTTTGTGTCTAAGCCGGGAGCATTACGACTATCACTACCCCCACTGAAAGCAGTGGTCGGGTGTGGTTCAGCCACTCATTGCCTTCATAATCTGAGCCAATTGGAAACACCATGGTATACTTCTCAGGCAGCACTGGTTCCAAACCAAAACACAGCAAACTTTGTAACCCTAGTTGATTCCTTTAGCTTACAGCACATGGCTAATTTGGAATTCTGAGATGTTTCTTCCCATTCCACCAACTGGTCATATCAGTACTATGAATCACAGAATCACAATGCAGAAGAGGCCCTTCGGCCCATCGAGTCTGCACCGACACATGAGAAACACCTGACCCACCTACCTAATCCCATTTACCAGTACTTGGCCCATACCCTTGAATGTTATGATGTGCCAAGTGCTCATCCAGGTACTTTTTAAAGGATGTGAGGCAACCCACCTCCACCACCCTCCCAGGCAGCGCATTCTAGACCGTCACCACCCTCTGGGTAAAAAAGTTTTTCTTCACATCCCCCTAAACCTCCTGCCCCTCACCTTGAACTTATGCCCCCCTTGTGACTGATCCTTCAACTAAGGGGAACAGCTGCTCCCTATCCACCCTGTCCATGTCCCTCATAATCTTGTACACCCTGATCAAGTTGCCCCTCAGTCTTCTCTGCTCCAATGAAAACAACCCAAGTCTATCCAACCTTTCTTCATAACTTAAATGTTTCATCCCAGGCAACTTCCTGGTGAATCTCCTCTGCACCCCCTCCAGTGCAATCACATCCTTCCTATAATGTGACGACCAGAACTGCACACAGTACTCCAGCTGTGGCCTCACCAAGGTTCTATACAACTCCAACATGACCTCCCTACTTTTGTAATCTATGCCTCGATTGATAAAGGCAAGTGTCCCATATGCCTTTTTCACCATCCCACTAACATGCCCCTCTGCCTTCAGAGATCTATGGACACACATGCCAAGGTCCCTTTGTTCCTCAGAACTTCCTACTGCCGTGCCGTTCGTTGAATACTTCCTTGTCAAATTACTCCTTCCAAAGTGTATCACCTCACACTTTTCAGGGTTAAATTCCATCCCCACTTATCTGCCCATTTGACCATCCCGTCTATATCTCCCTGTAGCTTAAGACACTGGACCTCACTGTTAACCACCCGGCCAATCTTTGTGTCATCCGCAAACTTACTAATCCTACCCCCCACATAGTCATCTATGTCGTTTATATAAATGACAAATAATAGGGGACCCAGCACAGATCCCTGTGGTACGCCACTGGACACTGGCTTCCAGTCACTAAAGCATCCTTCTGTCATCACCCTCTGCCTCCTACAACTAAGCCAATTTTGAATCCACCTTATTAAATTACCCTGTATCCCATGTGCATTTGCCTTCTTTATAAGTCTCCCATGTGGGACCTTGTCAAAGGCTTTGCTGAAATCCATATAAATTACATCAACTGCACTACCCTTATCTACACACCTGGTCACCTCCTCAAAAAATTAAATCAAATTTGTTAGGCATGACCTCCCTCTGACAATGCTCTAATAATATCAGTGCAAATAGTGTAGACTGCAATAATGGGATGTAAAATTTGTCCCTTTTACTCAGGAAAGGAGACTTTTTTAAAAAAGTGAGCCTTTTCTAATTGAAACTCTTATAGTTTAATTTTACTTGAGGTTGGAAGGAACTAATTTCAATGATTCTATCCTACAGAATTCAGCACTGTTTAAACAATTACTTCATAATAAGGTGCTGCTAATTCATCTGGCGCCACCAGACAGGCAATATCAATATGAGTACCCAGGCTGTGAAACTCTGCACTACTGTGCTGCAAGTTTTTTTCTACTGACATCTGTCAATATTATTCACTCAAAAGGCAGACAAGTTAAATCCTTGACCTCAGCTCCCAGGGGAACAATGCACCATCCTTATTAAAATGCCAGCAGTCTGTTTAAAGGTTACAATGTCAGCCTGCATCATACTATGGCCACAGGTACCGAGTCATAAATAGAATAATCAATTTGTAAATTTTCAGACCTGCTATGAGGGTGATCAACTCATTATTAATTACTCTAAAGGCGAGGACACATAGATTAAGACATACCAGAATCTTTTCAACCAGTTACTGACAAACAGCAGTATTATTCCTTCTGAACTGAACTGAATCAAAATGATGGAAGGAAGCAGATTTTGAATATTCGACCATGGCTGAAGATTGACCAAGAAGAGTTTTCTTAATATAGTTGATTAATAGGCCTGTCAAATGATTTTTAAAAAACTAAATGGTGATTAATCTTGTGATTAAAAATTTTAATCCCAGTTAATCATGGTTTTAATGATATATTTAATTGATACAGCTACTGCATCCATTTTAAGTTTGTTTTATTACTAATGCTATTAAGAAGAACTGGGCAGTTCTCTACAATATTCCTCGACCAACTTAACTCTGACCTAGTCATTACTGCATTGCTGTTTGTGGGAGCATGTTGTATGCAAATTGATTGCTACTTTTCCTTCATTGCGACAGTGAATCCATTTCAAAAGCACTTCATTGTCAGTAAAGCACTTTGGGATTTCCTACAGTTGTGAAAGGCACTATGTAAATGCAAGTCTTTCTTCACTTTTGACATCCAAAAAAGAACTGAGCATAAAATTCCTGATGATTTTCACGGTTTTGACTTGCTCAGTTGCTGTGGTACAAACAAATCAGTTCTAAAATAATCCATTTGTATAGCAGTAATAAAATTAGCACTATAACATAAATACCGAACTACTAAGTAAAACAACTTAATAAGAAAATGAAAAAACTAACAATTTTATCTGCATTGTCCCATTTTGCATCCCCCATTCTCTCTTTATTTAAATTTTAAAATGAAAGTCCCTTTTTCCCTAATGTTGCTTTATTCGATTTCCCCCCCCCTCAATTTTTGAAGTTATAAGGCTTTCACAGGCCTTTATCCTTTTAAATGTGCTGCTCCTACTTACAATTTTGGAGGTGGGAGGTGAGCAAGTATTATTTTGATAAGAAGGTGTTTGTGGGCTAAGAAACAGCCTCTGTCTCTCAAAAGCCCAGCTTGGTATCATTAATATAACCAAATCAATATTTGACACTGTAACAGTTCTGAACTAACAGAGCTACTGTCAAAGTATATAATTAGCAGTGGCCCCACAGCCTGATACAGCCTTGATCAGTGTCAGCTGAATACTTAATAGAGTGAGCTTCTTGTTTCACCCTAACTAAAGCCTTCGAGGTGTCAGCTGTGGCTCAGTTCATAGCACCCTCGCCTTTGAATCAGAAGGTTGTGGGTTCATGTCCCACTCCCGGAAACCAAGAACTGTGAATGTACTCGAAAGAGTTACATGCGATCTGTTGATAACTCGAAAGAGTTACCTGGTCTAACTAAAGCCTTCCATCATTGCCAGGTCCTTCTCCTCCTCGCTAGTCCAGGCAATAGATACTAGAGATAAATAATACACTGATGCAATTGTTCTCAAACACATTGACAGGCTTGCATTTGAGGAGGATTTGTGATGACGGCTGCCTAAAGCTACCTGTTCCCTCACAGCAGTGGGTTCTAAAACTGGGATCCATAGAGAATTTCCAGAGGGTCAGCAAAATTATGTGAAGTGTAAACCGGGAGGCAGGAGCAGTGTGCAACTGCTACGAGCAGCACAAAATAGGCTGGTTGTCTCACCCAGGAGGACAGTACACAATGATAGACAGATTCTGCAATGAGAGAAGGCACACCCATCTCTATGATATCTGTAAGCAAACATGCTTTCGTAAAAACATTATTAAAACACTCTTTTATGCAACACTTTCATGTTATGAGTGTTATATAGTATTATTACTTAGATGAGGGGGTGGAGGAATCTGTGATTACTAATCCATTGTTGAAAAAGGTCCTTCAACCAAAAATGTTTGAGAACCTCTGCCTTACAGAATGCTGTGGTATTCAGCTGTAAATAATGGGCAATGGACGTTCTGGTTGTAAAATTGGGCTCAGTGATGCCACTGATCCTGGCACTATCAAAGTTCCAATGGCATGTTGATGACCACTTGTGATATGTCTTGTGCAGTGCCCCATGCTGGGCAGGGCAGGGCAGGGCACAAGCACCGGCATGCCATGCATACGCTGGTAGCATGAGGAGAGGTCAGATAGTTATGGGGAGGTGATGCTAATGGTGCTGTTGCTGGACTAGTAATCCAGAGACCCCGGTTAATGCTCTGGGGGCCCGGGTTTGAATCCCGCCAAGGCAGATGGTGGAATTTGAATTCAATAAAAATCTGGAATTAAAAGTCTAACGATGACCATGAAACCATTGTCGATTGTTGTAAAAACCCATTTGGTTCACTCATACTCTTTAGAGGAGGAAATCTGCCGTCCTTACCTGGTCTGGCCTACATGTGACTCCAGACCCCACTGCCTTCTGGAATGGCAAAGCAAGCCACTCGGTTGCATCAAATCACTACAAAGGCTCAGAAAAGGGACGAAACTGGACGGACCACCCGGCATCAACCTAGGCACCAGAAACGACAACAGCAATCTCAGCCCTGTTGACCCTGCAAAGTCTTCCTTACTAACATCTGGGGGGCTAGTGCCAAAACTGGGAGAGTTGTCTCACAGACTAGTCAAGCAACAGCCTGACATAGTCATCCACATGGAATCATATCTTACAGATAATATCTGAGACACCACCATCACCATCCCTGGGCGTGTCCTGCCCCACCGGCAGGACAGACTCAGCAGAGGTGGCGGTACAGCGGTATACAGTCAGGAGGGAGTTGTCCTGGAAGTCCTCAACATCGACTCCGGGCCCCATGAAACCTCATGGCTTCAGGTCAAATGTGGACAAGGAAACCTCCTGCTGATTACCACATACCACCCTCCCTCAGCTAATGAATCAGTGCTCCTCCATGTTGAACACCACTTGGAGGAAGCACTGAGGGTGACAAGGGCACAGAATGTACTCTGGATGGGGGATGAGTGGCTTGATTACACCACCACTGACCAAGCTGGCCGAGTCCTAAAGGACATAGCTGCTAGACTGAGTCTGCGGCAGGTGATGAGGGAACCAACAAGAGCGAAAAACATACTTGACCTCATCCTCACCAACCTGCCTGCCGCAGATGCATCTGCCCATGACAGTATCGGTAGGAGTGACCACCGCACGGTTGTTGTGGAGACGAAGCCCCGCCTTCACATTGAGGATACCCTCCAATGTGTTCTGTGGCACTACCACCATGTTAAATGGGATAGATATTGAACAGATCTAGCAATGCAAGACTGGGCATCCATGAGGCGCAGTGGTCCATCAACAGCAGCAGAATTGTACTCAAACACAATATATAATCTCTTGACTTGGCATATCCCCCACTCTACCATTACCATTAAGTCAGGGGATCAATCCTGGTTCAATGAAGAGTGCAGGCGGGCATGTCAGGAACAGCACCTGGCATACCTAAAAATGATGTGTCAGTCTGGTGAAGCTAGAAACACAGAACCTCTTGCGTGCCAAACAGCATAAGCGGCAAGTGATAGACAGGGCTAAGTGATCCCACAACCAACGGATCAGACCTAAGCTCTGCAGTCCTGCCACATCCAGTTGTGAATGGCAGTGGACAATTAAACAACTCACTGGAGGAGGAGGCTCCACAAATATCCCCATCCTCAATGATGGGGGAGCCCAGCACATCAGTGCAAACGATAAGGCTGAAGCATTTGCAACAATCTTCAGCCAGGAGTGCCGAGTGGATGAACCCTCTCAGCCTCATCCAGAGGTTCCCAGCAACACAGATGCCAGTCTTCAGCCAATTCAATTCACTCCACATGACATCAAGAAATGGCTGAAGGCACTGGATACTGCAAAGGCTATGAACCCTGACAATATTCTGGCAATAGTACTGAAGACTTGTGCTCCAGAACTTGCTGCGCCCCTAGCCAAGCTGTTCCAGTACAGCTACAACACTGGCATCTACCCAGCTATGTGGAAAATTGCCCAGGTATGTTGTGTACACAATAAGCAGGACAAATCCTACCCAGCTAATTACTGGCCCATCAGTCTACTCTCGATCATCAGTAAAGTAATGGAAGGGGTCATCAACAGTGCTATTAAGTGGCATTTGCTTAGCAATAACCTGCTCACTAAAGCCCAGCTTGGGTTCCACCAGGACCACTCAGCTCCTGACCTCATTACAAGCCTTGGTTCAAACATGGACAAAAGAGCTGAACTCCCAAGGTGAGGTGAGAGTGACTGCCCTTGACATCAAGGCTACATTTGACTAAATATGGCATCAAGGAGCCCTAGCAAAACTGGACTCAATGGGAATCAGGGGGAAAACTGTCCACTGGTTTGGGTCATAACTAGCACAAAGGAAGATGGTTGTGGTTGTTGGAGGTCAGTAATCTCAGCTCCAGGACATCACTGCAGCAGTTCCTCAGAGTAGTGTCCTTGGCCCACCTATCTTCAACTACTTCATCAATGACCTTCCTTCCATCATAAGGTCAGAAGTGGGGATGTTTGCTGATGACTGCACAATGTTCAGCACCATTTGCGACTCCTCAGATACTAAAGCAGTCCATGTCCAAACGTGGCAAGACCTGGACAATATCCAGGCTTGGGCTGACAAGTGACAAGTAACATTTGCGCCACACAAGTGCCAGGCAATGACCATCTCCAACAAGAGAGAATCTAATCATCGCCCCTTGATGTTCAATGGCATTACCATCACTGAAGCCCCCACTATCAACATCCTGGGGGTTATGACCAGAAACTGAACTAGACTAGCCATATAAATACTGTGGCTACAAGGGCAGGTCAGAGGCTAGGAATCGTGTGACAAGTCACTCACCTGACTCCCCAAAGCCTGTCCACCATCTACAAGGCACAAGTCAGAGTGTAATGGAATACTCCCCACTTGCCTGGATGAGTGCAGCTCCCGCAACACTCAAGAAGCTTGACACCGCCCAGGACAAAGCAGTCTGCTTGATTGGCACCACATCCACAAACATTCATTCCCTCCACCACCGATGCACAGTAGCAACAGTGTGTACCATCTACAAGATGCACTGCAGGAATCCACCAAGGCTCCTTTGACAGCACTTTCCAAACCCACAACCACTACCATCTAGAAGGACAAGGGCAGCAGATACATGGAAACCCCACCACCTGGAAGTTCCCCTCCAAGTGACTCACCATCCTGACTTGGAAATATATCGTAGTTCCTTCACTGTTCCTGGGTCAAAATCTTGGAACTCCCTTCCTAACAGCACTGTGGGTGTACCTACACCACATGGACTGCAGCATTCAAGAAGGCAGCTCACTACCACCACCTCAAGGGCAACTAGGGATGGGCAATAAATGCTGGCCTAGCCAATGAAGCCCACATCCCACGAATGAATTTTAAAAAATAGTAACATGCATGTGTTGTTTTGGCTGATTTGATGCACGTTTCACAAACTTGGTCAGAGCAGGTCCACTGAACGCCTGTGTTAATCACTCTCAGCTGAACACGCATTCAGCAGCATGAGGGTCCCTCCCTGACTAACCTTATTTAAAGAGACTGACATCCAGCCTACTTTTGTATCTGTTGTGGAGAAGTTTGAAGAAGTACTGTAGGTTGTTTTTGGAGATCTGTTGGTGATCTTATGCATCTATTCAGTGGAAGCAGAGGATTTTGTCACCTGTAAAAGGTACGGGGCTGTCATTGTAATGCCTCTGGGCCTGCAGCATGACCAACAAATGGAGCAGAGACAGCAGAGAGGGGAAGTTCTGCAAAGAGGGAGAAAGAGGTGGTCTCTCCAAAGAGGGTCCTGCCAACCAGAGGTTTACCAAGAGCACTCATCAAATTCCATCTGAGACAGGAGCAATGCCTGAGGAGACTCAGGTTCACCAAGGAAGCGGTTACAGACTGTGCACATCCTTCAACATGACCTGGAACCTCACACAAGGGTGAGGATGGCACTGTCAGTGGCCTTAAAGAACATTAAACTTCTATATGATGGATTTTTCCAGGCAGGAGTGAGTGACATTTCCAATATTTTCCTGTATGTTGTGCATTGATGCATCCAGGAGGTGACAGAGGCTATCTGCGCTAGGAGGAGGTTACATTGTGTTAGATCTAAGCAGGGAGATGCGGGATGAATGGGCACATAGAATTGCCAGGATAGTAGGATTCCCAATGGTGCAGAACCATTGACTGTATGCATGTGGATCTGTGGCCCCCATGACAACAGAGAGGGCTGCAGAAACCCATTCCATCAATGTGCAGTTGGTGTGCAACCATTCATAGGACATCATGCCTACTATGCTGGCAGCAGCAACCATGCCTTTATTCTGAGGAAGTCTGCCATTCTCAGCATCTTAGTGCCTTTAAGATCAACCAGCTAAGTAAGAGGATCTGTGGTCACATTATCTGCAGCTTGCACATCATGTCAGGTCGCAGGACGAAGGTGAGGTGGGAGTTGAGAAGATCCATAAGGCAGTAGTAACGTACGATGATCCTGAATGCAAGCAGTGATGTTGGATGCTACAGGCTGTGTCGCAGCTGGCCCGGTGATGCAAAGCACCATCTCCTCCATCAGTCTCGGGGTGGGGGTGGTGGTTGAAAGTGTGCCTGGACCCTGCTAGTCCAGCTTTGGTCCCTTCTATTGTGGACCAATCTTATCCTGCAGAGAAAGGGCAAAATGTCAGTGTGTGTGTTGCATGGTTGTTGGGTGATGCGCTTGCCAGAGCTGGAGGTATTTGGATGCAGCGAGAGCTGGGTGTGGGGCTGGTTTCATTGAAAAGTGTGTGATGGTGAGGTGGAGTATGTGAATGTCAAACATGAGCCCTGAGTGCTAGGGACTGCTGATAGGTGAGTGATAGCACATTGATCAGCATGAGAGGTTGGTGGTGTGGTCTATGTGAGCTGTCATGTGAAAATGCATTCATTGACCTTGACTACCAGCATAAGGTCACTAAACTTCTTCCGGCACTGCTGCAGGTCCTTAGGGCAAGGCTGTGAGGATCGACCTCCCTGGCCACCTACTCCCATTCCCTTTGAAGGGTAGGGCCTTGAGAACTTCTTGGCCCTCTGTGGAAACCTGATGTCTCTGCTCCTGTTCACCTCCCTGGCTGAGGCTTCTAGCATTGTATTTGTGAACTGCAGAGTCCTCTCTCTTCCCTGGTGCCCCATTTCCCTTCTCTCTCATTGCAGCAGTGACAGTCAGCAGCAACCTTCTTTCAGTGACACTTCCCATTAAGAGGGACAGACTGCCAGGCAGAAAATTGACAGAGTAAGCAAAGAGATTCCAGTATTTCCCTGAGAACTGAGTGAAAAGCAGAAACAATGTTCACCTGGATAGCTGTGCTAGCCTTGTACTTGCAGGCAAATGTATTTTAAATCCCCAATAATCTCCTTTTCCCTTATGAGAGATTCTTTCATTAAAACATGAAGCTTGAGCTCCCCAAAATCTAATTTATGCCTTAGTTGGATTTGTTTAGTTATTCTGCATTCTGCATAAATTAAAAAGTTAATGACGGTCCAATGCTTTTTCTGATTAGTAAAGGGTTTAAATTGCAATTGATGGTTTAACTCACTGCTGGTGAAAGAGGCACTGTCTTACAGATGAATGATTGTTAAAGGTGATGGATGGGGTGCCAATCAAGCAGGTTGCTTTGTCCTGGATGGTGTTGATTTTCTTGAGTGTTGTTGGAGCTGCACTCATCCAGACAAGTGCAGAGTGTCCCATCACACTCCTGACTTGCGCCTTGTAGATGGTAGACAGGCTTTGGGGAGTCAGGAGGTGAGTCACTTGCCACAGAATTCCCAGCCTCTGATCTGCTCTTGTAGCCACAGTATTTATGTGGCTGGTCCAGTTACGTTTCTGGTCAATGATGTTGATAGTGGGAATTTCATGATGTTAATGCCATTGAATGACAAGGGGAGGTGGTTAGATTTTCTCTTGTTGGCGGTGATCATTGCCTGGCACTTGTATATGGTGAAAATTTCTTACCACATGAAGGAATGGGCAGCTTCATTATCTGAAGAATTGTAAATAAAACTGAACACTGTGCAATCGTCAGTTAACATCCCTCTTTCTGACCTTATGATGGAGGGGAGGTTCCTCAGGGACTCTGAGGAACTCCTGCAGCGATGTCCTGGGGCTGAGATGATTGATCTCCAACAATCACAGCCATTATCCTTTGTGCTAGGTATGATTCCAACTCGTGGAGTTCACCCTGATTCCCATTGATTTCAATGTTATTAGGGCTCATGATGCCACATTCAGTCAAATGCCTTGATGTCAAGGACAGCCAATCTCACCTCACCTCTTGAATTCAGCTTTTTTGTCCATGTTTGAACCAAGGCTGTAATGAGGTCAGGAGCTGAGTGGCCCTGGCATCAGTGAGCAGGTTACTGCTGAGTAAGTGCAGCTTGATAGCACTGTTGATGACCCCTTCCATCACTTTGCTCATGATTGAGAGGAGACTGATAGGGCAGTATTTTGCCAGATTGGATTTGTCCTGATTTTTATGGATAGGACATACCTGGGCAATTTTCCACATTATCAGGTAGATGTCAGTGTTGTAGTTGTACTGGAACAGCTTGGCTAGACACACATCCTGGAGTATGTCTTCAGCACTACAGCCAGGATGTTGTTGGGGCCCATTGCTTTTGAGTACCCAGTGGTCTCAGCTGTTTCTTAATATCACATGCAGTGAATTGAATTAGCTGATGATTGGCTTCTGTGATGCTGAGAGCCTCAGAAAAAGGTGGTGAATCGGCAATCCATCTATCACCTTAAATATTCACTCCCTCCATAACTGGCTCACCAAGCCTGCAGTGTGTACCATCTACAAAATGCAGTGCAATAACTCACTATGGCTTCTTTGGCAGCACCTCCCAAACGCATGACCTCTACCATCTAGAAGGACAGACGCAGTCAGCATCTGGGAACACCACCGCCACCTAAAAGTTCCACTCCAAGTCACGCACCATCATGACGTGGAAATATATCACTGTTCCTTCATCATTGGTTGATCAAAATCGCAGAACTCCTTACTTAACAGTCCTGTGGGTGTATCTGGACCATATGGACTGCAGCGATTCAAGAAGGCAGCTAGCCACCACCTTCTCAAGGGCAATTAGGGATGGGCAATAAATCCTGACCTTGCCAATGACGCCCACATTCTAGGAATGAATTTAAAAAAAGATGAGACGTTAACTGAGGCCCATCTGGTTGAGTTGGGACTATTTCAAATGGACTGATCTGTGAATGCCTAAGAGGCAAAGTAGATGGCACAAGCCCATATTCTTTCTAGTTCTTCTGCATCATCTTAGGTGGAGGCATTTACTATTAATGATAAGACTTTTGGTCAATGTTACAACCACGTACAAAGGGTGCAGGGGACAGTGCAGCTAATTTCAGGATTTGGAGTTGAGGATGTCGGTGAGAAGGGGTATGACTCTTCAGCCCTTGCCCCGGATTTTAAGGTAGCCCCGGCCCCAATCCAGTCCTGTGGCCTTTTCAATTTTACACTTGCTTGGTGGCGGTCCAGCCTGAGGGAATTCATTGTTTTTAGGGTGTTGTTTTATTGGGAACAATGTTTGGTGTTCCCACTAATTGATCTTAAGCCTGATGACGGAAAAATACTAATTTCCATCATTAAACACAGCCACGGAAACCCTCTGTTTAATTATGCACATCACTGATTTCCTGCAGGAATATTTAACGAGGTTTTGATGCAGTTGGACCCAGTGTGCACGTACCTTGACACCGCAGTTCTACCATGCCACCAATAGTGGGCAGATTTGTTCCCTAAATAAACAGCACATTATGTTGAGAAGGATTTGTTTCATTATCTGTCAGCCCATTAAATCCTGTCTGTGGCTTTATCATTCATACCTTGCCAAATCCACACACACGTTGCCACTGTTTTCACAAACACCAACTTCTGGTTGGGTTGGGAACCGGCAGGGCTACTGAAGAGGGAGACTGACCTCTCGTGGTGTCAGTCTGGGCTTCACAAGAGCTGCTTGCTCACTGATCATCCTTAAAAAGCCTGGGCATTGGAAAATCCATACAGTCAGCGAAGAGATTCCGGTATTTCCCTCAAAACTGAGTGATAAAGGAGACACGAAGCTCGCCACCGAACAACATTTCAGCTGGAACTAAGCATGAATACAGCCAGAGTCAAGCCAAGCCCTCTCTGTCACCTGATGTAATATCGCCAGGGGAAAAAAATACAGGAAAGTTTTAATTGTTAGGAACCGAAATGGCTAAAAACACATCCTTGTATTTTCGTATCATCGAAGGAAGAAATTTACCAGCCAAAGACGTGTAAGTTTCCTGTTTAATATACACTGCTGCTTGGGGGGCAAAATATTCAAACGAGTTGTTGTTGATGCCGGTTTTAATACAAATGCCATGTTAATATCGTGCAAACGCCTGTCCTTTCTTATAGGTCTGGAACTAGTGACCCTTACTGTATAGTCAAAGTGGACAATGAGATAGTGGCCAGGTGAGTGACCTTCTTTATTGACACGGCTATGCTTGATCGATCTGCAGGCAGCATGTGTTTTATTAGCCAAGACTTGGATTTGATTCCCCCCCAAGAATATTTGCATATGAACAACTATTCATGTATGGACTAAGCAGCTGGAGTACGGGGGCTCCTGGATTTGCTGTGGTTGACTGGCGTGTACTTATAATTTGATGACATTAGCCTGTAATGTGTCTCCCCCAAAGCGTGCATTTCATGGGTGATGGCAGAACGCTGGACATTTGGCAATCTAACTGACTTGTTGCATTAAGAGAAGCTTTCACGAGGAGGCTGGAAATGTGGCGTGCCAGGTTCTGACGCGTATTTCGTGACAGAAGCTGTCCACGTTATCTTTGCAGAGATCTATTTTTCATGCACTTTCCCCCTTTCAGATATGGACCGCAGCAGCGGTGCAATGTACAGGTGCAATTGAGCTTTGTAGCTCGGAGAAGCCGCGGTTTCCGGATGATCAGTGAACGCGCCCCAGCCGTTTGTGTTATTTGAATGCACACACAGTGGCACATTTAAAATGCACCCCTGAAATGCTGTTGTGAGGCTGGCAAAGGCCATCAGTAAAAATCACATTCTGAGCAACTGCGCGTTTCGGTTTCCAGTCTGATTAACAGACACTTGGAAAAGTGTTTACAAACCTTAACAAACCCCTCCCATTTCTTTGCTTATATTTATAATCCAGTACCAAAACTCGTCTTAAACATTGTTTCTCGCCGACAAAATGAAAGGCGTTCAGGGTGGATTCCCCACCTATACATTGTAAAACAAACCAGGAAGATCAAACCACAGCACATTCTGTAATCAACTCGCTGGATACCGCCTCAGGAAACCTGTTGTGTGAATGGGAACAGAAACATCCCATAATTGGTTACGGAATGAACGCAAGTGGATAACCAGTGAGTGACCAAAACCACAATGTCAGACGAACTCTTTCATTGTTCAGTCCAAATCTGTGATGAGGGATATGGAGTCGAACCATGATTTTGGTTGAAAATATTTGTCAGCAGCTTAGATAAAAATTCAACACACTCCCTGGGAATCGTTCTGATGCCATTGAGTTCTGTGAGAACCACGAGGCCAAGAATGAATCTTGAAAAAGAATTGGCTGTTTCCCTTTAATGGGGCATGTTTTGGCGAGAAGGTTTTAATGTGCAGGGCACCCATGCTGTACGGTGGAAGATCAGTATCATTGGAAGATAAAAAATGGGTAGACAACTGAAAGTGATCAAATGCAATACCAAATTAGGAACCATAGGAGCTTGGAGCAGGAGTAGGCCATTCGGCCCTTCAAGCCTGCTGCAGCATTCGATAAGATCATGGCTGGTCTGATTGTGGTCTCACTTCGCTTCCATAACCCTTGACTCCCTTACCGAACAAGAATCTGTCTAACTCTGCTTTGAATAAATTCAATGGCTCAGCTGCCACTACTTGCTGTGTGGAATTCTCTTCCTTAGAAACTACCCTTTGGGAGAAAAAAAATCGCCCCATCTCTGTTTTAAAAGAGAGACCCCTTATTTTTAAACTATGTTCCATAATTTTAGTCTCCCCCACAAGAGGAAATATCTTCCGGGTATCCACCCTATCAAGTCCCCTCAGGGTCTTAGATGTTTCAATAAGAATTTAAATTCCGACAGCTGCTGTGGTGAGATTTGAACCCTTGTCCCTAAGGCTAATAACTCTGGGACGTTACCACTACACCACTGTCTCCCCTCATTCAAATTGAGGTTTGAATGTTCTGAGTGGAAGAGTGACAGTGGGCAGGCAGTGGTAGAAGTTGGCATTAGAGACAGCATAATAATGAGGTCTTGTGGTATCAATGCTAACTGCTTATGCTGACTGGCATTTATGCACATTCGTGATCAAATCTATTCCTTTATTCTTTATACCAAGGGGAGAATTTTCTCCCCGTCGGGAGGGGTTGTGCAGGGGCGGGCTCGGGCGGGCACACAGCCGATCGGCAACCTCGATTGGCTGGGCGCTGTCATTTTACGTGGGCGGGCCAATTAAGGCTTGCGCGCGAATGAGTGCAGAAATCTCTGTGCCTCAGGGAGATTACTTTCACTTTTAAAACATTGAATAAAGGTAACAAAAAAAAGTTAAGGGCATGTCCCCTCATGTGAAACTGTGACATGAGCTGGGACATGTGCATTAATTTTATTAAAAATTTTTCAAACACTTTAAAAACGTTCATGAAACCTTATCCCGCCTGTGGATGAGGTTCCATGAAAAATGCAAAGGCCACCTGGGCTCTTCGCCTGCCCGCCAACCTTAAGGTTGGATGGGCAGCTCAGCTAATTGCTTTATTGGCTGATTTCCACCACCAGAACCTCCAGTGCTGCATGCTAACAAACTGTGTGCCCCCTCCCTCACTCTCTGATCCAGAGTACTCCACACCTTCAGTAGAAGTGGGTGCGAGGAGCCCCAATATACTGCTCCATGAAAATTCCATCTAATGAGAATTGAGTGCGCAACCTGTGATTAGCAATTCCAGGCAAGTTCAAGTTATAGAAATCAGCAATTCGGACCAAAACTGTGTGCTAAATCCAGAATTTCAAACAGTTAGTTTCAATTAGTACTGCACCCATTTAGTGCCTGTTATCATCCTTTGGCCAGAATGACACCCAGAACCTTAAACCTATAGTGCTTCAGGCAGAAAAATCCAACAGACAACCAACAATGCTGCAACTGAGAGCTACAGCAGTGAAAAAGAACACTCCTGATCAAAACTAGCCTCTGACCCGCTCAATGCTCCCCCTACCTCCCCGCCTAACACCTGCTATCTCTGTTTCATGTATCTTGAGCTACATATGCCGCAGTAGTGATGTGCGAACCTGATACAGTACGGCATTGCAACTGAGAACAATTGCAACAAGAAAAGTTTATAGTCCTGACTATTAGTGACCTGTTCCATCTTGTCATAACTAAACAAATCCCTTACCAGCTTTCAGAGATAAATGGCCCTTAGACTCAAACCTGAGATTATGATGCAAAGAGTAACGCTGTTAACTACTTTGTTATAAGGTCACCTGGGTGACTTATTAATATTTGTTAATGTTCACCATACAAAGGAATTGTTATTAGTGTTTGGAATTCTCCCCCAGCAAACAGTGGAAGCTGGGTCATTGGATAAGTTCAAAGCCGAGTTAGACAAATGTTCGATTGACAAGGAAGTCGAGGGTTATGGGGAACAGGCAGGAAAGTGGATTTAAGGCCACATCAGATGTGCTATGATCTTATTGACTGGTGGAGTAGGCTTGAGGGGCCAAATGGCCTACTCCTGCTCCTATTTCTTGTGTTCTTATTTCTTAAACATGACAAGTTTGATTTGTGATTGTAATTTAGTTAATAAAACTTCAGCATCTGAACAGGAGCAAAAGCTCCATTTATTATACTTGCTTAACTTCAGGTAATCTAAAGTTCAGATGTTAACAAGTAACTTTACACCACACAAATTGTGAAACGTTTCTCACAACAGGTTTATTGCGGGAGCTTGGGATGTACATTTGGAATTTTTATCTCTGTTCATGTTTTGCCCCAGCCCACTGGCTTGTGAATTTTTGAAGTTTTACTTTAAAAATAAATGGTGCATTCCAGTTAATTTTAAACACTTTTTTTTTAACTTCACAACTTTCAGATTTTTAATCAAAAGATAGGAATAATAAGTGATGTTTGAGTTTATTCAAGTTCAGTTTTCAACCAACCAATAAGATCCTCATTCTTCCAAAAAGTTCTTGAACAGTTACTTTATTCTAATTTGTAGGCACTGTTCCCAGGCAGCATCTTCATTCTAAACCCAGTCTCAATCTCTACTGCGTCCATCCAAAAACTGAGGCATTCTTCACCCCGAGTTCAGAGCTCAAGCTAAGAGAGAGATTTTCCGTGCCTGCTGGTGCCAGTCAAGTTTGGTGGCGTGAGTGAACAATATGGCGCGATCGATTTCCCGATGGCGTGAAACCAGTTCGCGATCATCCGCTCAGCCTGCCAATGGCTGGCCATGTTCTCTGCCATCGGACGTCAGGCACCTCATTGTAATACAGCAGCATATCATTATAAGGCCAGCCTGTCAGAATCGTTCCCCTCCCGCTGGATCATCTGCCCACATTGGTGGGAAAACATGCTGACAACATTAGATAAGCAACGTGCACCTGGCGGGCTGCATTTCACTCGGGACTTCAAGGTTTGTTTGCCTACCTTGCTTTGGTTAGCACTCGCAGTCATCAGCGCCAGGCTTCACAGACAGCACCACATCACTTTTAGAGGGGCACACGGCAGGTTTCTACCTACCAGATCAGCCACATGTGGGTGGCTTTTCAATAGCTGCAGGGCTAGGGCTTGCTTGGCGAAGTGGGAAAAGTGGCCTCAGGCAAGGGAAGAGGCTGCAGTACAATGGCTGTATTGGGGAAGGAGGGTAGCCTAGGGTGTGTGTGGAGGGCACATGTTGATCTGTGCAAGTAGTCTCAAGATGGTGAGGGCTGACGAGACAGCCTCCAGTGGAGATGAGGCCAGATGGACACGTGAGGGTATGTGTGTGAGAGAGTGAGTGGTGATGTCCCTTGAGCTGGCAGTGAGTGAGATGCCACTGAATGTGTGATGGGCTTGAGCGTGTGAATTTGGAGTGATGAGATGGTTGCCATACCCTGGCTGCACGGATGAGACCATTCATCCTCTATATGCATTGGATGGCCAACCTCTTCTGTGCAGCATTGGTACTGATCATCACTGCCACCACCTCCCAAGCCTGGTTGGTCATGCTGCTGCCCATCCTGCAGCCAAAGTGGTGAGTAGAGGACATTGTGGCAGGCCTCCACGGCATCCAAAAGGCGTTCCAGTGATGTGCCGCTGAACCTGGGGGCTGTAGTCTTTTTGCCTTTCGTGGGCATCTTCCCTGCGGTAGTTGTGGGCTGGAAGTACTGAGATGTGTACACGTGGCTGGACTTTAATATGGCGCCCAGCTTGAGAAAGCAGCGAGGTGATGACGTGGCAGATGAATGAGAGCCCGCCTGCTATTGAAACGGCGTGTTTCCTGGGGATGCACAACTAATGCGGTGGGTTTGGGACGATACAGCGTGAAAACCAACCATTGCGGCCGACGGGTAAAACGTCATTTTACCCGTCCACGACCGCACTTCGTGCAAATCTGAGATGATTCCACCCTAGGGGAACAGAAGTTCTTTTGATCTCAATTAGAATGGAACCTGTAGCCTCAGCACAAAGTTTCAGCAAAGACACTGTATGTCTAGCAAGAATTGAATTCTATATTCATGATCTAGAAGGGACCTAACAAAAATTCTGCAGAAAACGTTGGGAAAACTGCAGATATAGTAAAGTGGGCCAAATTAAAAATCCATACTAGAGTTAAAGAAGATGCGATTGTAAAACAGTTTGGTACCTGAAGGAGAGTGAAGATGATGCAAAACAAAACTGAGCTTTTGTGCCATGTTTGTGTATGTGATTATAAATAAATAAAGAAATATCCTCTGCGCTCTTATTTTCTGTTGTTTATTTTTCAGCTTTGAAAATGGGTACACATCCAAAATGTAGGTTTTGTGTTCTCTCTCCAGGTGCTGATTGACCTTGTATAGTTTTCCAGTTTTCAGTTTTTGTTTTTGAGTAGTTATTTCAAAATACATCCTTAACTTGAGTTATAATTAAATTTGTGCAAAGCATAATAACTCATAGTGCATCTGGGCACAGCTCCTGTGCCTGCAAATGAATTTCTGATTTACCAAACACAGTCAGATTAGGAATCTTCAGTTGCAGAGAGGTCAATTCTGGATCCAAACAATAGCAGCAATGATAAGAACGTCACAAAATGGAACAGCAATCGGAAGAACATTGGGAAATAGAGCAGCAGAAAGATGAACATCACTAAACTGGGCAGCAATGAGAAGAGCTTCAATAGGCAAATCAGTAATAATCTCATGGCTAGATTCCTTAGTGAAGCAGGTCAGCTATTCAGCGAGTCACTTTTTAATATGATTCATATCCTTGTGTGTTTGGCAAACAAATCAAAAATGATCAGGTAAAAACAAAAAATATTGGAAATACACAACAGGTCTGTCAGCATCAGTAAAGAGAAAACACAAGATAATGTTTTGGGTTTAGGTCCTTCACCAGAAACTAAAAAGCCTTTGAAGCTTTATTTATAACCAATATTTATTTCTGAATTGTTTTGAAGATCTAGCAATACAACATTTACTAATAAGTTAAATGTTTCATTCACGAGCAAGGTAAATATGTTGCACAATATCTAGTAAGTAGAAAGCCCTTTGCAGCACCCTCACAACTTGCACCTCATCAACAACACTTGGATGCATAATACCAGGCTTCATGCCAGGTTGGGAATTTAAAAGGAAGAAGGCAAAGGGTCCTGAACAGCTTCGCTATTTGCTTCATTATGTTTTTCGCACAGGCATAAAGGTTAATTCCACCTAACTTTTATGTGAGCCTGACATTGAAAACTGCTCCTTTAGGCAGAATTTGCCTTTGTAAATTTTTCAGTGTTGTTGGTAAAATTAGTAGGTAATGTACCCTGTGTTTTGATATCTGTAGCAGCATTAAGTATTGGGGTCTGATAATCGTTCTTAACTGTGGTTTTTAATAAAATGTATTTAAATGTTGCAGGTCAATCCCCAGGTGGTGATGTTGATAGACACATAGCACCAACATATATTGCAATGTTACCCACCTAATTGGACAGGTGAAAAACAGTGTAGTTGAAGCCCTGTGATTATGGTTGGCAGTGACTGGCAGTAAGGCCTTCATGCACGGCTATTTATAATTGAATATAATATAGGATTTGTTAACGCCAGTAACAAAAGCAGTAATTTCTTAGTTTCCAAATTTTTTAAATTCTGGGTACTCTTCAATTTTTGTTTTTGCTTTACCTCTTGGCACAGTTTAATTTTCCAGCAAGTTATGTTAATGGCAACAAGTACACTGCTGCTATGGGAAAAATAAAGGGGTAACCAGAGAGAATTGCCACCTACTTTCTGATTGCTCTTTCTTGCTGCAAGAGAGCAGTGTTTGGACATGTGTGAGCTTACTTTCCTAAAAGGCCCTTTCTCAATCAGATAAGACTGCAGTATTAGACTGAGTTAACTAGGAATTCAGCTGTATGCTTAGACAACACCTGGGGAGGGGGCGGGGTGAATGGGAAATGGAGACTTTTTCCACCTGATCTGACCTCATCCACCCAGATGTACTATTGGGTTGGACTTTCCACGGTTTACTGGGAGTGTTTGTGTTTTGGGGAAAATAATAGTGGGGGTTTAAATATTCTAATATGTGGCACTATCCATTGTGCCAAGAGCTCAGACTTGCTATTGACAATAAGCCTTTTAATGCCAACCCAGAGGAAATCAAGCCCATTGTTATTACCGGATCTGCTCCTGACTTCTGCAAGAACTTTGTGACCTGAGCAGCAGTTATAAAGACACAAGTAAAACGGAAACAGTCTGGCTGCCTATTACTGTGCTTATTAATCCTGTACAGGATTGAGGAAACTATTTTTTGTCCTTTAAAGATTTGCTGCTACTTTCCTCATCGTTTACCATGCAAGAATCCTTTGTCACTCAACAGACCCTTAATTTCTCCGGAGAGAATAGTGACATTTCATTTTTGTTTGTGTTCTAAATTTAAATTGTATTCTTTACTTTTATTTTACCTCTCCTTCAGGTTTTAGTGTTTTCAGTTATCCTGGTCTATTTTATTCATTAATCTCAGGCCTTTGCTATGAAGCCTCCCCACTTTGCACGAGTTCCAAGAAAATGGGCCTCCACTTACCAAAGTTCAAAGTTTTGTTTTCTGTTTCTCTGTACTTTATGGCTTTCTGCTATGGCTGTGCACATATTTGTTTTTCAATGCTTATTACCTGAATGTGAAGTCAGGAATGCTATCCATTAGGAATTAGTGTCTTAGGAATGTAGGAACAGGAGGAGGCCATTCAGCCCATTGAGCCTGCTCCAACGTTCAATGTGATCATGGCTGATCGAACTGCAATGCCTTTTACCCACACTATCCCCATAACCCTTTACGTTATTGTTAATCAGAAATCTATCAATCTCTACCTTAAACATACTCAATGACTGAGCTTCCATGGCCCTGTGGGGTAGAGAATTCCAAAGAGTCACAACCCTCTGAATAAAGAAATTTATTGTCATTTCGGTCCTAAGTGGCTTCCTCTTATTTTGAAATTGTGTCCCCTGGTTCTAGACTCCCCAACCAGGGGAAACATCTTATCTGCATCTACCCTATCTATTCCTTTAAATGTTTTGTAGGTTTCAACGAAATCACCTCTCATTCTTTGAAACGCTAGAGAATACAGGCCCAGTTTTCCCAATCTCTCTTCATAATACAGTCCCGCCACCTCCAGAACAAGTCTGGTGAACCTTTATTGCACTCCCTCTATGGCAATAATATCCTTTCTGAGGTAAGGGGACCAAAAATGCACACAGTACTCTAGGTGTGGTCTAACCAAGCTTCTATACAATTGAAGCAAGACTTCACTATCCCGTACTCAAATCCTCTTACGATAAAGGCTAGCATTCCATTAGTTTTCCTAATTGCCTGCTGCAGCTAAGTGTCACATGAGCATGCTGCCTATTAAGGAATGCTGCCTGCTCGGTTCATCAATGTTTACTGTTAATTAAAGGAAATGATGGACCAAATTTAATGGGCCAAACATTTCTGCAGCAGGGAATCTCGCAGCTTCCCCTTTAGTTAGAATTGTTCTCATATGTTTAAATTTATTGATTTTCTTGCTCACAAAGTTGCTGGGAGTGTGAGCTGGTAGCGCAGTGAGGGCATCAGGGCATCTTGGACTTTGGTGAACAACATCGGTGTTGCAGGAAGACTGAGTGGGGGTTTCTATGACTGCTAATCCATCACTTTGATTGGTAGGCTGACTTCTTCCTGCTGGCCTTAAATCAGATAGGTGATAGTTTTTCACTTTTTCTAGCTAATGCCATGATGATGATGTTACAGCTACTGGCAGTAAAACTCTTCCAGCAATTAGTGGAAGTGCGGAAATCTCACTGATGTTGTCTTTAAGTCTTTTAGCAATCTGAAGCGAAAACACAGTTGAATTGGATTGTAGTTTTCATGTTCTTAATGGATGCATAAGCACCAGAATTAACTTAGAGATGAACTCTAGACTCCCTTTCTGTTTAAAATGTTCTAAATTTATTTATGTCTAAGCTGGTTGATGGGACTGTTTTCATTAGAACAGGAGATTATGGGTTGATTAAGTAGAGATGTTTGAAATTCTGAAAGGATGGGACAGAATCGATAGAATCAGACTGATGGAAGGGTTTAAAATGCGGGGCAGAGGTATAAGATTTAACACTGTAGAGAAGCCAATGACTTTTTTGAAATGGCTGCTAAAAACACAGAGTGGCACAGATCAACTTACCTGTTGGTGCCTCTGTATCTCAAATGTGATCTAGTTAAGAATTGGGAATTCTCTATATAGGGGAATACAGGGAAGGTATCTGCGTTCCCATGATATCCTTCCTATTAAGTTAGCACTAAAGTACACTGCATGGACTGTCTGACTTCATCCCCTTATCGTCCCAACCAACATTGGTCTTGGTGCATAACCATTAGGAATTTTCAAAAAAATATCTGGCTGATTTTACAGTTAAGCTGAGCTTGTGTACTGTTCAATTCTTCCAGTCACTTTGTGTATTAATCCCTTTTATTGATCTTCCCACTGATGTTTTTAAAGATTGTTGTTAGAATTTTGCAACTTGGTTGGTTCACACATTACATTTTGACACACGGTTTACAAGTGTGCAAACTAAGTTTAATCATGATCTAATGGTCAATACTTGTAGAACATTGCACATTTCTCTACTGGGGATATTGAACAGGGGCAGAGGTTGTCCTTTGGGAGATTCTGCTGTTCAGTGTGGCTGCCGTTTTCCTTCCTCCTACCCTGCGACCAGTTTTTATTTATAGCACACAGACGTTCATACTTTTATTTCTTCTTAAGCCTATAGATTCATTTATGGCACAGAAGGAAGTTATTTGGCTCAATGAGCCCATGCTGGCTCTCTGTAAAACAAACCAGTCAGTCCCATTCCCTCTGCCCCCATCCCCCATCCCCATAGTCTTGCAAGTTTATTTCCTACAAGTGCCCATCCAGTTTCCATTTGAAATCATTGATTGTCTGTGCTTCCACTACCCTTATGGTCAGTGAGTTCCACGTCATTACCACTTGCTAAGTAGAAAGGTTCTTCCTTACACCTCCACTCCCTCACACTGCAACTCTTGCCCAAAACCTTAAATCTGTGTCCCCTCTTCCTTGTACCATCAGCTAATGGGAGCAATTTTTCCATGTCTACCTTATCCAAAACTGTCATAATCTTAAAAATCGCAATCAAATCTCCTGTCAATCTCCTTTGCTGCAAGGAGAACAACCCCAGCTTCTGCAACCTAACCTTGCAGCTAAAATCCCCTGTCCTTGAAACCATTCAGATAAATCTCCTCTGCACCCTCTCAAGGGCTCTCACACCTTTCCTAAACTGCTATGACCAGAATTGAACGCAATAATCTAGTTGTGGCCTAACCAGAGCTGTATAAAGGTCCGCCGTACCCTTTTTGCTTTTGTACTCAATGCCTCTAATTATGAAGATCATATGCTTTGTTAACCATTCTCTCAATATATCCTGCCACCTTCAAAGATCCATGCACGTGTATCCCAGGTCCCTCTGTTCCAGCAACAATTTAGAACTGTGCTATTTAGCCTATAATGCCTCTCTATATCCTTTCTGCTAAATACATGACCTCACACTTCTCTGTATTAAATTCCGCCAGCCACTTGTTTTCCCATTCTGCTAGCCTATATAGACCTTGTTGCAGTCAATTTGCATCATTCTCACTGGCCATAACTCCAAGTTTGGTAGCATCGGCAAATTTAGGAATTTTACTTTTATTCCAATATCCAAGTCGTTATACATATATTATTTTATATATATGTGTAAAGCAGTGGTCCTCCAGTCTGAAAGACAACCATTTACCAGACTCGCTGTTTCCTTTGCATAAGCCAATTTTTTATCCAAGCTCAAACAGACTGTCCTATTCCATGAGCCACAATTTTGTTAATGAGCCGTTTATCTGGTACTTTGTCAAATGCTTTCTTAAGAGCCTTAAAGACAACAGCCATTGCATTCCCTTATAGTTTCTGTATAATTGCTTTCAATAGATTGCCCTTTTGATGAAGGTTTGTACTCACCACTGGGAGATGCAGGCGCTGGGTACAGAATACTTTTCCATCTTTTTAAATCCACTATCCACATCAGAGACTGTAAGACTGTTTATAAGATGGGAGAAATAAAGAGCAAAGTTCCCTCTGATCACCCAAACAACTAAACCTCTACTGAAATCTTAGAAAAGGTGCCCCCTGATAGGCCAGTGTAAATTTTTCCATTCCCTACAACAGCTATCCTTTTGATCACTTAATAAGATTTTCAGTTTGGTGCCAATTAGTGACAAATTTGGGGGAATTTTGTGTTGGCTGCTTCTCAAAAGGAGTTGCTGTGTTTATATCAAGTAGGACCTATATAATCAACGAACCAAGGAGATTTTCATCTTATCAGGATAGGCTTCATTTGAAATTTGGGAAGAAGCAGAGAGCGAGGGAAAAAAAAAAATCATAGGGCAGGATTTTGACCTTAGCAGGGGTGCTCGGCGGGAGTGGTCGAGAAGCCAATCGCCGCCCGCGATCAGCACCGCACCATGATTTTACTTAATTGGCCCGCCCAGCGTGGAAGGTGAGTGCCAGCACTGAGCGCTGCCTGTTGGGGGAGGGGGGGGGGGGGAGTTGTTGGTCAGTCTGAGCTGGCTGAGCGCGAACTTCACGCATGCACGCGAAAGAGCGCTTCAATCTCCCTGAGGCACGGAGCTACCTCAGGGAGATGAAGTGCTGTTTAAAAAAAGTAATGAACAACATAAAAATGTCATAAAACATGTCCCCTCATGTGACTCTGTCACATGAACAGGGACATGTTTTTAAATCAAGTGTAAAATGTTTATTTTTATTGGCGTTAGAAAACCTCATCCCGCCCGTGGATGGGGTTTCCCAAAAAGTGCAAAGGCCATTTGGCGTTTTTTGCCTGCCCGTCAACTGTAAGGTTGGATGGGCAGTGTAAATTTGAATGCAATTACCTTTTTAATGGCCTTAATAGGCCTTTTAATTGCCGACTCGATGCCGACAACAAAATATCGCAGGACTACACAAGGACATTGGGATGCTCACCCTACGTCACCACGCGTCATTTTACGCTGGTCCGGGTCTGGCGCACACCTATCCGCCGAGCTCGATATTCTGCTCAGTATGTAAGTCTGTCTGAATTGGAGTCGGGCTGTGGACCAGTCTCTGTACTTGTTTTCAATCTGTATTCTAAATGCAATGGCATAACAGTTGTGTTGAAGTAGCTTAACAGGCATTTTGTTGTGGTCTTGATAGTGTTATATTATATGGTGAAACTTAGGGGAGTGTCACATGAGCTGGGACATGTTTGTCAATTTATCAGGATTTATTTAATGATTTTATTAAATCTTCAGGAAACCTCATCCCGCCCGTGGATGAGGTTTCCTGAAAAACACGAAGGCTGCTTGGGCCCTTTGCCTGCCCGCCAACCTTAAGGTTGGACGGGCCCTGCTGTTAATTATCTTAATTACTTCCCTAATGGCCTTAACAGGCCTTTGACAGTTCGGCGGGTGCGCAGCTGCCTCCGGCACACAGCCGCCGATCAAAATATCTAAATGACGCGCGCTGACGTCGGGACGCACGCCCGATGTCATCGCGTGTCATTTTACAAGTCGGCATGTCAGGCCCACCCCCGCACGCCGACGTCAAAATTCTGGCCTTAGTTACAGAGCTGGAAAATCTGTCTTTGGTACTGAATGACTGATATGGTCACCTTCTAATCATATTTGTTATGTCAGTTACAACATGTGCCTATCTTATTATGTAACAGAAAATACAAATAATAACTTGCATCTATTTTTTTATTTGCTCTTGGGATATGGGCAATGCTGCTCAGGCTGCATGTGGATGAACATCCTTTTTGCCCTGAGAAGGTGGTGGTGGTCCTGCTTGGCGTTAGGGGGAGGCAGTGACATAGTGGTATTGTCACTGGACAGATAATTCATGCGGCACTTCTCTGGGTCTTTGGATTACCAGTCCAGCCAATTCGATTTACTCCACATGATATCAAGAAACGGGTGAAGGCACTGGATACTGCGAAGGCTATGGGCCCTGACAACATTCCAGCAGTAGTACTGAAGACTTGTGCTCCAGAACTTGCTGTGCCCCTAGTCAAGCTGTTCCAGTACAGCTACAACACTGGCATCTACCCCAGCTATGTAGAAAATTACCCAAGTGTGTCCTGTACACAAAAAGCAGGACAAATCCAATCCGGCCAATTACTGCCCCATCAGTTCACTCTCGGCCATCAGTAAAGAGATGGAAGGGGTCATCAACAGTGCTGTCCAGCAGCATTTGCTTAGCAATAACCTGCTCACTGACACTCAGTTTTGGCTCTGCTGGGGTCACTCAGCTTCTGACCTTATTACAGCCTTGGTTCAAACATGGACAAAAGAGCTGAGCTCCAGAGGTGAGGTGAGAGTGACTGCCCTTGACATCAAGGCAGCATTCGACCGAGTGTGGCATCAAGGAGCCCGAGCAAAACTGGAGTCAATGGGAATCAGGGGAAAACTTTCCGCTGGTTGAACTCATACCTAGCACAAAAGAAGATGGTTGTGGTTGTTGGAGGTCAATCATCTCAGTTCCAGGACATCACTGCAGGAGCTCCTCAGGATAGTGTCCTAGGCACAACCATTTTCAGCTGCTTCACCAATGACCTTCCTTCCATCATAAGGTCAGAAGTGTACAATCATCAGCAAGTATCCCCAATACAAAAACAGAATTACCTGGAAAAACTCAGCAGGTCTGGCAGCATCGGTGGAGAAGAAATCAGTTGACGTTTCGAGTCCTCACAACCCTTCAGCAGAACTGAGTATAGTTAGGAGAGAGGTGAAATATAAGCCGGTCTAAGGTGGGGGGCGGGGGGAGAGAGAAGTTGAGGGTGGGGTGATTGTGGGGATAAGCAAGCAGTGATAGGAGCAGATAATCAAAAGATGTCACAGACAAAAGGATCAAAGAGGTGTTGAAGGTGGTGATATTATCCAAGAAAAGTGCTAATTAAGAATGGAAGGCATGATACTCAAGGTACAGCTCTAGTGGGGGTGGGGTGGAAAGACTAACAAAGTTTTAGTTTTAGATTTAAAAATAATGGAAATAGGTGGGAAAAGAAGAATCTATATAAATTATTGAAAAAAAAAAGGGGGAGGGGGGAGAAACGGGGTGGGGATGGGGGGAGTTTAAGATCTAAAGTTGTTGAATTCAATATTCAGCCCGGAAGGCTGTAAAGTACCTAGTCAGAAGATGAGGTGCTGTTCCTCCAGTTTGCGTTGGGCTTCACTGGAACAATGCAGCAAGCCAAGGACAGACATGTGGGCAAGAGAACAGGGTGGAGTGTTAAAACGGCAAGCGACAGGGAGGTTTGGGTCTTTCTTGCGGACAGACCGCAGGTGTTCTGCAAAGCGGTGGCCCAGTTTGCGTTTGGTCTCTCCAATGTAGAGGAGACCGCATTGGGAGCAACGAATGCAGTAGACTAAGTTAGGGGAAATGCAAGTGAAATGCTGCTTCACTTGAAAGGAGTGTTTGGGCCCTTGGACGGAGAGGAGAGAGGAAGTGAAGGGGCAGGTGTTGCATCTTCTGCGTGGGCATGGGGAGGTGCCATAGGTGGGGGTTGAGGAGTAGGGGGTGATGGAGGAGTGGACCAGGGTGTCCCGGAGGGAACGATCCCTATGGAATGCCACCAGGGGGGGTGAAGGAAAGATGTGTTTGGTGGTGGCATCATGCTGGAGTTGGCGGAAATGGCGGAGGATGATCCTTTGAATGCGGAGGCTGGTGGGGTGATAAGTGAGGACAAGGGGGACCCTATCATGTTTCTGGGAAGGAGGAGAAGGCGTGAGGGAGGATGCGCGGGATATGGGCCGGACATGGTTGAGGGCCCTGTCAACGACCGTGGGTGGAAAACCTCGGTTAAGGAAGAAGGAGGACATGTCAGAGGAGCTGTTTTTGAAGGTAGCGTCATCAGAACAGATGCGACGGAGGCGAAGGAACTGAGAGAATGGGATGGAGTCCTTACAGGAAGCGGGGTGTGAGGAGCTGTAGTCGAGGTAGCTGTGGGAGTCGGTAGGCTTGTAATGGATATTGGTGGACAGTCTATCATCAGAAATTGAGACAGAGAGGTCAAGGAAGGGAAGAGAAGTGTCAGAGATGGACCATGTGAAAATGATGGAGGGGTGGAGATTGGAAGCAAAATTAATAAATTTTTCCAGGTCCCGACGAGAGCATGAAGCAGCACCGAAGTAATCATCGATGTACCGGAGAAAGAGTTGTGGGAGGGGGCCGGAGTAGGACTGGAACAAGGAATGTTCCACATACCCCATAAAGAGACAGGCATAGCTGGGGCCCATGCGGGTACCCATAGCCACACCTTTTATTTGGAGGAAGTGAGAGGAGTTAAAGGAGAAATTGTTCAGTGTGAGAACAAGTTCAGCCAGACAGAGGAGAGTAGTGGTGGATGGGGATTGTTCGGGCCTCTGTTCAAGGAAGAAGCTAAGGGCCCTCAGACCATCCTGGTGGGGGATGGAGGTGTAGAGGGATTGGACATCCATGGTGAAGAGGAAACGGTTGGGGCCAGGGAACTGGAAATTGTTGATATGACGTAAGGTGTCAGAGGAATCACGGATGTAGGTGGGAAGGGACTGGACAAGGGGAGAGAGAAGGGAGTCAAGGTAACGAGAAATGAGTTCCGTGGGGCAGGAACAGGCTGACACGATCGGTCTGCCAGGACAGTTCTGTTTGTGGATTTTGGGTAGGAGGTAGAAGCGGGCCGTCCGAGGTTGGGCGACTATAAGTTGGAAGCTGTGGGAGGAAGATCTCCAGAGGAGATGAGGTCAGTGACAGTCCTGGAAACAATGGCTTGATGTTCTGTGGTGGGGTCATGGTCCAGGGAGAGGTAGGAGGAAGTGTCTGCGAGTTGATGCTCAGCCTCCGCGAGGTAGAGGTCAGTGCGCCAGACAACAACAGTACCACCCTTGTCAGCGGGTTTGATGACAATGTTGGGGTTGGACCTGAGAGAACGGAATGCAGTGAGTTCAGAGAGAGACAGATTAGAATGGGTGAGAGGAGCAGAGAAATTGAGACGGCTAATGTCACGCCGACAGTTCTCAATGAAAAGATCAAGAGAAGGTAAGAATCCAGAGGGAGGGGTCCAGGTGGAGGGAGAATATTGGAGGTGGGTAAAAGGATCCGTTGAACGGGGAGAGGACTCCTGCCCAAAGAAGTGAGCACGGAGACGAAGACGGCGGAAGAAGAGTTCAGCATCATGCCCGGCCCGAAATTCATTGAGATGAGGGCGTAAGGGTATGAAACTAAGTCCTTTGCTGAGCACTGAACGTTCAGCATCGGAGAGGGGAAGGTCAGGGGGTATTGTGAATACGCGGCTGGGGCTGGGATTGGAAGATGGGGTGGGGACGGAGGGACAAGCAGGGGTGGAGGGTCCCAGATGGGTGTTGGTGTCGATGAGTTGTTGGAGCTTGCGTCCCTTAGCACTTGAGAGAAAGAGAAAATGTTTCTTGTTGAGGCGACGGATGAGGCGAAGAATAAAATGAAACTGGGGGCACGCGCAGCTTTGAAAAAGGGTGCGGCGGTGCTGCTGGAGGGAGAGGTTGAGTGTGTTCATATGGCGGCGCATGGCATGGAGTGTGGATCTCAGAATGTGACGGGAACAGCAGTCCGAGAAACGTTTTATGTCCCGGAGATACCTGTAATCCTGGGTGGGTTCGAAACAAGAGGGATGGAATTTCAGTTGAAATCCACGTGGGGTGAGTCGGAGAAGGAGAGTCACTGAGAAAGGAAATATGGCTATGAAAGCGAGTTTTAGTAAACAGCTTGTCAAACACCAGGAGAGAAATGGAAAGCAATGAAGGTGTGCAGGGCAGAAGAGACAGGCGGAAATCCTGTCGGAGAACAGAACAGTACTTCTTCAGAGAGGGCATTTCTTGAAGAGAGGTGGCAGTCAATTAAACACAGAGATAAAAACAAAAAGCTAAAAGCTACTGCGGATGCTGGAAATCCAAAACAAAAACAGAATTACCTGGAAAAACTCAGCAGGTCTGGCAGCATCAGTGGAGAAGAAATCAGTTGACGTTTCGAGTCCTCACAACCCTTCAGCAGAACTGAGTATAGTTAGGAGAGAGGTGAAATATAAGCTGGTCTAAGGTGGGGGGCGGGGGGAGAGAGAAGTTGAGGGTGGGGTGATTGTGGGGATAAGCAAGCAGTGATAGGAGCAGATAATCAAAAGATGTCACAGACAAAAGGATCAAAGAGGTGTTGAAGGTGGTGATTTTATCTAAGAAAAGTGCTAATTAAGAATGGAAGGCAGGATACTCAAGGTACAGCTCTAGTGGGGTTGGGGTGGAAAGACTAACAAAGTTTTAGTTTTAGATTTAAAAATAATGGAAATAGGTGGGAAAAGAAGAATCTATATAAATTATTGAAAAAAAAAGGGGGAGGGGGGAGAAACGGGGTGGGGATGAGGGGAGGGGGAGTTTAAGATCTAAAGTTGTTGAATTCAATATTCAGCCCGGAAGGCTGTAAAGTACCTAGTCGGAAGATGAGGTGCTGTTCCTCCAGTTTGCGTTGGGCTTCACTGGAACAATGCAGCAAGCCAAGGACAGACATGTGGGCAAGAGAACAGGGTGGAGTGTTAAAACGGCAAGCGACAGGGAGGTTTGGGTCTTTCTTGCGGACAGACCGCAGGTGTTCTGCAAAGCGGTGGCCCAGTTTGCGTTTGGTCTCTCCAATGTAGAGGAGACCGCATTGGGAGCAACGAATGCAGTAGACTAAGTTAGGGGAAATCCCCAATGTTCAGCACCATTCATGACTCCTCAGAAACTGAAGCAGTCCATGTCCAAATGCAGCAAGACCTGGATTGGGTTTGGGCTGACAAGTGGCAAGTAACATTTGCATCAAATAAGTGCCAGGCAATGACCATTTCCAACAAGAGAGAATCTAACCATCGCCGTTTGACATTCAATGGCATTATCATCACTAAATCCACCGCTATCAACATCCTGGGGAGTACCATTGACCAGAAACTAAACTGGACTAGCCATAAAAATACTGTAGCTACAAGAGCAGGTCAGAAGCTAGGAATCCTGCAGTGAGTAACTCACCTTCTGACTCCAAAATGCCTGTCCACCATCTACAAGGCACAAGTCAAGAGTGTGATGGAATACTCCCCACTTGCCTGGATGAGTGCATCTTCCACAGCACTCAAGAAGCTTGACACCATCCAGGACAAAGCCGCATGCTTGATTGGCACACCTTCCACAAACATTCACTCCCTCCACCACCGAGGAACAGTGGCAGCAGAATGTACCATCTATATGAAGCACTGCAAAAACTCACCAAGGCTCCTTACATAGCACCTTCCAAACCCATGACCACTACCATCTGGAATGAGCAGGGCAGCAGATAGATGGGAACACCACCGCCTGGAAGTTCCCCTCCAAGCCACTTACCATCCTAACTTGGAAATATATTACTGCTCCTTCATTGTCGCTGGGTCAAAATCGTGGGACTCCCTCCCTAACAGCACTGTGGATGTACCTACACCATATGGACTGCAGCAGTTCAAAAAGGCAGTTCCACCAACATCTTCTCAAGGGAAATTAGGGATGGACAATAAATGCTGGCCTAGCCACTGACGCTTACATCCCTTAAATGAATTTTAAAAAGTCCCATCCTGACGGCGCTCCTCTAAATGAGGTTAGGCATTTCAGAATTTTGACTATGAAGAAACAGCAATGTATGTCCAAGTTGTGATGGTATATGACTTCAGAGGAGAACCTGGCTTGTCTGTCTTAGTGGCAGGTTTGGGAGGCGATTTTGAATTAACTTTGGCATGCTGTTACCACGCATAGGCCAAACTGCAGCCCCTTGGGCTGGTGATGGAGAGTTGGATATCGAATTCATTGGCAGGGGAGCAGAACAAGTGGACTGCTTTATCCTGGATGATGTTGAATTTCTTATGTATTAATGTTCTTTCAACCTTTCAGGTGAGTTATGCTTCTGACGTAAAGCAGAAAAAAACGTCATATGCTGGAAATCCAATGCTGCTGCCTTGAGCCTTGTGGATGGTGGCAAGGCAATGGTTGACCAGGAAGTGAGCCATATAAGAATACCCAGTTCTTCCCCTAGCTTGTAACTATTGTGTAGCTAGTCCAGTTAAACTTCTAGTCAATGGTGACACCTATGATGTTGGGGGCAAAAGGACTCAGCAATAATGCTGCTGTTGAAACTTAGGAGAACGCAGTTGTGCCTTTTCTTGTTGGAGATGTCATTTAGGCGGCATAAATGTTAGCTGCTACTTCTCAACAAAAACCTGAATGTTGTCCAAATCCTGCTGTAAGATGGCTTGGAGGATTATGTCTGGAGCTATAAATTGTAGATTCATTGATGAACAGCCCCTTCCTGACCTAAAATTTCAGGGAAGGTTATTGGTGAAGGAGCTGAAGATCTTTGCATTTATATAGATATTTAATATCATAAAGTGACACTTCTCATAGGGGAGTGCAAGAATAGAAGGTTTAGGAGAGTTGACCAAATATGTGGTTGAAAAAATAGGTTTTGAGGAAATGAGAGAAAAGTAGCAAGGTGAAAAAATAAATGGTGGATGTATTTTCCACTGTAGGTGCAGGGGCAATGCACAACAGGTCAGAATCGTGCAGGACCGGAGGGCATGAGCTGGGATCCAAGGCTGCAGAAAGTTGCAGAAGAAGGGAGAGAGAGGGCTGGATTTATTAAGTAACGACAGTGATCTTGAATTCATTGCACTGGTAGTCGGGGAGCCAGTGGAGATTAGCAGAGACAAGAGTCTGATGGAGCTTAGGGCAGGACAGAATGCAAGAAGAGAAGCTATGTGTAGGATAGGGGTGAGGTGGCCTGCAAGGACAGCGTTAGAGCATTTGAGTGTCCAGGTAAGGAAAATATGCACAAAGGTTTCAGGAGTGGGAAGTGTGAGCCAAGGGCAGAAGCTAGCAATGCTGTGGAGGTGGAAGTAAGTGGTCTTAATGATGGATTGGATTGGGGATAAATGGAATGAGAAGCCAGGGAAAAGGTTAGAGTTAGGGCAAACAACAGGAGCAGGGTGTGATGGCTCCAATGTTCCCACTGTTTAATTGGAGACGAGACTGACCCAGTCGCAACTTGGGATCAGGATAGGAATGGTTTTGATGTGAATAGGTTAGTTAACAATATGTTCTATAATAACCTCCATAATCTTGGTCATGCACCAGTTTTGAAAGAACATCCTGAACTCAGTGAAGCCAGTATTTGGTATTCTAAACACTTCTCAGTTAAGGAGTTGGTGCAATATAATCTGCTCTGTGCATGATCTTCCATTTTCAAAATTCATCTAATTCTCTCAATTTACTGTCTGTAGCAGACTGAATTCTGTATTTTATTACCCATCTGATCTGACAGTTCTTGTTGTTTTTCCATCATCCTTCAGTGTCATTTATTCCCTTCGTCAATTGTGCTGCTAATACACTTTTCCAGACAGTCTTACAAACCCTGCGAAATTATCCTGCATATGTATTGTTTCATTTCACCATCTCCATGGTGACGCTGCCAGTGTGTTTCCCACTTTTTAGATTCTTCCTTAGATAGATTTTGGCATACCTTGTTCACCTTCATTATTGTATAGTTCTGTATTCAAAATTATTCAAAATATTCTGTCTGTTCAAACATTTTTACTCTGATATTATGGTTTAATTTGTCTTTGCTAAAAATGGGCTTGGTTCCCTCCTTATTGATACCATTCCCTTGCTGTTTAGACTATTATGATAATTCAATTGCATTAGACATAAGATTTGTCATTCCTTAAACTTTTCTATAATTGTGCATCTACATTTCAGGAGTTTATTTGAGTCAGTGAGGTTTTCTTTCTACATTTAACTCTTATGCCTCACTGAGTGACATTTTCAGAGCTTTTATTAATCTGAGTAACTCTTGCGCATATAAAACCACACAGCAGTCATTGCCCATCCCTAATTGCCCTTGAACTGAGTGGCTTGCCAGGCCATTTCAGAGGTGCAGTTAAGAGTCAACCATATTGCTGTGGTTCTGGAGTTACATTTAGGCCAGGCCAGATAATGATGGCAGATTTCCTTCTCTAAAGGATGTTAATGAACCAAATGGATTTTACAACAATTGATGATACTTTCATGGTCACCATTACTGAGGCTAGCTTTCAAGTCCAGATTTATTAATTGAATTTAAATACCACCAGCTGCCATGATGCGATTTGAATCTGTGTCCTCAGAACATTAGCAGGTCTGGCAGCATCTGTGGAGAGAGAAACATAGTTAACATTTTGAGTCCATATGATTCTTCATCAGTAGAAGCGTTAACTTAACTGTCTCCACAGATGCTGCCAGACCTGCTGAGTTTTCCCAGCATTTTCTGTTTTTGTTTCAGATTTAGACTAGCATCCGCAGTATTTTGCCTTTATCCCTAGAATATTAGCCTGGGCCTCTGGATTACTAGTCCAGTGACATTATCACTACGCCACTGGGCAATTAAAATTACTTGGCACCTTCAAATTCAGACATAGATGCAAGGTACATTGGATGACTGTGTCCATATTGGTTTAGGCATGATTGATGTCACTTCTTGATTAGCAACCAAACCTGTAATTCTATTTCCATGCTCCTTTGATTTTCTATGTAATTAGTATGAAGGAGTCATTTATTGGTCTCATTGAAATGAGTTGCCCATTTGAGGAGTTTTCTGATGATATTGAACCAAATTTCATTGTTGCTTCTGTGAAATGTGCAGAAATCATCCATTCTTCTTTATATCGATTGCCTTCTAACATGCCATGAAGCACTTCTTCACACATGTAATTAATATGTGGAATGATGTTCTGAGTAGCATCGTGGGGCAAAAACTCTGAATCATTTAAAAGCAGTGCTGCAATAGATGTTTATAGATTAGTAAAGACCTTCCTTGTTCATAAGTTCTTGACTCCAGGACTTTGTTATCTCTCGCTTCACCTATCTTGTTCTGTCTCCAATCTTTATTTCCCTCTCTTTATTTTTATCTCTGTACCTGATTTGACATTGAATTCACCGACTCTAATTTCCACTTCCTTCTCAATCCTTGCATTATTTTTTCTCAGTTCTTCCATGTGATTGGTTAAGGAGCTACATGAGTTTCTTGTCCTGTGCACTCGGGTCCCAGATGCCCAGTTTCCCTCACTGCAATGCCATCAGCTCACACTTCCAGCAATTTAACATGCAAAAGAAAATTAAAATCCTTAATGGACATGGGCAAATTGAACGAATAGCAGATGGTGGTGATAAAAGCAAAATACTGCGGATGCTGAAAATCTGAAACAGAAACAGAAATTGCTGGAAAAACTCGGCAGGTCTGACAGCATCTGTAGAAAGAAAGACAGAGTTAATATTTCGAGTCCAAGTGACTGGAAGGAGAAGAAGAGTCTGAAGAAGAGTCATACGGACTAGAAACATTAACTCTGTTTTTCTCTCCACAGATGCTGTTAGATCTGCTGAGTTTTTCCAGCAGATGGTGGTGGATGTCCTGCTACAGTAAAATTTGACCCAATGCCTTACCACCTGTAATATTAGGGTGTTCAGGACTGAAAAGGTGTAGTGTGGGATTGGGGAAACACTGCCGCCCAGATGATGATGAAAATGGAGTCACCTGACTAGTAATACCCTGGTGGTAGTCTGAATGGAGATAGCTTATGGCTTGGACTGAAGAAGCCTACTGACTTATATATCTGTACATAGTTATGTTCTACAATAAATAGTTACTGTTCAGACTCTATGGCTCTGAATCTCTTCCTTAGACAGCCACAACTCAAACAAGACACCTTCAAATAGAATGAGGTATAGTGACATCCATTCGGTACACATAATAATTCTGCAAAGAACAGTGATGTAATGGCCTAGTTAAACTCTTTTTGGTGTCAAGTGAGGGAGGAATGTTGACACAAAACCCAGAAGAATTGCCTATTGATTTCCAAGTATTGCCACAGGCTCTTCAGAAGTTCAGCATCTCATCCAAAGGATGGAGCCTTCCCTCAGTAATACACTAAGGTGCATGCTAGGTTTTGTGTTTGTATCCTGGGTTTGGAATTAAGTCCACAATTTTCTGACTCAGAGGAGAGAATCCTGCGCATTGATTCAGCTGATACAAAAGCCTAGGATGAATCGATATAGATTGTAATCCATTGTTTGCAATGTTTTGACAATTGTTGTTTTAATGTTTAGAACTGCTACAGTATGGAGGAACCTAAATCCATTCTGGGGTGAGGAATATACTCTCCATCTGCCTATGGGCTTCCACAACCTCTCGTTTTATGTAATGGATGAAGACACCATTGGGTAAGTGAATTAAAATTTTATTAATATTGGTATATAGTCTATTTGAAACACCATTTATTCAGAAAATGTTTTTGAGAGATTACAACAAAAGTTACAAGTGTTTTTGTGTTTCTCACAAAAACCTAGAAATTACTGTTGATGTGCTATTTGGGTTTGAACTCGAGGTTAATAAGAGTTTTGGGAGAAATGTGTTCCTGCACGTTCACTCACAGATTTGCTGTTCTCAGTCTGTGGGCTAACACATGGACGATATCTCCTGAAAGGGCACTGGGAAACACAATGCAGGTTCTCACTCAGCAGAATTACTGTAGAATTGGGTGTTATGGGGTAGGGGGAGAGCCAACTTTAGAGACCGAGGGCTGAATTTTCCCAGCACCGCTGGGAGGTGGAGCTGAAGGTGGGGTCGGGAGCAATTTCTGAAAGCTTTGATCTAACCTTTTCCTGCCTCTGAGTGCTTTTGCTGCAGGTGTGGTCACCACGGCAGTGGTGGGTAGCCAATTAACCCAACGAAGAGCCCACTTGGGGGAGAGTGAGGAGGTCACCGGGAACTTCCCAGTGATGGACTAGTGCCTGCTGAGCTGAGAGGCTAGAGACAGCTCGGAATGGCCTCCTGGCATCAGGCAGCAAACAAAGTATAAGACACAAATTTACTTTATGATTAATTCTCAATTTGATCTGTCCTCATAATATGCTGGGAATATGCAAACACTATTTTTGAGCTTCATCAATAACTAGCATGTTTTCTACAGCAACTCCACACTGATTGCCTGACGGCTTTGTTGATGCAGGATTTTTAATTTGTCCCAACACTGCAGAGAGGCTCCTCCATGCTGAGACCCCCTCACTGTTTCCTGTCTGTCTCAGCAGCGCACACTTCTCCTGGTGGGGTTGCTGGCCAGGCATCCCTACAGGTCTTCCTATTGGGCCTCCTGCTTTTCTAGTCTACCTTACTGGTCCCACTGGATTGGACTAGGTTCCTGGAGGCGACTTCTTAGTCCGTCGCCTCAGGGAAGATCGTGACCAATGTCCTGGCAATGACCACTTCTGGGTTCCTAACCCAGAATTGAGGCTGACATCAGGATCGTAACCCAACCTGCAAATTTCAGCCACAAGTGTTACAAAAGCCACTGTGAGGATTGAGGGAGAAGCGTCACACAATTTTTGGGCCATTTGCGGTTGTTTAAGAAGCACCTGACACACTCAGCGTAAGAGGAGCGCTAGTGGAGAACTGAATACATTCCACATTGTATGAAAATACCTTATTACAAAATCCTTTCTTGGGATGTGGATATCGCTGACAGGGCCAGCATTTGTTGCCCATCCCTAATAGTTCTTGAACTGTGTGGTTTGCTAGGCCATTTCAGAGGGAAGCTAAGAGTCAACCACATTTCTGTGGATCTGGAGCATCATGTAGGCCGGACCGTGTAAGGACGGCAAATTTCCTTCCCAAAATGACATTAGTGAACCAGACAGGTTATAACTGGAAAGTGGAAAGAAAATTTGGAACAACTCGCTGTTAAATTGAAGGCTCCTGCATTCTTGCTTTAACCTCATCAATAGTCCTTATGCCATTTACATAAGATTAAGGTATTGCACCAATGGTCTGTTTCGGCTGAAGTGTGGGCTGCCTCCACTTTAAATACCCAATCTGCTGGTTTAATTGACCTAATGCATAAGTTGAATGCAATAGCATTCATATTTTCAAGTCTCCAGTTGGCAGTTTTGTGAAAGTCAGACAGATGGGTGCCATTCCACACTCTCTGCAAACCTCTGGCCACTGGCATAAAAGTTAATACTGACAGCAGTTTCTAGGCTGAAGTTGTACATGAAGTGGATGATTGTGAGAAATTCCTGCATTCGGAGAACTGTGATGAAAATGCTTCAGTGTCTGTGCGCATATTGCCATTAGTATGTACGGCTGGATTTTACGGCGGTGGGGGGGGGGAATCTGCTCGCCCGCCTGGAAGGAAAGTTGGCTCTGAACAGATCGACAATAACATGCTGGGGGCGGGCTAAACAGGCTGAGGGTTGGACTTCTGCCCCTCAGTGGACAGGAAGTCCTGCCCTCAAGAGCTGTCAGCCAATCTGATTGGTCAGCAGCTCTAGTAGTCCCAGAACTCAGTCTTGGGCACTTCTGGGACTGCAAGGAGTCCTTGGGAAGAAGATCATGGTCACTGGAGGCAGGTAAGCCCCGGGATTTTAGGGCGGGCAGGGATTGGAGAGCCGAGGGCGGGGGGTGGGGGCTTGGTTTTGTATTATTGGGAACAGGTCAGGGGTGGACGGGAAGAAAGTGAACTTGGGGCACCTGACATATTTTACATGACACGTGGCTGAAAGCATGCGTGGTTGGGTGGCCGGGGTGGTGGGGGAGGGGGGTGGTCCTGGGGGCTGCATAATAGGAAGGTAGGAATATAGGACTTAGGAGTGGATGTAGGCCATTTGGCCCTTCAGGTCTGCTCTGCCATTTGATCGGATCATAGCTGATAGGTTGTGGTTTCAACTCTATCTTCCTGTCTGGCCCCATAACCCTTGACTCCCATATCCCTCAAAACTCTAACTCAGCCTTGAATAAATTCAATGATCCAGCCTCCACTGCTTTCTGGGGAAAAGAATTCCACAGACTAATGACCCTCTGAAAGAATAAAATACTCTCATGTCTGTCTTAAAAGGGAGACCTCTTATTCTTAAATTGTGTTCCCTAGTTCTAGTCAACCCCACAATTGGAAACATCCTGTCAGTGTCCACCCTATCAAGTCCCCTCAGGGTCTTTTCTGTTTCAATAAGATCACCTCTCATTCTTCTAAATGCCAGTGGGTTTGGGCCCAACCTATTCAACCGCTCTTCATAAGCTGAGCCCTTCATTCCAGGAATGAGTTGAGTGAACCTTCTCTGGGCTGCTTCTAATGCAATTATATCATGTTTCAAATAGGAGACCAACACTGTACACAGAACTCCAGATGTGGTCTCACCAAGGCTCTGTACAGCTGCAGCAAAACTTCCCTACTTTTATATTTCATTTCCCTTGTAATGAAGTCCAGCCCATAGGGTCATTGGGTGGAATCATCCCAGAACTGCACTAAGTGTGGTAGCAGGCGTGAAAAATGACATTTTGACTGGTGGGTTTTTGCGCCGTATCATCCACTTCCCACCTCATTAATTATGCAGCCACAGGAAACCCACCGTCTCGCTGGCGGGCGGTCCCTGAGTCACCCACCACGCTGTTACCTCACGTTTCCTCACTCCGGGTGCCATACCTAAACCGCAGCCATGCACACAGTTCTCAATGCTTGCAGCCCAGGACAGCTGCAGTGAAGACATAGCCCAGAAGGCCAAGAAGAGTTCAGTGTCCGGTCACTAGCATGTCTTTTGGAGGCCCGCCGTGATGTCCTCCCCTCCCCTGCTCTGGCCACAGGAGGTCCAGCAACCTCACCACTCCGGCTTGGGGAGCGGTGGCAGTGGTGGTCGGTGCCAATGCTGCACAGAAGAGGTTGGCCATCCAGTGCAGAAAAAGGATGAATGATCTAATCTGTGCTGCCAGGGTAAGGCAATCATTTCTTCACTCTAAACTCACATACTCACAAGACCATCATACATTCACTGAAATCTCACTCACTGCCAGCTCAAGGGACATCACCACTGACTCTCTCACACACACCGTCACATCTCCATCCGGCCTCGTCTCCTCTGGAGGCTGCCTCCTCAGCCCTCACTATCTTGAGGCCACTTGCACAGATCAACATGTGCAGCCACACACACCCTGGGATACCCCCCCTTCCCCTGTACAGCCCTCGCCCTGTAGCCTCTTCCCTTGCCTGAGGCCACTTCTTCCCCTTCCCCAAACAAGCCCTAACCCTGCAGCTGTTGAAAAGTCACCCCTGCCTTACAGCTGGTCTGGTAGGAAGAGACCTGCCCGTGAGCCCCCCTAAAAGTGCTGTGGTACTGTCTGCGGCGCCCACTTCTGATGACCATGAGTGCTGCCCATAGCAAAATAGGCAAACAAACCTCAAAGCCCCGAGGGAAGTGCAGCTTGCCAAGTGCGCTTCACTTATGTACAGTTGTGAAGCACGTCGACATGCAGTCACGTCGACGTGCCCGGATGATCCAGCGTCGGGGGGATGATTCCGGCGAGCAGGGCTTATAACGAGATGCTAAAGTATTGAAATTAGGCTCCCCAGGTGTGGTGTCAGGAAACGCGGCCATTGACAGGCAGAACAGATGATTGCAAACTGGCCTCACGATGACGTAAAACCAATTTTTGGCCTTCTTGACATATTGTCCGTTCATGCCGCCAAACATTCCCACTGCCAACGGGAGCGGAAAATTCCGGCCACAGAGTTATTTAAGGCACAGAAGGGGTCCATTTGAAATGTCTCTGAAATAGAATGTTGAAAGGTGCATTGCCTGTGTTTGGAGAAGAATTTCCGTTTGTGTGTGTGAGAGACTGTCTGGTTTTGGAATTCATTTGATTATGAAAGGTGGTGTTTCAAGTAGAAGTAAGTTCTACCAGCTCCAGGTCCTTGCAGAATAACATTTATTTCATGGATATTTGAATGAAGTAAGTACTTATACAAGTGTAATTTTTGCCAGCAATTAGTAGAAACAAAGCATATATTTATATTTTCAAAGGAACAGAATCTGGCCATTTAGATAGCCTTAAGTATGGTTTGTTTCAGGCAAATTGTTTCACATATATAGATTAAATAGTAACTATCCAAAGGTTATGCATTAAAATCCAGTGCAAATCAGTACTGAGTGTAGTTAATTTGTTCTAATAAATGTTAATCCCAAATATTGACACCAATGTCAGCCATTTCCTTTGTTAAATGTGTGCCTTAAGCTGTGCTTATTCAGTTGTGTTGTTTCTGTACATATGTAACCTTTTCTTGGAATTGCTATCTTTGACTGGAACCCTACTATTAACTTGTTCTGTCAGGAAATTTGATCTGTTGAATAGTGGAGATAAGCTCTGCTTTCAGTTGAACGTGCTATTATCATCTTCCATGTGCAAACAGAATGGAGAAACTAGACAGGGGCGGATTGTTTTCAGCCTCTGGCACAATACTACCCATTTGAATCTTTGGCAGTGATTCCTTCCCATGTTGCCAAAAAGTTAGGAATAAGATTATAAGAATTAGGAGTAGGAGTAGGCCATTTGACCCATTGAGACTGCTCTGCCATTCAATCAGATCATGGCTGATCTGATTGTGGCCTTAATATCACTTTCTTGCCTGCCCCTAATAACCCTTAACTCCCTTGTAGATGAAAAATCTATCGAACTCAACCTTGAATATATTCAATGATCCAGCCTCCATTGCTTTCTGTGTAAGAGAATTTCAAAGATTAATGACCTCCAAGAGAAGAAATTCCTCCTCATCTCCATCTTAAATGGGAAACCCCTTATTTTTAAACTGTGCCCTCTAGTTCTAGATTCCCCCATGAGGAGAATCATCCTCTCAGCATCAAGCCTGTCAAGCCCCCCTCACAGTCTATATGTTTCAATGAGATCGCCTCTCATTCTTCTAAACTCCAAAGAGTATAGACCCAACCTGCTCAACCCTTCCTTGAAAGACAACTCAATCATCCCAGGAATTAGCTTAGTGAACCTTCTCTGAACTGCTTCCAATGCAGGTATATCACTCCTTAAGCAAGGAAACCAAAACTGTACACAATGCTCTAGATGTGATCTCACCAATGCCCTGTACTGTTGTAGCAAGACTTCCCTACTATAATATTCAATCTTCTTGCTCAGGCTTTCTTACCAAGCCCAAAATTGCATTACCATAGTAACAATGCCCCATTTGCAGCTTGGGCCAAGGTTGAGGCTCATAATCTTCATTTTAAGATTGTTAACATCATAATAGAAATTTGTGTGCTGTAAATACCTATGATGTCGTATCAGTTGTTAAACCAAATTAATTGTTTGCTTTGGATAAACAACTTGCATTTTTATCATGTGGTTGATGTCCGAAGGGGTTGGTTAGCTCAGTTGGCTAGATGGCTAGCATCTGGTTCAGAATAATGCCAACAGTGCAGGTTTAATTCCTGTTCCAGCTGAGGTAGACTTGGGACCTGGCTCCTCACCATGCCCCTAAGAGTGGAAGGCAACAGCAAACCACCACTGTCAAGAAAAATGCCTCAGGACAAAGAATCAGTGGACAATGAGCCAAGGACCTGCCTTCAGGCAGAGCACATGTGAATGGTTAATGTCATGAAGTCACTACGGCATGGAAGGAGACCATTCAGCCTATCGAGTCCATGCCAGCTCTCTGTAGAGTAATCCAATTAGTCCCATTCCCTCACTCTATCCCTGTAGCCCCACAAGTTCATTTTCCTCAAGTGCCCATTTAATTTCCTTTTGACATCATTAATCCTCTCTGCTTCTAGCACCCTCATAGGCTGTAAGTTCTAGGACTTCACCTGTGCGTAAAATTTGCTGCTCTAAATACTCTTCCTCACATTCTCCCTGTATCTCTTGCTCAAAACCTTAAATCTGTGTCCCTTAGTCCTTATACCATTGGCTACTTGGAACAGCTGTTTTTTTGTCTACCTTATCTAAACCTGTCATAGTCTTGTATGCCTCTATCAGATCTTCCCTGAACCTCCTTTGCTTCAAAGCAAACAATCCCAGCTTTTCTAACCGAACCTCATAACTAAGTTCCCTCATCCCTGCAGCCATTGTGGTAAATCTCCTCTCCACGCTGTCAAAGAATTTCACATGTGGTGATCATGGATGCAATACTCTAGTTGTGGCCTAACCAGAGCTTTATAAACATTCTTAACTTCTCTGCTTTTATATTCAGTGCCTCTATTTATGATGTCCAAGATCCCATATGCTTTAGTAATTACTCTCTCAATATGTCCTGCCACCTTTAAAGATCTATGCACAAGAACCCTCAGGTCCCTCTGTCCCTGCACATTCTTTAGAACTGTGCCATTAAGCATTCATTGCCTCTCCCTATGCCTTATGCTAAAATTCATCACCTCTGTGATTGCTTCAGTTGTACAGGGCATTGGTGAGACCACATCTGGTGTACTGTGTACAGTATTGGTCTCCTTATTTTGGAAAGATGTATAGAGGAGATTCACAAGAATGATTCCTGGGATAAAGAACTGTAGCTTTGAGGATAGATTGGGGAGGTTTGGATTGTTTTCCTTGGAGAAAAGAAGGCTAATTTGGCTTTACAACTGATACGACATCATAGGTATTTACAGCACACAAATTTCTATTATGATGTTAACAAACTCAAAATGAAGATTATGAGCCCCAGCCTTGGCCCAAGCTGCAAATGGGGCATTGTTACTATGGTAATGCAATTTTGGGCTTGGTAAGAAAGCCTGAGCAAGAGGATTGAATATTATAGTAGGGAAGTTAATAGAAGTATTCACGATCCTGAAGGGTATGAACAGGGTGAATAGTGAGAAACTGTTCCTACTCAAGAGAGTACCAAGAACTAGAGGGCACAGATTCAAAATAATTGGCAAAAGGAATAAAAACGACGTGAGGAAAAACATTTTCACCCAGAGGGTGGTTGGAATCTGGAATGAACTTCCTGAAAGGGTGGTAGAGGCAGGTGTTCAAAAGGGAATTGGATTGCTATCTGAAAAAAAATAATGTGCAAGATTATGGAGATAAGGCAGGGGAGTGGGACTAGGTGGAATACTCTTTCAAAGAGCCTGTGCAGACTTGATGGGCTGAAGGGCCTCTTCTGCACTGTAAAGATTCTGTGAAATGCATTGGAAGTAGTTCAGAGAAGGTTTACTCGATTAAAACGTGGAATGGGTGGGTTGCCTTATGAGGAAAGGTTAGACAGACTAGGCTTGTATCCGCTGGAGTTTAGAAGACTAAGAGGCGACTTGATTGGAATATATAAGATCCTGAGGGAACTTGACAGGGTGGATGTGGAAAGGATGTTTCCTCTTGTGAGATAATATAGAGCTAGAGGCCACTGTTTAAAATAAGGGGCCGCTTATGAGGAAACATTTTTTCACTAGGGTTGTGAGACTTTGAAATTCTCTTCCTCAAAAGGTGGTTGAGGCATATCTTTAATGGAGAAGTAGATAGATTTTTGATAAGCAACGAGTTGAAAGGTTATTGGGGGTAGGCAGGAAGGTGGAATTGAGGTTAAAATTAGATCAGCCATGATCTTATTGAATGGCGGAGCAGGCTCAAAGTGCTGAGTGGCCTACTCCTGCTCCTAATTTGTATGTTTGCATGTTCTCTGTATTAAATTCCATCAGCAGGCAGTCATTGCTAAGCCAGTGAAGTTTGCACTGGTTTGGCTATGTTCACCAGATGGATGACGGCCATGTACCCAAAGACCTTCCGTGCGATGAACTGGCCACTGGGTCATGAACTCTTTGGTGCCCACCTGTCCACTATAAGGAGAGCTGCAAGCAAGACATGAAGATCGTGGACATTGACACTGACAACTGGGAGACGGTCACTGTTGGCCATGACCTAGGGAGGCTGATTGATTGGAAGAGGCGAGCAGAAACAAAATGCTCAGCTGGCCGAGAAGAGGGCCCAGAGAAAACAGAGACCAGTAAATCTTGCACCTTTCAGCCCACTGTCACCCTCTGCAGCAAATACAGTTGTCATGCCAGAGCGGGGCTCCTGAACCACACCAGGGGGTGCTTAACACAGAGCTCACCACCATGGTGCAAACCATCATCTTGTGAGACAAAAGGCTGCTGCTATTCATTATCTCTTTGCAGCCTATTTGCAACTCCCACATAGCTTATTTTCCCACATAACTTTGTAACCACAGCAAATTTGGATACATGGCACGTGGCCCCCTCATCTAAGTTATTGATGTGGATTGTAAATAGCTGAGGTCCAAGTCCCGAACCTTGCCATTTTCCTTCCGTTAACCAATCCTCAATCCATGCTAATATATTACTCTCAACCCCTTGAGCCATAATTTTGTATAATAACCTCTTACGCGGTACCTTATGGCATGCTTTTTGAAAATCCAAATGCTCCACATCCACTGATTGTCTATTATCGACCCTCCTAATTACAACCTCCTTAGTAAAAAACAGATTTGTCAAACATGATTTTCCTTATAAATCCTATCTCTGTAGACACCTCTTTTAAAACCCAGATGATCAGGTCTAGGGGATTTGTTAACTTTAAGTCCCATTAATTTTTCCAGCACTATTTCTTTACTAATAATAATATCCCTAAGTTCCTCATTTCCTACTAGACCCTTGGTTCTCCACAATTTCCAGAATGCTTTTTGTGTCTTCTACCATGAAGGGGTGGAACATCAACTGTTGTCAATAGTGCTATCAAGCAGCACTTGCTTAGCAATAACCTGCTCGCTAATGCCCAGTTTGGGTTCTGCCAGGGCCACTCAGCTCCTGACCTCATTACAGCTTTGGTTCAAACATGGACAAAAGAGCTGAACTCCAGAGGTGAGGTGAGAGTGACTGCCATTGACATCAAGTGATTTGACCAAGTGTGGCATCAAGGTGCCCTAGCAAAATTGGAGTCAGTGAGAATCAGGGGGAAAACTCTTCACTGGTTAGAGTCATACCCAGCACAAAGGAAGATGGTTGTGGTAATTGGAGGTCAGTCATCTCAGCTCCAGGACATGATTATAGGAGTTCCCCGGAGTAGTGCCCTAGGCCCAACCATCTCAACTGTTTCATCAATGACCTTCCTTCCATCACAAGGTCAGAAATGGGGATGTTCGCTGATGATTGCACAATGTTCAGCACCATTCGCGACTCCTCAGATATTGAAGCAGTCCATGGCCAAATGCGGCAACATCTGGACAATATCCAGGCTTGGTCTGACAGGTGGCAAGTAACATTCGCGCCACACAAACGCCAGGTAATGACCATCTCCAACAAAAGAGAATCTAATCATCGCCCCTTGATGTTCAATGGCATTACCAACACTGAACCCCCCCACTCTCAACATCTTGGGGGGGGTTACCATTGACCAGAAACTGAACTGGACTAGCCATATAAATACTGTGGCTACAAGAACAGATCAGAGGCTAGGAATTCTGCAACATGTAACTCACCTCCTGACCCTCCCCCAAAGCCTGTCCACCATTCATAAGGCATAAGTCAGAAGTGTGATGGAATACCCCCCACTTGCCTGGATGAGTGCAACTCCCACAGCACTCAAGAAGCTTGACACCATCCAGGACAAAGCAGCCCGCTTGATTGGCACCACATCTACAAACATTCATTCCCTCCACCACCAACACACAGTAGCAGCGGTGTGTACCATCTACATGATGCACTGCAGGAATTCACCAAAGCTCCTTCGACAGCACCTTCTAAACCCATGACCACTACCATCTAGAAGGACAAGGGTAGAAGATACATTGGAACTCCACCAACTGGAAGTTCCTCTCCAAGTCACTCACCATCCTGATTTGGAAATATATCGCCGCCCTTTGCTGTCACTGGGTCAAAATCCTGGAACTCCCTTCCTAGCAGCACAGTGGGTGTACCTGCACCACATGGACTGCAGCGGTTGAAGAAGGCAAGGAGGCACCACCTTCTCAAGGGCAACTAGGGATAGGCAATAAATGCTGGCCTAGCCAGCGAAGCCCACATCCCGTGAATGAATTTTTAAAAAATTCCCATCCTTCCTGCCGCAGATTTCGTGGTGGGCAGGAGCAGAGAATCCAGTGGCAGGCAAAAAGTTGGAAACCCGCTGTTGTGAAAGTAGTTTGTGATTTTCCTGATGGCGGGTTAATGGTATGTCAGTTATCCCACTGCCTAGCGGCGTGAATGCTATTTGCATTCATTACCATCTTCTGAATACTCATTAAAACAGCTGCTAGCCAGAATCTCGTGGTGCCTTCTAATGCCAGTAGGTAATTACGTCAGCCTGAAACCCATTTGAAAAGGAACGGCAGGCACATGTCAGACCTCAATTCGCGCGTGACTTCGAGGTGAGCGCCACATACATAGCCTACCTGCCATAGCACTGTGCTGGTCTTGTTGTGATGAATGCCGCACTGCTGGGGCTGCAGGGATGGTCTGCTCTTGCCCTTTACCTATGTTGTCCAGAAGGACACCACTGCGCTGTGGTACTCAGGCAGAACTCCACTTTCAGAAATGAGCATTTCGACTGAGTAGGTGTGGGGTGTGAGGAGAGGGTGGGGTTGATGAGCATAAGGGGGACAAAGGGGTAGGAAAGCTGTGAGAGGGAAAGGGGGCATGATGGAAGGCAGATGGGCAAGGAGGTGAAGGAGGATGGGGAACAATGGAAGGCAGAGGGTAGACCGAGGGGTGGGAAGCTATAGCCTGACAAAGGCACATGAGATGCTGACATTCAAGTGGGTCAAAGGGATAACATTTGTTTGATGCATGCAGACTCTGGAATAGGAAGGGGGTTTGTTAGTGTGGCCATATGTTTCATATTCTGAGCTTCACTTTCTTGCCCCTTGAATCATTGCATCATTCACTTTCTTGCCCCTTGAGTCAGGTTTGCTCTGGACAAAGATAGCCAGACTGCGCGATTAACTGGCTTCACTGCCATCTCAGGTTTCCCAAGAGTGCAGGGTGCAATAGACTGCACCCATTTGGCTTTACGGGCTCTGTGGCTGCAGTTCCTAATGTTTATAAACTGCAAAAGCTACCATTCCACTCTGGGAACTCAGAGTCCATTTGGGAACGAGAGCAATACGAGAGAAGACTTGAAGCTTTCTCCGCCATATAATGATGTACACACTGCTGCCACTGAAATGAGGACATGGCTGGGGATCTCCTCCTCCTGTGCATGTCTTGTCTTCTGCCGCTACCACTGAGGAGACACAAATACTGCTAGAATATCAATGCTGATGAGCTGCTGTCACTCAATGGTGTTCCTTGAGGAAAAAGAGTTAGAAATGCTTACATCACACACTTAAAATAAAGATTTAAACACATCTGGTGTGGAGACTAGTTCAAGCAAGGTTCACAGGAATGGTAATCTCACAGTGGGGTACTATCACTAAATCACAATGCCATAAGTTGACCAATACAGTCACACAACCATCAAATGTATTCACAAAAGTGCAATTTCTCTACAGTGATAGCACACCCATGGCCCAAAAGTGACAACAGAATTTCTTAACTTTCCTAACTCTACCACTATGCCTGGGTGCAGCCCCGACATCCGCAGCTGAGATGGAGGCAGCCTCCTGACTGCTATGTCTTGATGTCTGTGATGACCTTGGCGGATGTGCCCTGGCAGCCTGAGGCCTGGAGGGCCCTGGCCTGTTAAGGGGCTCCTTCTCAGGGGCAGAAGAGCTCTCGGTGGTCTGAGCAGCTGAAGTGGATGGGGTCACAGGCAGAGAGGGCTATGAGCAGCTGCACCCCGTTGGAGTGTACTGAGAGGAGGCCCCCGGGGTGTGCGGCTGATGCTCATAGTCCCTGTGGGTGCCTGAGGGCCCCGGCCTGTTTCCTTGAGGAGATGATGCACCTGAAGGGAGGTCAAGGTGCCTCGTCCTCATGTCGCCTACATCTTGATGGTGCCCACCAGAGTGTGTGGCCATGGAGTGCAGGGCCGAGTGCAAATTCGGCAAGGCCTGCTGGACCAAGGTCTCCATGGTGGTCACCAGCCTTCCCATGGTGACCTTGAGGCGGTCACATGTCAGAGCCACGACATCAGACAGAACATGGACAGACTCGACCATCGTTTGCTCTAGTCTGCTGAGTGACTGTTGAATCACTGCCTGATGCTCCTTCGCATGTCGTTGCATCTCCAGCATTGAGTTGCAGCCGCTTCCAGAGGCTCATCATTCGACTCAGACTGAGTGTGTGGCTGTTCTCCAGCAGCCCTCTGAGTGCTGGAGGCCTGGGCTGCCTCTGCCTCTGACTGCTGAGGGGACGTGTCAGTGAGGTGTTCCCCAGAAAGTGTCCTCAAGCCTAATCTAGAGCTGTGCCCCACTGAGCTGTGTGTCTCTGCGCTGGTGGAGGGTGCGGGTGAGTGCAGTGACAGTTCTTCCCGAGGTTCCTCTTTGAACGTGGCCTGGGGGCTCGGACTTATGCTGGGCTGCCTTGTGGGCCTCCATCTGCTGCTGCCTACAAAATAGAGAGTAAAGTTTCGGTTGGTGAGCGTGAGCAATACAAGGCTGCATGTGACTCACTGTGATTGTCTGGATGTGATGAAGTGTTGGAGCTGTGATCTGTACTAGGTTAGTGGGACAAACTGATCTCCCCTTCACCACAGGAGTGATCCCAGTCCTCCCTGGCCAGTTTGATTGCAGCCTCAGCGAGGACAATGATGTTGACCATCCCTCCCTGGTCTGTGCTCTTTCCCTTCTGTTGTGTATCGGTTTGCCCTGAATGAAGACAGGAAAAGGCATGTTCTGAGAAGGGATGATGGAGCAGAGGGTGGGTGAGATGCACGACCCCCTGTGAGCCCTCCCCAGAAGGGCCAGAGGATGGAGCGTGAGCAACATGATGGATGGGATGGTGGTGATGTGGAAGTTTCCGTGAGACAATGAGTGGCGATATGTGTCCCCCCCCACTCTCTAATGGTTGTTGTGAGATCCCTGAAGAGAGTAGCTGTTTGAGTGCATGATGCCATGGTGAGAATTTGATATTGGAGGGAGTTGAAGGATAACTTACCCTGGTGAAGTGGATGAGATCATTCATCCTCTTCCTGCACAGGACGGTTTTTTGGGTATGGTTGTCAGTCGCGCTGATCTCCTGTGCGATGGCCTCCCAGGTTGGAGAGGTGAGGCTGGTATGCTTCCTGGATCCACCTCTGGGATATAGGACATGCCTGTACTCTTCTGATCAAGGCCTTGAGGGCCTGGTGGGTGAATCGGGATGCTGTGTTCTTCTTGAGGCTTACGGCCTTCTTCTTGTGCATGGAAGGCATCTGTAATGGTGTCCTGGATACAGGTAGGCTGGAGAGAATGAGATGTTTGTGTTCAACTGGCGTTTAAACATGGTGCACAGACCTTCGACTCTGCCAGCTGACAGCGGGAGGACGAATAAGATCCTAGACCGCCAGGCGATTTGATCTGATACTCGTCTGTGCATAATTAATGAACTTGCAAGCACTGGATTGGGCGCGAGTTCCCGCCATTGCGAGCAGTGAGGTGGATACTGACGAAACTGCCCACCATCTCACTTAGTCTCATTAATGGAAATTCCACCCAAGGTATTTATTTCGTTTTTCTGCCATTTCCTTTTTCTCCATTATAATTACTCCTGTCTTTGTATGGGGCCCATGTTTACTTTGCTAATCTCTTCATTTTTGCCTCCCTATAGAAATTCCCACAGTCTGTTTTTATGGTTTTTATTAGTTTACTCTCATATTCCATTTTCTCTGTCTATCAATTTCTTGATCATTCTTTGTTGAATGCTAAAATCCTCCCAATTCTGAAGCTTAATTTTTAACAACATAATCGGCCACTTCCTTTAATTTTATACTATTCTTAACTTTTCTGTTAAAGATTATTGACCAATTAAACTGTTTTTAATGATATTTGTTGAGGGATAAATATTGACTAGGACACTGGGCGAATTAGGGATTCGCCCTTGTATTAGTCATATTGAGAAATTTTGCAGTAGACTTTTCCAGGAATATTGATTCTGTATATATGTGTGATGCAGTACTGGTTAGGGCTGGGTAGAGATTTGACTTAACACGTGAGAGAGAGAGAGAGCTCAGCTTATGATTCATATGTGTTAGTTGGATGGTGATCAGAAAATATGGATACTTCTCGCTAGGCAGTGTGACTTGCATGTCTATTGTATTGCAGAGCAGATTGAATGAACAGATGGGTGCAAACAAAAGAAGATATGGAGTGATAGAAGTGTTGGGATCAACCTGAGGATCAATGCGCTGCCAGTTGGCATTGTAATCATGAGGCCTAGATGGAGGAAGCTGCAGTGAGTTTAGATCCATTGTGGTGGGAAGAATTTCAGAGCTCGGCAGTGATTATACTCTTTGGATGGCAGAAAGGTCTTCAGGCCTTGGCAGTGCTTCTTGGGGTGTTCACAGAATCACAGAATAGTTACGGTGTAGAAGGAGGCCATTCGGCCCATTGTGCAAGCACCGGCTCTCTGAGCATTTTAACAGTGTCAACCTCCTGCCTTTTCCCCATAACCCTGCACATTGTTACTATTTAGATAACCATCCAATGCCCCCTTGAATGCCTCAGTTGAATCCCTCTACCACACTTCCAGGCAGTGAATTCCAAACCCTAACTACTCACTGTGTGAAAAAGTTTTTTCTCACCTCGCATTTGCTTCTTTTGCAAAACACTTTAAAACTGTGACCTCTGGTTCTTGATCCGTTTACGAGCGGGGACAGTTTCTCCATATCTAATCTGTCCAAGCCCCTCATTATTATGAAAACTTCTATCAAATCTCCTCTTAGCCTTCTCTCCTCCAAGGAAAACAGTCCCAACTTCTCCAATCTTTCCTCATAACTTAAGTGTTTCATCCCTGGAAACAGTTTTATAAACCTCATCTGCACTCTCTCCAATGCATGCACATCCTTCCTATAGTGCGGTACACAGTACTCCAGCTGAGGTCTAACCAGTATCTTATATAAGTTCATCATAACCTCCCTGCTCTTGTACTCTATGCCCCTATTAATGAAGCCTAAAATACTGTATGCTTTAGAAACATCTCTCTCTACCTGTCCTGCCAACTTTAATGACTTATGTACATATACACCCAGGTCTCTCTGCTCTTGTGCACCCTTTAGAATATTATCCTTTATTTTATACTGTCTCTCCATGTTCTTTGTACCAAAGTGTATCACCTCACAGTTCTCCACATTGAACTTCATCTGCCACCTATCTGCCCACTCCACCAATGTATCAATGTCCTTTTGAAGTTCTACACTGTCCTCCTTACAGTTTACAATTCTCCCAAGTTTTGGGTCGTTCGCAAACTTTGAAATTATTCCCTGCACACCAAGGTCTAGATCATTTGCATCTATCAGGAAGAGCCAGGGTCCCAATACCGACCCCTGGGGAACTCCACTACAAACCTTCTTCCAGCCCGAAAAATACCCATTAACCATTACTCGCTTTTTCCTATCCATCAGCCAATTTTGTATCCATGTTACTACTGCCCTTTTTATTCCATGACCGAAAACTTTGCTCACAAGTCTGTTGTGCGGCATTGTATTGAACGCCTTTTAGAAGCCCATATACACCACATCAACTGCCTTGCCCTCATCAACCATTTCTGTTACCTCTTCAAAAAACTCAAATTAGTTAGACACGATTTTCCTTTAACAAATCTATGCTGACTTTTCTGAATCAATCCACATTTTTCCATGTGACTACTAATTCTATCTCGAATAATTGTTTCTAGAAGTTTCCCCACCACCGAAGTTAAACTGACTGGTCTATAATTGCAGGGCAGATCTTTACAACCTTTTTTGAACAAGGGCGTAATGTTTGCAATTCTCCAGTCCATCGGCACCTCCCCTGAATCCAGGGAACATTGAAAGATTATTGCCAGTGCCTCTGCAATTTCCACTCTCACTTCCTTCAATATTCTTGGATGCATCTCATCCGGTCCTGGTGCCTTATCAACTTTAAGAACAGACAGCTTATCAAATATCTCCTTCTTATCAATTTTAAATCCTTCTAATGACTGAGCTTCCTCCTCTGTCACCTTGGCCTGGGCAGCATCTACCCCCTAGGGAAAGACATTCAATAAAGACTTCAATGGGGCAAGAACCGAGTTGGGCCAGATAGGCTGGAACCAAAGGTTGGCGGGAAAAACAGTAGCTGAACAAAGTATTCACTTAACACCTCAGCCTCTATGTGTAAATCTCCTTTTTGGTCCCTAATCGGCCCTACTCCTCCTTTTACCACCCTTTTACTATTGATGTGCTTGTAGAATTTGGGATTTCCTTTTATGTTAGCTGCCAGTCTTTTTTCATAATCCCTCTTTGTTTCTCGTGTTTGCTTTTTCACATCTCTTCTGATCCTTCTGTATTCAGCTTGGCTCTCAATTGTAGTTGCTACCTGACACCTATCATAAGCACACTTTTTCTCCTTTAACTTAATTTCTATCTCCTTTATCATCCATGGCGCTCTGGATTTGTTTGTCCTACCCTTCCCTTTTGAGGGAACATACCTTGACTCTGCTCAAACCATCTCCTCCTTGTAGGTAGCCCATTGTTCAGCTACTGTTTTTCCCTCCAACCTTTGGTTCCAGTCTATCCAGCTCAACTCAGTTCTTGCCCCGTTGAAGTCCACTCTGTGCCAGTTGATTATTCTTACTCTGGATTGACCAATGTCCTTTTCACCATAACCCTAAACCTTATGATACAATGATCACTGTCCCCTAAATGTTTCCCTACTGTCACTTAAACTACTTGGCCCACCTCATTCCCAAGAACCAGGTCTAGCAGTGCCTCCTTCCTTGTTGGACTGGACACATACTACTGTAGGAAATTCTCCTGAACACAACCTAGGAATGCTTGTCCCTCACTGCCCCTTACACTACCACTATTCCAGTCTATATATGGGTAATTAAAGCCCCCCATTTTAACTACTCTATGATCCTTACACCTCTCTGTAATTTCCTCGCAGATTTGTTCCTCTATATCCTTCCCACTAACTGGAGGTCTATTACACTGAGCAATGTAATTGCACCTTTCTTATTCCTTAGCTCTAGCAAATTTGATTCTGCCCTTGAATCGTCTGACACATCCTCTTTCTCCAATACTGCAATACTCTTCTTAACCAAAAATGCCACCCCTTCTCCCTTTTTCTTTCCAATCTCTTCTGAACACTTTGTAACCAGGAATATTAACACTCACATCTGCCCTTCCTTAAGCCAGGTCTCCGTCATCACCACAACATCATAATCTCACAAGGCAATCTGTGCCTGTAACTCCCCAATTTTATTAACTATACTCCGTGCATTCACATACACGTAGTGTGACCCTGACTTAGACTTCATTACTTGCTCCCTTACTCCAACTCCATCTATTAACTTACTATTCTCTATTTTAGTGCTATCTGCCTCTCCCTAAGTTAGATAGACTAGTTAACCTATTGTCATTATTTCCTGGATGGAAGAAACAAGCACCCAAATGTTAGTGTTAGTCAACTGAGAAGAATGTTTTTAGCTTTTTTCTGGATGTCTGGACATGGCTCATAATAGAAGGGATCAATTACATGGATAGAGTGGAATACAATACTGAGCATACTGGACAAATAAATGCACATCAGAATGTTTTTTTTCATTCTTTTATGGAATGTTGGCATCACTGGCTGGGCCAGCATTTGTTGTCCACCACTAAGTACTCTTGAAAAGGTGGTGGTGAGATGCCTTCCTGAACCGCTGCAGTCTATTTGTTGTAGGAACACCTATAGCGCTGGGAGTTCCGAGATTTTGATCCAGCAATTGTGAATGAATGGTGACTATAGTTCCAAGTCAGGATGATGTGTGATTTGGAGGGGAACTTGAGGGTGGTGATATTTTCCCATGCGTCTGCTGTCCTTGTCCATTTAGGTGGCAGAGGTCACTGGTTTTGCAGGTGCTGTTGAAGGAGGGTTGGTGAATTGCTGTGGTACATCTTGCAGATGGTACACTCTGCTGCCATTGTGAACTGGAGGCGAAGGGAGTGAATATTTAGATGGGGTGTCATTCCAGCAGGCTGCTTTGTCCTGTTTGGTGTTGAGTTTCTTGAGTGTCGCTGCACTTGTCCAGGCAGGTGGAGAGTATTCCATCATTTTCATGACTTGCGCCTTGTAGATGATGGACATGCTTTGGGGGGGGGTCAAGAAGTGAGTTACTCTCTGCAGAATTCCCAGCCTCTGATCTGGAAAGTTAATAGAATGTTATCTTTTATTGTGAGGGAATTGAAAACTAAAAGTAGGGAGATTATGCTTCAGTTGTACAGGGCACTAATGAGACCGCATTTGGAATACTGTGTACAGCATTGGTCACCTTATTTAGGGAAGGATGTAAATGCGCTGGAAGTAGTTCAGAGAAGGTTTACCAGATAAATACCTGGAATGGGTGGGTTGTTTTATGAGGAAAGATTGGACAGACTAGGCTTGTATCCGCTGGTGTTTAGAAGAGTAAGAAGCAGCTTGATTGAAACCTATAAGATCCTGAGGAATCTTGACAGGGTGGATGTAGAGTGGATGTTTCCTCTTGTGGGAGAATCTAGAACTAGGGGTTACTGTTTAAAAATAAGGGATCGCCCATTTAAAACAGAGATGAGGTGAAATTTTTTCACTCAGGGGGTTGAGTGCCTTTGGAACTCTCCTCCTGAAAAGGTGGTGGAAGCAGAGTCTTTGAATATTTTTAAGGCAGAGGTGAATAGATTCTTGGTCAAAGGGGCGATAGGTTATCGGCGGTAGGTGGGATGCAGATTTCAGGTTACTATCAGATCAGCCATGACCTTATTAAATGGTGGAGCAGACTCGAGGGGCTGAATGGCCTACTCCTGCTCCATGTTTGTATGTTTGTATCTGCTCTTGTAGCCTCAATATTTATATGGCTGCTCCAGTTCAGTTTCTGGTCATTGGTAAATTCCAGGATGTTGATAGTGGGATTTCAGTGATTGTAATGCTGTTGAAGGTCAAGGGGAGATTATTAGATTCTCTCTTGTTGGAGATGGTCATTGTCTGGCACTTGTGTGACATGAATGTTCAATTTAAGTTTTTATTATTAAGTGGCATTTGTAGTCTGGAGAAATGTTAACAATTGGAAGATGGTGTATTTGGAGAAGTGCCTGTTTGAAATGTAAACAGTCAGAACATAGGGGTCCAATTTGGGAGCATTGAGCATTTGGTTGAATCAAATGTTGCCATTGAGATTTGATCTAAATGGACTGAAAAGACATTTTAATTCTAATTGAAAAGTATTGAAACTGGCTTTAAAGCAGTCGGATGTCAAGCATGGTCCAAATTTTTAACATTGCACTACAAGCAATTTGAATATGAAAATGGTTGCCAAACCAAAAACGGAGGTTAGGAGTTAAGGGCAGTTTCTCAAATAGGCAGAACGTGGGAAGTTAATGTCCCATGGGGATTTACGTTGGGAACTGGTATTGTTCACCATAAAAATTAAAAATTACATTAACATTTGAAATTGGAGGAATTTGAAGATAATAACAAAGTAAGGGGTACAGTTAATAATTTGAAGATTTCATCCAAATACAGAAAGGTACAAACAAGTTTTGAGAGTAGCCAGATAAGCGGCAAATGCAATTCAATACAGCGAAATGTGAAAAGTGGTTTACTTTGGTAGGAGGAATAAGGAGACCACTTTTCCTTGGAAGGTAAGAAACTAAATTGGGTGCAGGAGCAAAGAAATGAGCCAGAGTTGAACACAAGCTGAAAAGAGGCTGAGAATTCAATCCTAGAGGCTGATATTCAATGTCAAGGAGGAAATGTTAAACTTATATAGAACCTTGAAGTCAATGGAAATAAAAATCAGGACAGATGTGAAACAGGCCTCCAGTTAGTCATCAACTATTTGCACGATCACTGGGTCAAAACAGCCTCTGTATTTTCTACTTTTGATTTGGACACTATAGTCTGAAATTTTGCTCTGAGTTGGGAGTGCAGAGTCGGGACAATTCCCAGCTCCGCAAACACCACCTGGGAGAAAGTGCCCTGGAAGGTTGGATTTTCATTCCGGGTGGTGCGGGTGAAAATGGGAGCTGTGGTCGCCGACCTCAGAATGAGTGCGGGCATTGACGGATGCGGAGACAGACTCGGTGCACTGTTTTGAAGTTGTTTTTTAAAAAACAATAAAGCATAAAGCAGTCTTTCAACCCTCATCCAACCCTCCCCCCCGCACACTGCCCATGTCCCATCCATGACAATTCATGCCACCTCATGCCCCCCACCCATGCCCATAGCCCCTCCATACCTTCCATGCCAGTCTATGCCTTTCCATCCATCCTCCATGGCCCTTTATATCCCCTATGCCAATTTACTGCCAACCTATGCCCCCAACCACCACCCTTTGCCCTTACATTTACCATGCCAACTCACCCAATATCCACCATTAGCAGACATCAGGATGAATGCTGAGATGAAAATAAATAAAGTAATTGTCTACTGAAAAAAATCACTATTTAAAAAAAAAACTCTCATTGCTAAAAAGAAATTCACTACATTTAACTTCTTTTAATCCCTTATAAAAATAAGAATTCATAGCCCCACTTCAAAAAATCTGTAGCCATATGGAGCTGTCAATCAAACTGTGAACAGAGAGGTACCCCATCTTGATAATGAAGCTTGTACAATCAATCATGCAGCATTAATTCTGTAATGATATCCCTCAAGCTTATGTCAACAGAAATAGCAAGCACTGTTTTTTTTAACATTGCAGATATTTTCAAATATCTAAAGGGCAGGAGTTCTAAGTGCCTTGACAGTTCCGATGAACTTGACAGTTTCAATGGGCTTGACAGCTCCAATGAGTTTATGCACACACATTCATGTTTACTTTTAACAATCCCAAAGGGCACCTGAACTCTCCCAAAGGGCACCCAGCATCCCCAAAGCTGTCCTGGGACCATATCCAAAAGGGTACCTTACCTCTCCAAAAGGTAATCCTTATCCAAGCAGTTCTGCAAAGTTTAGACCTGCTCCTACCAGGTGTAATCCGCATATATTGTATTTCCCACTCCTAGCTAACGAAAATCGACATGACTGGTGGTAGCTGCTGTTTCAAGTGGGCAGCTGCCTCCATGAACCATGGATGTGTAATTTGAAACCTGCCCCCAATCCCCCCACCATAAAAATGGTAGCTGCTGTGTTTGGGGTGGGTCTTCAAATCTTTCGTAACGACAGAGAGGCTTTCTGTCTTTATGAAAGTTCAGGCCTAAACTTTTTGTGACTTCAAATGGTGCTTTTTGTAGCTGGCATCTCATTCTCTAATCCTCTGCTCAAGTATCCCGACTGGCTCTGATATTGGATTACTTGTAGCTCTGTTCTCCTGATTTCAGGGCACTAACACAATTTACTCTGATCCCATCACACATGTAATATGTGAGTCAACAGCTCCAAAGGCTGAAACTCATTAAAGGCTTAATGTTGACACACTTTACTTCAAACTGAGTGTTGTGAAGCAGCATGCAACACTGGCAAATCAAACTTTTATCTGTATGTTTTCGTATGAGCATGCGACAATCCACATAGCTAAGGCATCAAATTGGCCTCACATAGTGCAGAGTACATTCCCTAGAGGCTACTACCTTGCTGGCAAAAAAATGCACAGGAAAGGATAATTAAAATGAACAGCTACATAATATGTATTGGGTGTGAGACAAATATCAGATTGTGTATGTGGCTGTCTGAAAAACTGCCCCTCCCACCACCCAGAACATATGTCATGGCCCCATATAGCGCATGTTCTGCACTAGATTTCCAATTTTTTAAGTCCTTTTGTGGATGATTGGTTCATTTGTCTCTATGCTTTGTATGTAGCCGTACTGTAATAGAATTGTGCTTAACTGTGCCAAATAAGTAGAAGTAGAAAAGATCTTGAGATTAACATGCATTATAATTTTTGTTGTCACACAAACCAGAATGAAATTCAGCCTTAAACGCAACATGTCTGCATTTTGTTATATCAGGCACAATTTTTTAAAGATTAATGTGGCTGTCTCTTAAATGCCCTGTGAACAGAGGCAATTAGGGATGAGCAATAAATGCTGGCCTAGCCAGTGATGCCCATATCCCATGAACAAATAAAAAAAAAATTGACCCAATATTGCTTCTGTGGCTCAGTGTCATATTTTGTTTTATAATTTTCCTTTGTAGACATTTTATTACATTGAAGGCGCTATCTAAGTTGTTGGTGTTTTAAAATGTTCATCTGTCAGCAATACAGCTTAGCCCTTAGCTCTGCTGCTGTGGTGGATTTATCACTGACACAATTTGTAGCATTCATATATTGGAGTTAACACTGAACCATAAATTAGCCATGACACACCAGAGCTGAGTTAATTCTTTTTTATATCCAGTGTGTACTGCATTCTCTACTTGTTGTACAATATCACCTTGAGCTGACTGAAATCTAATTGCAATCCTCTGTCCTATGATGTATGTTACATTGCGGTATATATGATCACAAAATGACTATTGGGAAAGCAGACTGCAACTTTGTTGACAATTATGTTGAAAACTATGCATGGATTATGGAAGATGAAGTAAGAAATTACTAAAATTGAATTTATGTTAATTATCTCCGTGGACCAAAAATATTGTCTACATTCAACTGGTGTAATGCCTTTTCAGCAAGCTATCACTGTATGATATTTATGAATATTATAAATATTCGGGTGATGCATAGTATGGGGTTATTTAGTTCTAAGTACAATATACAAATAGGCCTCTCTTAACACCAACTTACAAGTCATGATCTGCTGCCTATAAAGATGATGAAACTTCAGAGCTGACAGGTTTTTTTATTGCAAGAAATTAACCAACAGCTTTGCTTGACTGCTGGCCTTTACAATCTGATCTCCTTGGTGACCGTTTTCATTGTCTTTGTAGATGTCACTAACTGTATTATAGTGCCTCCAAAAAATGTCTAATGATAATACTCAGTAGTAACTTATCCATCAGTGCTAGCTGGCTAAGTGTGTGAGAGTCTCGGAGGAGATGATTGGAGGGAAATTTGGGTACGTGATTTGTATTGGCTCAACTTTGCTTTAGGTCTTTGTAAATGTAGAAAGTAGTATGAACATGGAGTAATAAAAGATTGATAGTCTATCCTATCCTGATAAAAAGAAGCTGAATCAGTATTAGATTTTGAGTTTAAAATAATAACTGGAGCTTTCACTTTAGTCTAATATCCAAGTGCAATTAGCACCAGTACAAGCTGCATTTGCACTGCGCTGTGTTTCTTACCATTGACTTTGCTTTGGTGCAAACTTCTTTTTTCTTAGCCATATGATACCATCTAGTCTGATAAGTTCTGGTAAGATCTTGACTTATTTCTCACTAGTTCTACTCTTGAACAAATTAGAACAATATCTACAAAGGCAAATTAGCTGACTACAGCAATGGCTACACTTCAAAAGTATCCCATTGGCTGAAATATGTTTTGGGATGGCCGAATGTTGTGATAAATGCAGCTTCTTTTTCTTCTTTCTTTCCAACTCTGCCAGTTCATACTAGCACTCTTTGTCTCTCAGTTGAAGTTATCACTCATCATCCCAGTTCCCCCAAATTCTTGAAAGCAACTCTTCTCCACCTCTTCTCCCTTAAGCTTGGCACTCTTCCTCTTTTCCAAACAGTTCAAGCAGGCACTCACACCACTCCCACCCTGTTTGAGCTAGCACTCTTTTCTTCCTCTACTGCTCGGTTGATGCTGCTCCCTCCTGCCTCCTTCATGCTCAAATAATGCTCTTGGCTTCTGCTGTGCTATCCTGCTTTCATAAAGCACTATTCATGGCTTCTATCCTCTTCCCTTCCCCTTCACCTTCTCACATTCGCTTTCCCCTTTCCACTTCAACACTTCTCTCACTCAAGCTCAACCTTTACTGGCAGTGATCCTGGCTGCTGCACATTGTGTGAGAATTCCTGTTCTTGTGAGAAAGGGATTCCCACTCATGGTCTACATGTTCACTCTCACTTCGGTAGTAGAAGGACTTGAACAAGAACAGTGCTGTGGGAGGGGGCCTGATATTTGCACATGAAAGCCAACACATGGACTGTGCCTTAGAAACACAGTAGTGGCATATGTGAGTTTGCAGGTTAAAGGCTGAAGTGCTGTGTTGCTTCAAAATGAACACCTGTCAACTCGAGCTGATTATGGTAGGTTGGATAGAACTATAGAATAGTATAGCACAGAAGGAGGCCACTTGACCCATCATGACTGTGCCAGTTCTTTTGAAGAATAGTCCAGTTAGTTCCACTTCCTTGGCTCTTTCCCTGCAATATTTTTCTCCTTAAAGTATTTATCCAATTCTCTTTTGAAGGCTTTTTGAAGGCCTCTATTAAATCTGTTTTCACCACTCTTTCAGGCAATGCAGTCCAAATCCAAGTCACTTGTTGCATAGAGAAAATTTTCCTCACATCGCCTCTCGTTCTTTTGCCTAGCACCTTGGGCAGAATTTTTTGCTCGATGTGCGGGTGCATGCCCAACATGCTTGAGCGTAAAGTAGGGCAGGATGACGTCGGGCGAGTGTGCACTTGCGTGATATTTCGGCTGGCGCCCCCGTGCTAAATTCGGAAGGACGCCCGCTGACAATTAAGGGGGGTATTAAACCCATTCACGGCGTAATTAAAACTGGGATTTTTCGCTGTCCGTCCAACATTACAATTGGCGGGCGGGTGAATCGGCCAGGCGGCCTTTGCATTTTTCAGGAAACCTCATCCAAAGGCGGAATGAGGTTTCTGATATTAATTTTTAAAAAATGTTTGAACGGACTTTTAATCGTCCATATGTACCGGTGACTGATTCTGATGCGTGGGCATATTTTCCCGGTTTTTAAAATCGTTATTTTTTTGTATTTAAATTCTTCAGCTCCCTGAGGCAGCTCTCTGCCTTCAGGGAGCTTTCATTCCAACGCTGACTTCAGCGCTCGCCCTCCTCCCGCTCCCCCAGCCAAGGCAGCGCTGACTGTTTCAGCAAGCGCTTCACGCTGGCTGGCCGTTAATTGGCCAGCCAGCGTGATATCATGGCCGGGGGCCGATCGTGGTCGGCAACCCGTTTCCCGACCATCCCTGGGCCTGCCGATCGCGCACTTAAAATTCAGCCCCGTGAATCTCTGCATTCTGGCTATCGACCCTCAGGCTATTGGAAACCATTTCCCTTTACTTCATCAAAATCCTTCATGATTTTAAACAGCTCTATCAAATCTCTTCTTAGCCTAAGGAGAACAACCCCAGCTTCTCCCATCTTTGCACATAGCTGTAATCCTTCATTCCTGGAACCATTCTAA